>NC_080428.1:26605251-27805251 GCF_029873635.1 Malania oleifera | reverse complement strand
TTTACTTTCAGTAGAGATATGCGATCAGGTCTTCAATCTCTTTAGGAGAATGTATCTTTACTACACACTACTTGTTCGTCACCTAATTAGCGCCTAACTCACATAGTTGTATAGGGCTAGCTCACCTCATAGTGTTGATCCCATGCATACTAGTTCTGCCCCTTGAAGTGATGCTTCATTTGATGAAGAATCTGAGGAAGGAAGTGAGGAGGGTGATGACGAGGAAGTTGAAGCTGATGATGATGATGATGATGATGATGCTGATTATAACTAATCTATTGGTCAGTTTGTGTTGTATTAACTACTATCTATGTATTGGTTTTGTATGCTGGTTTTTTAGGTTGGTTTGTACCTCCCTTGGTTATGACTTTGTGTAATTTTTAATGACTATATGACTGCTTTTTTTTGTGCTATTCTAAGACTCTTTGTGACTATGCTCCTCATTTCTTTTTGATTGACGTCAAAAGGGGGAGAGATATTTTAGTGAGCAAACACGAGAAAAGAGTATCTTAGAGAGCAACCATGAGAGCATGGCAAATATAATCTCGGCATGAAATATAGCACCGGGCAGTAAAAACAAAAATGAGCATAATGAGAAAAATGAGAACATAAGAAGAATGAGACCATAAGCTTATATGTGGGCATGAGCTATAAGGCATTATAACATAATATACTTGAATATAAATTATTGAGTTTTGAACTTACTTATATTTGAAATCATCATTTTTCATAATTGTTAAAAGGCATGCTTATTGTAAAGGGGAGCTTTAACAAGGTTCTCTCATCTTTACTTCTTATTTGTCATCATCAAAAAGGGGGAGATTGTTGGCTTAACATGGCTTTTGAATCTTGTTTTGATGATAACAAATAAAGGTTAATTTAACAAGTTGTTGTTTAAGTGATGATATTTCAAGAAACCTTGTATGACAGTTCAAAAGGATCAAAGAAATGAAAGTTCAAGATCACAAGGACCATAAAGCCATACTCCATTAATAAAGTTATCAAAAGAAAGCTCAAGAAGACCAAGATGTTCAAAACATGTGGAAGCTTAAAGAATGTTGAAGCTTTAAGTCTAAGAGGATTCAAAGCAAAGATATATGAAGACTTAGAGCTTATAGAGTTGTTGTGTCTTTAGGATGACTTATGTAAATACTTCATTATAAATATCATTTTGAAATGCTTTGAAGCTCATTAGGGGTTGATATGGACTTAGAGACCTTATTTTGAAAACTATGAAAAAAGCTTTTTTAAAGTAACAAAGCAAGATGGCTAAGAGTTTTGCAACAAAACTGAAAAAACAGATTTTATAACTGTTTAGGTGACTGAACTTTTATCCTCAGGTACCTGAAGATATTCCTAAACAAATTCTATACAAGCAGTATATGTCCAAGCACCTAACCCTTGAAACCTCAGGCGCTTGACCCTGCTTCAAGTTGAAAAATTACACTATGTTCATAAACCTCAGGCGATTGACCCTGAAGCCTTAGGCACCTGACCACTATTAATGGCTATAATTTTTAAAGTTTTTAAAATTCAAATTTATATTGCTTATGCCCCAAACTTCGTATAAACTTGGGAAACACTCCAAGTAACTTGGGCAGCATGAATTAAACATTTGTTGAGCCTATAAATACATGATTTCTCAAATCAAATTAGTACCAAGAATTGAAAATCTATTTTCAAGCCATATTGCTCTTTCTCTCTCAAGGCTCTCTTGCTTATTCATACTAAGAATTGCTAAGATGTACCGAGTCTCTGATCACTCTTCTCTGAGCTTAAACCTCTGAATTATTGATTCAAATTAAGAGAATAATTGTAGTGATACATTTCTGAACTTCAATTCAGTTTCTCTTTAATAATTGATTTTGAAGTATATTAGCTATGCTTTAAATTGTACTAACCAGCTCTATCTGAGAGCATCTCTTGTACAAAAGAAATCTTTCCTTTTTCCTTGTTTCTTTGACGGTTCAGGTTTATTGGATTGTTGTATAGAGCGTGGGGTATCGCTTAAAGAGGGGGCTCCACCATAAAGGAGGGATTGTAAACGGTTTGTTTCGCCCGCAAAGGAACGTTCTAGTTGAGTTATTAGGTGGTCTTGCCTAAGGCGAGGACGTAGGCTGCGTATAAGACAAACATCATAAAAAACTCGGTCTCACTCATAACCTTTACTTTTTAAATTTTCAGTACATATAAATTGTGTTTCTAAGTGCAGGTAGCTGAAAATTGAGATTGAGAAAAACTTTCAATTTAAGAAAGTACGTTGATTAATCTTTTGCAGAAACCTTAAAGGGAGTACGTTGATTAATGATTTGCAAAAAATCTTGGTTAAAAGAAGTGCACCAATATTCATTCATACAGGGCTTTATTTAAAACTCTAAGCTGAGTTTTTGCAAATGCTAAATCAAGGAAGTACTGCAGCTCTTACCATTGGTTAAGTATCGTGTGTTTGAATGATTGGTTAATTGATTGTAATTGTTAAATGTAATTGTCTTGTGTGTGGATTGTGGTTGGTTTAATTAAGCATTTAAAATCAACACATTCTTGTGTGTTTGCTAAGTATACAAAAGGTTGTGAATTTGTAAAAAGACTTATAAGAATTTTATAAACCCAATTCACCCCCCCCCCCTCTTGGGACTACCCTTATTTTTCAGGGTCCTTGGTTGAGTCTGAAGGTTCCATATCCAAGACAATGAAACCAACAGGATGACAGAACTCCTCGACTTTGACCAAGACGCCCTCTATCAGACCTTGGGGCCTTTTTACTGATCGGTCGGTGAAAGTCACGGTGACCGGGGTGGGCTTTAGCTCTCCTAAATTGAATTGCTTATGGATTGAGTATGGAAGGAGGTTCACACTCACTCCTAAATCTAAAAGAGCCCTATCAATAGTGTAATCACCAATTACACATGAGATGGTTGGAGTGTTGGGGTCTTTTAGCTTTTAAGGAAAGTGAAAAAATAGAATTGAGCTTACAGAAGAAGGGTAGCTATATAGGCATTATAGTGGAGGAGATAGAGTCGTTGCATAAGAACCAGACGTGGGACTTGGTGAAGCTTCTAGTTGGGAAGCGGGCGATTGGATGCAAATGGGTATGCTGGAAGAAAGAAGCATTTTCAGAAAAGGGAAAGAGAGAAGTACAAGGCTTTCTTGGTAGCAAAAGGGCACTCGCGGAGGAAGGGAGACTATGATGAAATCTTCTCCTCTGTGGTTAGGCACACTTCCATCAGGGTAGTGTTAGGACTGGTGGCACAACATGATATGCATCTCAAGCAAATGGACATAAAGATGATATTCCTCTATGGTGATTTGGATGAGCTAATTTACATGACACAACCATAAGGGTTTAGCCAACCTAGAAAGGAGAATTTAGTCTGCAAAATGAAGAAGTCACTACACGAGCTAAAGCTGTCACCGAGGTAGTGGTACAAGATGTTTGACGTTTGTATAATCCATATCGGATTTAGAAGGTATGAGTACGATTGTTGTGTCTATGTGAGGAAACTTATGGATAGGTCTATCATATTTTTGCTACTATATGTTGACAATATACTGATTGCTACTAAAGACATAACCGAAGTAAATCGGTTGAAGACTCTATGGAGAAAGGAGTTTGACATGAAAGAATTGGGTGTAGGTAAAAGGATACTTTGCATGAAGATTCATAAGGACAAAGCTGCAGGGAGATTATGGTTATCTCAGAGTGGCTATGTGGAGAAGGTACTGGAGAGGTTTAGCATAGCTAATGCTAAGCCGGTGAGCATGCCTTTGGTGAGTTATTTCAAGTCGTCTACCATCTAATGCCCAAGGATGGAAAATAAGGTTCGTGATATGTTAAGGGTACCCTATGCTAGTGCAGTGGGGTGTCTAATGTATTTTATAGTGTGTACGATGTCGGATCTGGAACATGTTGTCAGCGTGGTGAGCAAGTTTTTCTCGAATCTGGTTCAACAACACTGGGATGCTGTGAAATGGATTCTTAGGTACTTGTAGGGTATAGCCGGATATGACATAGTATTCAGTGCAGAACAGAGTGATCTATCGGTAGTAGGGTATGTGGATGCTGACTATGCAAGAGACCTGGATGATAGGAAGTCTACCACAGGGTACGTATTTACCCTTGTGGGAGGACCTATTTGTTGGATGTTTATGGTGCAGTCACTCGTGGCTTTGTTTACTATTGATTTGGAGTACATGGCAATGGCTAAGGCTGCAAAGGAAACGTTGTGGCTTATGGGGTTTGTCAGAGATCTAGGTGTCTAACAAGTTGGAGTTCGACTACAGTATGATAGTTAAAGTGCCATCTACTTGGCGAAGAATCAGGTGTACCATGCGAGGACAAAACACATTGATGTGCAAGATCACAGGGTCAAGGAAATGATTGCTTCAGGGGAACTTCTTCTTAAGAAGGTTTATACGTCTGACAATGAGGTTGATATGCCGATGAAGATAGTTACAAAGGATACGTTCAAGCATTGCTTAGAGTTTATCAACATCTCCAAGTGCTAGATGGGAGATGGGCCCAAATCTACTGTCTCGGGTGGAGTAGCGGTTATGCTTTTGAATTTCCTAACTGGTGAATATTCGTTAAGGTGGAGATTTTTGGGGATGTGACTCATATTTTGAGCAGAAGTGCATGCATCGAGAAAGCTACGTGAAGCAAGGAGAAAGAGCATGAAAGGAGGTTATAGGAAGAGGGATAACCGTTAACGGTTTGAGCTCTAACCATCAATGGTTTGGGCTTTAACTATTGATGATTTCAGGTAGAATGTAGAGGTTTTTCTTTCTACTCCAAACTGTCAATGGTTTCGGTCGGCGCAAGTTACATAATTTAAGTTGGGAGGCCAGTAGATTGGGCTAATTAGAGGGATTTCCTCCGGCGATTGCTACAAGGATTGTTTAGATAGGACCTAAGGCTTCTATACCTTTAGGATTCACATATAGTCAATGATTTGTAACCCTATTGTAAGCTTTGACATTGTTCATAGTGAAAACGAAGTTGCTGCTCCTATGGACATAGGTAAATTGCCAAACCACATAAATCTTGTGTCTTTTGGTTGTGTTTTCATTTTTCTAGTTACTGAGTGTTTGCTTCTTGAATATATTTCATCATCAAGTGATTGCATTGGTGTTTTTTGATTCGTTCGTGTGTGATTGTGTGGTTTTGTTGCGCATCTGTGACGAAGAACAAAATTTTTTTTCAAAAATCACATATTTTATTTCCTCGCCTTCATCAGGGCGCATTGCGCTCCTGGGAGGTCGCAACAAACCCTATGTTTGGAGACCCCTTAGATTTGAATTTGTATTAGATTTGGATAAAATGTAATATTAAATTGGATTCAAACTTGTCCAAATCCATTTAAATCCAAATCCAAGGTCTTAAATTTAGGTATCCAAACGCAATGTAAATGTTTATATCTAGTTATTTAATTTAATTTTTATTTTTATAATTTAATTACTATAATGAATATTATATAATTGATCTAATATAATCACTTCACAATGAATTTAATTAATAATCAACTTTCAAATACTCAATTGTAATGGTTGTATAAATTTTTAATAACTAGGTAATAATCCGTGTATTATAGAGGCTTTTCAAATTGTTGATGTCATAACAATTTTAGTATTAACAATAGTCATTTTTTTACCAAACATTTTATAACCTAATTGAACATTTCAAAAATTGAGTTGAAATAAAGAGGGAGGTAAATTTGTATAAAACAGTTGATCGGTCATTTAATGGACATCAACAAATTCCTATCCTCCTTATTTTTTGGGCAAGCACTAAGAACTTTTGGTGCCACCTAACAGCAGTTGACCATTCCTATAGGTCGGTCGATGATTCGATAAATTTCTAAAATTTGAACACCTTTGATTTGATTGGTTACTATTTGTGAAGATATTAAGTGCTTTAGTCTTTGTCAGATGTGAAGCAACATATAATTTCATTGTTGGTTGATAGTTCATGGTTATGGTGTTTCAAATTTTGAATTCAAAATTAAAAATTTAAACTTCTATTCCCTTTTCCATTTCCCTCCACCATACATGGTCTATAAATAAACCACACATGACCTGTTTTGTATAGGTCCTAGTGGGGAATAAGGTGAGTTTATAGAGAAGAACTTGTTTTTTGGACAATTAGAATGGAATTTTCACATTGTACATTTAAGAGATATCATACTCTCCCATTCATTCCATTCCACCTTTGGGGTGTGTGTGCATATTCTGAGTTCATCTCCTACAAAAAATGCAAGTCTTTCACATATTCAAGTTAGCTCTATCACTTTCCCATCTTAATTTTTGAATTTTCATTATGATTATACATGCATTTGTTCATGCTATTGGGTTTTAATTTCCTCATATAGTATAATTTCTTGAATATTATTTCATGCTCCAGTATTGTTGTAATGATTTGCATGTATATTCTTAAGTCACATTGGCTTTGATACTATTTTTTGTGTCATTTCTTTCATGCATAAATATTGTTGTAGTGTTACAAAAATAAAAATAAAAGTGTTAATTTTTATAATTAGCAAGTCATTTAGGATAGGATTGGATAAGATTTATAAAAATGACACAAAATTTTTACAAAAATATTAAAATATGCATGCAGACAGACAAAGAGCCTCATGGCATGGTCAACAAGCCATTAAGAGATGGTCGACCACCAGTCCAGAGGTTGTTCATTAGTCCATTTTTTGAACTTTTCTCAAATTGTCACATCATTGAGGTGTTTAAACACTCGTCATAGTGTATGATTGAGTTTGTTTGCTTAGGTTTGATACGATTTAATGGTTTTTCACATAAAAGAAATTTAAAATGTCATTTTTCAAATGTTCTCAAAAAAAAAAAAAAAAAAAATTTTGAAATAAATGTCCATAATGTGGCTTTTGGATATTTTTCAAAAGGTTTATAACTAAGTCTTTCAAAGGAATTCAAGGGGGTTTGTGGTTCTCCCTCCAAAAAAACTAATCTTTCTAGTTGTTTTAAAAAAAAAGTGTCGTCTTTCAAAGTAATTGCTTATGAAGTAACTTGAGGGTGTGAAGATACATATTTTTTTCTAAAATTAACAGACTTCAAGGCTTTGATTTTGTAGAAAGTTTTCTTAAAATTCAATGTTTTTTTTTTTAAAAAAACTATAATAAGGATTTTTTTTACTCGAGATTTCAAGTAGTAATAAAAAAATTGAAAATACTTTGGAGAACTACAAGGTAATATCATAAATAAATATTTTAAGATGTTAATTCTTTAATTATATTTAAAGCAATAGTCTATATGGCAATAGATTGCCTACTCACACACACCGGCGCGCGCGCACACGCGCACACACACACACACACTCAAAGAAGGTAAGAGCAATAGTTATATTCATAAAATGAGTGTTTTAGGGCGCTAATTCTTTAATTATATTTAAATTGAATTAAAGAATTACCTTTACCATTCGCAATAGTATTCTTGAACTTAATCTATTTGAAAAAAGGACTTCACTTATTGTCTTTTTAAAAAATTAAAATAAAACTATGATTTCGTTTTCTTTAAAAAAATAAAAAAAAAAAGAGTTAGATAATCAATAGTTTGATTATTTATACTTCACTTATTTTTGAAAATAGTCACTAAATTAGTTGGAAGCAAAATAGGTTACACGAATTCGGTATTGACAAGTGTGTGTATATGTGTCTATATATATAGTAATTTGTTTACTTGCATGTCATCTTTTCACTAGAAGTTGCCACTTTAAGGATACTATATAGAAAAAATCAGTTACTAAATATCAATAAATAGAAAAATTAATAATTAAATTTTATTAAATCTGTATTTTTTTAGGCCAAAAGAATGAAAAACAAAGAAAATTAGTTGAAGAAATATTAGACATGACACATTGAAAAACAAAAATATTTTTCATCAAATGGACTCGCAAGTACTACCTAAATTTATAAATTTAGATGAACGTAGACGTTGTATATGATAATATATATATATATATATATATATATATATATATATATATATATATAAAGACTTGGCTTGATATGAGATATGGACCCAAATAAAAATAGATAAGATCAACATGAATATTATTAGCTATATCGGGTGTATTTTTCCAAGGAAATTGCTTATGCAAAATTTAGATTGTATATATGCACTTAGTACTTTGTTACCATGGTTTTAAATTGCGGTAGCAGGTAGCATAATGTAATGAGAATGGGTGTAGCGACCGTGAATTTCTTTTCAAGCATGCACAACCCGATGATAAGATGTGTGCATATTTATATTTTCTCCATGTTCTCAATGTATGATAAATTTATGTGTGATAAATTAATTAATAGAACAAAATACATTAAACACTCCATTAATCTATTAGATACATAAGACATACCAATAATACAAACATACAATAACTATAAAAGAAAAGAAGGTCGAAGTTTAAAAATATAGAACATAAATTTCATATTATTAATATTATCAAAATAAAATATTTTTCTAATGACAAGTTAGTATCTTGTGTTAATTAATGCATCTCTTGTGAGTATTTAAAAAATAAAATAGAAAACTTTATATCATTATCATCCTCGTTATGATTTCCCCCCTCTTGCCACATACTATATTGAAAACAATTTATGAAATGTGGGAAAAACAAAAGTGAGAAGAAAAAGTAAAAAATAAAATAAATTTTTTGGCGTAACAATCCTATAGCAATTACATAATGATGGTAGCAGTCTTTATGTGTAAAAAAATATATAATTTTTTTTAGCGCAACAATCTTGTAGCAATTACATAATGATGGTAGCAGCCTTTATGTGATAGTTGTTGTTCATAACGGCCAATATGGCCATGATTTTTCTTCTCATCGATTTTGCAGTGTAACAGTACCGAGAATTAAAAAAAAAAAAAAATTTATGTAACAACGTTACATAATAGTCATAACCTATCAAAACCATGTCCGTGACAAACCAAGAAAAACAATATCACTCTCATTGATTTTAAAAAACTTGTATTTATTTTATAATCCCAAGTCAATTTCTCACCTTCTTAACAATTTAATATTTGTTCTCTGCATAACTAAAAATTTTTAATACTTAATGAAGAAAATTTCACAAAGTTAGAATGATATATAATTATTAACACAGTAGAGAATACATTTGAAAAGAGTTAAGGCACATTTATTTGCCTTAAAATTATTAAATGAAAAATCATAATAAGCAGTAAAAGAATAAAGAAATGCAAAGAAAATAAGCAGCAATGTTCATTTTTTTCTTCTTAGTGTGAAAGTAATAGAGGAAAGATTAAATTGATAATTGAAAAATTATCAGAAATCAAAAGGTTTCTAATACATAGGATTAACGTTTTGTGAAGTGAGTAACAAATTAAGCATTACTAGACATCAATGCTCATATGATATAAGCTAGGTAAATTTTCACCATACACCACATGTCATAATATAGCAAATTTGTTCATCATATTCTTAAATAATTTATTTTAGGGCAAAAGACACTCACCTCTCCTGAGATTTGACAAAAAGACAGATATCTCTCCTGACCTTTCAAAAATGTCACAAACTTCCCTTAAAGTTTCACAAATGTCATGGACCTCCCCTAATGTTTGCTAAAAAGACAGAGACCTCATCTTAAAAAATTTATCTTTTTGCAAAATACATGGTAAGATTTGTGTCTTTTTAACAAATTTTAATGAAGGTTCTTGGGATTTTTGAAATTTCAGGGAGGTCCCTAGAATTTTTGAAACTTTAGAAGTGGTCATTGTATTTTTACCAAATTTTACAGGAGGTTAGTGTCTTTTACCCTATTATCAACTACATCGTTCTCTTAATCATTGTTGCAATGTTCCAGAAGGCCACATCCAATAGGAGGGGTTGAATTTCTGAATCACCTCAATCATATGGCAAAATCAAAATCAAATAAAGTGCAATTCATATGGATGAGAAATGGGTAGATAGTCTAATGGAGTCGTCACTAACCATTTTTTTTTTTCCTCTCTAGGTGAGGTTAAAACACCTATTTAATACTCTACCAGTTCTTTTGTCTTTAAGTTACATCTAGGTCCAAGGGAATGAGTAGTTAGTGGCCTTTTTCACTATATAGAATTTGGAAGTAGGATTATGTAGACGGGAAGATATTAGCACCCCTTCACACCCAGTCCAACGGATGATACCCAACTAGTCTAAGATTACATTTGAAATCAACTGATCAAGGCTTAGATTCTTCCATTTTATTCAATTACCAAATCTTAAAATATTAGATAGCCCTGTGGAAGATGGAAACTACCTTTACGTCAGGATTCTCAAAGGTGTGCGAAAGACACATTCTCAATGATCCCCACAAGGATTAATTATTTATTAATATTTTTATTTTAAATATCTCATTTACTTGACTTTTAAATATTGGAAGGCCTTACAAAAGATAAACCCCCCTCCCCACCTCCAATTTCTAAAAGACATGCGAAGACATAACCTGCAAGACCGGAGGAAAGTTCATTATAGATGTAATTTATTCACTTCAAAATAGACACAAGCACATGCAAGGATAAAAAATACATGCAAGCAAACAAGCTAATCAACATAGATGCAAAATAAACATAAAAATCGTATAAGTAAAAATGCATAGCACTATATGTAAAAATGTAAATGCAAGACATACAAGAAAGGTGTACGTGGACCCTTAACAGAGAGCCTTTGTGTTCTTTACTCCTAACCTATAGCCATGGCTACTTAGAACTCCTTGCCACTAGAGCTCTTTGTTACCTTTCCTTTCCTTTTATTTTCTTTTATTTTATTTTCTTTCTCCCCAAACAAAACCCGAGCCCCCAAATCATATATTTTCTATTTTATTTTCTTTTCTTTTCTAACCAAACAAGTAGGATTTGGGCTTAGGTGTGTTTTAACAAGGGTTTGGTTATACTTGGATCAAGATTAGGACTGGGCTTGGGTTAGGTATGACTGACTCTGAGTAGGGTTTGACTAGCTTTGGGTTTGGGTCTAGGGTCGACCCAATTGGTGTCTAAGTCAGGATATCAAGTTAACACGATTAGAAAGTAGATGCAAGTCTTGGATTGACCTAATTGGAAATTAGATTAGAGTTTTGTGCTGACTCGATTAGGAATTGAATTTGGCTCTCGAGCTTACTCGGTTGGGAATTCAATCTGGGTCTTGGGTTTACCCAATTAGAAAATGGGGATGAACTTGTGTTTGGTCAAATTGAATCAATTCTGATCTTAAGGCAGATCCAAATTCAAATGGTCTATAGTATATAGTCAAATTGTTCAATTAAATGTTCGCCCAAGCACGTTAACCAATCATTCAGTTCCTATAATCACTTATGTGCTTTTAAAATCACCCAACTTCTATGTTCAAAATATTGTGATCGACATCTCAACTTTAGTTAAAACAGCCCAATTTTGAAATTAAGCAATCCTTATGTTCCAAAATTTTGCAATCCCATAACATGATCAATATCAAATAGATTCAACATAATTTCAATCATGCATTTAGCCACTTAAATCAATAAAAATATGTTTAACACTTAACAATTCATTTTCATATAATCAAATAGAGTTTCAACCCCAACCACACATTACAACATGCATCCAAACAATCACTCACTTAGATTTGCTTAACATGCTATTAGATTCAATCATCATACTAATAACCCAGACCAAAACTCAATTACCCATACTGAACATCAATTCAAACCAAACACCATATGCCAGGATAGATGGAATAAGAGAGAAAAGAAGAAAGTTTAGTTTTAAAATCTTCTACTCCTCCTTTAATCCCTTTGTCGGACAAGAACAATGCAACTCCGAGTGGGGTATGTTTCTTCTTAGAACCAATTCTTTTCTCTACTCTATTCTTCTCTTCTCCAACTCTCCCAAACACAACCTTCCTTTCCCTATTTGAATCCTTCTACTTTCTGCTTTTCTGCTTAGTTGTTCAAATGGCCTCCTCTCTCTCCACTTTACAAAATGGGCTTTGCCTTCTCTTTTTATTCTTCCAACACTTTACTTAAATTACTCAAAAATGGCCTCCCTCCCTTTGTATCCTGATGGCTCGAGTAATGCTTCCTTTCCAAACTCTCAACTCTCTTTACTTATAGACCCAAATCCAAGGTGGTTGCCTTCTGCGCAATTAGTTGGGGGAGAATCACTCAATGCTAATTTCAAATAAAGTTTTAAGCATGAGAGTTAGGTTTGCATGGAAACAAATCTTCACTTGAGGGCGATTAGTAAGACATGATTTTTAGCTTGAAGGATAATTTTTACATATAGGTGGGGTAGTGGGTTGAGCCTAAGGAAGTAGTTGATAGGCTTTTAAAATTGCAGTCTCCCTAGTGTCACGATGTGTCCTTGGTGGGTACAATGTGCCCTAGGACTAGCGAGGGGTCACAAATGTTAAACTCAAAGAAAGAAAGAATCAACCGAATTCCATGAAGATTGGGATCAGTTGTTGTAGGAAGGAAAGCACAGGCTAGGGTTTTGGTTAAAAGGAGAACAATGGAAAAGGAAAGGACCGAAGGCTGCCTAAATTAGTTGAAGCTCCAACCCTATAAGGGGGCCTCACAAAAGGATAGGGCCTCGAAGTCATAGAGGAATTCATAAAGAGATATATACATAGAAAAGCCTTGAAAGAAAAAAGAGGTATTACTGAGAGTTGAGGGATATGTTATGGCAGAAACATTAGAGAGATTAAAAAGTGAGTTCACCCTGCTCACAGAAGGAGGCGGGCCATCCCAACACCCCCTGCAACTTGAAGGCACAATCTTGAGCTCCCTACACCCAAATGCCCCACTCAGTGCTCCCTATACTAGAAGGCACAACCTAGCGCCCACTACAACCCAAGGGTACCCCTACCTACTAGAGAAAGTACTTAACCCAGAAGGACACCTAGATAGAAAGGAGCATATGGATTAAAAGACTTAAAGGAGTAAAAGACCTCAGGTACACAATTGGTTTTTCCTTCCCTAAACTATCTTACATCACAGGTACCTGGTTAGAAAAAGGGTGTGTTGTCCTAACAAGGCTTAATCTCCTTTTGATGACAACAAATCAAGGTTACTAAGCATGTTTTTAAGTTAAGTTTCAGGACTCAAGTGATTATGAAGTCAAGTAATTATACTTGAAGAAATTTGTTGAAGCTTAGACTAAAAGCTACAAGTCATGAGGAACATGAAGAAGATTGAAGAATTGATCTAAGCTCGGATGATTATTGAAAGCTATACAACACGAAGACTTAGGAACTTAGATGATTTTATCTTGTTAAGTCTTTTGTAAGTACTTCTATTCTCAATATTGAAGTTGAAGCTCTTAGGATTCATTCTGGACTTTGAGACCTATTTTAAAACATGGAAAATACTTTCATAAGGTCTAAAATAAGTTTTCCAAGTTAAAAATTTAAGTTTTGGAATTAAAACTTGAAAAACACTAAGTGGCTTAATGGTTAGGCAATTGATGATTATCCATCAGACAAATGATATGCTACTGATAGTGTTAATGAAAGAACAGAATGAGATCAAGCGATAGAACCATCGGGGTCAAGCGACTGACCTGCTATTAACAGTTCTTATGCGCTATTTTAAATGAGCTTAGGTGACTGACCTTATGGATTAGGCGATTGAAGTTAATGTTTTAAACTTATAAACAGTGCTGATTTTATTTCTTAATTTAAATGCTTGGGTTTCCAAACTTGAAAGAAAACTTGAGGAAAATGATAACTATTATCTCTACTCTGTATAAAGTTAATCTTTTCGCAAATTAGGGTAACCAATGCTCACATACAATTCAAAAATTCGTGTTATACTCTTGAAATATTTTCTAAAAAACTGCTATGAGTTCTTGCTAAAATACCTAGCAAAATTCTAATTTGATTGTCTAAAATCCATATCCTACAATAAGTATACTTGTGATATATTCATAAGCTTTACTTTTATATTGATTATCTGAAATATATTGTGCTTGAAATTTGTACAAATTTTGCTCATTTGAGAGTTATTTTCTTGTACGAATTGTATATTGCTTTTGTGTAAAATTTGACGGTTTAGGGTTGTTAAATCGTTGCCTAGCAAGAGATTGTTCTAGTTAAAGAGGGGTCTGCACCTTCAAATGGAGAGAGAGGTGCCTCACCTGTTCAACAAAGCTGGAAAGGAAATCCTCCACGCGAGGTGCTTAAGGCAAGGACATAGGCTGCTGGTCGAACCTTGTAAAAAAATATGGTCTTCTGCTCTTCTTCCCTATCTCTTTAATTCTTGTAAATTATAATCTGCATGTATAATTTAAAATTCATTGGTGAACTTGCTTATTATTGAGATTTGATTGTTGTTTAATCAAGTTACCATATTGAATGTTGGTTTGTGTTATTGAATGAAAAATCAAACAAGTTTTGATATTTGAATTTCATTGTGTTTGGCTGAGATTAAGTTGGTGTGATTGATTATTTAATTGAAGCATAAGTGTCAAGATAATCTAAGTTGTATTACTAAATTTGTGTCTTGAGAACATCATTGATTTTTGCTAAAAATCAGATTTTGATATTTAACTAACTGAATACTAAATTACTTGAAGTTTAAAGTTGGTTTGTTATTTCAGCATTTATATTTATATCTAGGATTGACGATTGGTATAGTACGATCATTGATTAGTTTATTGTGATTGTGTGGTTGTGGTGATTTAAATTAAAAGAGTTAAAATAAACTGAAATTCCACTGAGAAATATTTAATTACCCAATTCACCCCCTATTGAGATTACATCTTTAATTTCAATTGGTATCAAAGCACTAGGTTGTAGTAAATCCTAACTAGTAGCTACACAAAGATCTCTATGGCAAACATAGGTGTATCCCCTTTTGGTGAAGGCCAATCTTTGTCTAGACCTCCTATTTTCTGTGGTGTTAATTGCACTCTTTGGAAACAACGCATGAGGATATTTTTGCAAACTATGGATTAGAAAGTCTTGAAAGTAGTTACCCAAAGCGATTATGTGCCTTCCAAGACTGTAGATAACAAAGTAGTTCCCAAGGATGAAGCTAAACTAAATGAAACTGACATGAAACAACTACAAATTAACTCCAGTGCAATGAATGCATTATATTGTGCACTAGATGCTAATGAGTGGAATAGGTTTATGGGATGCAAATTTTCTATGGAAATTTGGGACAAGTTAGAAGTCACCTGTGAGGGAACTGTAAATGTTAGGGATAGTAGGTTGACATGCGCACCAGCAACTATGAGGCTTTTAGGATGAACTCTAAGGAGTCAATTACTAGTATGTATACTAGGTTCACTCATATAATTAATTCACTTAATGTACTAGGAAAGAACTACACTATACAAGATGATTAGGAAAATCCTTAAAGGACTTCTTCCCTTTTGGGAACCTAAGACCACTGTCATAACTGAAGGCAAAAGCTTGAAGAATACTTCGTTAGATGAACTTATAGAATCGTTTCTCACGTATGAGATGGTAATAAATAAAAGAACTACTAAATTTAGTAAACAAAAAAAATAAATATCTCTTAAAGCTTCAACGGAAAGCTCAAGTGAAGAAGAGGACAATGAGTTGGACGATGATGATTTAGCCATATTCACTAAACGACTAGGCAAATTCGTCAAAATGAATCTTGCAATGACTCAAGTAAGAGCATGCCTTCTTGTATAATGAAATTCAAGCTGAAAGAGGTTCATAAAAGTGTCCAAGAGGAACATTACACTAAAAGGAAAAATTGAAATGCAAATGAACCAACTAGAGTCATCTAAATCGGCAGAAAAAGGAAAGCACCTAGTTATTGTTGAACTTGAAAATTAATTAGATGGCTAAAGAACTACTAAAGCTGCAAGCCAACTATAAAGGAATAAAAGATTCAGAAATACTTTGCTTTGAAAGTAAAATTGAGGATCAAACTAAAATTATTTACAATTTGATGAGAAGAAAGGAGAACTTTGAGAAACTGGTTGGATCACAAAGAATTTCTTTTGATAAGGAAGGCATAGGATTCAATGAAGTTGAAAACAAGAAGAAAAAGAATTTCTACATGGGTTACTTTGTAAAAGTTTCAAAAAATTATGCAAGCACATCTTCAACTAATACATATGAACACACTACGTGTTTCTTTTGTAAAGAGAAGGGGCACATAAAATTTGAATGTCCATTCAAGAGAAAGAATATTAAAGGCAAAAAGGCATGGAGAGTTAAAAATGAAACTAAAACAAACTAAAAACGACCTAAGAAGTTTGGCTACCAAGAGTAACATTTTAAATCCCTTTTTGTAGGTACTTTTTAGGCCCATCTCATTAAAAGACAAATGGCATTTGGATAGTGGATGCTCAAGGCATATGACTAGAGACAAGTCCAAGTTCACCTTGTTGACACTAAAGGAGGGTGGACATGTCACCTTCAGAGACAATGCTAAAGGCAGAATTATAGGCATCAGGAAAGTCGATAAGGAACCTATTGACGCTATGAGTCCAATCCGATTTTGATAATAACAAATCACTTGGTATTTGATTTGTGCATTGAGTTTGTGAATAGGAACCATATTAAGCATGCACGGAAAGATAACGAGTCATGGAAGCCATAAAGTAAAGCTGACACATCTTGGTAAGATCCATGGAACTCAAAGAGTACGAGAATCAAGATGCAAGCGGCAAAGTTCAAAAACATCTTGGGAATGGGTATATAGAACTCATGTACTTAAATTTTCATATGATTTAATTTGAGGCTCAACATAACTTGGAATGATTTTAGGATTCATGCATTTCATGTATATCATTAGGAGACTTTCATGGACGTAGAAATATTCTTAAAACCCTGGAAAGTACTTTTATAAAAGAGCCAAGAAAGAAAGTAAAATAAATTTTTAAATTAAAAAAAATGAGAAAAATGGTACTTCAGTAGCCTGAACTCACCCTCAGTAGCCTGAAGATTAAGTTTGGTAGCCTGAAGAATTAATGGGAAAACACAGCAAGAAGGTCGAGGTACTTCGGTTGCCTAATCCTGAAACTTCATTCTCCTGAAGTCACTTTAGGAGCCTGAACTTCAACTTTAGTAGCCTGAAGTCGCGGGAAAGTTTAAAAATCAAATTTTATTAAACAAACTCGCAAGCTATTTCTTTGATCCAACGGTTGAGATCAATCCTAAGGGTAAGACACTATAAATACTAAATATCTAAACCCTAGAACCAAGCTAAGACACTCAAGAACGAGAAGAACACATCTTGTTGAAAGAACATTGAAAACTTGCTCCTATTGCTATACGATTGCCTACACTTCAATCTCTAACCATCAAGCTTGGGCAAATCAACTCAGAATCTTAAAGGGAACTTGTTTACTCATATGAATTCTCATTCTAGTATTGAGGTTTGATCATTCAAGTTATTATCTTCAAGAACTTCTCATCTCATTACTTGTTCTTGATTATCTTTAGAAAAGTTTGATCTTGTGTGTGTTCATACATATAAAAAATTGTTTTTGAAAAGATCATTACTTGAGAAAGCTGTTTAGCTATTAATTCATTGTTTTCTATTCAAGAGTATGTATATATATATATATATATATATATATATATATATATATAGTTTTCATAAAGCATATTATTGAAAAATCTATTTTTGATTAGGGTTTAAAAAGTTGATCTTGAAATTGCTTATACATATACATATTTATTTTAAACAAGGTCGTTACTTGATTAAGGTTGTGTTATTGATTTAATGGTTTGATTTAAGTGTGCATTCAGTTATAGGATTCATATTTTATATATATTAAAACACTTGAGAATATATCCTTGCTATTCATAAATATCTATTTTATTAAGGGATATCTTGTTTGGAAAATCTTATACTTAGGATTTTGTTCTTTGAATTACATATCATATACATTTACATATTACAAAGATTGAGTTGTGATTAAATATTTGATAGAAAGCTTTTTGATATGGATTGATAAAATATTCAAGAAAAGGCTTTTATCAAGTACACATTAGATATATGTGTGCATCTTTACAAAGTGAACTAGAACCCTAGTATACTCCAAAGCATTTTAAATATATCATTACGTGGGAGTTTTAAAACGATTGTATCATTTTCATACATTCATGAGCTTCAAATTTAATCATATGTTAATGTGTTAGGAATTTGATTTTTACTCACACGTTTTTGTTAGAAGCATTTTTGAGTGTTATTTTTCAGATTCTATTGTATACACAGTTCGGTGTGTAAACCGGTGTGTGAGGAGAGAGTTGTATCTCTTGTAAGCAGCGGAGTATGAGTGTTATTTTTCAGATTCTATTGTATATACGGTTCGGTGTGTGAACCAGTGTATGAGGAGAGAGTTGTATCTCTTGTAAGCAGCGGAGTATGAGGTGTGCCTTTTGTAAGCATTAGATTGTAAGGGAAGCTCCGTCCCAATTTAAGGAGCAGGGATTTAGTGAAATCCTTGAGTGGTTGCTCAAGGCGAGGACGTAGGCCAAGTCGGCTGAACCTCATAAAAATCATGTTTGTCTTCTCTCTTCCTTTTACTCTTTATTTTCAGCACTGCATTTAAATTGTGTATTTCGTGTATAGGTTGATAGCCTTACACATAAGTAATTGAGTAACAAGAATTCATTGGTAAATATATAAGAAGGGTTTTAGCGGTAAATAAGTGTCAAAGAATTTTTTAAATACCCAATTCACCCCCCTCTTGGGATTACACCTGATTCAACATTTGGTATCAGAGTGGGTTTACATAGACTTGATAGTGAATTTGTAAAATGATCACATGGCACACATTGGTGTAACTCCATTCGGTGAGGGACACTCATCCACTAGACCACCCATTTTCTGTAGTTTAAATTACACCTATTGGAAACGTACGATGAGCATATATCTACTGAACCTAGATTAGAAGGTTTGGAAAATAGTGGCTAAGGGAAATCACATTCCCATGAAAGTAATTGATAAGATTAACGTACCTAAAACTGAAGATGAATATACTGAAGAGAATTGGAAGTCAGTACAAATCAATGCCACTGCCATGAACTTACTTTTCTGTGCATTAGATGTCAATGAATTTAATAGGGTAATGGCATGTAACTCAGCTAAAGAAATTTGGAAAAAATTAGAAGTTACATATGAAGGCACTAAGGAAGTCAAGGATAGTAGGATATACATGCTCACTAGTGAATATGAAGCATTTAAAATGGTGACTGATGAATCCATACAATCCATGTACACTAGATTCACACACATAATTAACTCTTTAAATGCTCTTGGAAAAACTTACCTTACTTATGAGTTGATTGGGAAAATACTCAGGGGATTACCTCTAGCGTGGGAAGCGAAAGTTATGGCAATAGAAGAAGGGAGAAATCTTAAGAAGATGTCGGTGGATGAACTCATTGGATCACTCATCACCTATGAGCTAGCAATAAACGAGATGAAAAATGAGCAATGCAAAGCAAAGAAGGTCACTGTACTTAAGGCATCATCAAGCTATTCAAGTGAAGGAAGTGATTCTGAAACGGATGATGACATGGCCTTGCTAACAAAGAAGTTCGGGAAGTTTTTGAAGAAGAACAAGAAGTTCAATGGAAAATTCTGGAACTCTAAATCGGAAAGAGGAGAGCAAAGCATGAAGAAAAAGAAGGAGGATCCACCAACAAGCTACAACTGTTGAGAAGTTGAACACATCAAGCTTGAGTGCCCCAAGCTCGTAAAAGCCTCAAAGAAAAAGAAGAAGGTGCTGAAAGTCTGCTGGGATACACAGAGCACTAGTGGTTCAAAATCTGAATCTAGAGATGACGAGGTGGCCAATCTGTGTCTAATGGCACGTGATGACCTTGAGGTACAATCATCATTTTCATCATCTTCATATTATTATAGTGATTCTAAAAATGAAAATGATATGATTTCATACGATGAAATGAAACAAGAATACCTATACACTATTAAAATGCTTGAGAAGAAAATAAAGAAAATTTCTGAGTTGAGAAGTAAAGTCAAAGAACTTTCAAGCTTACTTGAACGTCAAAATGAATCTCAGGAATCTTTCATAAGAAATAAAGATTTGAAAATTGAGGAGTTAGAAAAGGATTTAAAAGATAAATCTGAAATTATTTGTAAATTTACTGAAGGACAAAACAATTTTGAAAAGCTCCTAGGATCTCAAAGAAATTCCCTAGCAAAGAAAGGGCTCGGTTTTAATGGTAAGGAAAATCTAAAGAAAAGACATCTTTACATGGGTTATTTTACAAAAGAATCAATGTCATATGTTCCAACTAAGAATTATTATAGAAATACTACATGCTTTAAATGTAGAAGGTTGGGTCATATACAATTTGACTGTCCTTTCAAAACTAAAGATGTAAAAATAAAGAAAGTATGAAAGGCCAAAGGTCAATCTAGCACTAACCACCCAAGACCCAAGACAATCTGGGTACCAAAGCTAGTTATTTGATTGTGTCTTGCAGATTTGCTTAAGATCAGCATCCTCAAAAGATAGATGGTATATGGATAGTGGATGCTCACGTCACATGACCGGGGATAAAGCAAAGTTCACATCCATCATACTCAAGGATGAAGGGTTTGTTACTTTTGGAGATAATACTAAGGGAAGGATCACAGGTGTAGGTAAAGTCGGTAATGATTCCTCACTCATTATAGATGATGTTTTATTAGTTGAAGGTTTAAAGCACAATTTATTGAGCATAAGTCAACTATGTGATAAAGGCTACAAAGTATCATTTGAACATGACAAGTGCATAATTGAACAAAAAACTGATAATAAGATACTGTTCATTGCTAAGGGTCATGAAAACATATATACCACAAGCTTTGATAACTTAACTTCACAGAGTGTGACATGCTTATCTACTATGACTGAAATAAGCTGGATTTGGCATAGGAGACTAGGACATGCAAACATGGATTTAATCTCAAAACTAGTTAAGAAAGAATTAGTTAAGGGACTGCCTAAGACTAAATTTTTGAAAGATAAAATATATGATGCATGCCAACTAGGAAAAAAAGCAAGAACAAGCTTTAAGAAGAAAAAAGATATCTCCAATACTAGGTCACCCCAAATGCTACATTTAGACTTATTTGGACCAAACCCAATTCAGAATTTAGGAGGAAAATCATACGCCTTTGTCATAGTTGATGATTTTTCAAGATACACATGGGTATTATTCTTAGGTCACAAAGATGAAGCATGTGAACAATTTATAAACCTGTGCAAGGAAGTCCAAAAATGAAAAGGGATACACAATCACTAAAATTTGAAGTGATAGGGGTAGAGAATTTAAAAATCAAGGCATAGAAGACTATTGTAATTCATTAGGAATTGCCCATAATTTTTCAGCTCCTAGAACACTGCAACAAAACAATGTAGTTGAAAGGAAGAATAGGTTTATACAAGAAATGGCTAGAACTATGCTTAATGAACAAAAATTACCTAAATACTTCTGGGTCGAGGCAGTGAATACCGCCTGCTATGTGCTAAATAGAGTTTTGATTAGACCATCACTTAATAAGACTCCTTACGAATTATGGAATGGTCAGAAACCAAAAATATCATATTTTCATGTCTTTGGCTGTAAGTGTTTTGTGCTTAGAGACAATGAGCATCTAGGAAAGTTTGATGTGAAATCATATAAAGGTATCTTCCTAGGGTATGCCTTAGATAGTAAAGCCTATAGAATATATAACAAACGAACATTGACGGTCATAGAATCTATCCATGTAGTGTTCGATGAGTCAAATCCCTTCTCTAAAAGAACTGATGAAGATGAAATTGAATTAAACAATGAATTTGAAGAACTATCAATTAAGAATGATTCAGAAAATTAAAATGAACTTAAGGAACCATCCATTAAAATTGATCAAACTGAAAATGAGGTTAATGAACCACCTAGAGAATGGAAATACGTAAAGAATCATCCCACAGATCAAATAATAGGTGAATCATTACGTGGAGTAGCCACTTGCTCCTCTCTTAGGAGCATGGTTAGTCATTTTGTATTTCTATCTTAAGAAGAACCTAAGAATGTGAGTGAAGCTATAGAGGATGAATCTTGGGTGCCGTCCATGCAAGAAGAATTAAATCAATTCGAGAGAAACACAGTATGGACATTAGTTCCCAGACTTGAGGATAAGTCAATCATAGGGACCAAATGAATATATAAGAATAAGAAAGATGAACATGGAGTAGTTGTGAGAAATAAGGCTAGATTAGTAGCTCGGGGATATAATCAAGAATAAGGTATAGATTTTGAAGAAACATTTGCCCCTGTAGCTAGGATGGAAGCCATACGAATGCTTTTAGCATATGCAGCTTTTAAAGATTTCAAACTATATCAAATGGACGTCAAAAGCGCATTTTTAAATGGCTACATAAATGAAGAAGTGTATATAGAACAACCCCCAGACTTTGAAAACCATAAGAATCTAGATCACGTGTATAGACTGACGAAAGCCTTGTACAGTTTAAAGCAAGCTCCTAGAGCTTGGTATGAAAGGCTAAGCGGTTTTCTATTAGAAAATGGATTTATAAGAGGAAAAATAGATACAACCATGTTCATAAAGTCTAAGAAAGATGATATTCTCCTAGTACAAGTATATGTGGATGACATCATATTTGGCGCTACAGATAAAGAATTGTGTAATGAATTTGCCAATACCATGCAAAATGAATTTGAGATGAGCATGATGGGTGAACTAAATTTCTTCCTAGGACTTCTAATCAAACAAGGAAATCATGGAATATTCATAAATCAATCAAAGTATATTAGAGACTTACTCAAAAAGTTTAATATGGAAGACTAGAAAAGTACTAGGTACACTTATGAGCGCTTCATTGAAATTAGACAATGATGAACAAGGTATACCAATAGACATCAAGCTATATCGTGGAATGATAGGTAGCTTGTTATACCTGATTGCCAGTAGACCAGATATAATGTTTAGCGTATGTTTGTGTGCAAGATTTCAGTCTGCACCAAAAGAGTCTCATTTGCTAGTTGTTAAACGGATACGAAGATATCTTATAGGAACCGTGGACATTGGGTTATGATATCCTAAGTACACATCCTTTGAGATTCTTAGTTATTCAGATGCTGATTTTGCGGGTAGCAAAGTGGATAGGAAGAGCACTAGTGGTACTTGCCATTTCTTAGGACACTCCTTGGTCTCTTGGTTTTCCAAGAAACAAAATTTAGTTGCTCTTTCCACAGCTGAGGTTGAATACATAGCAGCAGGTAGTTGTTGTGCTCAAATGCTTTGCATGAAGCAACATCTGAAGGATTTTGGATTAAGTTATGAAACAATCCCTATAAGATGCGATAATATGAGTGCAATAAATATCTCAAAGAATCCCATATTACATTCATGAACTAAGCACATAGAAATACAACATCACTTTCTTCATGACCATGTACAAAAAAGGGATGTAACACTAGAGTTTGTATGCACGGATGAACAATGGGCAAATATATTCACGAAACCACTTGCGGAGGATAGGTTTATCCAAATTAGGCATGAATTAGGTCTCATGCATAGTCGAGAGGTTTCTTAGGATTATGTTAGACGATATAATTTAGGGGGAGCAATGTCACTTACGATATAATCACTTGGTATTGCATTAATCAACAATTGGACACGTTTAAAACCTTAAGATTTCTAAAGGGAGAAAAACATAAGGGAACGTCTACTCATTCTTTATAAAGAGTGAGATATGCAAAAGGGGAGAAACAGTTGTTGATGTCATGGATTGAAACATCATGAGCATGTTCATTATAAGTATATACAGGAACTTTGTGTATGAACATGAGCATATTGTTATTCATTGAATATTTGATGCATTCATTGAGGGGGAGCCTTGTTAGGCGTAACCCATTATATATTTTTGCTTGTGCATTTGTCATCATCAAAAAGGGGGAGATTTTTGACTCTATGAGTCCAATCAGGTTTTGATAATGACAAATCACTTGGTATTTGATCTGTGCATTGAGTTTGTGAACAGGAGCCATATTAAGCATGCACGAAATGATAACGAGTCATGGAAGTCATAAAGCAAAGCTAACACATCTTGGCAAGATCCATGGAACTCAAAGAGTACGAGAATCAAGATGCAAGTGGCAAACTTCAAGAACATCTCGGGAATGGGTATTTAGAACTCATGTACTTACATTTTCATATGATTTAATTTGAGCCTCAACATAACTTAGAATGATTTTAGGATTCATGCATTTCATGTACATCATTAGGAGACTTTCATAGACTTAAAAATATTCTTAAAACCTTGGAAAGTAGCTTTATAAATGAGTCAAGAAAGAAAGTAAAATAGATTTTTAAATTAAAAAAAAATTAGAAAAAGGGGACTTCAGTAGCCTAAACGCACCCTTAATAGCCTGAAGAATTTCTTCAGCAGCCTGAAGATTAACTTTGGTAGCCCGAAGAATTAATGGGAAAACATAGCAAGAAGGCCGAGGTACTTCGGTTGCCTAACCCTAGAACTTCAGTCTCCTGAAGTCACTTTAGGAGCCTGAACTTCAACTTTAGTAGCCTGAAGTCACAAGAAAGTTTAAAAATCAATTTTTTATTAAACGAACTCGCGAGATATTTCTTTGATCCAACGGTTGAGATCAAACCTAAGGGTAAGACACTATAAATACTAAATATATAAACCCTAGAACCAAGCTAAGACACTCAAGAATGAGAAGAACACAACTTGTTGAAAGAACATTGAAAACTTGCTCCTATTGCTATACGATTGCCTACACTTCAATCTCTAACCATCAAGTTTGAGCAAATCAACTCAGAATATCAAAGGGAACTTGTTTACTCATATGAATTCTCATTCTAGTATTGAGGTTTGATCATTCAAGTTATTATCTTCAAGAACTTCTCATCTCATTACTTGTTCTTGATTATCTTTAGAAAAGTTTGATCTTGTATGTGTTCATACATATAAAAAATTATTTTTGAAAAGATCATTACTTGAGAAAGTTGTTTAGCTATTAGTTGATTGTTTTTTATTCAAGAGTATATATATATATATATAGTTTCCATAGAGCATATTATTGAAAAATCTATTTTTGATTAGGTATTAAAAGGTTGATCTTGAAATTGCTTATACATATACAAATTTATTTTAAACAAGATCGTTACTTGACTAAGCTTGTGTTATTGATTTAATGGTTTGATTCAAGTGTGCATTCAGTTATAGGATTCATATTTTATATATATTAAAACACTTGAAAATATATCCTTGCTATTCATAAATATCTATTTTATTAAGGGATATCTTGTTTGGAAAATCTTATACTCAGGATTTTGTTCTTTGAATTACATATCATATACATTTACATATTACAAAGATCGAGTTGTGATTAAATATTTGATAGAAAGTTTTTTGATGTAGATTGATAAAATATTCAAGATAAGGCTTTTATCAAGTTCGCATTAGATATATGTGTGCATCTTTACAAAGTGAACTAGAACCCTAGTATACTCCAAAGCATTTTAAATATATCATTACGTGGGAGTTTTGGTTAAAGAGGGTTTTTGTGTTGAAGCATATCATACATAAAATGATTGTATCATTTTCATACATTCATGAGCTTCAAGTTTAATCATATGTTAATGTGTTAGGAATTTGATTTGTACTCACACGTTTTTGTTAGAAGCATTTTTGAGTGTTATTTTTCAGATTCTATTGTATACACGGTTCGGTGTGTGAACCAGTGTGTGAGGAGAGAGTTGTATCTCTTGTAAGCAGCGGAGTATGAGGGAGTTGTGCCTCTTGTAAGCATCAGATTGTAAGGGAAGCTCCATCCTAATTTAAGGAGTAGGGATTTAGTGAAATCCTTGAGTGGTTGCTCAAGGCGAGGACGTAAGCCAAGTCGACTGAACCTCGTAAAAACCGTGTTTGTCTTCTCTCTTCCCTTTACTCTTTATTTTCAGCACTGCATTTAAATTGTGTATATTGCATGTATAGGTTGGATAGCCTTACACATAAGTAATTGAGTAACAAGAATTCATTGGTAAATATATAAGAAGGGCTTTAGTGGTAAATAAGTCTTAAAGAATTTTTTAAATACCCAATTCACCCCCCCCCCCTCCTCTTGGGATTACACCTAATTCAACAGAACCCTCCTTGGTAATTGATAATGTTTTATTGGTTGAAGGGTTAAAACATAATCTGCTTAGCATTAGTGAACTAAGTGATAAAGGTTTGGACATAACATTCAAAAAGGACAAATGCATAGTTGAACATAGTGAAAAGCATGACACCTTGTTATTGTAAACCGGGTTGAAAATATATATTGCATATATTTTGAAAGTCTAACATCTCAAGAAGTTAAATGCTTTACAACCTTAAATGAAGCTAGTTGGTTATAACATAGAAGACTAGGACATGCTAGTAAGGACCTATTGTCCAAATTAGCTAAAAAGAGCTTAGTCAAGGGTCTACTTAACACAAAGTTTGTAATGGACAAGGTGTGTGGTTATTGCCAACTTGGGAAGCAAACCAAGACATGTTTTAAGAAAAGGAAACATATCTCCACTAGCAGGCAACTAAAACTAATTCACCTAAACCTGTTCGTCCCTACTAAAACTGAAGGCTTAGAAGGGAAGCAATATGCTTTTGTCATTGTTGATGACTACTCCAAGTTTACCTTGGAGTTATTCTTATCCTCCAAGGATGAAGTGTGTTGAATTTTTGAATTTTATCTCATTTTGATAATGACAAAACAAAATTATCTCATCTATGCATTGAGCTTTTTAGCAGGATCATTTTTTAGCACGCACGGATGATACAAATGCTATGGAAGCCATGAGGAATTTGAAGCACATATAACCTAGCATACTCCATGAAATTAAAAGAGCAAAAGGATGAAGACACCTATGATTTTTAGTTGTAATGTGTGTTTAGTCTCACTTATATTTACTTATTTCATAAGATATAGTTGGAAGCTCAAATATAGCCTTGACAGACCTTCGGACTCAAGCATTTCATCAAAGATTCATTTACATTAGTTCTAGGTTGAATGAATTATAGAGGCAGACTTTAGAGGCCTCGTCGATGAACCCAATGGCCTTATCGATAAACGCATGAAGGCCACTTGGCCTCGAACAGTCTGTTCTTGTCGACGAAAAAATACCGAGAGCCTAAAAAGTTTAGACAGGTCTCTCATCGACGAGCTCAGGTTCTCATTAACAAACGGGTGTTGTACACTCGTCGAAGAATGTCGCAGTGCAAAACAACATCTCAGCATGGACATAGACATAAATATGATGTTTTTAAATGATCCAATGACTGGAAATTGTTTAGATGGCGAGATTGCTTATATACACTAACCTAAAACCCTAAGAGAGATAACAATACAAGGGGAGTTCACTTTGAGCATACTTTTGAAAGACTTTGCATATTTTTCCTACACTCTATCAAGTTAAAACATCTTTTGGGCATTCTTTCAGCTGTTCAAGGACATTCACGCACACATCTTGCTAAGCACGTTTGATAGTAAGGTTTGGTGTACAAGGTTTTATATTTTGGCACTTAATCTGCATTGTAAAAGTTTATCATCTCTCATATTTTTATCTAATATTTTATTAAGAGAGCAAGAACCCTAAGTTTCATATTTTTGTTTGAAAAATCTTGTGTGAGAAGTTCATTCTAGGACTTTAAATCTTTGGAACATTCTTGATATTATTTTTATTCAAAGATTTAATATTCTTTTATTTGTGCCAAAAGTTATTTAAGAAAACCCTAGATCTTCAACACATTATTTGAAAATCAAATTTTTGGAGATATATTGCATTGATTGTAGATCTTTGAGAAAACATATCATATATATTTTTATATACAAAGATCATATATTTGATTATTGCAAAAACATTATTGAAAATATCACATACACTCATTGAGCTTCACGTTATATCCTATAAATGTGTTTTAGGAATTTTATTGTACTCATTAGCTTGTGAGAAGTATCTGAGTGTTTAGGAATTTCATTGAAGTATTGTATTAATGGTTCGGGCTGTGAACCGGGAAGAAGGAAGCTACGCCTCTTGTAAGCAGTGGAGTAGGAGGAAGCTGTGCCTCTTGTATGTTGCGAGTTTGTAACGGGAAGCTCCACCCGGGCTTAAGGAGTAAATTAGTATAATCCTTGGGGGTTTTTTCCAAGGCGAGGATGTAGGCTCAGTTTGGCAAAACCTCGTTAAAAATTTGATGTCTGCACTCTCTCTCTCTCTCTCTCTCTCTCTCTCTCTCTCTCTCTCTCTCTCTCTCTCTCACTCACTCACTCTCTCTCTCTCTCTTTATCTATCTCTCTCTCTCTCTCTCTCTCTCTCTCTCTCTCTCTATCTGTCTATCTTTATATTTCCACACTTATATTCATATTATATCTGTTGTGCATATCTTAAATGTTGGTGTATATGAATATCTAAGATACATGAGAATAATTGGGTAATACTGAATTAATTGAGATATCCACTAATTAAATCAATTTAGTTGCATAATACTGAAATTTGTGTACATCAAAATTTGGGGATGTATGGATGGGTTTTCAATTAAGGATTGAAATACAAAAATATTTTTAAATACACAATTCACCCCCCCCCCCTCTTGGAATTACACCTAAATTAACAAAGTGTGTAAGATATTGACCAACCTTTGTGTTGACTTCATGAGTCATATCCCATTTTTTATTATGACAAATCCAAAGTATCTCACTTGTGCATCTAGTGCTTTAAAAGATAATCCCTTTAGAAGGCACAGAGTCGAGGCACAATGGAAGCCATGAGGAACTGAAAGCTTACTTAACCTAGCATGTGGCATGGCAATATGAAGAGCAAGAGTTGGAGACATTTTTAATTTGAATTGTAATTACATTAAGTTTGGTCTGTAATATTGCACATATTGTATGATGGAATTGATTGCTTAATACAAGACCATAAACTGACCTTAGGGAACCTTAATTTACATGGAAAACCCTATACTCATAATGTTAAACTCATACACATAGGGTTGAAAAGTTTTAAGGTCAAAACATTGTTTTTAACTAAGCCCAGTTGACCGGCCCTTACACATTCAAAAAGCCCCAATTGACCATCCTAATAGTTTGATGTGTTTTCAAAAGCCCCAACCAACCAGTCCATTTTACTCTTGGTGTTCCCAATCGACTAAAGCATATTTTTGGCCAAAATTAAAGGCCTAGCCAACCGGCCCAAAACGTACTTGAAAAGGCCAGTCGGCTGGCCCTATGATCCAAAAAACAGGATCCTGAGTCCAGGCAACCGAAGTATCGTAGTTTTGGAAATCGCCTAAGGCTCGTTGATCGATGATGTGCCCAGTAGACCAGACCCCTTGGTGCTTTTGAAAAAGCACCAAGGCCAGTCGGCCAACGCTGTGCCCAGTCGACCAAACCTTCCGAGTTGGGCAATTTTTTCGCACAAAAATTTCATTAATGTTTAATTAAACAAATCTAATAATGCCCACCGTGTCCCTTAATGGTCAAATTTTGGGGAAGTCTATATATTGCCCACTCAAAGCTCATTTTAACAACTTTGATTATCTTGCAAATCCTCTCAAAATTATTTGGGCTTTCTCATTCTCATATTCAAGCAAGCATATACTCGCTTACTCTTACACTTTTTGAATTCATTTTTTAAAAGAGCTTTAATCTTCTTTTACTTCTTTCATTTGCAAATTCATCGCATTTAATGGTTGTTGAAAGAAGCATTTATTTTAGGCATTTATTCATTCATTCTAAAGCATTTACTCTCACTCGTCTTTTAGTTTGAAAATCATTCTTGAGAGTAAGCTTAAAAGTTTCTCGTATATATTTTTCGTGATGCATATTTTTTGAGAAACTTATTCTTGCTTGTGAATCTTTGTGTACATCTATTGCAAGATTAAAAGGCTTACTTATCTTTATTTGCAAAAATCCTTTTAAGCGAAAACATTGAAATGGGCTAAGGCATATGGTCCTCTTTTCTAAACAACTAAATGCAATGTGGGCCACGAGAAGGCATAAACCCCAAGCTATGAAGTGTTCAACTATTAAACATCTCAATAGGCTACTAAGGCTCCTATCAACTACAACAACTTGCCAATTGGTTTGCAGGTGATAAGCACTTGGACATTTAAGCCTAGTGCCTAACATGGTCTTCGAGGCTTTCAAGAAGTAGCCTATGAGCTTCACATCACTATTGGAAACAATGATTTTGGGAAACCTATTCTTGATGACAATCTTTTTGTTTGTTTTATTATGGATGCATGGGCTCAAAGTGTTTTCTTCCTTGGGATTAGGGAAAGTAGGGTAGTCAAGTGTACCTAAACTCTTCTAAATAAAGTTAGGTTCCTTCAATTCATGCACTAGTTTTAGCTCCTCATATTCTATTGGGTTCACTCTATGATGTGATAAATGAGGCAAAGATGAACAACGAACAAGATCTGTGACATGTGAAAGCTTTGTCATGAGAGATGACTCACTAGGTGGCTCAGATAGTACATCCTTTGTTGACCCTATGGGTCATACCCTGTTTTGATTATGACAAATACGGTATTTAATGGTTTGATGAGTTTGTGTGCAGGACCGATCGAACGTATAATATGGTGCACGCACATGACACATGAAGTGAAAACCTGAAGACCTTATTTTGTATTATAATTTAATCATTCATTTGGGTCTGTAATAGTAATTAGAAGAACATGGTCTATAATAATTAATGCCTTACCTGCATGGAAGGATCGATAAGCTCAAGACCATAGATGGACTTTAGGGAACACTCTTCGGTCGACCGACACCGGATTTTTTCAGTGTCTTGAAAAAGGCCTAAAAATGACCCTAGGACACTCACTCATGCATATATATGAATGTTCATTTAAATAGAGTGTTTGCATGTTTAAATGGGACAAAAATGCTCTAAATGGGTACTTTCGGTCGACCGTACTTCATAGTACAAATATGCTCGGTCGACTGAACCCAGACCAGGTCAATCGTTTGACCACAGTCCGGTCGACCGAACCGTTATAGTTTAAAATCCCCGGTCGACCAAAACCTCCCTGGGTCAAACAATTTGACCATCTAGTCGACCGAGCCAATTTTGTACTCCAACTACCTGGTTGACCGAGGGTCCTCGGGAGCTGCCGCAACGGTCTGGTCGACCGAGCCATTTAGTTCAAAATCTCCTGGTCAACCGAACCGCACTAATTTCAAAAATCACCTATCTCGGTCGAGCGACCATTTAGTTCAATTTTCTCCTAGTCGACCGAGTCTCAAAAAATTGCCCTTGACACATATATACGGTCGACCGAGCCTTCAATTCAAAATCCCCCTGGTCGATCGAACCATATAAGATCTGGTCGACCGGACCTCTCGGGTTGCCCCATATTTTTTATCGCAGTTAACTTTTTAAAACGGGGTTAATTAGGGTTAAATTGGTTTAAACTATATTAATAATACCCTACATGTCCTAATGGCTATAATTTTTCCTATCTCTATATATAGGGCTTCATTTGCAAAAATTAGTAAGAAGATTAGAAAAATAATTAGCAAAAATCCTCTGATTCTCAAAAGCTCTATTTCTCACATCCAAGCCTTATTTCTTCATTCTTACTCATCTTCATTGCAAATCTTGTTAAATAAGAATGCTATTGTGAGTATCTAGTAAAGCTTACACTATCGCTAGTTTTAGATTCATTGATATATATATTTTTATCCGAGAGTAAGCTTGAAGTTTTTCTAGGAGACTTCATTAATAAGTCTTCCGTAGGAAAACTTCATAGAGCTTGTGAGTTTTGCATAATCATTGCAATACTCAAGAGTTCGTATTGCTTCTTGTTTGTGAAATAAATTTTTACGAACCATTCTCAAATATCCTATGTGCTTACTTTTGAGAAAAATACTTTTGGAATATTTTTCTTGTGAAGATCTTTGTTATTGCACCTTTTGATTGATAATATTATCTTGACACAAAGATCAAATATTTTACAAACAATTTTCAAATATCTCTTGTGATTTATCTTGAGAAAAATATTTTGAGATATTTGTTAGCATATTGAAGATCTTTGTTGATATATCCTTTTATCTTGATACAAAGATCAAATAAATTTTTGCAAACCATTCTTAAATATCTCTTGTGGTTTATATTGAGAATTATTATTTGTTGAGATATTTGAAGTGTGCTTGTGATCTTTGTTGGTGCATTGTGATTAAAATATTATTTTGACACAAAGATCCTATCATTTACACTCTCACGCACTAATTGCTATATTTGCATAAATATTTGACAGTAGACACTTAGACTACATCGAGCTTATCAAATCCTATCTTTTAGTAGTGTATTGAGTATACTGTGCATAACTGGGTACATATCTGCTTTACAAGAAAGCACAATCACTGTACCATTTGATTGTATTTCAAATCTGTTGTATATCTAGGCACGGACCTTAAGAGGGAGACTAGCCTTGGAATAGTCCCGGATTGGCTTTGACCCAGTTAAGAAAGCTAGGTGCGTCGTCCTGGTAAAGCCGTGTAGGTTGAGGTCAGCCCCGCTAATTGACCTGGTTAAGGTTGAGGTCAGCCCTGTGTTAATTTGACCTGGTTGTTTAGGTGCCGCTCCACCCGTTAAGTGAGCCTATAGTGGAAATCCTTGTGCTTGTTGGCCAAGGCGGGGACGTAGGCAATTTGGCCGAACCTCGTTAACATTTCTGGGTGTCGTCTCTTTTATTGCTTTATTGTGCATGCTTAGTTAAACATTTATTGCAGTTTAAATTCCATTGTATATTTACATTGATTTATTTTACATGCACTAGATTGACCTTAGGCTTGCGTAATACTGTTGTTAGTGGATTGACCTAAGACAATAAATTTTAAATACCAATTCACCCCCCTCTTGGGATTGCACCAAAGCTAACATCCTTAAACTCAAAAGGTAGGGATGATACTTCTAAGGGTATTTCTTTTTCAGGAAGGGGTATTTCAGTCTCCTTAGGAGCATCCTCACAACTTAATGCAATTAATTAAATATAGATAAAATCAAAAAGGAGGCCCAAGCTATATGGGGCCTAACAGATCCTTAAGTAAGCCACAAGGGTCTTAAGCTCTTTATTCAGAAAAGTCTTCAAATATCTCCATAAATTCTTCAATGTTTAGCAAGAATTATGAACATCTGGGGGTCATCCACATGTCAAAACATCTGCAAACGAAAGGAGCAACGCATGTTGATCCCTATCATCTAGATGATGTAGGGCGGGGATGGGTAACCTTATATGTTGGAATTGGTGTATTCCCAAGAGGGGGGTGATTAGGGCATTAAAAATTTAGTCCTAGGTTCAATGTCCAGCAGTGGTATAACACAACCTAGGGTTAGTCTATGCAATCCCAAATGCATAGATAAATATAATATACGAAAACTAAATCATGCGCAGCATTCACAATCTAATGAAAATAACATTAGTCAACCGAACACACAAAGATTGTGCATTTAAGTTCTAATTTTCATTTGATGTCACCCCAGTTTATATGAGTATAACTTAAGTTATAATAGAATTTTTCATGTGATGTTTAGAAACCTAAATTCAATCTATGGCCTAGGCTTTTAAATTAAGCGCAAAAATTTGGCATCGGTCGACCGAAGGTGATCCCTAAGGTCATTCTATGGTCTTTGAGCTTATATCCACATCATGCATGCCATGTAATTATTACATACCAAATTAAAACAAAATGCAATTATAGTTAGAATGAATATCTTCTTCTTTGCTCTTCTCTCTTCCATGGAAAATGCCAGTGAATGTGAGCTTTAAGGTCTTCTGTCTTTCACTATCCTTTCCTTTATGTGCGTGCTAACATATTAAGCCTACTCAAACACTAGATACACACATAAGAAACTTGTGGTTTGTTATTATCAAAACTAGGGATCGGACTCAAAAAGTCAACATAGTCCTACGGATGTCAACCCTCAACCAACATACATGAGAAACACTTTAAAATAAGAATTGAATCAAGTAAATGTGCACAAAATAAATCATGCTTTATCCTTCCAGGTTTAAGGACTTTTGAAAGGTCTACAGTTTGATTCAAAATTCAATCCCAGATGGTTCTTTCAAAAAAGAATCAAGGGACATGCCATAAAGATGCTTTTCAATCATTTAAGAAATAAGTCTATGTTATCACAATCATATTCCCAGAGTTGACAATCAAATATGTATTTAAATGTTGGAATTAAAAGTTGCAGGGAAACTTCATTTAACTAGGGAGTGGAAGGTCAGTCACCTGACTAAAATTTTGGTGAGATACCGAGAGTTGAAAATGGGTCAGTCGACCTGGCCAATAGGGGTCAGTCACCTAAATGAAATTTTGGAAAAATACCAAGAGCTTTCAAGGGTCAGTCGACTGAGCTATTTGGGGTCAATCATTTGACCTCCGATGGGTTTGAACTAGAAAAGTTATTTTTAGCGTTTTTACAAAGCGGGTGTTGATGGGATCTTGAATAAAGGTTTCAAACAAAGTTAGGGATGAATTAGAAAGGGTATTACCATGTGGAGTCACTGGATATCTTACCAATGATCAACGTACATGAATCAAACCACGAAAACTTCAAGATGTCGGTGGATAAGAATAGTGGTGTTGTTGAAGTCAGATGCGAATGGCGGGAAGGATTAGAGATGGTGAAGATGTGATGGATAGATTGTTGGTCTCACATCAACTGATCTCCAAGGAGAACATCGTAGCCTCTCGCCACTCAAACTCAAGGAGCGGAATAAAGCACCAAGCTTTCAAAGGAAGAACCTTTATTCAATCAATAATGATACTTGGCTTAAACTGTTTTCCAACATTTACAATAGTAATATACCTAGGGAAAAATAAATATCTAGCAATAAATGACCTAAATGTCCCCATACAGGAATGGGAGACAACTCATTTAATGTTCACAAATTTAAAATAAAATAAAATAAACTCACTAACTCACATAATCCTCTTCGAAAGTAAATACCTAGCACAACTTAGATTTATTTGGTCCAACTCAAGTTCAGAGTCTAGGAGGCATGTCTTATACCTTTTTTATAGTTGATGATTACTCCAGATTCACATGGGTACTAATTCTTGCATATAAATACGAAGCATGTGAACAATTTACCAAACTATGTAGAAAAATTTAGAATGAAAAAGGGTATAAAATAACCCATATCCGAACTGATAGGGGTATAGAATTTAAAAACAAGGATATGGAAGACTTCGATGATTCTTAAGGTATATCTCACAATTTCTCTACACCTAAAACTCCAAAATAGAATGGTGTAGTTGAGAGAAAGAATAGGTCTTTACAAGAAATGGGTAGAATGATGCTTACTGAACATAAATTACCCAAATATTTTTGGGCTGAAGCAATGAGCACTGCTTGCTATGTAATGAACAGAGTTTTGATCAGGCGCACTCTCAACAAAACCCTTTACGAATTGTGGAATGGTCATAGACCTAACATTTCCTATTTCCGCGTTTTTTGGTGCAAATTTTTTGTTCTTAGAGATAAAGAGATCACCTAGGAAAGTTTGATGCAAAATCTGATGAGGGAACCTTTCTAGGTTATTCATTAAATAGTAAAGCCTACAAGGTGTTTAATTGAAGAACATTGATTATTATAGAGTCCATCCATGTAGTGTTTGATGAGTCAAAGACCTTCTCTAAAAAGACTGATAAGGATGATATTGAAATAACAAAGGGATTAGAAAAATTATCCATTAAAAGTATAGCTAAGGATAAGAGCTCGTAAATTAAAGAAACATTTGCCGCGGTTAATCAAGTAGAGAGTAAGGTACATGAACTACCTAGAGAGTGGAAATTTGTGAAGAGTCACCCCAAAGATCAAATCATAGGTGAACCATCACGAGGTGTAGCCACCCGATCATCCTTTAGAAACTTTGTTGGCCTTACAAGGCTTAAAATCTTGTTTTGATGCTAACAAACAAGTGGAACTTAACATATTTGTGTGAGTAATGTTATTTCAGGGCTCATATATGAGAAAGCAAGGTCAAAGTGCTCACAAGGATCAAATGAAGCTTAAAAGAGTTAAAGCATGGATTTAAAGATGATAATTTAAAGCTTGAAGAAAAAGAGGACATGGGTGATTTGTTAAAATCCAAAGAAAAGTTAGAAGTCAAAAGACCCAAAGAAAAACAAAGTGAGAGAGCTCAAAGAAAGACAAAGCATGAAGAGTCAAGTACCTAGAATGTGAAAAGTCTTAGAAGTCTTTATGTAAGAACTTTAATGTTTAAATATCGTTTGAAATATTTTGAAGCTCTTTAGGGGATTATATGGACTTAGAGACCTATTTAAAAACCCAAGAAAATAATTTGTAAAGGAATAAAGAAAGAAGAGTAAAAACATATTTTGAATTATAATTAAAAAATTAGCAAATCAAGTACCTCAGAAGACTGAAGTTTCTGCTTAGAAGCCTGAAGTGGCAACTTCAGAAGACTGAACTTTAAGTTCGATCGTCTGAGGAATCACTTCAGACGTTTGAAGAATAAGTTCATTCGTTTGAAGATTTTTTGGTGAAACTCAAAAACTGGCAGAAGCCCCTTAGAAGACTGAACTCTAACTTCAATCGTCTGAACTTGACACCTCAGTCGTCTAACCCTTGACCTCGGTCATCTAACCCTTTATCCAGTTCAAATTTTTCAAAGGCTAAGGAACTTTAGAAGACTAACCTGGAAGGTTCAGTCGTCTGAACACTGTTAACAAGCAAATTTTTTAAATGTTTTAATTTTTAAATATCAGTTGTTTGTGCCCCAAATTTTCTAAAAACTTGGGGAATACTCCAAGTAAACTTGGGCAACACAAAAACACTCTTTAATGCCTATAAATACATGGTTTTCCAAATCAAAATTCACTAAGAATTGAAAAATATGATTGAAAAATTCCTACTACTAATCCTTATAAAATCTTGGGAAATACTCCAAGTAAACTTGGGCAACACGAAAAAACTCTTGAATGCTAATAAATACATGGTTCCCCAAATCAAAATTCACCAAGAATTGAAATATATGATTGATAAGTTGAAAGCACTCTTTTTCTTACAAAGCTCTCTCGCTCACTCATTGAAAATCTCTTTTGCTGAGATATTCTGAAGTGCTGATCCTTCCACCTCTGAATTCCTACTGCTAATCCTTATCTAAAGAGGATATTGGTGAATTCTACACTTAAGCTTCATTCTATTTCATATTGATATTTTTACATTTAAGTATATTGTGCTGAAATTGTGCTGACTTGCTCTTTGTGAGAGTATACTTGTGCGCAAATTATATCTTATGTTTCTTGTAGTTCTTTGACGTTCAAAGGATTTTTTGGATCATTGTCTAAGCATGGGGTATCGCTTAGAGAGGCGGGCTCTAACCTAATTGAAGGAGTGACCTAACGAGGGTACATCGTTTGGAGAGACGGGCTCTAGCCAATTGAAGGAGTGTTGTAATCGGTGTTGTTCCACCCGGCAAAGGAACTAATTTTTTTGAATCCTTTGGTGGTTTGACAAAGGTGAGGACATAGGCTAGGGATAAGTCGAACCTCGTAAAAATCTCAATCTCACTCTCTCTTTCCCTTACTCTTTATTTTTAGCACATATAAATTGCGTGGATGATTTAATTGGTAATCATATATACTATGTATATTTGGAAATCAAGTAAACTTAAAGTCTAATTTTGATTTGGGTTGCAGAAATCAAAAGGGAGTACATTGGTTAAACCATACTTTGCGGAAACCATACGAGAGTACGTTACTTGGTTAACATCCCAAAGATAAATTAACTAAGAGTTTATTTGAATTTTGAATTTTGGGAAGAGTGTGAATGGTTTGTTGAATATTAAATTAAGAAACAAATTACATTCTCTATAGGGCTTACAAATTCGTATACACAGGGCAGCAAACAAAATAACCATTTTGATTGGATATTGTGGTTAATTGGAAAAATTTATTAGTTTGGTTGATTGATTGATTATTTGATTATTTAAGTACTTTATTGGTATATGGTTGTGGATTGGATATTATTTTAAGTTTTGGTTGTGTATTTGGTAAATCAACAAGAAGTCAAGAATTTATTAAAAAGAAGTAAAAGAAATTTTTTAAACCAATTCACCCCACTCTTGGGACTACATCTTTGTTTTCAATTTGTATCAGAGCAGGGTTATAGCAAATCTTAATTAGTAGCTATAAAAAGATCTTAATGGCTCACATAGGCATAGCTCCCTTTGGAGAGGGACAATCTTCAACTAGGCCTCCTATCTTTTGTGGACATAACTACACTTTTGGGAAAACATGAATGCAAATCTATTTTCAAACTATGAATTGGAAAGCTTGGGAGGTTGTGACAGATGGTGACCTAATTCCTCTTAAACTAGTAGATGGAAAACAAGTTCCTAAGGAGAAAAATGATATGACAGACTTAGATCATAAGATGTTGGAAGTTAATTCTAGTGCTATGAATGCTTTGTATTGTGCTTTAGATGCTAATGAATTTAATAGAGTAATGGCTTGCAAAATGGCTAAGGAAATATGGGATAAACTAGAAGTCACTTACGAAGGCACTATAGATGTTAGGGATAATAGGATTGATATGCTTACAAGTGAATATGAAGCTTTTAAGATAAACCTAGATGAATCTATAATTAGCACATACACTATGTTCACTCACATAATAAATTCTTTAAATGCCTTAGGAAAAACCTACACTGCCTATGAGATGATAAGAAAAATTCTTAGAGGGCCGCCACCTATATGGGAACCAAAGGCCACTACAATAACGGAAGGTAGGAACCTTAGAACAACTTCTTTAGATCAACTTATAGGTTCTCTCCTCACATACAAAATGGCAATGAATGAAAGGAATGGAAAAACCAAAGCCCAAGAATCAATAGCCTTCAAATCCTCAAAAGAAAACTCTAGTAGTGGAGAAGAGATGGATGAAGATGAACAAGCCTTCATATCTAAGAAACTTGCAAAGATACTAAGAAGGAAAAATAAATTCAAAAGAAAATCCAAGTTTGAATCAGATGAAGAGGAGGAAGAAGAAATTAACAAAAAGAAACCTAAAAATAAAACTCCTACATGTTATAATTGCAACAAAGTTGGACATATAAAATCGGAATGTCCATTACTAAAGAAAGAGTCTAAGAAGAAAAACAGAAAGGTCATGAAAGCCACTACTCGGGATAGTACAAGTAGTTCAGAATGTAAATCAAGTGACCAATAGGTTGCTTACACTTGCTTTATGGCATGGGACGATGAGGAAAGCTTCTCATCCAAATCCTTAACTAATTCTTGTAGTGATTCTTCAAATGAATCCAATGATGAGTGTATGTCATCTTATGATGAATTACAAAATGATTTATTCAAAGTACATAAGATGCTAATCAAAGTAATTAAATAAAACACATCATTGAAAAACAAGATCGATAAATGATTAAGATTTCTTAACTCAAGAAAATAGAAAATAAGTATGATGCTGCAATAAAAGAATTAGAAGTTAAATATCTTGCTGAAAAAGAAAACGACTTGAAAATCAAGAAATTAGAAAGCAAGAATGAAAAGATGATAGAAGATCTTCGATCCCTATCCTCTATAGAATATGAGAAAGACATATATATTTATGAATTAGAGGATAAAATCCAAAAATTATCTCTAGAATTAGAGAAATCACAAAAGAAGGTTGATGACAAGAAAGATATTGAGATAAATGATCTCAAAAATCAAATTGAAGATAAAGAAAAGATTATTTACAACTTCACAAAAGAAAAGGAAAACTTTGACAAAATGATAGGTTCACAAAGGATGTCCTTAAATAAAGAAGGCATTGGATTTAATGGGGTTGAAAATACAAAGAAAAAGAATCTTTACATAGGATATTTTTCAAGAGCATCCAAAGATTATGCTAGCACATCTTCTAATGCCTACACTAACACCATATGCTACCTATGCAAGAAAAAGGGTTATATAAAGTTCGAATGTCCATTAAAGAGAAAGGATGTAAAAATTAAACAAGTATGGAGAATAAAAGAAACATCACTTATGAAACCTACCGGACCCAAAAAGATATGGGTACCTAGATAAAAAGCCTTGTATGAGACAAATAAATAACATTGTTGGCCAAAATCATAGGATGATTCATACAAGCTTAAAATAGAGAGTTTTAAAATTTGGAAAGAAAATTCTTATGAAAGCAAAAATCAAGCTTATTACATCAATATTTTGATAAGAAACATTTTAAGAATGAGAGATACTTGAATACAACTTGAGCAATATGACAAATAAATGAAAATGAAATACATGTTGTGCTAATTTGCTATATATACTACATGTATGATCATGACTTGACTCATATTAATAATGTATGGCTCATTATATTGCAAACTTGAGCATGATTATGAAGCTAAATCTTGATATAAGAAGTATAGAGTTTGAGCAAAAGATTATTGAGCATGAGCATGAATCTTGATATAAAATTAATTTTTGACTATGCATGCTAATGATGAATTAAGTGGATAAATTTATATGTGCTTCTTTTTATATTGGTATCCATGAGCTATGAATGATATTTTTAATATCCATGAACTATGCATTATGTGATATTAGCTTTGGTATCTATATAGTATTTTTGGTATCACATTTTAAAAATTTTAATTGGTATCACAATTTAAAAGGCTCAATTGGTATCACAAATTGATATTTAAGAATGATAAGCATAATTGAACTCATGAGCATGTTATGATATTGATGATGTTAACATGATATTGGTATTTGATGATTGTGTTCATGAGAACGTACAGGATATGAATCAATATATGAAGCATGGATAATAAACTTAAAAGCATAATTAGTATCAAATTTGAATGTATTAAATTCAAGGGGAGTATTATGACTTATTGCTTGTATTATGTTTCTTCCCTAATTATTAAATTGGAATCATGGAATAAATAATTGGTATCATGAATTATTATGTATGCTGAAGTTTAAAGTACTATACTTTTTATGGTTGCTCATACCCTTAATACTTAAAGTCTTACTCTTTTTGATTGATGTCAAAAGGGGGAGAAGTTTTGGGCGGAAAAAATTGAGCATGATATATATATATATATATATATATATATATATCAATAGGAGGAGAAGTACTTGATATTGATTGATATTGATATTGATTAATGTGATGAGCATGATAGTAAAAGAGTTTTTGAAATTGATCATGATATTGTTAAGTTTGTCAATATGATGATTATTGAAAGGGGGAACCGTCTTAAGACTTACTCAAATTTTTGCTCTTTATTTGTCATCATCAAAAAAAGGGAGATTGTTGGCCTTACAAGGCTTAAAATATTGTTTTAATGCTAACAAACAAGTGGAACTTAATATATTTGTGTGAGTAATGTTATTTTAGGGCTTACATATGAGAAAACAAGGTCAAAGTGCTCACAAGGAGCAAATGAAGCTTAAAAGAGTCAAAGAATGGATTTAAAGATGATAATTTAAAGTTTAACAAAAATGAGGACATGGATTATTTGTTAAAAGCCAAAGAAAAGTTAGAAGTCAAAAGAGTCAAAGAAAAGTAAAGTGAGAGAGCTCAAAGAAAGACAAAGCATGAAGAGTCAAGTACCTAGAATGTGAAAAGTCTTAGAAGTCTTTATGTAAGAACTTTAATGTTTAAATATCATTTGAAATATTTTAAAGCTCTTTAGGGGATTATATTGACATAAGAGCAAAAATATTTTTTGAATTGGAATTAAAAAAATCAGCAAATCAAGTACCTTAGAAGACTGAAGTTTCTGCTCAGAAGCCTGAAGTGGCAACTTCAAAAGATAGAACTTTAAGTTCGATCGTCTAAAAAATTACTTCAGACGTCTGAAGAATAAGATCAGTAGTCTGAAGATTTTTTGGTGAAACTCAGAAACTGGAAGAAGCCCCTTAGAAGACTGAACTTTGACTTCAATCGTCATAACTTGACACCTTAGTCATCTAACCCATGACCTCGGTCATCTGACCCTGTATCCTATTCAACTTTTTCAAAGGTTAAGGAACTTCAGAAGACTAAGCACGAAGATTCAGTCATCTAAACACTATTAATGGGAAAAATTTTTAAAAGTTTGATTTTTTAAATATCAATTGCTTGTGCCCCAAATTTTATAAAATCTTGGGAAATACTCTAAGAAAACTTGGGCAACATCAAAAAACTCTTGAATTCTAATAAATACATGGTTTCCCAAATCAAATTCACCAAGAATTGAAAAATATGATTGATAAGTTGAAAGCACTCTTTTTCTTACAAAGCTTTCTCGCTCACTCATTGAAAAACTCTTTTGCTGAGATATTCTAAAGTGTTGATCCTTCCACCTCTGAATTTCTACTGCTAATCCTTATCTAAAGAGGATATTGGTGAATTCTACACTTGAGCTTCATTCTATTTCATATTGATATTTTTATGTTTAAGTATATTGTGCTGAAATTGTACTGACTTGCTCTTTATGAGAGTATACTTGTGCGCAGATTATATCTTACGTTTCTTGTAGTTCTTTGACGTTCGAGGGATTTTTTGGATCATTATCTAAGCATGGGGTAACGCTTAGAGAGGCAGACTCTAGCCTAATTGAAGGAGTGACCGAACGAGGGTACATCGTTTGGAGAGGCGGGCTCTAGCCAATTGAAGGAGTGTTGTAATTGGTGTTATTCCGCCCGGAAAAGGAACTAAGTTTTGTGAATCCTTTGGTTATTTGACAAAGGTGAGGACGTAGGCTGGGGATAAGCCGAACCTCATAAAAATCTCGATCTCACTCTCTCTTTCCCTTACTCTTTATTTTTAGCACATATAAATTGCGTGGATGGTTTAATTGGTAATCATATATGCTACGTATATTTGAAATCAAGTAAACTTAAAGTCTAATTTTGATTTGGGTTGCGGAAACCGAAAGGGAGTACGTTGGTTAAACCATACTTTGCAGAAACCATACGAAAGTACGTTACTTGGTTAACATCCCGAAGATAAATTAACTAAGAGTTTATTTGAATTCTAAATTTTGGGAAGAGTGTGAATGGTTTGTTGAATATTAAATTGAGAAACAAATTACATTCTCTACAGGGATTACAAATTCATATACGCAAGGCTGCAAACAAAATAACCATCTTGATTGGATATGATGGTTGATTGGAAAAATTTATTGGTTTGGTTGATTGATTGATTGATTATTTCATTGTTTAAGTACTTTATTGGTATATGGTTGTGGATTGGATATTATTTTAAGTTTTGGCTGTGTATTTGGTAAATCAACAAGAAGTCAAGAATATATTAAAATGAAGTAAAAGAAATTTTTTAAACTAATTCACCCCCCTCTTAGGACTACATCTTTGTTTTCAATTAGTATCAGAGCGGGGTTATAGCAAATCTTAATTAGTATCTTAATGGCTCACGTAGGTGTAGCTCCCTTTGGAGAGGGACAATCTTCAACTAGGCCTCCTATCTTTTGTGGACATAACTACATTTTTGGAAAAAAAAACGAATGAAAATCTATCTTCAAACTATGAATTGGAAAGCTTAGGAGGTTGTCATAGATGGTGACCTAATTCCTCTTGAACTAGTAGATGGATGCATCATCGGTGTAGGTAGGGTTGGTAAGGATCATTCCCTAGTTATTGATAATGTTTTATTAGTTGATGGGTTGAAGCATAATTTATTGAGTATAAGTCAATTGTGTGATAAAGGATATAATGTATCATTTGAAAATGATAAATGCATAGTTGAAAGTAAATCAAATCATAAAGTGATTTTTACTATAAATCACCATGAAAATGTATACACTACCACCTTTGATAACTTAGCTTCACAACAAGTAACTTGTTTTTCTGCAATAAATGAAGCTAGTTGGTTGCGACATAGGTGCTTAGGACACGCTAGCATGGACTTATTGTCAAAACTAGTAAGAAAAGATTTAGTAAAAGGCTTGCCAAAAATATAATTTGTAAAAGATAAAATTTGTGATGCATGTCAAATGGGTAAGTAAACAAAATCAAGTTTTAAGAAAAATAAATTTATATCTACCACTAGACCACTTGAAATGCTTCACTTGGATTTGTTTGGTCCTAATTCTGTGCAAAGTCTTGGTAGTAAATCATATGCTTTCGTTATTGTTGATGACTTTGGTAGGTTCACATGGGTGTTATTTCTTTCACATAAAAATGAATCATATAAATAGTTTACCAAGCTTTGTAGGAGAATGCAAAATGAAAAAGGCTATAAGATAACTCATATAAGAAGTGATAGAGGCATTGAATTTAAAAATGAAGGCATATAAAATTATTGTGACCTAGAGGGCATATCACATAACTTTTTTGCACCTAGGACCCCTCAAAAAAATGGCGTGGTAGAAAGAAAGAATAGGTCATTACAAGAAATGGGTAGAACTATACTCAATGAACATAACTTACCTAAATACTTTTGGGCCAAGGCCATAAATACTGCTTGTTATGTCATGAATAGAGTGTTGATTAGACCGTCACTTAATAAAACCCCTTATGAATTGTGGAACAACCATAAACCTAATATTTCCTACTTTTATGTTTTTGGTTGTAAATGCTTTTTGCTTTAGGATAATGAACATCTAGGGAAATTTGATTGTAAATATGATGAAGGCATTTTCCTAGGCTATGCTCTCAATAGTAAAGCATATAGGGTTTTCAATAAAAAAACATTAACTGTCATTGAATCTATCCATGTTATGTTTGATGAATCTAATCCATTTTCTAAGAAAGATGATGAAGATGATATTGACATTAGAAAATGCTTAGACAAATTATCTATTGAAAATAATGCAAGTGAAAATTCAGAAGTAAATGATAAATCATCTGAAGATAATAACAATGAAAATGAAGTTCAAGAGTGGCCTAGAGATTAGAGATTCATTAGGAACCATCTTGTAGATCAAATCGTAGGTGAACCATCCTGTGGTGTAGCCACAAGATCTTCCTTGAAGAACCTAGTGAGTCATTATGCTTTCCTTTCCTAAGAAGAATCTAAAAGTATTAAAGAAACCATAGAGGATGAGTCTTGGGTGATGTCCATGCAAGAAGAACTTAATCAATTTCAAAGAAGCAGAGTGTGGACCCTAGTTCCTAAGCCTAATGATCATACAGTTATTGGAACTAAATGGGTATATAGAAATAAGAAAAATAAGAATGGGGTAGTAACTAGGAATAAAGTTATACTAGTTGCCCAAGGTTATAATCCAGAATAGGGGATAGACTTTAACGAAACATATGCTCCTGTAGCTAGGTTAGAAGCCACTCATATGCTACTTTCTTATGCCGCTTTTAAAAATTTTAAATTGTTCCAAATGGATGTGAAAAGCACTTTTCTAAATGGCTATATTAATGAAGAAGTATATGTAGAATAGCCACCCAATTTTGAAAATCATAAATATCCAAATCATGTTTACCGGTTTTCTAAGGCCTTGTATGGATTGAAACAAGCTCCTAGAGCTTGGTATGAGAGGCTTAGTGGTTTTCTGCTAGAAAATGGGTTTATCCGTGGCAAGATTGACACTGCACTCTTCATCAAATCCAAAAATGATGATATGCTCCTAGTTCCAATTTATATTAATGATATCATTTTTGGAGCAACTAATGATGAGTTATGTAATAAGTTTGCCAAATGCATGCAAAGTGAATTTGAAATAAGCATGATGGGTGAGCTTAGTTTTTTTTTAGGGCTGCGAATTAAACAAGTTAAATATGGAGCTTTCACATATCAATCAAAATATGTCAGAGACTTGCTAAAGAAATTTAATATGGAAGATTGTAAAATTCTTGGTACCCCTATGAGTTCTTCCATTAAACTTGATAAAGATGAGTAAGGGATCCCTGTTGATGTGAAATTGTATCGTGGCATGATTGGGAGTCTTCTATATCTCACTGCTAGTAGGTCTGATATTATGTTTAGTGTATACATGTGTGCTAGGTTTCAGCTCCTAAGAAATCTCATCTAATAGCAGTTAAACGAATTCTTAGGTATCTAGTTGGATTTGTAGAGTTAGGCTTATGGTACCCTAAGCATACTACCTTTGAGATTGTGAGTTATACTGATGCTGACTTTTCCGATAGTAAGGTTGATAGGAAGAGTACTAGTAGTACTTTTCACTATTTAGGACAATCTCTCGTTTCTTGGTTCTCCAAGAAATAAAACTCAATTGCTTTATCCACAACCGAAACAGAATATATTGCAGCTGGAAGTTGTAGTGCTCAAACTCTTTATATGAAACAGCAACTTATGGATTTTGGGTTGCACTACGATACAGTACCGATTAAATGTGATAATACTAGTGCAATCAATATCTCTAAAAATCCTATCTCACATTCACGAACAAAGCACATTGAAATTAGACATCACTTCCTTCGTGATCATGTGCAGAAAGGGGATGTGGCTCTTGAGTTTGTATGCACTAGTGAGCAGTGGGCGGACGTTTTCACTAAACCACTTCCCAAACTTATCATGTATAAAAATGATTCTTACCCATTGCCTAAGACTATTACTTTCATAGCCCTTTTTTACATAATGCACATTGTTAGGGGGAGCCTTCTAAGGTTATACCCATTTTTTGCATGATGTATTTATCATCATCAAAAAGGGGGAAAATGTTGACCTTATAGGTCACACACGATTTTGATAATGACAAAGACTTGTTGTATTTGACGGCTGTCTGAGGATATGTGCAGGTATACAATTGGCAAATAAAAATGATGGCACAAGAAGTAGAGGTTGAAGGCCCTGAAGACTTTATTTGTGTTGTATTTAAATTCATAATTTATTATGGGCCTGTAATAGTAAAAAGGATTTGGGTTGTAATAATCAAATGCATCACATGCATGATATAATAGGTAAGCTCAAATGAAAAAGGCCTAGAATAACCCTAGGAAACTCATACATGCATAAACATAATGTGTTTATATGGTTAGGGTGATTGCATAAGGAAATAGAACCGAAATGCATTAAAAATGCACTTTCGGTCGACTATACCTCCACAATGAAATTTTTCGATTAACCGAACCAGTTACCAAGTCAACAGTTTGACCATTGCACAGCCGACCGAACCCTGCCCAGTTCAAGTTACCCGGTCGACCGAACTCTCTCCCGGTCAACAGTTTGACAATACGGTCAACCGCACCTATTGCTTAAGCAAACCACCTGGTCGACTGAGTTCCCACGTGTGTTTTTCCAACCACTCGGTTAACTAAACCACTTTTTTCAAATCCACACGATCGACTGAACTACATGAAAATAAAAAATCACCTTTGGGAACCCTAGTTTCATCAATCGAACTTCTAGTTCAAATTTTACCCGGTTGACCGAACTTGGTCACTTGGTCAATCGAACCTCACCTTCAATCGATCAGTACTATTGGGTTGCCATTTTATGTATACCGCAGTTAAATTTTTTAAACGGGGTTAATTGGGTTAAAATGATTTAAAACAATACTAATAATCCCTTATGTGTCCTGGACGGTTAGATTAATGGGATAGTCTATATATACCCCCTCATTTGAAAATATTAGTGCTTGAGTAGCAAACTTGATTAGTGAAAATTCTCTAAAATCCAAAATCTCTCTTACTCACTTCCAAGTATCCTATACTCATACTTACCTTGTCATATTGCCAAAAATCCATTTGTAAGTGTGAATTGAGTGTTCTTACCTCAAAGGTTTGCTCTCTCCAATTTGTAATTGATTGAGATTATTTTGTTTGAGAGCAACACCTTAAATTTTTCTTAGGAGACTTTATCAATAAGTCTTCCCTAGGAAAACTTCACTTGAGCTTTTGAGTGTTGCATTATTATTGCAATACCTTAAGGAGTTCTCATTCGATTTTGGTTGCTAAAAATATTTTCAAATCATTTTCAAATATCTCGTGTGTTTCATTTTGAGAAAAATTCTTGGAGAGATATTTGCTTATGTTCTAAAGATCCTTGTTGCAATATTATTTTATTAGTATTATCTTTTCAACACAAAGATCAAACCATTTTTACAAACAAAATCTAAATATCTCTTGAGGCTTATACTTTAAGAAAAGTCATTTGTTGAGATATTTGAAGTGTGACTAGTATCTTTGTTTGAACATTGTGATTGAAATCATTATTTTGACACAAAGATCATATTATTTACACTCTCATGTGCTGATTGCAGAGCTTGCATAAATATTTGAGAGTAGACATGTTAGACCACATTGAGCTTACTTCATTATACATTTGGTGGTGTATGTGATTTTTTATAATGGGTACATATCTGCTTAACATGAAAGCATAATCATTGTACCAGTTTCATTATTGTGAACATATTATTGTATTCTAGGCGTGGCCTGAGGGAGCGGTAATCCAGCCCGGTAAGGATTGTGTAAAGGTTGAGGTCAGCCCTGTGCTAATTGACCTGGTTGTTTAGGTGCCACTCCACCCATTTAAGTGAACATTATAGTGGTAATCCTTGTGCTTATTAGCCAAGGTGGGGATGTAGGCAATTTTCCAAACGTCGATAACACCTCTTGGTGTCACTTATTTTTACTGCTTTTTGGTGCATGCTTAGTTGATTAGATTGTGTTATTTAATTTCTGCTACATATTGCAATTGATTTAATTTACATGCACTAGATTGACTTTAGGGTTGTGAAAATACTGCTGTTAGGATATTGACCTAGGGCATCAATTTTAAAATACCAATTCACCCCCCCCCTTTTTGGGATCACGGTAAAGCTAACAACCTCTCGAATTTGAAAACCACAAATTCCCTAATCATGTTTATAGATTGACTAAAGTCTTGTATGGATTGAATCAAGCTCCTAGAGCTTGGTATGAAAGGTTAAGTGGTTTTCTGTTAGATAATGGGTTAAAGATAGACACAACACTCTTCATAAAGTCTAAGAATTACAACATACTCCTAGTGCAAATATATGTTGATGACATCATATTTGGAACAACAAACGAAGAGTTGTGTAATGAGTTTGCCAAATGCATGCAAAATGATTTCGAAATGAGCATGATGAGTGAACTTAATTTGTTCCTAGGACTTTAGATAAAATAGGCCAAATATGGAACAATTTTATGCCAATCAAAATATGTTAGAGACTTGCTCAAGAAATTAAACATGGAAGATGGTAAAATTTTAGGAACACCTATGAGCACTTCCACAAAATTAGACAAAGATTAGCAAGGCATACCGATAGACGTTAAGCTCTATCGTGACATGATTGGTAGCATGTTGTACCTGACTATGAGCAAACCTAATATTATGTTTAGTGTGTGTACGTGTGCGAGATTTCAAGCTGCACCTAAAGATTCACACTTATTAGAAATCAAAAGAATACTTAGATACCATATTGGGACTATTGAGTTAGGATTGTGGTATCCTAAGTACACTTCTTTTGAGATTGTCAGCTATTCTAATGCCGACTTTTCCGGTAGCAAAGTAGATCGGAAGAGCACGAGCGACACTTGTCATTATCTAAGACAATCTCTAGTTTCTTGGTTTTCCAATAAACAAAATTCAATTGCTCTGTCCATAACTAAGGCTGAATATATAGCAGCTGGGAGTTGTTGTGCTCAAACGCTTTTTATGAAGCAATAACTCATGGACTATGGATTGCACTATGACATTGTTCCCATAAAATGCGATAATAATTGTGCAATAAATATCTTAAATAACCCCATCTCACACTCACAAACTAAGCACATAGAAATTAGACATCATTTTATTCGTGACCATATGCAAAAGGGGAATATGACACTTGAATTCATGTGCACTAATGATCAATGGGTCGATATATCCATGAAACCTCTTTAGGAGGACATATTTATACATATTTTACGTGAATTAGGCTTACTGTACACTAGGGATGTAGAGACACAAAGAATTATAGTATTAAATAATAAAAGAATAAGAGAAAAAGGAAATTTAAAAGGGGGTCAAAGCAGAATCTCATCAATGAACGCAAGAGTTCGTTGATGAAGCGGCTTATTGAGATTGTCGATGGGGACACATGTCTCATTGATGAGGAATTACAAAGAGGGGTTATTTCAAGGCATGAAATTCATCGACGATGAATAAGTGTTCGTCGATGAACTCTTTACTTGGCCTCGTCGACAAAGTGACGTGTCTCTACGACGAAGGCAGGTGTATAAATAGCCCTAACTCAGTTTTTCAGGGTGAAAATGGCATCCTAACCCCCCTTCTCTCTCTACTTCGTTCTCACACCTTCTCTCTAGGTTTCTGGGCTAGATCTTCATCGGTTCGACGATCCGAAGTTGCCACGTCACTCCTAGGAAAATTCTCTTTACATCTGCTGGAGGGATTTGTAGGTCAGGCCAACTTGGGAACCATCCAAAATTTGGGTAAGTTAGTTAATTTCAGTTTAAAGAGGTTTTTGGTGTTTCTAGACTGAGGAAAATATGTTATGAAAGATAATACTGGAGTATTATTGGGAAAATATCAATTTCAGGCTGTTGAGCTGGGGAACACACGAGTATGATTTTGGGTGTTTTGTAGGCTTTTCCATAAGTCACATAAGTGAATAACTAAGTCAATATTTCCATTAATTTATTTATTAATATTTATCTTTTATTTTCAAAGAAATTATGTATGTTATAGAACTGAGTTTGGAAATACTATTGTTAACAGGAAAACAATTTGAACATAGTTTAGCAGGGATTATGATTTTGTGTAAATTTTATGAATGAGACAATATTCACTTTTTTGTGGCACGAGTATGAAATTCTATGATTTTATGTAATATCAGAATATTATGTTTTCAAAATAAGCATGTTATTACTGTTTTTTAGGGAAATATTAAAAATAGTACAGGGATTTTCAACTATGAATTTTATATGATATGTCGGCGTAAGGGCCGAGGTTTTATATGATATGCCGGCATAAGGGTCGTGGTTTTATACGATATGCCAGCGTAAGGGCCGTGGGTTTTTATATGATAGGCTATGCTGGCATAAGGGCCATGATTTACAAGATACAAAATGCCAACGTAAGGGCTGTGAATTTTATATGATATGTTATGTAAAATTTTATGAAAATATTATCATGACAGATTTTATTATGAAATAGTCATGTATCATTATTTTGAAATATACTATATGTAATCAGAACCTGGATGGCTTGGTTTAGCCTTTCATGAAGCACGACACCGTAGCTATATAATCACGATAATGTATATGTTAGTGCTACCACATGTCGTAAGGGACTGTGGGAGATTGACAGTCAATGTGGTTTTATGGTAGTGCAAGCGTCCCTCTGGAATCTGGACTAGGAGGGGCAGACCCGTTGTACTTATAGACTTATGTTGATCTAGCGTGGTTGGCCAACCATTGCTAGGTCCCGCCTTCGGACCGCACAACCCAATCATATGGGGTTAAGACATGACACCAACTATCCATCCAGGGTGTTATTACATGTACAGTTATATATGATGATTTCATGTATTTCACTCAGTATGTTATACCATGTTATGATAAATCATGTTTTCAGTAGATATGATACAGGCAGTTTTACCACATATGATTTATGTATTGTTATATGTATAACACGAAAATACTCATGTTACCACACACTGATATTAGTTTATTTCCATAACACAAAAATACTCATGTTACCACACACTGATATTAGTTTATTTCCCCTACTACGAGGTGTCTCACCCTAGCTATATAAACATTTTAGGAAATCTAGGTCGAAGAGCAGATAGAGCTCCGCGATAATAGACTCTGACTAAGCTACCCTATCAGAAGGGTGAGTTGATGAGCTAGGGTTAGATTTATTTTGGGAAATGACCCTAGGTTACTTTTGGTCTTTTTTATGGATGATTTTTATATATATAACAGTTTTAGTAAGACTCTGGTATTGTGGTTGATTGTATGGTATGTTATAATTTACGTTTCCAGCTACTTAGGTATATGAGTTGTGTTTTAGGTATCCCTGGTACTGATGGGTCCAAGTCAATTATGTTATTCAATGGTACAGGATTAATATATTGAATGTTATTATAAAAAAATTAAATTGGTAAATTAGGCAGGTAGTTACAGTTTGGTATCAAAAACTAGGTTGTTAGGTTCTGTAGACTCTAGAGTGCAGTGAAAACAATACCAGTATAAGAAAAGGATTTGAGGTTTTGTTTTGTAGTTTAGAGGAAGGACTTCCGTGGTGCTTTTTGTGTCTTTTCTAGGGTGACGATTTCAGAAAAGCTATAATAAACAATTGTCGGGTTTTGTTTCTAAAGTGTAGGACTGAATCTTGAAATAAGATAAGGATGTCAAGATAGAGGATTTTGGTTAGATGTGTAAGTTATAAGAATAGAGTCCCTAGGTCATGTTTATTTTCTTTTCACGATGGACCCTAGAGGAGGTAGTGCTCATGCGAGTGGTAGTGACAGTGCAGGGCCCTCGAGTGCAGGCGGGGTTGATTCTGATGTGATATTACACAGTGTGGCTCAGTAGGTTATGGCAGAGATAGCTAGGAGCTCTAGAGAGCAGGGAAGCCCGTCTGCAGCTATGGGTGCATGATATAGAAATTTACCAAAATGAGTCCTCCGGCATTTTTAGGAGGAGTTGATCCTATAGCCGTCGAGAATTGGATGCAAGATATCAAGAAAGTTTTGGCAGTATTGCAGTGTACAAAGGAGCAAAGGGTCCTCTTTGCCACCTATAAATTGACAAGGGAGGCTAAGAGGTGGTGGACTGTTGTGAAACTTCTGGAGCTGTAGAGGACGATGCTGATAGTTGTGACATAGGACAAATTTAAGGAATTATTCTTTGACAGATATTTCCCAGCCACTGTCAAGGAAGCTAAAGTGGAAGAGTTCTTGAATTTGAAGCAGGGACAGCAGTCGGTTCAGCAATATGCGGCGCGGTTTATAGAGTTATCCCGATTCACCTTATATATTGTTCGTGATGAAGTAAAGAAGGTGAGACAGTTTGAAAGAGGATTGAGGCGAGGAATATACAAGTAGGTGGTAGTGCTGAAGATACAAGATTTTGCTGAGTTAGTAGATAGAGTAGCTTTGGCCAAGGCTAATGAGCACATGGATGCAAAGGAGCAAGGATAAAAGAAGAGATCTACGCCTTCAGGCTTCCAGCAGGGATCTAGGTAGGGTAAGTGGAGGAGAGGAAACTATGGCAGAGGATAGAGGTAGGAGACTTGAGGTCGTGAATTGCAGGCGGTGCAGAATTTTCTTATCTGTCAGACTTGTGGAAAGACACACTTGGGAGAGTGTCGAGTGGGGAGAGTCGTCTACTATCGTTGTGGTAGGAAGGGACATTTGGTATGAGATTTCCATACACCACCTGTTATTTCTCCTTCTCCTAGACCATACCAAGGAGGCTATCAGGCACCCCGTGGAGGCCAACAGAGGAATGTAGCTCTAGCTAGGGTCTATGCTTTGACGCCTAGAGATGCTGAGACAGTCGGCGATGTGGTGACAAGTATAATTAACATGATTTTATATAAAGTTATTGTATTGTTTGATTCAGGTGTCACACACTCATTTGTGTCTATGGGGTGTATTAGATTGTGTGGGGAAGAAACACAGTTAGACATCAAACTGTTAGTAACTACACTGACAGGGTCAGTAATGAGGTGTAGTAGAGTGCTCCAAGGCTGTCCAGTTGATATTCAGGGGAATGTTTTGCCAGTTAACTTGATAGTATTGGATATGCATGGGTTCGATGTAATTTTTGGTATGGACTGGTTGGTAGCCAATTACGCCAGTATAGACTATCATTTGAAAGAAGTAATATTCAGACCATTGGGAAGACCAGAATTCGGGTTTATAGGATCACGTGTACAATCCCCGCCTTAGTTAGTATCAACTATACAGGTGAGAAGATTACTCTGGGATAGTTGTCAAAGGTTTATGGCTTTTGTAAAGGAGGTGTCAGAGAATGAATTGAAGCTGGGCAATACACCAATGGTTAAGGAATTTCTAGAAATTTTTCCATAAGATCTACCAGGGTTACCTCCCAGCCGCGAGGTAGATTTCGTTATTGATTTACTTTCGAAGATGACACCGATCTCTAAAGCTCCTTAAAGAATGGCTTCAGCAGAGTTGGGAGAAATAAAGGATCAGTTGCAAGACTTGCTGGATAAGGGTTTTATTCGGCCTAGTGAATCACCATGAGGAGCTCCAGTGTTATTTGTAAAGAAAAAAGATGGGACTATGAGAATGTGTATAGATTATAGGGAAATTAATAAGGTGACAATCAAGAAAAGGTATCCTCTACCCCGTATAGACGATTTATTTGATCAGCTTTAAGGTACGTGGGTCTATTCCAAGGTTGACCTCAGATCAGGCTACCACCAAGAGAAAGTAAAAGAAAAAGATGTCTCGAAGGCAACTTTCAGGACCAGGTATGCGCATTATGAATTCCTCATTATGTCGTTTGGTCTGACAAATGCTCCTTCTGTATTCATGGACTTGATGAATAGAGTCTGCCACCAGTATTTAGACCAGTTCATTGTAGTTTTCATTGATGATATACTAGTCTATTCAAGGAGTTTTGAGGAAAATGAGATGCATTTACGGCTGGTACTTCAAATGCTCAGGGAAAAGAAGTTGTATGTCAAGTTTAGTAAATGTGAATTTTGGCTAGAGAAAGTGTCATTTCTGGGGCATGTTATTTCTAGGGATGGTATTTTAGTGGATCTGAGCAACATTGAGACAGCTTTGAATTGGGAAAGGTCGAAGAACATTCAAGAAATTAAGAGTTTATTAGGATTGACGGGTTATTACCGTCGGTTTGTAGAGGGGTTTTCAGCTTTATCAAGACCTCTCACATGTCTGACCAGGAAGAATGTCAGGTTTGAATGGGTTGAGGATTGCGAGCAGAGCTTCCAAAAACTGAAACAGATGCTTGTCACTACACCAGTGTTGATCATTCCGTCAGGGGGTGATGGTTATGTTATTTTCAATGACGCGTATTTGAAAGGGCTTGACTGTCTATTGATGCAACATGGTAGGGTTGTAGCTTTTTCCTCCCAATAGTTGAAAGAGTATGAAAAAAACTACCCTACCACAATCTGTAATTGGTTGCAATGGTAGACGCATTAAAGATTTGGAGGCATTACTTGTATGGTGAGAGATGCAAGATATTCTCCGATCACAAAAGTTTGAAGTATTTCTTCACTCAAAAGGAGTTGAACATGAGACAGAAAAGGTGGTTGGAACTTATTAAATATTATGACTGCACTATTAGTTATGACCCAGGGAAAGAAAACGTGGTAGCTAATGCTTTGAGTAGGAAATAAATAGGAACAGCACTGGCAGCTATGGAGGTTTAGCATCTGATTCAGATGGATCTGGAGAGACTCGATGTAGAGTTGGTAGAGAGTGATCCTCAATCATTTATTGCCAACCTGGTAGTGCCGCCTACTTTACAGAAAAGGATTAAGACAACTCAAAGATATGACGCAGAATTACTAGAGCTGATAGCTAAGGTGTAGGACGAACGTGGAGATGAATTAGTATTTCTGAAGACGGGGCCTTGAGGTTCCGTTCCAGATTGTGCACGCCTGTAGATATGGAAATTAGGAGGACGATCTTAGAGGAGGCTCATAGGTCCTTATACATGGTTCATCTAGGTAGTACTAAAATGTATAGGGATCTATAAGAGTCTTACTAGTGGAGCGACATGAAAAGGGAAATTACCGAGTTCGTACAGCGGTGTCTAACATGCCAACAGGTAAAGGTTGAGCACCAAAGGTCGTCGAGCCAGTTACAGCCGCTTTACATCCCAGAGTTGAAGTGTGGTCATGTATCTATGGACTTTGTGATGGTTTTCCATTGGCACCGCATGGTCAGAATGCTACTTGGGTGGTCATTGATAGATTGAAGAAGACCACTCACTCCATTCCTATTAAATTCAACTACTCTATGGACAAACTGGCAGAGATTTATGTTCGGGAGATAGTCCATTCTCATGGTGTGCCAATATCTATAGTGTCAGACTAAGACCCGCGTTTCACATCACGACTTTGGAAAAGCTTTTAAGAGGCTCTGGAGTCTCAGTTATCTTTCAACACGACATTTCATCCTCAGATGAATGGCCAGACCGAGAGGGTGATTCATATATTAGAACATATGTTGCGGGTGTGTGTGTTAGATTTTGGGAGTAGTTGGACTCAGTATATGTTGTTGGTAGAGTTCACATACAATAACAGCTATCAGGCCAAGATTGGAATGACACCTTATGAGGGGTTTTATGGTAGGAGATGTCGTTCTCCTCTATACTGGGATGAGTTAGATGAGTGGCGAGTTGTGGGGCCAGAGCTAGTGCAGCAGGTATATGATAAATTTCTGCTCATCAGAAACAGAATCAGTGCAGCTCAGAGCCAGCAGAAGAGTTACACTAATACTCTCCGCAGGAAACTAGAGTTTGATGTTGGAGATCACATGTTTTTTAAAATAGCTCCATTAAAGGGAATTATGAGATTTGGAAGAAAGATTAAGCTTAGCCCTAGGTTTATTAGCCCATTTGAGATCCTTGAGAGAGTGGGGTCAGTTGCCTACAGGCTAGCCTTACCGCCCATTTTGTTTAGAATACACAACATATTACATGTCTCTATGTTGAGGAAATACATCCCAGACCCCTCCCACGTGATCAGTTATGGTGACATAGAGCTCGAGGATACTCTGGCGTATGAGGTGGTACCACTGCAGATTTTGCATAGGAAAGAACAGGAATTGCGCAATAAGAAGATTCCTTTAGTAAAAGTCTTACGGAGGAATCATGCGATGGATGAAGCTTCATGGGAGCTCAAGGAGTAGATACGACAGAAGTACCCATATCTCCTCAGCAGAGATCAATAGTAAATAGGAAAAATTACTGGTGAATATGTAAAATTTCTTTTGCACTGGTTAGTTAAATGTAATAATTTTTTGGTAATAGATAGTATTTTGGTTGTGGGATAATTTTATTTTATGTGTATATGTAATCTCCTAGAACCCTAAATGTAACCACGATATTCCTCCTCCATAAGTGAGGGTAAGTAATAAAATAAGTAGCCCATTTTCTTTAAAGAATGGTGTCAATACAAATAGTATATTTTGAGGATGAAAATCCATAAGGGGGGAGAATATAGAGACGTGAAGAATTATAGTATTAAATAATAGAAGAATGAGAGAAAAAGGAAATTTAAAAGGGGACCACAGCAGAATCTTGTCGACGAACGCAAAGAGTTCGTTGACGAAGTGGCTTATTGAGATTGTCGACGAAGACATGTGTCTCGTCGATGAGGAATTACTGAGAGGGGTTATTTCAGGGCCTGAAATTCTTCGATGATGAATAAGTGTTCATCGACTAACTCTCTACTTGGCCTCGTCGATTAAGTGACGTATCTCGTCAATGAAGATAGGTGTATAAATAGCCCTAACTCAGTTTTTCAGTGTGAAAATGGTTTCCTAACCACCCTTCTCTCTCTACTTCGTCCTCCACACCTTCTCTCTAGGATTCTGGGCTGGATCTTCGTTGGTTCGACAATCTGAAGTTGCCACGTCACTCCTGGGAAGATTCTCTTCACATGTGTTGGAGTGATTTGTAGGTCAGGCCAACTTGGGAACCATCCCAAAATTTGGGTAAGTTAGCTAATTTCATGTTTTTGAGGATTTTGGTGTTTTTGGACTGAGGAGAATATGTTAGGGAAGATAATACTTAAGTATTATTGAGAAAATATCAATTTCATGGTGTTGAGCTGGGGAACACACGAGTGTGATTTTGGGTGTTTTGAAGGCTTTTCCATAAGTCAGATAAGTGGATAAACCAAATCAGTATTTCCATTAAATTATTTATTAATATTCAGCTTTTATTTTCAAGGAAATTATGTATGCTATAGAACTGAGTTTGGAATACTACTGTTAATAGGAAAACAATTTGAACATAGTTCAACAAGGATTATGATTTTGTGTTAATTTTATGAATGAGACAATATTCACTTTTGTGTAGCATGAGTATGAAATTCTATTATTTTATGTAATATCGGAATATTATGTTTTTAGAATAAGCATGTTATTACTATTTTTTAGGAAGATATAAAAAATGGTACACGGATTTCAAACTATAAATTTTATATGATATGTCGGCGTAAGGGCTGAGGTTTTATATGATATGTCGTAAGGGCCGAGGTTTTATATGATATGTTTGTGTAAGGGTTGTGGTTTTATATAACATACCGGCGTAAGGGTCATGCGTTTTATACGACATGTTATGCTAGCGTATAGGTCGTGATTTACAAAATACAAAATGCCGGCGTAAGGTCCATGAATTTTATTTGATATGTTATGTAAAATTTTATGAAAATATTATCATGACAGATATTATTATGAAATATACATGTATCATTATTTGGATATATAATATATGTTATCAGAACTTGAATGGCTTGGTTTACGCTTTCACGAAATACGGTACCGTAGCTATATGATCACAATCATGTATATGTTAGTGCTACCACATGTTGTAAGGGATTGTGGGAGATTGGCAATCGATGTGGTTTTATGGTAGTGCAGGCGTCCCTCTGGCATCCGGACCAGAAGGAACAAACCTATCGTACTTACAAACTTATGTTGATCTAGCGTGGTCAGCCGGCCATTGCTAATTCCCGCCTTCGGACTGCACAACCCAATCATATGAGGGTAAGACATGACACCAGCCAGCTATCCATCTAGGGTGTTATTTCATGTACAATTTTCTATGATGATTTCATGTATAGAAACTCAGTATGTTATACCATGTTATGATAAATCATGTTTTTCCTAGATATGATACAGGTAGTTTTACCACATATGATTTATGTACTGTTATATGTATAATACAAAAATACTCATGTTGCCACACACTGATATTAGTTTATTTTCCTTACTGAGAGGTGTCTCACCCCGGCTATATAAACATTTCAGGAAATCCAGGTCGAGGAGCAGATAGAGCTCTGCAACAGTAGAGTTCAACTGAGCTACCCTATTAGAAGGGTGAGTTGATGAGCTAGGGTTAGATTTATTTTGTGAAGTGACTAAAATGAGGAATAGCCTCCCAAGAGGGGGGGGTGAATTGGATTCTTTTAAATTTTAATGACTTTTTAAGCCTTTGATTTTAATTACCCAGAAAACAAGATGTATAAACAATAACCACACTTAAAAATACTGAAATTTAAATTCACAAGTCAATTAATGAAATCCAGATAATTCAATCACTCAACCAAGAATATTAGAGCTTTTGTTGATTTCCCTATAGACTCTTAGTATGCACTTTACTTGATCAAGATTTCCGCAGATTAACCAACATACTCCCTTTTTGGGTTTCCGCAAATGATTAATCAAAACGTACTTTCTAAATATCAAGTACCTTTGTTTCTCTCTCACTTAAGAACCTGCAACCTGCATTTTTAAATCATACGACAATAGTAAGTGAAGCAGAGAGAAAGACACAATATTTTTACGAGGTTTGGCTTCAACACAGCCTATGTCCTCGCCTTTGGCAAAACACCAAAGGATTCCACTATATCAGTTCCGTTACCTGGTGGAACAACAACTATTTACAACCACTCCTTCTGTTAGGCTAGAGCCCGCCTCTCCAAACAACAATCCCTTGTTTGGTCCAATGATTCAACAGCTCTGAATTGTCTAAGAATGATGATAAAGAAATTTTGTGTACAAAAGAAAACTCTCACAACAGAGTAAATTAGTATAATGATCAGCACACTTATACTCCAAGGTAAGTCAAATACAAGAAATTTGAAGCACAATACTTAGTATGAATTACCAAATAATTTTTCAAAGAAAAATGAAAGATTCTAATTTTTGAAATCTTTGCTTCATAGTATAAATCAATAGTAGATCAAAAATTAAGCTCAAAAGAGTTCTAGATCCTTTGAGAATTTTGAATACTTGAAGATCGGTTGATCTAAAAACCTTTAAAAAGTTGCTAGATCTAAAAACCTTTGAAGATTGCTAGATCTGAAAACTTTTGAAGATTGTTAGATCTGAAAACTTTCGAAGATTGCTTAATTTCAAAAATCTTTGAATATTGCATCAATGTTAAAAATTTTGAAGATTAGAACTATTTATAGATGTTTTAGAAGCCATCCATACTCCCAAAGATTCCTAAAAATCATTTCCAGGTTTTTTGAAATAAATATGTCCAAAAACGTGGTTTAAAAAATCTTCCCGTTGAGAGATTTAATGCCAACATTCAAGTGGCAGTCGCCTGTCACAGAGCATACTCTCAACACTGAATGCTGGCAGTCGCCTGCAAGAACCAAGGCAGTCGCCTAGCTTGTTCACACAGGTGCCTGGCAGGTTAGGCAGTCGCCTGTCTAGCTACTGACTTTTTGAAAAACCATTTTCTTAATGTGGCAGTCGCCTGCCTCATCATGGCAATCGCCTGGCCCTTCATTATTTCAAAAAGTTTTCTTTTCTTAAACTCTTTCTTTTTATTGATTTAAAAAATATTCTTTAGAGTATATATATAAAAACATATTTTTGAATTTCTATGAGCTTCAAACCACTTTATACTTGAGATTAACTTTGAAGTACTTGCATTTAGAATATCCTTTAAAAAATATAATTCTTTTAGTCTTCAATCTTGTTCTTCCATCATCTTTGTGGTTGCAATCTTTCCTTTGAGCTTTTCACAGTATAACTTTATTTTTCATGCTCTTTATAATCCATAATCTTTACTTTGTGTTCTTCAAGGATTCTTTGTAATCTATAAACTTCCTTATGCACTTTGATCTTTGTTATTTTCCTAAAAAACTTTTACTTGAAACATATTAAACATATCATTTGATTTGTTATCATCAAAATCAGAATTGTAAGCCTTATTAGGCCAACAGTGACCCTAGGTTACTTTTGGTCTTTTTGTGGATGATTGTATATATATAATAGTTTTAGTAGGACTCTAGTATTGTGGTTGGTTGTATGGTATGTTATAATTTACATTTCCAGCTGCTTAGGTATCTGAGTTGTATTTTGGGTATATCCTTGGTACCCATGGATCTAGGTCGATTATGTTATTTAGTGGTATAGGATTAATATATTGAATGTTGTTATAAAAAAAATTAAATTGGTAAATTAGGCAGGTCGTTACAAAGTAAGTTGCCTAGAGATATAATGGAGTGCATAACTGAGGGGGAGCCACTTGTCTTAGAAAACACTATCCTTCTGAAAATTAAACATTCTCACAATCTTATTTTATATGCTTTATGTCTTATAAGGAATGAAATTGTTGTCCATTATGTATTGATTGCTTGATTTTATTTAATGGATGTTTACTATCTTGTATTTTGAACAATTATGGACTATATTGAGTGAAGATACTAAATTGCATGCTTGTATAGAAAACCTTCTACAAGGTTGTTGCGGAATTTGTGTATGAATTCGAGTAGTGGACTAGGTTATTACATGTCTGCATTGAATGATCATATTTAAAATTACATGATATCTAGTTGTTTGAATTGGGAAGTTTCTCTAAGCTAAAATTTCAATTTAAATGCTTATATTTTTACCTTTGCCCTTCTTACTGATGTCAAAAGGGGAAGAAATATGCTTGCAAAATAGGGTACAAAAGTGAAAATTTAAGTAAGAAATATTGGGGGACCCACACTTGGTATATGAGCTTCAATATCAAACTTAAATGCATATTGTTATGTAATGTCTTCTGTGATTTGTGGTGTGATCCCAAGAAAGGGGTGAATTGGATATTTTAAAATTACTTCCAAGGTCAAATTAGATAATAACAATGTTACTCTACCTAGGGTCTGTCTATACAGGTATGAATTCAGTAGATATATGGTTAGATGAATGATTTGCACAGGTATAAAAGTTCCAGTATTCCCAACGAATCTTAATTTAATAGTCAAAATTACATGCAATAAAATCAATAGGTAATCTGGGCAAGCAAAAAAATGTAAAGTAAAAAGTCCAGGGATTGAGTGACATAGGAAATGTTATTGAGGTTTGGCCAAAAAATGCCTACGTCCCCGCCTCAAGCTAACAAGCAAGAAGATTCACTAGATGCTCACTTAAAGGGTGGAGCGTCACCGATTACAGTCTCTCTTTCATGGGGCGAGGTATACCCCAACTCAAATTACAAGGCTGAGTCCAACCTACTATCACACCTTACAAGAACAGTGCTTTTAGTTCTCCTAACCGGGTCTGAACCAATCTAGTGCTCTCTTAACCGGATCTAAGTCAATCCGGTGCATGTTACAGGCCAATGCAATCCTATTCCAACCACATGTCAAGAATACAATGGATATTAAATTAAATTTTTGTACAAATAAAGTGCTTATAACCAAGCAGAGATATACACCAAAAAGCACAAATACACTCACATATGATAGGAATTTAAGCTCAATGAGAATTTTGTAGACTATATGTCAACTCTAAAAAATTGTATATATCAATGTATGTGTGTGAGGGTTAGATCTTTGATTTCAAGCTAATAACTTCACTCGATATATATTATCAAAGAATCTTTAAAACCCTAATCAAATATCCCAACAATATTTTTCAAATAATAAGCACAGAAGATATATATGCTTAAAGCTTGCAAAAACGAATTTCTCAAAATCACTAAGCAAGCTTTTGAATCTTGCATAAAGGATGCAAGTGTAGAGCTTTTCCCAATAAATATTTATGAGTAAAATACAATGGGAAGAGCTCAAGCTAGTCTCAAAGATCAATATTCAACAATGCAAAAATGACAGAGTTTAAGCTTTTAACTAACTATAAAAAATGTTCACAATAATGAACACTAAACCTAGCTTCAAGTTACAATCAATGTGCAAATGAAGAAGGTGAGTATTATACTCTTTTTCTCAAATGAGTGTGCAAAAAATAATGTGTGAAGGAGAGTTCAAAGTGTATGCTTTGATGTGAGCAAAAATAGCAAGAAATAGCACAAAAAGTTTGAGAAAAAATATTTTCCAATCCATGTCTTAATCAAGCTTATGAATGGGGTATATATAGACTCCCCCGAAAATATAACCATTAGGGAGACAATCGGTATTTTAAAAATATTTAATTGTAAAATTAAATGTGTTTAGTGCTTAAAAATATCGGCAACCTAAGAGGGTCAGTCAACTGACCAAAGGTTCAGTCCGCTGACCGTGCATAAAATCAATCCAAACCTAGATGTTCAGTCAGCCGAGCATAAAGCTGGTTGACTGAGCCCTCTGTGTTTTTCAAAGATATACAAGACTCGGTCGACTGAGAGAAGGGCCCGTCTGCTGAGCCAAAGGTGATTTCCAAACCTTTGTACGTTTGATCAACCTAGCCCTTAATAAGTTCATTTTGATCGGTCGGCTGAGTACGCTAAAAAGGTAAATCCTAATGGTCGGTCAACTGAGGGCGATACGTTTATTTTGAATCGGTTGGCAGAAACTTTGTAATTAGCCCAACTACGAAAGGTCGGTCAACTGAGACATTTATAACGCTAATCAGTCAGTCGACCAAGGCCCATAAAAAAAACAAGGAAAGCCTTATTATTGACCTTATAAGTTTATCCTTGTTAAGTATAGCATTTTAGTTTAAGGGATATTGCATAAAGTGTTTCGGGACCTAAGGTCATTCTAAGGTATTCGTTGAGCTGCTTTTCCCATTATGCATTATTAAAGACCAAAAATTAAATTAAATGCAGTTATAACAAATACAATATAAAATGTCTTCATTCTTTGCTCTTCATGTTGCCATGACATATGCAAGGTGAAGTGGTCTTTTAGCTCCTCATGGCTTTGATCATACCTTGACTCTAAGTGCCTTCTAAGATTATCTGTTCAAGCACTAGATGCACACATGAGTGAGATACCTTGTATTTGTCATGATCAAATTGGGATTTGACTTATAAAGTCAACAATCTCCCCCTTTTTGATGATGACAAATGCAAGAGCAAAAGTGGGTAAAGCCTAAGAAGGCTCCCCTTAAGAATATGCATAAATGAAAAATACCATGACAGATCATGCATATTAAGGACAGAAGACATATTAATGATATGCATCTAAGTTTGTCTTTTAAGCTCTAATGCCAAGAGAAATAAACAAATATGCCCATTTTTGCTAGAACATTTCTCCCCCTTTTGACATCAGCAAGAAGGGGCTAACAAGTATATATCTTAGAAGGTCATTGAAGAAATAATCAGAGCCCAATAAAAATGATTTAAAAGAAATTCCTTCTTTAATATGCTTATTGAATGCCAAGGACAACCACCATGATTGTTAAAATTTTGAAAAATTTAAGCTAAGGTGGGAGAGCAAGAGGAGTGTTGTTTTTAAGTATAGAGGCTCCCCCTATCAATTTGAAAACCGAGCTTAGTTTCAAATAGGAATTTGCAAAAGCATACATGCACTAGTAAATAACTCCTGCACTTTGTTTTCATATTTTAGAATAATCCATATTTCAACGAGGACACGATATGATGTAAAAGAAAATATCAGGACTCAAAAATGAAAGTGATGAATTATGTAAGTCCATAAAATATGAAAATTGGATAGTATGCCCTTTGTAATTGGGATATTTTCCATAAAACTTGCTTCAACCCTGGTTGTGTATAATCAAGCAGTTCATAACACTTCCACCAGAAAAGACAAAAGTTTCAGAGACTAAGCGTTGAGTCAAACAATATGTTTAAGCAACCCATTCAACAATCTGTATTAGAATATAGTTAAGAGAAATGGAGTGTTACATTCATGGATCATAAGGCTTCCTAAGGACTCAAAAAACAATTATAATAACTGGATAATGCAAATGAGTCCATGATTTATTGAAAGTACACATAGTATATGCAAAAGTGAATTTTTGAGAAGAAGTTCAAATTTCATTTGGAATTCACTCATCCTTTCAAAAATGATTTTAACATTCGGCACAGTATGACCATCTTAGCATATGGTGTGTGTAAGTTTGTGTATGGAATTTTTAACAGAATTTTGGAAGGATGCTGTTTGTAAATTGGACATTTCCCAAACCTGCAAGTCACACAACAGCAAGCAATTAACAAGATATTTGCATCTTACAAATGCCAATCATCAGTATTACACATCACTGCATCAACCATGTAGGTGGCGTTCCAGATATAGTGACACAAATGAAACAAAATATGTAGTGATGGTCAATATCAGATCAAGTCGTATATACAATTTTTCCAAATAACCCGTAGACAGAACAACATAGTAAGTGTTGACTTTTTGAGTCTGATCTCTGTTTTGATGTTGACAAAGCACCAGTATCTTATGTGCATTTAAGTATATGAACAAGTCTAAATTTCAGCATACATAAGATCAAGGGACATGGAAGCTAGAAGAAACTATAAGATCATATGTATCAGGCGCATTCCATGAAGACACAGGAGCAAGAAGATTGAAGACATTTGTTCTTATTGTAAAATGCATTTTGTTTTATATTTTGGTTTTCTAATATTTGCATATCATGCATGATAAAAATTAAATGCTCAAGACCATAGTTTGACCTTAGGGAGTCAACCGACGTCAGATTTTTGGGGTTAACTCTCAAGAGGCCTTCGAATGACCATACGAATCATCACCCACATAACCCAAAATTTCTTATGCTTAGTCACACTGGGTTGATGAAGTACAGAGGCCTAAATAGAACTTAAATTCATATTTTTAGTGGTCTCGGTCAACTGAACCCAAATCTATATAAAGGCTTCGGTCAACCGAATTGAAGTCAACAATTTGACATTGCTCGCTCGACCATCACAAAATGAACGTAACACTTACAGTAGACCGAATCCCCACATCCCTGACACCAAGTACGCTCGGTTGACCAAATTTGTTAGTTCATTTGGCTACAGTCGACCGAACCTGTCTTAGTCGACCGAACCTCAAAGGGTTCGAAAATCGCCTTGAGACAGTCGACCATATTTCTAGTTCAAAATTGACTTGGTCGACTGAACACAGTACTACGGTCAACAGAATCTTGAAAATGGTCGACCAAAGCCTCTCGGGTTGAAAAATTTTTACCGCTATAAATCAGGGTTAATTTTCATTAAACTCAATTGAACAATTTTCAAAATACCCTTGATGTCCCCAATGGTTATATTTTTTACCAACTCTATATATACCTCATCATTTGTTATAATTAGAAGAAGATTAGCATATAGATTAACAAAAATTTTCTCTAAAAAATGTATTATGCTAAAACTTTCATACTCCCATTTTTTAAAAAGCATATTGCGAAATCTCCTCATACTCATTTAAATTACATTTCTTTGAGAGAGATTATTTTTGTGGGTATTCATTTATTCTCTTTGCAAGCTAACAACTTTCCCATACTTGCATTTGTTGATGTTGATTTTGGAGAGTAGCTTAAAGTTTTTCCCATGGTATTTTACTTATAAATATTAAATTGGGAAAAACTCTTCATTGGCGTAAGAACTTGCATCCTTATTGCAAGTTTCATAAGCTTGCTTTGTGTTTTGATAAAATCATTTTTAGCAAGCTTAAACCCTAATATCCATTGTGCTTTATATTTGAAAAATATTTCTTGGGATGTTTGCTTAGGGTTCTAGAGATGCTTTGAATATTCATATTGCAAATACATTATCTTGAAATCAAAGGTGTCACTCTCACATACACATATTGACACACATATTATTGAGAGTTAACACATTAGTTAACGAAATCTCACTTGAGCATCAATTCCTGATCATCTATGAGTGCATTAGTTGTATTGTGCATAGTGGTACATATCTTCTTGTGTAGAAGCATTTGAATTGTACACAAAAATTATTATCATCTGTTGTATTCTAGGTGTGGCCTAAGGGGGTGTTGATCTAGCTCGTAAGGATCAGTAGGGCCTTCTCTACCCCGTAAGGGGAGTGTATAAAGGTTGAGGTCAGTCCTGGTAATTTGAGCTCACTGTAACCAGTGCCACTCCGCCCATTAAGTGAGCAGTAATGGTAATCCTCGGGCTTGCAAGCTGAGACGGGGACATAGGCAGTATTGGCCGAAACCCAATAACATATCGTGGGTGTACTTTATATTTTCGCAATTTATTTTCTGCACTTTCATTTTCAGCACGTGTATGTTGTATGCCTAATTCATTATATGTTGTACACGTGTTGATTGAGTTTACAATTATATAGACAGACCCTAGGTTGTGTATTACTGCTGCTGATTTGGATAAACCTAGGAATAAATTTTTAATACCCAATTCCAACAGTAAGTGAAGTGCATCAAAAGTAAATTAAGAAAAATCTTTCAGTCAACGGTTGCTCCCCCTAGCCAATAGCTATCGATATGTCAACAAAAAATGTAGGTAAAAGAAAAATCATCCATCAGTAATATGCAAAAGTGGATAATGGGTGTGTGTGTGTAGTGAAGTGATGCAGTCAAAGGAAAGATGTATGATGTATATAGTTACAGACCCAAGGAAGTTGTAAAAAATATATATATATATATATATATATATATATATATATATATATATATGCTCCTTCTGAGATGTTGTCCCTAGGCCTTTACCCCGTCTCCTTCATCAAAAGATCCTACCCCATCACCAGCAATGTCCATCGGCTCCTCATCTCCATCATTGTTTAATTCAAATATGCGGTCATTGAGCTCGTTGAAATTTATAGCTCTTTCCAACTCTCTGTGTCTATGCTCAGAAGAGATTGCAAATTCTCTGAACTCATTCTAAAGTGTCGTATATTGAGCATTAGAAGATGTAGCCAGCTCCCTTAATCCTCTCTGCATAGACTGTATGATTTGGATTTGGGATTCCCTAAACTCTGTAAAGGATGCAATAAGACCTATGATAGCAGCCATCATTTCAGTATTGGATGGTTGTGGAGGCTGATCTTGTGGAATTCCAAGCTGATCTCTCTATCTCCTAGTAGCCACAAGCAATCGCATGTTTCTAGTAAGTTCATAACCCATCAGTCTCAAGGTAGTGGAGGAGAACATGTTCAAGTTCCTTCTCCTCTTAAGTAAAGTAAAATTAGACATCTTGACCTCCATTTTCAAAAATACTTTATTCAATATCCCTCCACAAGGAATAATTATTTTGTATCCTATAGACCTTGAGAACATCCATTTGATAATCAAACTGGGCAGGTCTAATTTCTTTCTGGTGAATAGACATCACATGACAAAACAATCCAGAAAGGACACATGTACCCTAGACCCTGCCTTATGCAAAATATTATATGTCATCAAATGGTGAACTATTTTTGCTTCAAGATTGAAGGTCCTATAATCTGGAGAATGATTAAGATTCACTATAGGGACAGTCATTGCCAAATTTGCAAATCTCTCAACTGAAAAGTCTAGCTCATTTATCCATGTTGTCCCTCGATAAGGATATTCAAATTCTCCTCACTCAATCTCGAAGGTTTCGGCAATGTAGCCAACATAAAACCTAAGATCTATTTCTAGAACCCTGGTGTAACACCCCTCATCATCATGACCTAGATTTGCATAAAATAATCTTACAAATGTAGGATAATGCCCTTTATTCTAGTAAGCCATGAATGAATACCACGCCTAATGTCTAAACATCTCTAAGATGTTTTTAAAGTTTTGCTCCATGAAATTAAGGTCTAGAACTTTACCTAAAATCGCTTCCTTTGATCATAAGTCCCTTACATATCTCGTCCTTGCATTATTTGAGATGAACCAGCTATCATGAGCTATGTCGGTTTCCTGAACATCTATGCATTGATTGGCTCTTTGCTTGTAAAATGTGGATTGTGTAAATGATTTTTGGTTAGAAAGGTAGTGGGTGTAGGAAGAAATCATGAAACAGAAGGAGAATGGACGTTTGCTCTCAATATGGCGGTAAAAATGAAGCTGCCATGCACAGAAAACAATATATAACCGTAAGGTTCAGTCGACTGAGGATGGCCTCGGTCGACTTGTTGACTCTATGAGTTTGATCCCATTTTGATTATGAAAAAACCAATGTTCCTTACCTGTACACTGAGCTTCTTGAACAGGTTCATCCTTAGCACACATTGATGGTAGAAACACAAGGAAGCCATACGAATTTCAAGATCAAAACTTACTTATGGCATCTAAAGAAGCAAAAGAATGAAGACCTTTTCATTATTGTATTTGCATTCAATTCATTGGTTTGTAAGTTAATATGGCTTGTAATAATTGCATCACATGCATGGTAGGATTATATGATCAAGACCGTTGAATGACCGAAGGTCGACATACGTCAGAATTTTTGGATTATCTCTCAAGACCATTGATGGACCTTAGGACACATAATGAACAAGTCCCCTAAGCCAAAATTGCAAACACATACAAATAGGGATAATTTTTTTAAGGTCAAAATAAGAAACAAAATTTTTGAGAGACCTCGGTCAACCGAACCATTGGCATTGTAAACGCCTCGATAGATCGACCGACCAAAAAATTCAATTTGTTCACTTGGCTCGGTTCACCGAACCAAATTGAATGCACTTTCCACAGTCGACCAAATCGTGACAGTGACCGTTCCCACCTTCCTCGACCGACCAAACGATTAATTCAAAATGTGCTCGACAAACTGAAACCCATGAACTGGAAAACTAAACTGGTAGACGGGTGACCAAACCTCAAAGGTTTGGGTAATCGCCTTTTCTCGGTCAACCGACCGTCTCCCACAGTAAACTGAACCTTGAAAACAATTCAAAATTTATGAGTCTGTTTGGTCAACTGTCGCTAAGCTTTAGTCAACTGAACCTCTCGGGTTGCTTGACTTTTACCGCACTTAACTGAGGTTAATTTTAATTAAAACTCATTAAGCATTTTCCATAATTCCTCCTATGTCCCTAACAATAATATTATTGAGGATTCTATATATATATATATATATATATATATATATAGATATACATTCATTTGGAGAGATTAGTAAGGGATTCGCAATAAAATTAGAAAAAATTCTCTCTGATTTTTCTTGAGCCCATGTTGCTTATACTTCACATTTCCAAGCCAAATTTTTCACATTCTTACATTTTATTGCTTGAAAAATCTTCCTAAAACAGAGAGTTATATTTTCTTGTGCTTTTTTTCTTGCAAACTAATTGCAAGTGAGAGGGAGCTTGTTCCTTATTGTTGTGTGCTTACATACATTGCTCTTAAAACTTATTACTCTCACTATTCTTGTATAGCTTGATAATTTTCTTGGAGAGCAAAGCTAGGGTTTATCTCATCATATTTAATTGATAAATATTATTTGAGAATAACCCTCTTTAGTTTCTGAGTCTTGGCATCTTCATTGCCAGATTCGAAAGCTTGCTTGCACTATTTGATAAACTATTTTTGAGCAAGCTTGATCCCTAAATCTCAATTGTGTTTAATATTTGCAAAATATTATTGTTGAGATTCTTACCTTGAGATTCAAAGCTCCTTTGATATTATATACTGATTATAATTTTTCTAAATCAAAGGTAGTCACTCTCACATATACACACGTTTATGTACATCTTTGGAGACTTGAAATCTTGTTAGATATTATCTCACTTGAGCATATATCCTTATTATATGTGAGTGCATATTTGGATCATAAAATTGTAGAACTCTGCTTGTGTTAGAAGCACCTTTCCATTGCACAAAAAATTTATTGATTGTATTCCAAGCGTGGCCTGAGGTGGGTATTCTCCACCCCTTAAGGAGTGTTTGGGCCTTCTCTGCCCCATAAGGAGAGTTTGTAAAGGTTGGAGTATGCCCTGGAAATTTGACCTAGGGTATTCCCTTGCCTAGTTAGGAAAGGTTAGTTGTAACTGATGCTGCTCCACCCATTAAGTGAGCAATAGTGGTAATCCTCGGGCTTGCGAGCTGAGGCAGGGACGTAGACACGTTTTTCGAACCCTAATAACATATTTAGTGTCACTTTTACTTTTCTTGCTTTAGATTCTGCTTCTTGCTTGATTTAATTCCTTTGCTGAATAAACTGCATATTTGATTGACACGCAATTTTAATTTGTTTAGAGATAATTGAATTATATTCCCTGTGCTAAGAATTGATTGATTTATCATTTCTGCAATTTCATACGTGCTTATACTGCCCCTAGGTTGAGATATACTGAACTATTGATAATTTAACGTACGAAATTTTAAAATCTCCAATTCATGCCCCCTTTTGGGAACACGCCAATTCCAACATGACTGATGCACATTAAATCGAGCAGCTTATGTCTCTGTACGGTCAACTGAGAAAAAGGTTGGTTGGCCGGCCTTTACTTATATTTTCAAATTCTATAGGCCGATTGGCCGGTGGAAGTTGTTCTTGAAATGGATGGTCGGCCGGGAGAGATCCGGTCATGAATCCGATCGGTTGGTGGTAGACTGAAGATGGTTTGGTTGGGCGGTGCATTTATGATAAACATGGATGATTAACGAGGACATTGGTCAAAGTCAATATGATGGTCGGCCATTGCCAATAAGGCATGCAAGACTGGTCAACAGAGCTTAGTCAAATATGCAAGTTTTGATCCAAATTTGACTTTTTTTCCCATTTTACATATTTAGCCAACTAATTTTTAAAAAAAAAAAATTAAAAACAAGTAATTGGCTTTCAATTTTTATGCTCTCAAATAGAAATCCCTTCAATAAAATCATTTGTCTGTTAAGGTGAGTGAAGGATTCATTCATCCAATGACCTAAGGTGGCTACAAAAATATCCATTTCTTTGCAATCAAAAGAAAAGGTGTGAAACCAAAACATCCATTTCTTTTGAAGTCCTAATGAGTTAGAACTGTAACTTAACTTTCCACACTTGTTTTGGTTTCACACCTTTTCTTTTGAATGGGCAATCAAAATTTATGTGCCCCTTCTCTTCACACGGACGTAGGTGGGGTTAGCATATGGACCGGAGGAGGTACTAGCGTAATGTTTAGATTCTCTTACAAAATAACCCATGTATAGGTCCTTTATTTTCTTATTTTAAATTCCATTATAACCTATGTCCTCCTCATCTAAGGTCATCTTCTGAGAACCAATGAGCTTATCAAAATTTTCTTTACCCCTAGTGAAATTATAGATAATATTAGATTGGTCTTCTAATTTTCTTTCAAGACTTGCAACTTTTAAATCTTTATGGCCTTTGTAGACTGCTTGTAATTTTATGAATTTCCTAGTCAGGGTGTTTGCTTTATCCTCAAGTTCAGAGATAAGAAGATCCTGTCAATTATTATTTGAAATTTTATATCTTAAAGCATGCATTCCTTGTTCAACAATTTCATTCTTATTTTCTAGTTTCATGATTTCCAATGTATTTTCCTTTTCAACAAGAGTTTTACATTCTAATTCTTTCATAGATGCTTTAATCTTGTTTTCTAATTCCTTAACTTCTATTTTCTTTTCAGTACTTTCCTTCTCTAAGGTAGCATAAGATTCTTTTATATCAACAAGTTGTTTTGCAAATAATTTATTTTTGTTTCTCAAAGATATTTTCCTTTCAAACATCTTTATTATGATCTTATAAGCCTTATATATCCCTTTTGTAATTCCTCGTAAGATGGCATGCAATCACGATCAGATTTAGAGCACAATTCACTAACAGATCTATCACATGAAATAACAAATGAATCAGTATATGAATTTGCAACAAATATATGAGGCGAGAAGTGTACCTCCTCTTCGATTAATGCAACTAGGCATTGATTTTCACCTTTTTAACCATTTGAGCTTGATGCAACCGGAGTAGTGAACCCCTTTGTCTCGGTCACTCCATATTTCCTGTCAAGTGTTTCCCAGATGTCTTTTGCATTCTGACATACTATAATTTCTTCAAATATGTGTGTATCTAAATCACAATATAGCATGCTCAAAGCACTTGAGTTAGTTTGCATTAAATTTAAATCTTGCTTATTCATTTCATCTAAAGATTTTGAGAACTCAATGTTTTGAATAAATTTCATTGGGACAAAGTACCCTTGTTCAATTACTTTCCAAGCCTTCCAGTCAGTAGATTTGACGAAGATGATTATTCATTGTTTCCAAGCAGTGTAATGAAAATCACAAAACAATGGAGGTTCTGAGAAGGAACGACCCAGACAAAAGTGGGATGCACCAAATTGAGTCATTGCAATCTTTATGCAAATGCGGTTAAGCTTATTGCAACCGAGCTCTGATACCAAACGTGATTTGTGGTGCGATCCCAAGAGGGGGGATGAATTGGATATTTTAAAATTTCTTCCTGGGTTAATTTAGATAATAGCAGTATTAGTCTAACAAGAGTCTATCTATAAAAGTATGACTTCAGCAGATATATGGATAGATGAATGATTTTGCATAAGTATAACAATTCCAATATTCCCAAAGAATCTCAATTTAATATTCAAAATTACATGCAATAAAATCAATAGGTAATCTAAGCAAGCAAAAATTGTAAAGTAAAAAGTGTATGGATTGAGTGACATAGGAAATGTTATCAAGGTTTAGCCAAACAATGCCTACGTCCCCGCCTCAAGCTAACAAGCAAGAGGATTCACTAGATGCTCACTTAAAGGGTGGAGCATCATCGATTACAGTCTCTCCTTTATAGGGCGAGGTATATCCCAACTCAAATTACAAGGCCGAGTCTAACCTAGTATCACACCTTATAAGGACAGTGCTTTTAGTTCTCCTAACCGGGTCTGAACCAATCTGGTGCTCTCCTAACCAGGCCTGAGCCAATCTGGTACACATTACAGACCAATGCAATCCTCTCCAACCACATGTCGGGAATACAATAGATATTAAATGAAATTTTCATACAAATAAAGTGCTTCTAACAAAGTAGAGATGTACACCAATAAGAACAAATACACTCACAAATGATAGAAGTTTAAGCTTAATGAGAATTTGGCAGACTATATGTCAAATCTCAAAAAATTGTTTATATCAATATATGTGTGTGTGAGTAAGATCTTTGATTTCAAGCTAATAACTTCACTCTATGTATTATCAAAGAATCTTGAAAACCCTAAGAAATATCTTAGCAATATTTTTCAAATAATAAGCACAACAGATATTAGGGTTAAAGCTTGCAAAAGCGTATTTCTCAAAATGACTAAGCAAGCTTTTGAATCTTGCAACAAGGATGCAAAGATTCACAAGCAAGTGCAAAGTTTTTCTCAATAAATATTTATGAGTAAAATACAATGGGAAGAACTCAAGCTTACTCTCAAAGATCAATATTCAACAATGCAAAAATAAGAGAGTTTAAGCTTTTAACTAACTATAAAAAATATTCACATTAATGAACACTCAACCTAACTTAAGTTACAATCAATGTGCAAATGAAGAAGATGAGTCTTATGCTCTTTTTCTTAAATGAATGTGCAACAAATAATGTGTGAAGGAGTGTTCAAAGTGTGAATTTATGTGTAATCCCAAGAGGGGGGTGAATTGGGTATTTTAAAAATCTTGGTGTTTAAGTCCTAATTTTGAAAACTTACAACCACACACGCACAAACTAGGTGACAAGTAATTCAGTATTACACGACCTAGCAATTTTTAAAGTATGACTTTATCAATCAATCAATATTACCCAATCACTCACAAGTGTGATAAACATTTAATACATACACAATATATGAATAATTAAGTGCAAGCGGAAATTAAATGAGTTAAGGGAAGAGAGATACAAACACAATTTTTATGAGGTTTGACATACCAGACCTATGTCCTCGCTTTGGGTATACTTCCCAAGGATTCCACTATACTGCTCCTCAACTTGGGACGGAGCTTCCCATTACAATCCGCTACTTACAAGACACACAACTTCCTCCCTACACTCTGTTGCTTACAAGAGGCGTAACTTCTTCCTAACGATTCAAAAACCGAACCGTTAATACAAATAACAAACAAATATTGCTGAACACTCAAACACTTCTCAATAAGCTAATGAGTACAATTAGCCCTAAGCACTCTCATAAGGTATAATATGACGTTCAAGAAAGAATATATTTTTCTCAATGTTGTATAAAAAAATATGATCTTCATATGAAAAATATGTATGTATGAGATTCTTCAAAGATCTAAACTTTATTCAATATCTCCTAAAAATGATATCTTAAAAAATGATATCCTAGAGTGTGCTTTCAAATAACTTTTGCAAGAATAATAAAATTTAAAATCTTTGAATCAAAATATATAGCTTTAACTATCACAACAAATTAATCTCTTGCTTTCAAATACATTTTGCAGAAATAATATGGAATCTTTTGAATAAAAACATACCTTTGAATATTACAAAAGATTTTTCAAACAAATATTTATGTGAAATTCGAGTTCTTGCTCCCAATAAAAATTTTTAAGTAAAAGAATAATGGAGTATATGAACTTATACAATAAAATTGAATGTCCAATAATAAACTTAATCAAACCTCAAGACCAAACCATTATTTCATAAGATGATTTGAGTGTAAGCACTAAGATCTTGAAGATGATACTGACGAATGCCCAAACTTGACGTGAATACGTTGAAAGTAGGCAAAGCTTAGCAAAAGGTGTACAAACCTAGGGTTTAGAGTTGGTATATATAAGTATTCTCGACCTTTGATCAATTTTCAATCATTAGATCATTTAATTAAAAGAATTCCATCCATTTTTGTGCTCAAGTGTCGTTTTGCTCTACGAATTCGTCTACGAATGTCCATACTAGTCGACGAATGTCCTTCGGTCGCTCATCGACGAGAACGGGGGATTCAGTAGCGAGTGACCTGTCTAAGAAAATTAGGGTCTTGGTATTTTCTCATCGACAAGATGACTCACTAGTCGACGAGTGTACTACACTCACTTGTCGACAACTCCATGTGGCTAGTCGACGAGTGCCCTTTTTTTCTTCAACCCTTTGATTCTCCTAAAATGCAAATCCACCCTATGAAAAATGCATATGAATATTTCATGAAAAACATACATCCTAGGGTCAGTCTATATGTCATTTTGAGTTTCGCATCATATCTTATGAGTTACACAAATACAATTGAACCTAATTTGCGAAATACAACTAAAAATATGGATTGTCTTTATCTTTGTGCTCTTCTACTCCTATGGATTGAGCCAAGTGGTATGTATTTCGTGTTTCTCATGGCTTCCATAGCATGCTTACCATCCATGCATGCTAAGTCATGATCTTGTTCAAAATCTTAATGCACGAATAAAATACAAAGTGATTTGTCATTATCAAAATAGGATTAGATTCATAGAGTCAACACAAAGTGTATGCATGGATATGAGCAAAAATACCAAGAAATAGCACAAAAATTTTGAGATAAAATATTTGCTAATCCTTGTCCTAATCCAGCTTATGAATGGGGTCTATATAGAATCCCCCAAAAATATAACCGTTAGGGACACAACCGGTATTTTGAAGATATTTAATTGTAAAATTAAATGTTCTTAGTGCTTAAAAATATCAGCAACTCGAGAGGGTTGATTGACTGACCGAAGGGTCGGTCAGCTGATCGTGCATAAAATCAATCCAAACCTAGATGTTTGATTAGCCGAGCATAAAGCCAGTTGACTGAGCCCTCTGTATTTTTCAAAGATATACGGACTCAGTCAATTGAGCCAAAGGCAATTTCCAAACCTTCGTAGGTTCGGTCGACCTAGGACTTAATTATTTCATTTTGACCGGTTGGCTGAGCATGCTGGAAAGGTAAATCCTAATGGTTGATCAACTAAGGGTGATATGTTTATTTTAAATCGGTTGACCAAGGCTTTCTAATCAGCCCAGCTATGAAGGGTCAGTCAACTGAGGCGTTTATAACACTAATCGGTCGGTTGACCAAGGCCCTTAAAAAGACGAGGTAAGCACTATTATTGACCTTATAAGTTTATTCCTATTTGTAAAAGTATAGCATTTTAGTTTAAGGGATATTGCATGAAGTGTTTGGGGACCTAAGGTCAGTCTAAGGTCTTCATTGAGCTGTTTTTCCCATCATGCATGAATGCATTATTACAAACCAAAAATTAAATTAAATGTACAAATAAAATATAAAACGTCTTCAATCTTTGCTCTTCATGTTGCCATGTCATGTGCAAGGTCAAGTGGTCTTTTAGCTCCTTATGGCTTTGAGCATACCTCGACTCTACTTGCCTTCTAAGATTATCTTTAGAAGCACTAGATGCACACGTGAGATACCTTGTATTTGTCATGATCAAAACAAGATATGACTTATAATGTCAACATCTTCTTTCCTAGATATGCTTGAATTGTACTAGAATTTTTAAATTATGCATATTCTTAGGGGGAGCCTTTTCAGGCTATACCCATTTTTGCTCTTGTATTTGTCATCGTCAAAAAGGGGGAGATTGTTGACTTTATGAGTCCTGTCCCATTTTGATTATGACAAATCTAAAGTATCTCACTTATGCATCTAGTTCTTGAATAGATAATTCCTTTAGAATGTATGTAGATTCGAGGTACAATTCAAGCCATGACGAACTGAAAGCTTACTTAACCTGGTGTGTGGCATGGCAATATGAAGAGCAAGAGTTGAAGACATTTTTAATTTAAATTGTAATTACATTAAGTTTGGTATGTAATATTGCATATCTTGCATGATGGGATTGATTGCTTAACACAGGAGCATAGACTGACATTAGGGAACCACAATTTACATGGAAAACCCTCTACTCATAATTCCAAAGTCATACACATAGGGTTGAAATTTTTTTTAAGGTTAAAATAGGGTCAAAACATTGTTTTTAACTAAGCCTAGTTGACCGGCCCTTACACATTCAAAAAGGCCCAGTCAACCAGCCTGATAATTGAACCTGTTTTCAAAAGCCCCAGCTGATCGGTCCATTTTACTCTTGGTGTCCCCAATGGACCAAAGCATATTCTAGGCCCAAATCAAATGCCCAGTCGACCGGCCCAAGATGTACTTGAAAAGGCTAGTCGACTTGCCCTATGATTCGGCATGCTAGATATTGAGCCCAACCGACCAAAATATTGTAGTTTTGGAAATTGCCTAAGGCTGGTTGACCAGTGATATGCCCAGTCAACTGGACCCCTCGATGCTTTTAAAAAAGAACTAAGGCCAGTCAACCTAACCTCCCGGGTTGGGCAATTTTTCAACACAAAAACTTCATTAATTTTTAATTAAAAAAATCTAATAATGCTCACCATGTCCCTTAACAGTCAAATTTTGGGAAAGTCTATATATTGCCCACTCAAAGCTCATTTTAACAACTTTGATTATCTTGCAAATCCTCTCAAAATTATTTGTGCTTTCTCATTCTCGTAGTCAAGCAAGCATATACTCTCTTACTCTTACACTTTTTGAAATCATTTTTTCATTTGCAAATTCATTGTATTTAAGGTTTGTTGAAAAAAAGCATTTATTTTGGGCATTTATTCTTTCATTCTAAAGCATTTACTCTCACTCATCTTTTAGTTTGAAAATCATTCTTGAGAGTAAGCTTAAAAGTTTCTTCTACATATTTTTATTGATGAATATTTTTCAAGAAACTTATTCTAACTTGTGAATCTTTGTGCACATCTATTACAAGATTATCTTTATTTTGCAAAAATCCTTTTGAGCAAAAACCCTAGCTTCCCTTGAACTATATATTTTTGAATATCATTTTTGGGAAAGTCTGTTGGGGGTTTAAGATATTTGAAAATATATATTGCATATTTTATTATTGAAATCAAAGAACAAATACTTATATCTTATCTAATTTATCACATACAACTATTTTTGAGAGAGAAATTTCAAATACTCTACTGAGCATAAAATCTCATTATACAAGAGTGCATTCGTTTTTACATTTTGTACACATTAGCTTATTTGAGATGCATTTGGTTGTACACAAAAGTTATTTTTCATATCTAGTATCCCTGCAGTTCAGGTAGAGTGGGGTATCGCCTGAGGAGGGAGACTTCGCAATATAAGAAGAGTTTGTAAACAGCGTTACTCTGCCTAGTTAAGTGAGCAAGGTAGTGAATCCTCAAGCAGGTTGGCTTGAGGCAAGGATGTAGGCCGGTGTGCCAAACCTTGTAAAAATCATGTGTTATTCTTTCCCTACACGCTTTACATTTTTGTACTTGTATGTCTATATTTACTTGTTGATTTTACTGCTTATGTGATTGAATATAGATTTTTCATTGGTTGTGAATATACTAAAATTGTCATACTTGTTTAATTTATTACACACTCACATATCTATTGGATTTGTGATTGATTAAAAAAGACCCTAGGTTGTATTATATTGATTGTGGCTATTAAAATAGGACACACATGACCTAGAAATTTTTAATATCCAATTCACACCCCCCCCCCCCTCTTGGGATTACACCAAAAATCACACTTTGTAAGAAGCTTCAAAATGAAAAAGGGTATGACATTCTACACAATAGAAGTAATAGAGGTGGAGAATTTAAAAATAAAAATGTTGAAATAATTGGTGATGAACATAGAATCTATTACAACTTTTCATCACCATGCACACCTCAAAAAAATGAAATTGTTGAAAGAAAGAATAGGTCACTTCAAGAAATGGCTAGTGTTGATTTAGGTGTAATCCCAAGAGAGGGGGTGAATTGGGTATTTTAAAATCTCTCAAACTTATTTACCACTTAATCCCGATTTCTATGTTTAACAAATTACATGTAGGAATTTTAGGCTGATTTAAATTTATTTTATCAATGAATTCTTGTTACCCAATTAAGTGCGTGTGGGGTTATTCAAACATACACACATGAAATACGAGGAATGAAATGCAGTGCGGAAAATAAAAACTTAAGGGAAGAGAGAAGGCAAACACGATTTTACGAAATTCAGCCAACCCAGCCTACGTCCTCGCCTTGAGCAACCGACTCAAGGATTCCACTAAAATCCCTGCTCCTTAAATTGGGACGGAGTTTCCCTTACATCCGCTGCTTACAAGAGGTACAACCTCCTTCTACTCCGCTGCTTACACGAGATACATCTCTCTCCTCAAACCCAGTTCACAACCCGAACTGTGACTACAATATAATATCAAATATGCATAACACTCAATGTTGCTTCTAGCAAAGCTAGTGAGTACAATTGAAATTCCAAATACATAATCATATGATCAAACTTGAAACTCAATATGCAAGTAACGATATAATCATTATATGCAAGAATATGATTCACTAAATTTCCCTTTTACCAAATCTCCCAACAATATTTATATAAGTCAATGCTTTGGAGAACTTAGGTTAAATCTTTGAATACATAAAAAGCTTTGAAGATCGCAAAGATTTGAAACACACTTTGTCATAACAATATTTCTCTCAAGTGTATATAGATAACCTTTAGACTTTTCAATCAAGTAGATTTTGGAATAACTAAAATATTGAGTCTTTGAATAAAAATAAGAACTTGAAGATCACCAAAGATTCAATGTTTAGAAAAAAAATTTCACAAATAAATTTTTATGAAACAACACAAAGATTTTTCTTCTTCAATAGGAGTAATAGATTTATGACTATGAGATATGAACGAACTTCAAGATTTCTATATATTGAAAAACATGAAATAATCCCTTGTTTACCAAACCTTAATCACCAAAGGTAGCTATCAAGATGTGTAAGTGAAATCTCTTCATTTTTCTGAGTTGATTTGCCCAAGCTTGATGAGTATATATTGGAGTGCAGGCAATCACATAGCAATATGTTCAAGTCTCTCAATTCTCTTTCCAAAGTCTCTTAATTCTCTTTCAAAAGTCTCTCAATTCTCTTTCAAAAGTCTGAAACACTAGGGTTTAGATGTTGAATATATAGGTACCTTACCCTTAGAATCAATCTTAACCGTTGGATCAAAAATTAGCTCACGTGTTCTCTCATTAAAAATTAGATTTTTAAACTTTCCCTTCGGTTTAGATGACTAAGGTTAAAGGCCCAGACGACCGAAGTTCCTTAGAGCTTCGAAAAATCAACCTGGACATAGGGTCAGACGACTAAAGTTGGGGTTCAGTTTTCTGAAGTGTCAGGTTCAGACGACTGAAGTCTGAATTCAGTCTTCTGAGGTGCTTCTGCCAGGTTTTGTGTTTCACCTTTAATTCTTTAGGAGACTGAACTTAATCTTTGATCTTCTAAAGAAATTTTTCCGACGACTGAGCTTAACTTCAGTCTTCTGAAGTTGCAACTTCAAACGACTGAATGTTGAGTTCGGTCTTCTGAAGTGACCAATTTCAAGATTTTTCTTTTTAGTTCAAAAAATTTGCTTTGCTCTCTTTCTTACCTCTTTTATAAAAATATTTTCTGGGGTTTTAAAAATATTTCAAGTCCATAATTATCCCCTAATGATGTTCATGAGATGTATGAGTCCTAAGTTCATTCTAGGGAATATGTTGAGCCTCAAATTAAATCATATGAAATTTGAGTACATTCAGTTCTAAATACTTATTCCCGTGACATTCTTGAACTTGTCACTTGCATCTTCATTCTTCAACTCTTTTAGTTCTATGGATTGTGCCAAGTTATGTATGCTTTAATCGTAATGACTTCCATGACTTGTTATCATTCCGTGCATGCTAAATATTGTTCTTGTTCACAATATCAATGCACAGATCAAATACCAAGTGATTTTTCATGATCAAAACTAGAATGAACTCATAGAGTCAACAATCTCCCCCTTTTTGATGATGACAAATACACGAGCAAAAAATATAAAATGGGTTACGCCTAACAAGGATCCCACTCAAATAATGCATCAAATATTTAGTAAGTGAAATATGTTCATGCCAAATGAAATATGCTCATGTTCATACACAAGTTGTTTAGCCTGATTCTTCTCCTATAGCCTGATTTTTCTCCCCCTTTACACAATTAGTTTTTCCCACAATTTTTGCTCCTAATTTTTCCATAATTTTTTATTTTTGCTCCTGATTTTTCTCCCCCTTTGGCCATCAACAAAAGGGTGTATAATAATAATAATACATGAGTGGACATAATCTTATACTCTTATCCCCTATTTAGTCTTAATGTTTTGAACTTATTCAACCATTAGAATTGAAAAATTTTACTGCTCCCCCTTGCTAATGCATAAAGTTGTGTCGTTGAATGTAAATTGCATTTTGAACATACACAGTGTGGCAACTTTCAAAGATTATGTGAGGATACCAAATGTTGATTAATGTTGATTTATGTGATACCGAATGGGAACAAATTAGCCAATATTGAAATTTTTAACCAATTGTGAAAATTATGTAACGTTGTTCCCCCTGAATTATGCCATCTACTATAATTCTAGGCAACCTCTCAACTATGCATCAGGCCTAATTCACGCCTAATTTGGATAAACCTATCCTCCGCAAGTGGTTTCACGAATATGTCTGCCCATTGTTCATCCGTGCATACAAACTCAAGTGTCACATCCCCTTTTTGCACATGATCACGAAGAAAATGATGTCGTATTTCTATATGCTTAGTTCGTGAATGTAATATGGGATTCTTTCAAATGTTTATTGCACTCGTATTGTTGCATCTTATAGGGATTGTTTCATAACTTAATCCAAAATCTATCAGTTGTTACTTCATATATAGCATTTAAGCACAACAACTACCTACTGCCATGTATTCCACCTCAACTGTGGAAAGAGCTACTGAATTCTGCTTCTTGGAAAACCAAGAAACTAATGAATGTCTTAATAAATGATATGTACCACTCATGCTCTTCTTATCCACTTTGCTACTAGCAAAATCAGCATCTGAATAGCTGATAATCTCAAAAAATGTATACTTAGGATACCATAACCTAAGTTCAACAATTCCTATCAGGTATCTAAGTATTCGTTTGACAGCTAACAAGTGTGACTTTTTTGGTGCAACCTGAAATCTAGCGCACAAACATACACTAAACATTATGTCAGGTCGTTTGGCAATCAGATAAAGTAAGCTACCGATCATTCCACGAAAGAGCTTGACATTTACTAGAATACCTTGTTCATCTTTTTCTAATTTCAAAGTAGCACTTATAGGTGTTCCTGGTATTTTTTTTTCCATCTTCCATATTAAACTTTTTGAGCAGATATCTAATGTACTTTGATTGATTTTTAAAGATTCCATGTTTTGCTTGTTTGATCTGAAGTCCTAGGAAGAAATTTAGTTCACCCATCATGCTTATCTCAAATTCATTTTGCATAGTGCTAGCAAACTCATTGCACAAGTATTTATTTCTAACTCAAAATATGATATCATCTACATATACTTGAACTAGGAGCAAGTCATCTTTCTTAGACTTTATGAATAGAGTTGTGTCTATCCTCCCTTTAATAAATCCATTGTCTAGTAGAAAGTCGCTTAGTCTCTCATACCAAGCTCTAGTAGCTTGCTTTAAACCGTACAAGGCTTTTGTTAATTTATAAATATGATTTGGATTCTTGTGGTTTTCAAAGCTAGGGGGTTGTTCTACATATACCTCTTCACTTATGTAGCCATTTAAAAATGTGCTTTTGACATCCATTTGATATAGTTTGAAATCCTTAAAAGTAGCATAGGCTAAAAGCATTCAAATTGCTTCCATTCTAGCTATAGGTGCAAAGGTTTCTTCAAAATCTATTCCTTCTTTCTGGTTATATCCCTAAGCTACTAGTCTTACCTTATTTCTAACCACTATCCCATGTTCATCTTTCTTATTCTTGCATACCCATTTTGTTCCAATAATTGTCTTATCCTTAAGTCTAGGAACTAGTGTCCATACTTTGTTTCTCTCAAACTGGTTTAACTCTTCTTGCATGGACAACACCCCTTATTCATCCTCAATTGCGTCACTCACATTCCTAGGTTCTTCTTGAGTTAGAAAGGCAAAATGACTAATCATATTCCTAAGTGAGGATCGAGTGGCTACTCCACGTAATGGTTCACCTATTATTTGATCAATGGGATGATTCTTTATGCACTTCCATTCCCTAGGTGGTTCATTAACCTCATTTTCAATTTGATTAGTTTCAAAAGATGGTTCCTTAATTTCATTTTTCTTTCCTGAATCATTCTCAATGGATAGTTTTTCAAATTCCTTATTTATATTAATTTCATCTTGATCAGTTCTTTTTGAGAATGGATTTGACTCATTGAACACTACATGAATTGATTCTATAATGGGTAATGTTCGTTTTTTATATACTCTATAGGCTTTACTATCTAAGGCATACCCTAAGAAGATACCTTCATCTGATTTCACATCAAACTTTCCTAGATATTCGTTGTCTCTAAGCACAAAACATTTACAGTCAAAGACATGAAAATATGATATGTTTGGTCTATGGACATTCTATAACTCGTACGGGGTCTTATTTAGAGATGGTCTAATCAATACACTATTTAGAACATAGCAGGCGGTATTTACTGCCTCAGCCCAGAAATACTTCAGTAATATATGTTTGTTAAGCATAGTTCTGACGATTTCTTATATAGTCCCATTTTTCCTTTCAACTACACCATTTTGTTGTGGTGTTCTAGGAGCCAAAAAATTATGAGCTATTTCTAAGGAATTACAGTAATCTTCCATGCCTTGATTTTTAAATTCTCTACCCCTATCACTTCGAATTTTAGTGATAGCATATCCCTTTTCATTTTGGATTTTCTTGCACAAGCTTATGAATTGTTCACACGCTTCATCTTTGTGACCTAAGAATAGTACCCGTGTATATCTTGAAAAATCATCAATTATGACGAATGCGAATGATTTTCCTCCTAAACTCTGAATTGGGTTTTGACCAAATAAGTGTAAGTGTAGCATTTGAAGTGGCCTAGTAATGGAGATTTCTTTCTTCTTCTTAAAGCTCATTCTTGTTTGTTTTCCTAGTTGACAAGCCTCACAAATTTTATCTTTGATAAATTTTGTCTTAGGCAATCCCTTAACTATGTCTCCCTTAACTAGTTTAGATATTAAGTCCATGTTTGTGTGTCCTATTCTCCTATGCCAAATCCAACTAATTTCATTCATAGCAGAGAAGCATGTCACACTTTGTGAGGTTAAGTTATCAAAACTGGTGGTATATACATTTTCATGACGCTCAGCGGTGAATAATATCTTATTATCAGTTTTGTGTTCAACAATGCATTTGGCATGCTCAAAAGACACTTTATAACCTTTATCACATAGTTGGCTTATACTCAATAAGTTGTTCTTTAAACCATCAACCAGTAAAACATCCTCTATAATTAGTGATGAATCATTACCAACTTTACCTACACCTGTGATCCTTCCCTTAGCATTATCCCCAAAAGTGACGAATCCTTCATCCTTGGGTGTAATGGATGTGAACTTCGCTTTATCCCCGGTCATGTGACGTGAACATCTGCTATCCATATACCATCTGTCTTTTGAGGAGGATGATCTTAAGCATATCTGCAACACACAATTAGATAACTACTTTTGGTACCCAGATTTTCTTGGGTCCATAGGGGTTAGTACTAGATTTTCCTTTGACTTTCCAGACTTTCTTAATTTTGACATCTTTATTTTTCAAAGGACAGTCAAATTTTATGTGACCCAACCTCTTACATTTAAAACATGTAATATTTTTATGATAGTCCTTAGTTGGAACATATGATTTTGACTCTCTTACAAAATATCTCATGTAAAGATGTCTCTATTTTAGATTTTCTTTCCCATTGAAACCAAGACCCTCCTTTTCTAGGGAATTTCTTTGAGCTCCTAGGAGTTTTTCAAAATTATTTTGTCCTTCAGTAAATTTACAAATAATCTCATATTTATCTTCCAAATTCTTTTCTAACCCCTCAATTTTCAAATCCTTGCCTTTCATGAGTGATGCTTGAGATTCATTTTGACGTTCAACTAAACTTGAAAGTTCTTTGACTTTATTTTTCAAATCGGAAATTTTCTTAGTTTTCTTCTTAAGCATTTTAATAGTGTACAAATATTTTTGTTTCAGTTCATCATATGAAAGCATGTCATTCTCATTTTCAGAATCACTAGAATAATAAGAAGATGATGAGAATGATGATTGTACCTCAAGGTCATCATGTGCCATTAGACACAGATTGGCAATCTCGTCATCCCTGGATTTAGTTTCTGAACAACTTGTGATGTGTGTATCCCAATCGACATTTAGTACCTTCTTCTTTTTCTTGGAGGCTTTCACTAGTTTGGGACACTCAGGCTTGATGTGTCCAACCTCTCAATAGTTGTAGCAACTTGGTGGATCTTCCTTTTTTTCCTTCATGCTTGACTCTCTCTTTATGATTTTGAGTTCCAAAATTTTCTGTTGAACTTCTTATTCTTCTTTAAGAACTCCACGAACTTCTTTGTTAGCAAGGTCATGTCATCTTTTGTATCGAAATCACTTCCTTCACTAGAGTTGTTTGACGATGCCTTAAGTGTTGTGGCTTTCTTTGCTTTAATTTACTCATTCTTCCTCTCATTTATTGCAAGCTCATAGGTGATGAGCAATCCAATTAATTCATCAACAGACATCTCTTTGAGATTTCTCCCTTCTACTATTGTCATAGCTTTCGCTTCCCAAACTGGAGGTAGTCCCCGGAGTATTTTCCTGATCAACTCATAAGTAAGGTAAGATTTACCAAGAGCATTTAAAGAATTCGTGATGTGTGTGAATCTAGTGTACATGGATTGAATAGATTCATCAGCAGTCATTTTAAATGCTTCATACTCTCTAGTGAGCATGTCTATTCTACTATCTTTTACTTCCTTAATACCTTCATATGTAACTTCTAATTTTTCCTAGATTTCTTTAGTAGAGTTACATGTCATTACCCTATTAAATTCATTTACATCTAGTGCACAGAAAAGTAAGTTCATCGCAGTAGCATTTATTTGCACTGATTTCCAGTCCTCTTCAGTATACTCATCTTCCATTTTAGGTACATTTACCTTATCAATTACTTTCATGCGAACATGATTTCCCTTAGTAACAATTTTTCATACCTTCCAATCTACATTTAATAAGTATATGCTCATCCTACGTTTCCAATAGGTGTAATTTACACCACAGAAAATTGGTGGTCTAGTGAATGAGTGTCCCTCACCAAATGGAGTTACACCGATGTAAACCCTCTATGGTACCAAATATTGATTTAGGTTTAATCCCAAGAGGGGGGTGAATTGGGTATTTTAAAATCTTTCAAACTTATTTACCACTTAATCCTGATTTCTATGTTTAACAAATTAAATGTAGGAATTTTAGGCTAATTTAAATTTATATTATCAATGAATTCTTTTTACCTAATTAAGTGCATGTGAGGTTATTCAAACATACACACATGAAATACGAGGAATGAAATGCAGTGCGGAAAATAAAAACATAAGGGAAAAGAGAAGGCAAACAAGATTTTACGAGATTCAGCCAACTCGGCCTACGTCCTCGCCTTGAGCAACCCGCTCAAGGATTCCACTAAAATCCCTACTCCGTAAATTGGGACGGATTTTCCCTTACATCCGTTGTTTACAAGAGGTATAGCTTCCTCCTACTCCGCTGCTTACACGATATACAACTCTCTCCTCAAACCCGGTTCACAACCCGAACTGTGATTACAATATAATATCAAATCTGCATAATACTCAATGTTCCTTCTAACAAAGTTAGTGAGTACAATTGAAATTCCTAACACATAATCATATGATCAAACTTGAAGCTCAATATGTAAGTAACGATATAATCGTTATATGTAAGAATATGATTCACTAAATTTCCCATTTTTTAAATCTCCCAAAAATATTTATATAAGTCAATGTTTTGGAGAACTTAGGTTAAATCTTTGAATACATAAAAAGCTTTGAAGATCGCAAAGATTTGAAACACACTTTGTCAAAACAATATTTCTCTCAAGTGTATATAGATAACTTTTAGACTTTTCAATCAAGTAGATTTTGGAATAACTAAAATATTGAGTCTTTGAATAAAAATAAGAACTTGAAGATAACCAAAGATTCAATGTTTAGAAAAAAAATCTGCAAATAAATTTTTATGAAAAAACACAAAGATTTTTCTTCTTCAATAGGAGTAATAGATATATGAGTATAAGATAAGAACAAACTTCAAGATTTCTATATATTGAAAAACATGAAATAATCCCTTGTTTACCAAACCTCAATCACCAAAGGTAGCTATCAAGATGTGTAAGTGAAATACCTTTGTTTTTCTGAGGGTATTTGCCCAAGCTTGATGAGTATATATTGGAGTGCAGGCAATCGTATAGCAATATGTTCAAGTCTCTCAATTCTCTTTCCAAAGTCTCTCAATTGTCTTTCAAAATTCTGAAGCACTAGGGTTTAGATGTTGAATATATAGGTACCTTACACTTAGAATCAATCTTAACCGTTGGATCAAAAATTAGCTCGCGTGTTCTCTCCTTAAAAATTAGATTTTTAAAATTTCCCACAGGTTCAAACGACTGAGGTTAAAGGCTGAGACGACTGAAGTTCCTTAGAGCTTCAAAAAATTAACCTGGACATAGGGTCAGACGACTGAAGTTGGGGTTCAGTCTTCTGAAGTGTCGGGTTCAGATGACTGAAGTGTGAGTTTAGTCTTTTGAGGTGCTTCTGCCAGGTTCCGCATTTTATCATTAATTCTTCAGGAAACCGAGCTTAATCTTCGGTCTTCTGAAGCAATTCTTCAGATGACTAAGCTTAAATGACTGAACGTTGAGTTCGGTCTTCTAAAGTGACCAATTTTAGGATTTTTCTTTTTAGTTCAAAAAATTTGCTTTGCTCTTTTTCTTGACTCTTTTATAAAAATATTTTTCGGGTTTTTAAAAAAATTTCTAAGTTAATAAGTATCCCCTAATGAAGTTCATAAGATGCATGAGCACTAAGTTCATTCTAGGGTATTTGTTGAACCTTAAATTAAATCATATGAAATGTGAGTACATTCAGTTCTAAATACCTATTCCCATGACATTCTTGAACTTGTCGCTTGCATCTTCATTCTTCAACTCTTTTAGTTCCATGGAATGTGCCAAGTTATGTATGCTTTGATCTTCCTAGCTTCCATGACTTGTTATCCTTCCGTGCATGCTAAATATTGTTCATGTTCACAATCTCAATGCATAGATCAAATACCAAATGATTTTTCATTATCAAAATCGGATTAGACTCATGGAGTCAACAGCTAGGACTATGCTTAATGAGCATCACCTGCCTAAATATTTTTGGGCTAAACCGGTGAACACTACTTGTTATGTGATGAATAGGGTTTCCCGTAGGACCAACCTAGATAAGACCCCATATGAACTTTGGAAGGGTAAAAGACCAAATATCTCTTGCTTCTATGTATTTGGATGTAAGTGTTTTATCTTAAATGATAAGGGGGACTTAGGTAAATTTGATGCTAAATCAGATGAAGGAATTTTCCTAAGATATGTTGTGAACAATAAAACCTTTAGAATCTACAACAAAAGAATCCTTTCAATTGTAGATTCCATTCATGTTTTGATGAGGCAAATCTAAACCTACTAACATTGAAGAAGTAGAACTTTGCTAAAGTTTAGAAAACTTAGCAATTCAAGAATAAAGGACGAGAGTAATGAAACCAACACACCTTCGAATGATAACTCTTTAAATCAATCTGAATTGCCTAAGGAATGGAAGTTTGTAAGGAATCACCCTAAGGACACGATTATAGGTGAATGGTCACAAGGGGTGTCCACTAGATCATCATTGAAGAATCTATGCAATCATTGTGTGTTCCTATCTCAAGAGGAACCCAAGAACATAAATAAATCAATAAATGATGATTCATGGATAGTAGCCATGCAAGAGGAAATAAATCCATTTGAAAGAAATAAAGTCTGGAAGTTAGTTCCTAGACATGCTGATCATTCTGTAATCAGCACCAAATGGGTTTTAAGGAATAAAAAGGATGAGAACGACATTGTAGTTCGTAACAAGGCTAGGCTGGTAACACAAGGTTACAATCAAGAAGTAGGTATAGATTATGATGAGACCTTTGCTTCTATAGCTAGAATGGAAGCAATCAAAACGCTACAAGCCTATGCATCTCACAAAAATTTCAAACTCTATCAAATGGAAGTGAAAAGTGTATTTTTTGAATGGATACATAAATGAAGAAGTATATGTAACACAACCCCCTGGGTTTGAGGACTTTCATTTTCTTGATCATGTGTTTATACTAACAAAAGCCCTATATGGATTAAAACAAACTCCTAGAGTTTGGTACAAATGATTGAGTGGCTTCTTGTTAGAAAATGAGTTTATTAGAGGGAAAATGGATAGTACCATTGTTGACCTTATAGGTCATACCCTGTTTTGATTATGAAAAATACTCAGTCATTTAATGGCTATCTAGTTCATGTGCAAGTTTAAATTGGCAGATCATAATGATGGCACAAAGAAGAGATTGAAGTTGAAGACCCAATATATGTGTTGTAATGTATTTCATTTATGCAAAGGGTTTGTAATAGTAAATAGGGCTTTGATTGTAATAATTGCATGCATCATCTGCATGATACGATAGGTAAGCTCAAAATGGAAATGACCTTAGAAAGGCCTTAGGGATTACCCTTCGATGCCGAATTTTTTCAGTGTCTTCAAAAAGGCGTAGAAAAGACCCTAGGACACTCACCATTGCACTTGTATGTGTTAGGCACTTGAATAGGGTGAATGTGAAATGAAACAGGACCAAAATGCACATTTTGGGCACCTTCACTCGACCGACCTAGAGAGTTCATCTTGGCGCCGATCGACCGAATCCAGTCTGGGTTAACTAGTTGACCATAGTCCAGTCGACTGAGCTCTTGAAGCTTATTTGACTCCAGTCGACCGAACAACTCTGGAGTCAATAGTTTGACTTCCTGGTCAACCGAGTGAAATTTGTATTGCACCAACTTGGACGACCAAGTTCCCACGTGTGGGATCCAACGGTCTAGTCGACCGACCAGCCTAGTTCATTCTACTCCTGGTCGACCGACCTCGCTAAATTGGAAAAATCGCATTGGACATACCAGTCTAGTTGACCGACCCTAAAGTTTAAAATTGGCCCGGTTGACCAAGCCATAAGAACTTCGATCGACCGAAAGTGTTCTAGTCAACCGGTGCTATCGGGTTGCCTTATTTTTTTACCATGGTTAACTATTTTTTAACAAGGTTAAAATTGCTAAATGTCATTAAATCTTTTCTAATAATACCAACTTGTCCCCAACGGTCATAATTCATGGGGTGTCTATATATACTCCTTCATTTGGGAAAATTAGCCAGTGGATTAAGAAACCCAATTAAGAAATTTTCTCTCATTCTCAAAAATCCTACCACTTATTTTTATACTCCATTCACTCATACTTACCCACTACCAGTGCTTAAACTCTCTATAAGTTGATTGAGTGATTGAGTGATTGTTGTGATAGGTTTGCTCTCCTTGCTTGGCCTGATTGATTCGATTTTCTTGAGAGTTAAACCTAAGTATTCTTAGGGGACTTCATAAATAAGTCAGTCCTAAGAAGACTTGTATTGAACTTCTGAGTATTGCTTATTAGTTGCAATATCTTGGGAAGTTTGTATTTGTTTTTCAATTACAAAAACTCATTCAAAACATTTTCAAATATCTTGAGTAATTTATCTTGACATACTTTTGAAAAAATATTTGTTTATGTGATATTGATCTTTGTTGCAATATTAATTGACTTACATATTATTTGCTGAATACAAAGATTATATATCTTTTGCAAACCAAGAATATACATTATTTGATATTTACATGATTGAGACATCCTACTGATTGGTATATTTGAGACTTGATTAACATCTTTGTTTGAGCACGTTGATTGAATATCTTGTGAAACAAAGAACATACTGGTTTGCACTCTCACATACTGATTACACAAATAGCAAATAGTTATTTGAGAGTTGACATATTGGAAACCACACTGAGCTTACTTATTATATATTATTGGTGGTGTATGTGATTGCACGTAACTGAGTACATATCTTCTTTACTTGAAAGCATAATCACTGTACCAATTTCATTGATTATGAACATACTGTTGTATTTCCAGGCGCGGACTCGAAGAGGGAGACTAGCCTTGTGAAATAGTCCCGGATTTGCTTAGACCCAGTTAAGAAAGCTAGGTGCACCATCCTGTTAAGGTGTAGGTTGAGGTCAATTCCGCTAATTGACCTGGTTGTAAAGGTTGAGGTCAGCCATGTGCTAATTGACTTGATTGTAATCAGTGCCGCTCCACCCGTTAAGTGAGCTATTAGTAGAATCCTCAGGCTTACGAGTTAGAGGCGGGGACGTAAGCACAATTGGCGGAACCCTGATAATATATCGTGCATCTGTTTATATTTCTGCACTTTATATTTACCGCACGTATATGTTATGGTGTGAATAATGCGCTTGATTTTAATTTTCGCACATTATATTTATTGGAGCATTTGGAATTGCATAGAAAGACCTTAGGTTGTATTATACGGGTATTTCGTTTAACCTAAGAGATAAATTTTAAAATTCCAATTCACCGCCCCCCCCCCCCTCCCCTCTTCTTAGGAATACACCAATTCTAACAACCATGTTCATAAAGTCTAAGAACAATGATATGATCATCATACAAATCTATGTTGATGACATTATCTTTGGTGCTACAATTCAAGAATTATGCAAAGAATTCGCTACATGCATGCAAGATAAGTTTGAAATGAGCATGATGGGTGAGTTGATGTATTTCCTTGGTCTTCAAATCAAACAAGTTAAAGATGGAACATTTATAAATCAATCAAATTATATAAAGGACCTACTCAAGAAGTTTGATATAGAAGGTGGCAAGCCATTGGGAACACCAATGAGCACTTCTATTAGTCTCGACAAAGATGAGTAAGAAAAGTCGGTAGATGTTAAATACTACTAAGGCATGATAGGTAGCTTGCTTTATTTGATGGCTAGTAAACCTAAAAAAATTTTCAGTGTCTGCATGTGTGCTCATCTCACCAAATAGTAGTCAAGAGGTATTTGATAGGTACTGTAGACTTAGGTTTGTGATATCCTAAAGATACAACTTTTTTGAGATGATTAGCTATTTGGATGTAGATTATATCGAATGTAATATAAACCGAAAAAGCACAAGTGGTACTTGCCACTTCTTAGGTCGATCTCGAGTATCTTGGCTTTCCAGCAAACAAGTGTTCGTGGCATTATCTAGTGCTGAGGCGTAATACATAGCAGCAAGTAGTTGTTGTGCACAAACATTGTATATGAAACAACAACTCAAGAATTTCAATTTAAAATATTCGGCTGTGCCTATTAAATGTGATAATACCAACACCGGTAATATTTTAAAAATCCTATATCTCACTCTAAAACTGAGCTCATTGATATTAGACATCATTTTCTTAGAGATCATGTGCAAAAATAAGATATTATTCTTGAATTCGTAAACACAGATGAACAATGGGATGATATTTCACAAAACCCCTTTTAGAAGATAGGTTCATCTCAATACGATGACAATTAGGTTTATTGCACTGTAAAGAAGTTGTTGACCTTATTGGTCATGCCCAGTTTTGATTATGACAAATACTCATTGTATCTAATGAGTGTTTGAGTTTTTGTGCAGGAATCAAGAATGATAAGATCAAGGTGTGCACAAAGCAAGAAAAGCTTGAAGGCCAAATCATATTCTTTATAATATATCTATATTGGTGTGTAATAGTAATTAGGGTTCTTCGATTTGTAATAAGCACACACATCACATGTATGATTTACTTTGTAAGTTCAAACCGAACCATGAATGAGACAGGACCTTAGGGTGCACCTTCAGTCGACCGAAGGTCGACCAATAGACTGAAACCGGACTTTTTCGGTGATTTCAAATTGGACCCCAAGTGACCTTAGGACACGCACATATTTCACATATGTTTATTAGGCACTTGAATAAGACTTATTTGGGTCGATACGGGACCGAAATGCACACTTGGTGCACTTTCAGTCGACCGGCCAATTCAGTTCAATTTGGCCCGGTCGACCGAACTGGTCCTGGGTCAACAATTTGACCAAGGCCCGATCGACCGAGACCATGTAGTTCATTTGACCCCGGTCGACCGAACCACCTAGAAGTCAACTTTTTGACCTCCCGGTCGACCGAGCACTTTTGTACTCCAACTACCTAGTCGACCGAAGGGTCTTGGGAGAACTCCCAACGGTATGGTCAACCGAGCCCTTCAGTTCAAAATAGCCTCGGTCGACCGAACCTCGGAATTTTAGAAAATCGCCTTCCTCGGTCGACCGGCCACTCAGTTCAAAATAGCCCTGGTCGACCGAGCCATTTGAGTCCTGGTCGACTGAACCACTTTTGGTCGACCGGACCTCTCGGGTTGCTCCCATTTTTACCGTGATTAATATTTTCTAAACAGGGTTAAAATGCCTTAAACGTCATTAAACTTTTCTAATAATACCCAATAGGTCCCCAACGGTCATATTTTCTCCTTTGCCTATATATATAAGTTCATTTGAGAAAATTAAGAGGAGATTAGCCACTTTGATTGGGGAAAATTTTTTGAAAAACCAAAACTCTATAATACTCATTTTATTACTCAAACCACTCATACTTGCCTTTTATCATTGCCTACATATTTTGTAAGTTGATTGAGTGTTTTGTTTAAAAGGTTTGCTCTCCTTATGCTACTTGTTTGACACGATTTTCTTGAGAGCCAAACCTAAGGATTCTTAGGAGGCTTTTGCTAATAAGCATTTCCTAAGAAAACCTTGTTAGATCTTCTAAGCTTGCACTTTCATTGCAAGATCTTGAGAAGAGTGTATTTGTTTTTGTTTGCAAAAACTTTTCAAACACTTCCAAATATCTATTGTACTTTTATATTGCAAAATACTTTGAACAGATATTTGCTTGTGTGATTGTGATCTTTGTTGCAATATTCTTTCACTCATATATCATTTGCTAAATACAAAGATTACATGTCTTTTGCAAACCAAGCATATACATCGTTTAATACTTACATGCTCGAGATATCTTAATGATTGAAATACATAAGACTTGACATCTTTGTGTGAACCTATTTGTTGAATATCTTGTGATACAAAGATTGTTTGTTTGACACTCTCACGTACTTTTTACACCGATAGAAAATACCTTTGAGAGTTGAATCATCTAGACCACATTGAGCTTACAAATTATTTCATATTTGTGGTGTATATTATTGCGCGAATTTGGGTACATATCTTCTTTACTTGAAAGGACAACCACTGTACCATTTCATTGTAATACACTTTGGTTGTATTTCCAGGCACGGGCCTGAAGAGGGAGACTAGCCCTGGAATAGTCCCGGATTGGCTTAGACCCGGTTAGGAAAGCTAGGTGCGTCGTCCTGTTAAGGCGTGTAGGTTGAGGTCAGCCCTGTGTTAATTTGACCTGGTTGTAAACGGTGTCGCTCCACCCTTAAGTGAGCTACTAGTGGAATCCTCAAGCTTGCGAGCTTGAGGCGGGGACGTAGGCACAGTTGGCCGAACTCCGATAACATATCGTGTGTTTGCTTACATTTCCGCACTTTACATTTACCGCACATGTATGTTATGGGTGAATGATGCGTATGACTTAATTTTCATATTATATTTATCTACGCATTTGGAAATTGCATAGACAGGCCCTAGGTTGTGCATATACTGTTGTTGAATACATTAACCTAGGAGAAAAAGTTTAAAATTCCAATTCACCCCCCCTCTTGGGAATACACAAATTCTAACAGAAGTGATTTGAGAAGGAAAAGTTCATAAGAGTGAGTGGTTGAGTCAAAAAAGCAAGTAAGTCCAAATTATTGAAGGATAGGCAACTAACCTTTAGCTCTCAGTCAACAAGACTAATACTGACTTACGAATATTTCAAGTTCAGGAACATCAGGCGACTAACTCTTTGAAATCTGTTTCAAGATCAGTCGTCTGACTCGCTACTGACTTGTGAGATTTTAACATATATACAGGTCAGACGACTGACAGTATTAGGTTAGGCAACTATCCCTTCGAGATATAAATACTTTCTGCTCATAAAAGCCATAATTTTTTCAAACCTCAGTCTACTAACTTTTGTTTCCTCCTTTCCCAAAGTCCATTCCTTCACTTCCAAGTGCTCTCTCACAAATATTTCGCTAATTAATCTTCATTATACCTTCAAATCTTTCTTCCTACTCTCATTTTAGAAGATTCTACCAAAATTTTTTTTCAAAAATCATGCCAAAGACCAAACAATGGGCTAACTGAAGCTCCACGTTAGGGAAGAATGATTCCCAAGACATTGAAAAGTGGTTGGTCACTCCCCAAGTGAGAAGAATATATCGGGAACACATTTGATCTACCAAACCCATTCTGGGTAAGATTTTAGATGTTTCTTTTATAAAAGAGGATTTTCCGCCATTGTTTAATGCTTTGGGTTGGGAAATATTTATCATGTACTAGGCTATAGGTGTATATCATAACTTAGTTAGGCTATTCTATGCAAACATGATAAAGGGTGATAATGTGTATTCCACAATGGTTATGAATAAGACTTTTGCTTTAACTCCTCAAACATTGGCCAGTAGATTTAGAATCCAAGAAGGTGAGTTTGAATGTCCACAACTTGGACAATCTTGGATTATGGCTCAAGACTTCATTCTAGAGGAATTCTTACCAATGATAATGACCGAAGAACCTATTTATTTTGATCACCCTCGGCTATATAGGCAACTAAATCTAGAAGCTAGAATATTACATAGCCTCATTACCTATAATATCTTACCTAGGGTAGGGTCTCATGACCATCTATCCTACTTAGATTGTTTCATAGTGTGATGTTTGTATAAGGGAAAATTCCTTGATTTTCCAAGTCTGATTCTGAAATGGATGATATCAAGAGAAGAAGCAAAAAGGGTAATTCTTCCGTATGGAGGAATTTTAACCTTAATCTTTGAACATCTAAGAGTCACTACCCCATCCACTTTGTTCATCCAACAAACCCATTATAACTACCTTTCACCCGCTACTATTAAGAAAATGGGATATGAAAAGTTCCAAGACCATGGACAGATGCCTAAGCCTGGTAGGGCATGTAGAGCTAATGTAGGATTCCATGTTGATCAGCAATAGGCTCTGGAACCATAACAGGATGTACCACCAGCAACCGATGCTCCTTTGTGGTTTGTACACTATTGTCAGCATATGGACTCACAGTTGAGTGCATTTCATGGAGAAATGAATATGAATTTTAGTGCGCTTCAGTCCAACCTCACTTATTTTGATCAAAGGCTCGGGAGTCTTGAAATCTACATGGACAGTTCTTCTTCTTCTTCACGAGGGAAGACTCCTATGGAGACAAGATTGGGAGGTGATGATGATGATGCTGATGATTGTTGGCCTAACAAGGCTTACGAATCTTATTTTGGTGATAACAAATCAAGGGAACTTGACATGTTTGGTTAAGTGATGATGTTTCAGGTAACTCAAGTATCAAGATCAAGTGACTCATGTGTTCCAATATTAAAGTTCTTGACAAAGTCTATTAAGAGCTTGAACTTAATGTTATAAGATCTTATGAAGTTGAAACCTGTTAAAGCTTAAAGTCAAGCTACACATGAAGAATGGAAACTAGACATGAAGACTTAGTGACTAGAAGAGTCATAACATTTTAAGAAGTCTCATGTAAGTACTTCATAAAAGTCAATTTGAATGGTTGAAGCTCTTAGGAATCTTTATTAACTTAGAGACCGATTTTTGAAAACCCTGAAAAATATTTTTTTTTTTAAATTAATGTTTGATATAAGGATCAAAGTATTGAAAATAAAAGTTTTTGGATAGATGCAAGCTTAGGCGACTGACCAATTTAGATCAGTTGACTGACATTTTTATACTGAATAAATTAAGCAGACAAAATAGCATCAGGTGACTGAACTCTCAGGATCAGGCGACTAACCTCATTATGTGCTTGAAATTTCACTGAATTATAAAGACACGGGTGACTGACCCCAACAATTCAGTCGATTGAACTTCGGTTATTTAAATTTAAAACAGCGAGGGAAAGTTTTTAAAATTGACTGCTTGAACCCCAAACTTTGTAAAAACTTGGGAAATAGTGCAAGTAAACTTGGGGATACAAAAAATTAAAATTTTCTATTTATAAATACATGTGAAACCTAAAGATTAATCACACACCTACAAGCATCAATCAAGCCAAATTCTTTCTACTCTCCAAAGCTCTCTTGCTTACACTCTTGCTGGAGTATCTACTGTGATTTTGTTGATGAAAATTCACGGTTCTTAGCTCTTCTACTAAGTGTCTCAATCTAAGAAAGAACCTCATTGATAATTACTTGAGCTTCATCTTTCTATTGATTTTGATTAAAGTATATTGTGATTTTTAATTGTATAAATTTGCTCTAATTGAGAGTGTTCTTGTATGAACCAAAGTTGTTCTTATTTTTTGTGTTGTATTGATGATTCAAGTCATTGGATCATCGCTTAGTGAGGGGGGATTCTCATTAGAGAGGGAACTCAACCTAAGAAAGAGAGAGGTTGTAACTTTAGCCTAATAAAGAAAGTTGGAATCCTCACAACAGTTGCTTGGGGCAAGGATGTAGGACCATGGTGAACCCTGTAAAAATACGGTTTATAGCTCTTCTCTATACTCTCTTTAATTTACTGCAAATATATTAACTACTTGCATGTTTAATTAATTGCTGAGAGCTGATTGTTCATTGGGAATTGCTGGAACACTAATCAAAAGAACTATATTGATTGGTTGATTGAGTTTTTGATAAAGCTTTGAAATCTGAATTGTTGAATGCACAATTGAGATAAATATTGAGTGATTGAATTATAATTCTATAAGAAATACTTCAAATTGAATCATTGAAATCATATATTAAAGCTATCATTGTTAATAGTAAAAGAGAATTATTGATTTTAAAATTTTTTTATAAATTGACGTATTAGCTTAAAATTCTGAAGTGCTGAATGTTAAAGATGAGATTAATCTTGAGAAAAGTTTAACTTTGTTATGATCTAAAAACAAAGGCTGATTTGAATTATTATATGTTGAATATCACAAGTCAAAGTTATTGTGCTAAGATTTATTATTCTGTTAAAGGGAAGTTAAAAGCTTGATTTATTTGATCATTCAAAAATCATCCTGATATTATCATTATACATTGATTCTGAGAATTTAAATAAGCTAGTTGTTAACATAAAAGATTGAACTTGGAAAGATTGTTGGTTGAAGTTCAAAGGATTATTGATCATTGTGTTTGTGTGACTACTGATAAGAAAGTCGGCTGGAGTTAACACTTAACTAAAGAAACTTGTAAATCAAAGAGTTTTCAAATAAAATTTTAAAAACTCAATTCACCCCCACCCCCCCTCTTTCATCTTGGGAGTACACCTTACTTCTTATGATGATGAGGAGGAGGGTGCTGAATCTGATGGTTGTGGTGAAAATGTTGAAGACTACAGGAGCAAATTGCCTATAGCTACAGGAGCAAATATTTCCTCAAAATCTATGCCTTCCTTTTGGTTATATCCTTGAACTACTAGTCTGGCTTTGTTTCTAACTACTATTCCATTTTCATGTTTTTTTGGTCTTATAGACCCATTTTGTTCCAATAACTATATGATTACGAGGTATAGGAACTAATGTCCATACTTTGTTTCTCTTAAATTGATTTAATTCTTCTTGCTATCTATCCTATCATGCATGCAATGCATTAATTATTACAGACCCAAATTGAATGAAATATAGATTACAACAGATAAATATGTTGGGTCTTCATTTTCTTCAAGTCACCACTTGCTTGCATATAACTTTACCAATATGATCCTGCACACAAACTCAGTAAACATTAAATACCAAAGTATTTGTCATAATCAAAATGGGATATGACCCATAAGGTCAACACACACACACTCAAGGTCTTAGCCTTAGGTTGAAGTAAACACCTTTCTCTTGCTTGACAAATTGCTAAATTTTTTATTGCTTTTCCTACCATCTTTGATGTTAAAAGAGTAAGATACTAGTAATAAAATCTAAATTCAGATCATGGCTTGTTGAGTGATGATACTACTCTATGGGGTCTAGTTGATATTGTCTTTAGTGGTCTTTTATTTTGTTTTCTTTTGTTTGAGGACAAACAAAGTTTTAAGTTTGGGGGTGTTTGATGACTGGCATATATTAGAATAAACTATCACTTCTAACTTTAAACTTTGGTCTAATTTTATTTATTTTTGCCGATTTTAGGCTTCACTGCGATCATTTAAATTTATTATAGATTTGAAGAAAAGAAAGACCCAAAGTCGTGCGTTGTGGCCATGTTAAGTGCATCCGGCTTGATGTGAAGCGTAACCATGTTTGAAGCTGGGCTTGGGCTTGTGAGGCATGCGTATGGAGTTGTGTTGAAGTTAGGTTATGCATGGGCCATTTGAGATATATATATATATATATATATATATATATATATATATATATATATATATATATATATATATATATATACGTATGTTCTAATTTTGAAAATCTGAAATTAGTGGCTGGGGTGTTTTGTGGCTTTAGCTAGGAAGATAAATTTTGAGAAGTCAAAATAAGTGGCTGGGGTGTTTTGTGACTTAGTTTGGTAAACAAGTTTTGAAAAGTCAAAATAAGTGGGCGCTGGGCTTGACAAAGCAAATAAAGGCCACAAAAGGGGCCTTGATTTGACCCAGCCATGCACAAGAAGAGGGGCATGCATGCGTAAGTGCCAGCTTTAAAAAAAAAAGTGCACGTGCGTGGAAAAAGGGAAGAGGCTAGGGTTTTCTTTTAGAGTTCTTTGGGGGGTCTCTCTTCAAAGAGGCACCGCAGGGAGGCTGTTGGACGGCTGGGAGGTTCTTCTTTTCTAGGGAGCTTTGAAGCGTAGCAGACGAGGCGCGGGGAAGAGCTAGAATAGAAAGGCTGCGCACGACGACTGTGTTGCAGGTCTTGATTTTTCTTCTATTCCTTGAAGAAAATAAAGGTGAATTTGTTTATGTGGAATTTAATTTTCAGTATGAACTAATTTTCTTTATTTCTAGGAAAACGATGTAATCTGTTTTCAAACTATACTTTCTTTTCTATGTTAATCTGAAATAAATTTCTTCTACGTTTATCTGATTTATTCTGAGCTTATTGCTTTTAATTAACTGATCATTAATTAAATGATTTTGATCTTGTGATTTGCTACTAAAAGGGAAAATTATAGGATAGATATAGGATATTTTCGCATAAGTAAATATGAAGATTGAAACTTGTATAGTATTAAAATCGTAGGTCTTAATGCGTTCTTACTTTATTAATTTACATAACCTTATGTTAAATCATGAACAAGAATAGTTTCCAATTAACTATCAAAAGAGGCTTTTAGATGAATTTGAGATTTACTAACAAATAGAGATAATTAATTCCTATTAGTTAGATGAGTAAAGTATAATAAGAAATTAGGGAAAATTGATTTCCTAGAAGCTTTCTTTTTTATTAATTTGATACTAGAGTAACCAATTTCATTCTCTTTTGAATATTTTCTTTAAATTTATTTCAATTTTACACTTACAATTTCTTTTCTAAATAAAGTCAAGATTAGTATAATTTTGATATTTGGCAAAAGTCACCAATCTTTGAGGACGATACGCTTCTCATCACTTTACTATAAAATTATGATACTGTGCACTTACAGTTTTGCACCGATCAACTCCTAAAACTTCTCCCAAAATCTTGGGTGACCAAGTACAAGCCGTTTCACCAGATCCCTAAGCCAATCATCTTCCACGTTCAATTCTATAAAACTATGAAAAAACACGATGTTCACATCTCCTTTCCAGAGGATCAGGAATTCTCAACAAGTTTATCTCCTCAGCATATCTTTCTCACCATGATGATTCAACGCTTTAAAATTCATCACCACTTGAAAAAGACTATCATTCTCACCCACAAAACCTCCCAGTGTCATCTTATATTTGCTTACTTTCACCCATTATTATAAAAAGTACTTAAATTAAATACTTTGTTAATAAATAATATTTGATTAAAAAAAACATTTTTTACAACTACTTTTTTTAAAGAACAATAAGTATTTTTGGAATTCATTTAAAAATAAAAATAAAAATAAAAAACATTTCAAATTCACAAATAAGATTTTAATTTTACACATCACTAATATTTAATTTTTCTCAATTTTTAATCATATAAAATAATTTTTTATTTAAATTTTATATGATATAAAAAATATAATAAAAAATATTTTTCTCTACTTTTCCTTCCCCATTCATTTTTCAAATAAAATACTTGATCCAAACAAACCACAATTAATTCCAAACTATCTTCCCAATAGCATCTTATAACTTCACAGAATTAAAAACCTATTCTCATATAAACTAACTCCCCTTAATACGGCCTGTAGTGGAATTTTTTTCTATTCAATATCTAATGCCATCCACATCACCATCAGACCACATCTATTTAGAATCCAACCAAATGATAATACCAAAAATAACTCGACATCAAATGAAATTTTCTGCCCAACTTCAATGGATTTTTATCCGCTTTTACACCATGAACCTTCCAATTTTACCACATAAGTGCCTTGGCTCAAAACCCTGACCACCATCTTTCTATGGGTAAGATTGTTCTATACAAATTCAACTCAGCGGAAAACTTTACATGTTGACACAAGCATGAGCATGGCATCAGCACTCCAGGGCTTGGCCAATTCACACGACTAGCCAACTAGGCATAACAGCACTACCCATAATTTACTCACCGAAATAAAAATTACCCACAATCGATGCATAAATAGGAACTATTCTTCAAAATTTTCGCTTTCAGTCCATTTTCAAACATTCCAAGCAAACCAAACATAATGTAAACAACACCATCCCAAGATCCCATGGGCATTGGGTAACATTAAAACTTAGCATGGTATCTCAGCAGACCAACTACATGTGAATCCAAGACAATTTATATGTAACATAAGTGATTAAATCTCCAAGAAACTATCAAGAAGCAAAACACAATAACATAGAAAAGGTTTTTTTTTTTTTTTTTTTTTAAAGGTGGATTTTGGAAACAGGCCTGCGTCCAAAAACACCATTTTCAGGTGCCAAACCAACTCAACCGTGCTCCTGCTGGGTTCAACGGTAGCCCTTCAGAGGGTCAGCTGTTTTGCCAGATCTTGCATCAGTCCACGCCTTTGCAATTGTCTTTTTCATTTCATCATCCCCTTCCTCATACATGTTCTGCAATTTCACACCAGATTTTAGACTTGGAAAGGAAATTCAATCCCCTCCATATGAAAGGAGGGAGGGCTGGGGATGGGAGCCAACGGGCTACGGGCAGGGGGGGCATACCTTCATTAAGTCCATAATTCCAGCCATGGGATCTCGTTCTTTGTCCAAATTTGGCTTTAGCTGTAAATAAAACCATGCAATTATCTAATCATAATTTTGAGCGCAATACAAAAATCCTGCAGTCATGCCATCCATTGTAAAGTAATTACCTTGTCCTCTTTGAAGTACAAATCGAGCCAATTTCCTTTTGAAGCTTTTAACAATGTGATGATGACCCTTGTGGGTTTAATTACGACTCTACATTTCTCAGGTACAATCTCCTTGTTTAATTTTGGTATGGCACAACGATAATTCTTTCCTTCAACATCATGAAACTTGACATCAAACGACATTGGTTTGAACAGTGTCTCAATTTTCTCCTGCTTAACTCCCTCCAGGGACACATAGATCTGCATAAGGGTCTAAGAGTTACAGAACAAGAGAATGGAGTGCAGTAGAAATACCAATCATACCATTGAGAGATTCAGATTCATATGACAAGCTTATGTTCAATGCAAGGAGCATGCATGGATACTCAAATAAATAGTACAGGATGATGACAATCCACCCACACCCCCCCCCCCCCCCCCGGGGGCCCCCCCAACAACAATAAGGACACAAATTTTAATGGTACAGAAAAACATATTTCACTCAACACAAGAGCACAGATATTAATTTGCCAAAGTGGATGGCTGCTACACAAACACCAAGCTCTGGCCTAGCTTCAAATAAGATCAATATGCCATATCAGAAACACCGTATATGCTTGACACAAAAACCAATGTGTATGTCCCAGTCATAATATTTCCATTAATTTTTCTCAGGACTCCATAGTACAATTCTTTCCACATAGCAATAGATAAAGCTTACCTTGAGTTTTTCAGTATCTTGATCCCAACTGAATGATCCAAGAGTAACATAATTCGGTGATGGGGCAGACATCACCCTTGAGGGAGTTGTTAGTGGTGTTGGACTTGGAGTAGTTGAAGCAGCCTCTTTTGATAACTGCATAAAAAATCAAGACTATTTGTTACAAGAAGAAATTCATAAGCCAAAGCGACTCAAATTGAGTGATCAATGTCACATTATGACTTCATAGTTCATATAGTGCAAGGACATCACCTCAGTCTATCACAAAAGCTGGTTGAGTCTTAATGAATAAGCAGTGACCTACCACAAGTAAAAGACAAGGAAAAAGCCCTGGCAAGTTATAGAATATAACACTGACACGGGGGCCATTCACCAATAATATGCGATGTTTCCTACCAAAAAATAAAAATGGCAGGTACGTGGTCGGGCCTCCAATCAAACCCCACCCTCCTTCCCCCTCCAACCCCCCCACAAAGAAGGGAGAAGTTAAAAAAAAGCAAAAGCAAAAGCAAACAAACAAACAAGACAAGTAGAGAATAACAACTAAAATAATGGCCACTTCTACTACTACTACAATTGCAAAGACAGTTGAAACACTCAGTGCTCCACCATGATGTTTGTATTGCAAGATTGGAATGGAATCAAAATTCAGGCCTTGATTCCCATACCGTTGATATCCATGAATGAGGGTGGAATAGTGATTTTTCCATCTAATGAAATGGTGTTTCTATCTTTCTCCCATAAGAATAGTCATTCCTTCATTTTTCTTTTTAATTCACAAAGAATAATATGACCTCCAATATATCATATCATTTCAGAACAGAAAAACACGATACCCGCGACCACCATGGTCGCCAGCAGAAGTGGCAGCATGTATGTTTTGTGACTATGCTTTGATTATTCTGCAGATCTCTTCTAGGCTTTAATCGTTCACAGATCCTCCTTTGTGTTCATTTGCGCTTGACATGAAGAAATGACCATCCACGTATGTGCCAAAGATGAACTTCATGACCGGATTGTGCCCAGAAAAATAAAGCAAAATCAATAAAACCCATTAGAAAGGCAAAGAGAAAAGAGCAGCAAACTCAACAACAGAGACTGCCAAATTTTTCTTCTAAAAACATTTTAAAAAAAAAAAAACCACAAAGAAAATCAGCCAAAATTCAACAAAACAAAGAAAATCAAAACCAAACCAAATAGGTTAATTTTTCCTTAATTTAGTATATAGTTTAAATTTAATTTAATTGATTAAATTGAATTACAGATTCAATTTTTTGATTAAAAAAACACTATCATTTTAAAATATGGGGCAAAATGAAATTATATACTTGAAAGAACATAAAAAAAAATATTTATTTCTGCACTAGGTGAGTTTTCAGAAAATTATTTATTTTTCAATCCATTGCATCCATTCAAGGCTGAAAACAAATTATGATTGTAATTCTGAATGTCATTTTGTTTTTATCCAAAGGCAGTCAAAGCATTCCAACCATATAGTGATTCCATTCATTCATCAATTCTATTCCTACGTCAATTCCATTCCCATACCAATTCCTTTCTGTGAAGCAAACATAGTGCCATAATCTAGAATAGGCTGGATATTCAACACAGAACAGCACACAAAGTTCTAACAGCAGTATGGAAAACTCAGTCCAACACTTGAGCAAGGTCCATAGGAGCTCATAGTTCAACATAACAGGCATAGTGTTGAACAATACAATTTCTGGAGAACAATTCATTTTGCCACAAATACTTCTTAGTCCAATTATAAGGGGAGCTAATGAACATGTAGATGAAATCATTTGATAAACTTCAACCATTTCAATGGCACAGCACCTTGTCAGGACTCCAAAACAGAAATTGGTCAATTTTGGTATTCAGCCTGTTACCAGTAACAGGTAAGAATAGAAAAAACTACATTATCCCAAGATTTTTGTCTTGGTTGTTAATACATTATCTATTGAAGGAAAAAATATTTGAATGATCAAATGCAAAATGCATGAGGACATTCCTAAAACCATGAAAAAACATTAATGTAATATAGTGGCAGTACTCCATACTGTCAACAATTTCTTCACTGAAGAAATAATGGATTGAAAAAAATTTAGATGGGGACAAAGGTACCTGTCAAAAATCTTTCACCAAACACCCCCCCCCCCCCAACCAAAAAAAAACATAATCTCCTGTTACTCAAATTTACTTGCTTTGTCAATTCTCATTTTATCATTAGGCCAAAAATCTATTTTACTCATCTTATTCCCACTTTCTCACCTCCTCTCCACTCAAATAAAAAGTTGAGGTAAGTTTCTTAGCTGGCAGCAGGCTACATACGCAATATATAGTGGTCAATCCTCCAAGAAAGAATAATTATTAAGAGTTCAAGAAGCACTGAAATTCATGCACAGAGAACTAACAAGCAACAACTAAGCCAAAAGAGTATACAGCTGTAATAACTTACAAATATCATGTCAAAGTATCATGTGCAATCAGATCAGCAAGGTTTGGTTCCAAATTGTATCAGTATTCTATTTTCAACTAATAAGTGTTAGCAGCCTTGGGTGAAAAATAAGGAAATATTGTAAGATAATTGAATCCTTCAACTCCCAACAGAAAAGGATTAAGGTGACTGCCCCCAACACCCTTAAGTATAAAAGTGACCATTTCAATCAAGGTATTGATCTCCAAGAATTTCAAATACATTCATTAATCCAATACCTTGTTCAACTCCCTACTGAAGACAATGCAACCCGACTAGTGACATCAAAGTAAATTATGCAGCACCATTGTAAATTAATCCGCAGGCTTTGGTCCCTACCTCCCTTACCAGATTACCAGCTTATTTGACATTCAGCATTGAGTGTGGGCATTTGTCTCTCAAAACTGTGAAGACTAATGCTTTTCATAAATAATTGCTTGATACTAATCACTACAACCCCTCTGTGAAGAGATGGCCTTCTCCTAGGGATTACAATATCTAAAAAGAATTAACAGCTAGTATTTCTATAGCACCAATCACTATTTCAACAATCAGAAACTCTGTAACATCAAATTGTTTATGTCACGTAATGTTATCATCCAGCCAGCCAATATCATTGTTTCAACTGGCAATGAATTTTCAAATTACTGAAACCATATGCATGAATTTTCTTTCTCTGACTAAACAACATGCAAGCTATGAGAAGTTCCAACATACTTAAACAAGAAGGGGCAGAGGAACTGAGGAACTATCATTTGGATTTCAAAGTTCATTCATGTTGGCCTAACAAGGCTTAATCTCGTTTCGATGATAACAAACAATTCTAATTGTGCTTTCAAGTTAAATTTCAGGTATTATATTCCTCACAAGCACAATGGTAAAACCCGGTAAAGAATGACAAAAACTCAACTTAAATTCACAAGTCATGAAGAATACAAGCTCATTGAAGTATTGATCAAGCTTGGACAACATTAAAGCAATACTACATGAAGACTTAGGATTTACATGTATTTAAATGTTCTTAGAGTCTCATGTAAGTACTCTTAAACTTCAAATTTGTTTATAAAGCTCTTAGAGAAATAAATATTAGACTTAGAGACCTGTTTAAAAATCTAGAAAATATTTTCATAAGTTCAAAATTCTTTTCAAAGTAAATACAAACAAGTTTTGGAATCAAAATATGGAAAAACACGGAGTTACATAGTGTTCAAATGCCCGAGGAAAACTTCTTAGTCAACTGAAGTGCTACTGCCAGTGTGAAGAAATCGGAACTATATTGGTATAGGTGACTAAAGTAAATTCAGGTCACTCGAGCAGGGTTAGGCGACTGAACTCACGAGTTCATGCGATTGAATTGCTACTGCCAATTCTAGAGCGCTTATTTTAAATGGTTCAGACGACTAAAGTTTGTGTTTTAAACTTACGAATTGCGCTGATTTCTTTCCAAAATTACAAGATATGGTTTCCAAAGTTGGGGCAAACGGTAAGATTCTTTCCTAAGCTATATAAGGTTTATTATTTGCGCATTAGGGCAACGAATACTTTTGAAATACATTCAATACCCTTTGATTCATACTCGAAAAGCTATTGTGCTTATTCTTTGAGCCCTAAATTTGATTTTTGATTCATACTACTGAAATTCTCATACTACAAATCAGAAAACCTTCAATTTCTTTGTGAGCTTCATTGCAAATTGTTGTTTAGAGTATATAGTGTGTTTATCTTTGTACAAAATCTGCCCTGCTGTTAGAGTAATCTACTTGTATGAACAATCGATTTGTTGTTTTGCAATATGACGACTCGGGGATAGAGTTGTTGCCTAGCGAGAGGATGTTCTCGCTAGAGAGGGGTCTCCACCTTCCAACGAAGAGAGACTACTCCACCTATTGAACAAAGTGGGAAAGGAAAATCCTCACAGCAAATTGTTTGGGACAAGGACGTATGCAGGACGCCAAACCTCGTAAAAATTTCGTGTGTTCAATCTTCTTTCTCTAACTCTCTTTAATTTCTACACTAATTAACTGCTGTGTATGGGTTTTAAATTTATTGGGAAAATTGGTTGAATGCTGAATTTGGATTTGGATTACTTTGAATAATTAAATCAATTTGTTAACATTTTGTATGGTTTAAATTTTCGGTTGAGAATCAAACGATTGCTGAAACTTTGAGTTAAGTTCGATTGGCAGAGGTAAAGTTATCTTTGTTGGTTGATTGTTCAAGGATAAGAAGGGTACTTGATTGAATTATATTGCTGATTCTTGTTTTAAATGAATACATGCTCATTGATTAAATTTAGAGTTCGTATTTGAATTTGCTGAAGGTAAAGTTCAGATTGTATTTTTAAATTTCATATACATCTAGGATTACTTATTGGTATAGCCGTTCGCTGATTAGTAGTAGTGTGGTGATTGATATTGAGATTGAAAATGTTAAAAAGGTTTAAAATAAATCAAACTTCCACATAATAAAATTTTGAATATCCAATTCACCCCTCTTGGGATTACACCGTACTTTCAATTCATAATGTGCAAAATCAATTTGTAGGAATAGCTTTATTGTCTCCTTTCCAAGGAATGCTCATATTGATCTTCCAGAAGAAAGAAATAATTTCCTAATTACTTTCTTTCGTTAACATGGGTGTGTATGAGATGGCTAGCCACCACCTCCATCATAGTGTAGAAGCTAGCAAGAGGGATGCAAGCCTTGTTGTCTCATCTTCCCTTATTTGGTATTCATTGGATGATGTCACGCAGGCACAAGTAGGCAGATTTTCTTTGTGAGAAAAAGCAGACTCCTAAGCTTGGAAGCCTACCCTATGTGTTCAACCTAAAGCATTTGTTAGGAAAAGGAAAAGAGAGCACCCATAGAACCCAAAGATAAGATGAAGTTCCCTTTTTGAACTTTTTTCCTCCTTTGGCTTCATTTGACTCAAGAATTTAATGAGGGGGAACAAAAAAGAACAAAAGAAAATCAATGGGATTTTCGTTATGTTACTACAATAATCACAACAAGTCTTAAGCACCACTAAATGGGGTCAACTACATAAATTCTTTTCCACTAGTTCACTAGATCGAGGGCATTTTCCTCAAGCTTAAGAGTTATTAAGTCTTCTCACTACCTCATTCTAAGTTATTTTAGGTCTACCCCTACCCTTTTTAATACCAAAAATAATAATTAAAACTCTCTCCTCCTCTTGGCTCCATTTGAATCAAGAATTTTGCGAGAAAAAAAGAAAGAAAAGGAAAATAAAATAGGAAGAAAATCAATGAGATTTTATCTACGCACAACAAGAAGAAGAAGCCTTAAGTGCCACTAGATACAGTCGACTACATGAATCCTTTAAAAATGTCTTAAATGCATTTCTTAAGTCTTCCTGAGTCGTGTATTTCCATTCACTTCATTTCTCTCATTTTACGCATAGGAACTCATTTTTCCCTCTTCTTCCCTATGCTTCTCTCCAACCAAACTGACCCTTAGAAATGGCAACTCAGGGGGCACATTCAAAAAACAAGCAAGGCAATCTTATCAGATGTTTCAAGCTTCAAGTGTATGCTACAATTTTAAAAATTCTATTCCTCAGTTAGAAGCCAGTAAAATTGATACAAGATCGGTTTGACGCCTATCCGAGCCCCCATAGAATCCAACTGGAATCCTTCATCAAGCACAGATAATCAAATGGGTACCACTAAGTACTTATTATTTGTCCACAGAATCTGAAAAACCAAATGAGGTCACACACACATGAAAAAGAGTGTTAAAAGTATGAAATCTGACCATGACAGTCACACATCAATGAAACGTCCAGCAAAAGATCAAGTTCCGTCATGAAGCAAGAGCAACCAAAGAGCCAAGCATCAAACCAAACTACCTCTGATACAGTGCTCGACGCCTGTTTCGGGGGCGTGGATGAAACAGGAAATTTTAAATAAAAAAAAAAAGATGCGGAAAGCAGAACCTTTTCCAATTTGCAAATTTCAGAGGTGATGAGAGAAACAGTGCGAGGCCTCTTCGCGATGCTCTGGAGGTGGCGCAGCTCCTCCAAATCCAGAGCTATATCTTCCGCCATTTCTCTCCCTCGGTTCCTCTCCCAACTTCAGCGACTCTGATACTTCCACGCTCTCGCGCACTCAAATCAAAATAAATAGGAAATGATTTTATTGGTTGGGCGCTGGAAAAGACTAGAAACTGCCCAGGCACTTGGATATGACAAAATAGTTAGGGTTTGTAATCTTTTTACCTTTTTGTTTTCCCAAAACAGAACGTTCTAGAGATTATATTTTCTAGATGGACAAATAGAAAGTTTACACGTATAACCTTTTCATATGTTTTTTTTTTGGGGAATTATAGCCTAATTGGGTTGTTATGGGTTTGCCTTTTTCTTTTTTTTTTCTTTTTTTTTTTTTTTGAAAGGATACATACTAAGTTTTTACGTGTCCATTTTACGGTTCACGTGACTAATCTCGCGACCTTTGAAGTCGACCCCTAATATTGTCCCTTTGAAAAGACTAGTATTGTATTTTTTTTTTTTTTTTGCCATTTTTAAAAACAAATGCTTTATTAACAATGATTTTTTAGTCTCACAATATTTGAGCATTTTTAGGTAAAGTATTATTTTATCCTTAACTAAAGGTTTTTTTTTTAGAGTTATGATGTGATAATACAAACACTCCTATGTAAAAAATAAATGAAAATTTACGTTTCTAGTCAAAGCCAAACATAATATGATATAGTATTGACATATAATGTTATAAGCCCTTATACACTTTCTTGCATTTATTTTAAGTGCAAAGTAATCAATCCTTGTCATAATTGGACTCTTTCTTAAAAAATAAGAAGGAAAAAAAATCAATCATCCACCACGACCACAAGCCAATTTATCCAACGAGACAAGGTCACAAATTAATTCATTATTTGCTCTTATAAAATGTCGCACGTGCACCCAATGATCAAACTTCTTCCCTCCTATTTTCAAGCTCAACATCACAGATGTCATATCAAGTGCTAGTACTATTATCGATCCAATCCAATCACAATGTCTGGTCCATATTTCAATAATATCTAGTGCTAGTATACTATATTTAATATGAGAGATTAGAGGTGTTTTTTTTTAAGTACTTTTTTTTCCTTTTTGCGCTCATTACTCTTCATCATCATCTTGAAGAGAAACATAATTACAAGCATAACTACTTCTAAGGAAGAGAAAAGAGTAGTGGAGTGGGTAGAGGAGTAAAAATAGGCGGGAAGAGTTGTATTTGTAAAGGTGGCATAAGAACATTTATTCATTAACATCAATGTTAGTTCTCAAAAGGTGGATATAAGGTTTAAAATAGAACAAGGACATTATTATTGGTTAACGCAAGAACATGAGTATAGCAATCTTGTTATACAAAATATTGGTTAGTTTGGGAAGTTAGAATAAAACTTCAAATCATTTTTCAAAGATATTTGTGTCAAACTAAACATAGGTGTAGAGACCCAGAAAATTAAATTAACAAAAGAAATTAAAGGAATGAAATTTTAAAGGGAGAATAGCAAGGTTTCGTCGACGAACACAAGGTTTTCGTCGACGAATTAGGGGCTATAAAGGGTGAAAGCCTCATTTTTCAGCGCCGTCTTCTCTCTCTCTCAATCTCTCTCTCTAGTCCCTCGGCTCTCTCTCCCTTCTCTCTTCGTTTCCGATTTTGTTAAAGCCTGGATTGACGATCGGGAACAGCCACGAGGTTCTTGGGAAGATTTTCTACAACATAGGCAGAGTAAATTTTCAGTTTGGAGTACCGAGACGTCATCCCAAAATCAAGGTAAGTAAGAGATTTTAGGGTTTATGTTTGAAGTATTTGAAAAATGGGAAGTACTATACAGAAATTGTTGTGGAAGCTGAGTTGACTGATTTGGTAAAAATGTGATTTTTAGGTTTTTGAGATGTGAACGCTGAGGAGCGTCAGATTTAGGGTATTGTGGACCTCTCAGTAAGTTAGGTAAGGGGAATAAATTATAACAGTTTATTTTTAAAAAAAATTATGAGTTGAGAAATATGAGAAAACAGTATTATGTTATTTTACATGAAATTTATTATGATATAAATATCAGATGAAATTTGTGTAGCATATGATTTATATTGAGAAATGTTTAAATTGGGTTAAATGATTTACCCTAAAAATGTGAATTGAGATTATGAGATTATGAAATGTGAATTGAGATATGAGATTTGAAATGCGGGAAAAACGATGAAAGCGAAATGTACTGAAAAAAGTATATCTTCTAAGAAATGATGAATATGAGTTATGTATATGGTAATATGAAATGAAATAAGTTGTGAATACTGAAATATGAAAGTTGAGTTGAGAATACTGATTATGTGAATATTTAAATGTTAATACTGCAATGTAGACTTTGAAACGTGAAAAAGAGAAATAAAAATATTGCAACGCGAACACTGCAATACGAATATGATATGAGTATACTAAAAATGTGAACATTGCAAGGATAATGCTGCAATGAAGATAAGGATTTGTGAATACTAATTTGAGAATATGAAATTGAGAATATGTGAATGTATGTATTGTAATGTGAATACTACAATACATATATTGAAATATGGAAATGAGAAATATGAATATTGCACCGTTAATTCTGCAATATGAATATTGAATTGTGAGAATTGAAATGTGAAATTCCAAAAATAGGAATACAGACATGTGTTTGATGAAATGTCAATATACTGCATAATGATTGCTGGTATGTAGTAGTGATAACCCTGATGGATGGATATAGAAACCCTAATGATGGGTTAGGATATTAAGCACGGTACCATTGCTAGTGGAGTTAGTGCAACCAGAAGGGCTCGTGGAGCGTGTGGCATGACAAGAAACTGAGCTATATAGTAGAGTTGTTGTGCCTCCTGAGTCCGGATCAGGGCTTTTGGCTGGCCGGTCGTACTACAGACACGGGATATATGATGATATTTGACCTAATTGGGTTGGTCAATCGTGGTTAGGTCCAGCCTTCGGGCCGCACAACCCTATTCATGGGGGGAAGCATGACGTAGAGAGTTATCCTCAAGGCTGCCATGAGTACAAACACTGATGTATTAGTTACTAATGACACTCATGAGCTAGATATGGAAATGGAAAATGAAAAGGAAATAGAAATGGAAATGAAATGAAAATGAAATGAAAATAGAAATGAAATGAGAACAGAAACGAGAAAGAAAATGAGAAATGAAATAGCGTGAGTTAATAAATAATTAAAGTGAAGTAAAACATACCGCCTGAGGGCTTACTGAGTAAGGTGAGTGCTTTGATAAGTATTAGTTGTAACTAAACCCGAGTTAATCAGGTTAGGTTGCAAACGATATTAGGGTAGAGGGAAGCTACTTGTATGGGCGGGTAAGCTTCTCTATTCTCAGGAACTTCGTTGGTAAACATGGGTTGTGTACGAATGGTTTTGGACATGAAACTAAAAGCTTATGAAATTTTATGTAGTATATTTCTATGATTATGATTGTGGAAATGGTATGTTTTCTCAAAAGATATTATTACTGTAACGAATATATGTTATGATATAATGAATCTTATACTGTTACACACTATGGATAATTTATTCTTGTGTCTAACTCAATCATTTAAATATTTTTGGAAACCAAGATAGGCATGATGATAGAGCTCCAAGATAAAGGGGAGTAGATACCCTGAGAAGTTAGGGTGAGCATTTTAAGCTAGGGAAGTTTGATTCCCTTAGAGTTTCTATGGTTGACTTGTATTTATGGATGGTTGGTACTTTGGTATGTGTATTCGTTGTGGTGTGTATATATATATGAAATGATTTCTACTATTAGGATCGTGTTTATAAGTATGAATCATATATCCAGTACCCACTTTTGGGTCAGGTTATGTATTATGGTATCTGATTACGTGCTTAAATTGCGTAATTAGGTGTTTTAATTCATGCATTACGAATTATATTTTTAATTAAAATACCTAATTATCCTCAATAAATTAACATTGTATCCTATTTATAACATTTGGGTTTTATTGAGTAATTTATGAATTTTTGGTGTTTTTTATCGCAGGGCAATCATTAGAAGCAAAAATCAACACTATTTGTATTTTAGGCATAACTTTATCGTCCAAGCTTCAATCAAGACAATTCAAAATTCTGGGAAAAACTGAGAAAGAGCTCTACAACTTTTGTGTTTTGAGTTTTGAGAGATACGGACATTTATTAGGTCAAAATTGGCTTTACAAGTTTTAGAACTGATTATGCCTTAACAAAAAGAAGAAAGAAGAAAAAAAATAATAATAAATGAGTTGATTTGACCCAGCCATGTAGCCGGGTCATTCTTTTGAGTGCTGGGCGCTAGTTTGTGGGTGAGTTTGTGTTTTTTTTTTTTTTTTTATGCTTTGAAAAGTCAAATAAAGGGGTTAAAAAAAGGGGGAAGATAACTTGTTTTGGAGAGGGGGCTTCTTAGGTTTTCAAGGGAGCCGTGTGGGCTACGTGGGTCTGCTCTGCGCACTGCTGCAAGAGGAAGAATAGCAGCCATAGCTGTTGTTGTGTTGGAGAACTCCTCACGGCCTCCTCATTCTCTCTCTCTCTCTCTCTCTATCTCTCTCTCTCTCTCTCTCTCTCTCTCTCTCTCTCTCTCTCTCGTTTAATATTTTTTATGGTTGTTCCAATACATTTTTTGCCTAGTTTAATATTAGACTGAATATTTTTCTCTTCACTTTGTTATTTGAGTAGTCTATGGATGAATTAAATTCTTATTCTTTTTAGTTTGTTATTTTGAATGTTTCAAGGCTAGTTTAAGTTGTTTAATTTAGTATACATTTAAGCTAATGTTGGGCATGATTGTAGGGTGGATTACTTAGTTTTCTTTTAGTATTAGTATACATCTAGTTTATTGTTCTTTAAGTTGTTGTCTTTTATTTTATTATTGCAATGGTTTATTGTGGAATTAATTTGACCTGAAAAATTGGGATTGCCAACATGAGGGACTAAGTTCGGTAACTCAGGTTGTAGGTCAATGTCGTTTGCTTTCCATGGTTTGTTAGTTCTCCTATGATATTATTAATAAATTTTTATTTGGTTAAAATAAAAAATTGAAGGCATCGTTGATAAATCGCTGGCTCTTATTTCTTATTTTGTTGTTGATGTTAGGCACATCAAAACCTTGATTTAATCTAAGATTTTCATCAACTAATTTTTACATGAAATTTGGTTGATGCTTAATGAGAGTTTTTATTTTATTCCGTTCGGATGTGGCAAATTTACTCGAACTTTAGTAATAAAATTTCATCTTATTAATGTCTTGATTGGATTAACAAGGAGAGGAGTAAGGCCTAGGAACTAGTAAACGGTGGAAGCAAACAGACGTTGAACTCGTAACCCGAGTGTTTGGTAAATTGTTTCAATTAATCTATTTAGTTTGGTTGCGTTAGTAGGTTTATGTTTTTGGAAATTTGATAAAAGTTCAGTCACATTTTAACATTTTTCTCAAATACCTCCCATTTTGTTTACTGTTTTCAAAATCATAAAAGACCAAAAAGATTTTCAAACCACATTTTACAGCAACAGGATTTCATTAAACTTTCACAAACACTTTGATACGTAGTGGTCCCTGTGGAATACAATCCTGGACTTATCCTTGATACAACTTGACACTTCTGCACTTGGAAGCACAACTCAGAACGAGTCAAGTTTTTGGCGCCATTGTTGGGGACCAATTGGTGTCATCATAGTGTTTTTCTGATTTCAGAGAGGGTGCTTATAGAGCTGTGAACGTCTTCACAGCCTGGGTGATATATACTTCCTCTCCTTTGACCTGTTTGCTTTTATTTTTGTTTTATTGCATTTATATTGAGTTTGCATGTCTGGTTGGGCTAGAGATAATACATTTAGACTAGTTAGGACAGACTCATCCATCTCCTCATCGAGTGCACCTGTTTCACTTGAATCATCATCAGTCACTCATAGCATCATGGCTGAGAATGAACATCATGATAGGGAGAACCCTAATAGGACCCTCAGAGAATATTTGCAACCTGTTAAGACCAGCACCCCATCCTGCATTATTCTACCCTTGAATGCGAATGCTTTTAATTTTAAACCTGGGATAATTCCATTATTACCTCATTTTCATGGCATTGAATCCGAAAACTCATATTTGCATATCAAAGAGTTTAAAGAAGTGTGTTCCACATTCATAAATAAAACATGCACTGAAGAGGTAATAAGACTGAAATTATTTCCATTTTCTTTAAAAGACAAGGCAAAAATGTAACGACCCAAAAAAATAATAATAATAAATAATTTAAAAAAATAAAAAAAAATAAAAAAAATTAATTAAAAAAATTATTATTATTAAGAAAATTAATTAAATTAAGAAATTTGAGGATTTTGGATATATATTTATATGTATATTTAAATACATATAAAGATATATATATATATATATATATATATATATATATATATATATATATATAAATATATATAAAAGTGTTAAGTAAAGGATAAAGGAAAGAAAAAAAATGCGCAAGAAAGGGAAAGAAAGAAAGAGAAAAAAAAAAAAAAAAACTCTCTCACCTCACGCTCTCCACTCCTCCTCTCTCTACAATTTTGCGGCGGATTCTCGCCCAATTAAAAATCCAAAAATACCACTAGACTTCATTCTCCGCCATCGACATATCTACTGAAGTGAATTTGTCATAAGAGTAATGTGGATATATCTTCTGGGGTAAGGCAAATTCTCATTCTTGTCTCAATTTTTCTTAAATTTTAAGTCAAATGGGCGATTAGGCACCACCACGAGAATCTAGGTAGGATTCTCTACAAGTCTAGCGGAGCAGATTTCTCATGGGATTGTTGTAGGAATAGCCCCAAAATTAGGATAAATGGGTATTTAGAAATTAATTGTTATTTGAATATTGTAAATTAGGAAAGGTTAAAATAATATTTTATTGGGGTTGATTTGATTGAATCAGGGTTCGGGTGAGCGCTACGGGTATAATTTTGAGAGCCCTGCAGGCGTGATTCAGGGAATCAGGTAAGGGGGAATAAAATTATATCAGTATTTTATTAAGGTGAACCAATTATTTACGAGCATATGAAATTTATTATTATCTATATGATTTTCAAAATAGCTTGATTATCGGAAAAATGATGATTTTGGTTTAAGGTTATATTTGGGATAATTGCTTATGATATTAAAACCGTGTGGCATGAGAACATTTTCTTTCTAATAAATTGAATATGAATTTCTGTAGTATTTGGGCTTGCATAAGGGGTTGTTTAGAATGATTATAACATGATGAATGAATTTTTATGTTTAACTTCTGTGTGGGACTGTATTGATATGTTGGATACCTGTGTGGTAATGCATTGACGCGTCTGTGTGAACTAACTGGTTTGATTATTCGTATGCATCTCAATATAACGTTGACATGAGGAGATTGTTATATTGCCTAGATGTAAATCATGATATGACATTGGCAGGTCGAGGAGCTTGTCATACTGTCATTTATATGGGGTAGGACATTGGAAGGTCGAGAAGCTTGTTCTACTGATGTATGATGGGTAGGTCATGGGGATTGGATACTGGTGAATAATGGTGCCTGTGTGGGCCATGTTATGTACCCTGTGTGGGTAGTGGTGCCTGTGCGGGCCATGTTATATCCTGTGTGGATAATGGCGCCTGTGTGGACCATGTTATGTACCCTGTGTGGGTAGTAGTGCCTGTGTGGGCCACGTGTAGATAAGAAGTACGTAGGTGCCTGTGTGAGCCACGTATTGACATGTACGCAGTTACTCTGTGTGGGCCACCTACTGAGGACATTGGGAGATGAAGTATGAGATGCATGATTCCTGTGTGGATGTGTTGTGCGCATGTGAATTTAATTATAGCATTAAAATAATGGTATAGCATATTGTGAATGCATATGTGTGCATGCGGCGAGGTAAACATACCACTGGGGGCTTGCTGAGAAAGGCAAGTACTCTGCTAGGTAGTTTTTTGGTATCAGTGCAAAGGGATGCTACTTGTATGGGCGGGTAGACATCCCGATCCTCGAAAACCTTCGCCTTTAAAATAATAAAGATGTGTATATTGGCAGCGAGATAATACTTCACTTGAGGGCTTACTGAGTAAGGTGAGTGTTCTGGTAAGTAGTTTTTAGTACCAGAGCAGAGGGAAGCTACTTGTATGGGCGGGTAATCTTCCCTATCTTTGGGGACTTTCGCCTGCATAAAAATTATGTACTTGTGCATATTGGATGTGTGTATGACATTAGATGTCAGGAATGTTATTAATGGTACATTTTCTCAATTGTTATTGATATTATGTGAGAAGCAGATTATTTTGATATGTAAATATTAAAACTAATTTGTCACACACTCTTATAATTTATTCCATCTTTATTGAGAAGTGTCTCACCCTAGTGGATTAACAATTTTTCAGGTTCTTTTGGAGACCGGGTTTGAAGGCCTAGGCTGGGACTTTTTTTGCTAGTTTCTTTTTAGGGTATTGTGAGATACTGTTATATATATACAGATATGTATTTGTACTGGGTTATGTTTTAAATGCTGGATGTGGATATGGATATCTGGATGTTGTAGTGTTCGTTTTTGGGTTGTTATATAGAACTCTGGTATTTATTTGAGGTTATTTATTTAAGTGCCGCTATGTGCATGTTAATTATGGTATCAGATACAGATGATTGGAACATGTGGCACTCGGGCCCCACTTGGCGGGTTTCGAGGCATCACAAAAAACCTAGTTGAATTCCTTAAGACCAAGATCCATTGGGACTTGGCAAGAAATGCAAACTGAGTTTTTAAAGAAAATTTTCCCATGCAAAGAACTAATGCTTTGAAAAGACAAATCATGAATTTTTGCCAAAAGGATGTGGAAACATTTTATCAGTGTTGAGAAAGTTTCAAAAACCTTTTAAATGCATGTCCTCACTATGGGTATGAGAATTGGAGGGTCATCAGTTTTTTTTTTTATGAGGGATTGTAACCAAAGATGAGGCAATTTGTAGAAACAATGTGCAATGGTGAGTTTTTCAATAAAGAGCCCGAAGAAGCTTTTGACTATTTTGATTATTTGACTGAAAACGCCCAATCTTGGGATGTCTCTAATGTGTATGATAGATCTGAAAAGTAAAAATGTATTAGTGGGGGTGGTAAGTATCAATTGAAAGAAGTTGATGATTTGAATGCTAGACTTGCATTGATGTCCAAAAGGTTAGATTCCATTGAGCTTAAGAAGGTAAATGAAATGCATGTTTTACCATCATCTTCTGAAAAATGCAGCATATATGAGGATCTAGGGCATGTGACTGATGCATGTCCAACTATTCCTGCTTTTAAGGAAGTTTTGCTTGATCAATCTAACCTAGTGCATATAGTTTCTAAGAATTCTTCTGGACCTTATTCTAATACTTACAATGCAAATTGGAGAAATCATCCAAATCTCAGCTGGAAAAATGACCAAGTGGGGCCATCTACAAGGGACCAAGTCAATATAATCCTTATGCAGCAGCTGGCCAAGGCTTGGAACCACCTCATTTTCCAAATCAGCCACCCCCAATGTAAAGAAGAGGAGTGGAAGACTCCATACAGCAGCTATCTGTTAGCTTGCAACAGTTTATGCAGAATAAGAGAACAATCAACAACTAGAACTCCCAGGCTATCACTAACATCAGAGGAACTCTCACTAGAGTAACCACCACTTTGAGTAACCAGGAGAAAGGAAAATTTCCAGCTCAACCCCAACTCAATCCACAAAGGCACAGTCAATCATCTCAGAATACTGGTGAAGGTAGCAATGTGAAATTAGTGAAAGATATTACAACTTTGAGGAATGGTACGGTGTTGGGTGACCTTGCCCATAGTGCAGGAAGTTCAGGTAAAATTGTTAAACCCCCTTTTGATAGTGGTGAGTCAAGCACTTTAAATTCAAATAATGATGCATGTCCCATACTTGCACCGTTTCCACAACATTTGCTTTCTTTGCACAAGGATAAATAACATGCTGAAATCCTAGAAGTTTTTAAGCAAGTTAGGATTAACATTCCACTTCTAGATGCTATAAAACAAATTCCTACTTGTGCTAAATTTCTAAAGGATTTATGCACTGTAAAACGCAAACTAAATGTGCAGAATAAGGCCTTCCTCACTGAGCAAGTTAGTGCCATTATTGAAAATCATACACCACCTAAGTACAAGGATCCTGGGTCACCTACTATTTCATGTGTCTTTGGAAACTTTAAGATAAGGCAGGCCTTGCTAGACTTAGGTGCGGGGATTAATTTGCTACCTTATAGTGTGTATGAACAATTGAGGCTAGGGGAATTGAAAACCACATCCATTATTTTGCAGCTTGCTGATAGATCCATAAAAATTCCTAAGGGTATTGTTGAGGACATCTTGGTCCAAGTGGATAAATTTTATTGCCCTGTGGATTTTGTGGTCTTAAAATATGAAAGTGTCATCCCACGCAAATTCTTCACCACCTGTGATTTTGGGAAGACCATTTTTAGCAACTTCTAATGCCATAATCAATTGTAGGAGTGGTGTTTTAAAATTAAGTTTTGGAAATATGACTTTAGAACTGAATATCATCAATTTGTGCAGGCAACTTCAAGAACATGAAGACATTCAAGAAGTCAATTTACTAGAATCCTTAATGGTTGACACTCCTTGGTTAAATTATGATTGTGATGAGCAGTGGGAGGATTTAGAAGACTCCCTTGATTTAACTGAGTCCACTGATCATTTTTCTTCTCTTTGTGCTGCAGGTGATTCAACTGAGATGCAATGGAAGCTCAAATTTGAACCACCATCGGCAATACAAACCCCAACACAACCATCCAATGAGAAGACACCAGAGCTAGAATTGAACCCACTGCCGTCGAAGCTAAAATACACCTACTTTGGACTAGAGAACTCATTCCCAGTGGTGATTTCCGCATTGTTGACCCCTGGCCAAGAAAGTAAGTTGCTAAGAATTTTGACACAACACAAATAAGCCATCAGCTGGTCTATTGCCGACATTAAAGGTATAAGTCCTCTCATTTGTACACATAGGATATATTTGGAAGAGGATTCAAGACCCTCTAGAGAGAGGCAAAGGAGACTAAACCCCATAATGAAGGAAGTGGTAGAAAAGAAACTCTTGAAATTGTTAGACATAGACATCATATATCCAATTGCTGATAGTAAATGAGTTAGTTCAATACAAGTTGTTCCAAAAAAATCTGGTATAACTGTTGCAGAAAATGATAAGGGAGAATCAGGGCCTACTAGAGAGATCACAAGTTGGAGGATGTGTGTAGATTATAGAAAATTAAATGCCGCCTCTAGGAAGGATCATTTTCCTTTGCCTTTCCTTGACCAGGTTTTAGAAAAAGCGGCAGGGCATGAATATTACTGTTTTTTAGATGGATTCTCCGATTATTATCAAATAGAAATAGCTCCAGAGGACTAAGAAAAGACTACCTTCACTTACCCCTTTGGAACTTTTGCCTTCAGGAGAATGCCATTTGGGCTATGCAATGCCCCGACTACTTTTCAAAGATGCAATTTAAGTATTTTTAGCAACTTGATTAAGGATAGCGTAGAGGTATTCATGGATGACTTTTCAGTTTTTGGAAAAATATTTGATGCATGTTTGTCTAATTTGCAGATTGTTTTGAAAATATGTGAAGAAAAGAAATTGTTGTTAGATTGGGAAAAATGACACTTCATGGTCCAACAAGGAATAGTTTTGGGGCACATTGTATCCCCTCGAGGCATAGAGGTGGATAAAGCTAAAATAGACTTGGTTTCAAATTTTCCTGCACCTAAAAATGTGAAAGATGTTAGATCATTTTTAGGGCATGCTCGTTTTTATAGAAGATTCATAAGGAATTTTAGTTTTATCTCTAAACCTCTTTGCAAACTTTTGTTGCATGATGTTAAATTTGAATGGACTCAAGAGTGTCAAAATGGTTTCGATGAACTGAAAACATGTCTCACCACTGCACCTATCATTCGATCTCCTGACTGGTCACTTCCTTTTGAATTAATGTGTGATGCAAGTGACTTTGCTGTGGGGGTTGTTCTTGTACAATGAAGAGATAAATTGCCATATGTTATATACTATGCTAGTAAGACTTTAAATGCTGCACAAAAGAACTATTCCACCACAGAAAAAGAACTACTAGCTATAGTATTTGCATTGGATAAGTTTAGATTTTATCTTCTTGGTTCTCCTGTCATAATATTCACTGACCATGCAGCTCTGAAATTTCTACTGTCAAAAAAAAGACTGGTAAGGTGGATACTTCTGCTTCAGGAATTTGATCTCATAATAAAAGATAGAAAGGGAGTGGAAAATATGGTGGTAGATCACCTTTCTCTGCTTCAACTAGAAGTTTCTGAGAAGTTTTCTTTAATTTCTGATTATTTTCCTGATGAATAATTATTTGTAGTTGAATCTTTACCATGGTATGCTGATATTGTGAATTTCTTAGTCACAGAGAAAACTCCACCTCGTTGGAATGCTTAGGACATTAGAAGGTTGAAGGCTAAAGCTAAGAATTGCTTTTACGATGACCCTTATCTCTTTAAATATTGTTCAGATCAGATCATTAGGAAGTGTGTGCCTAACAATGAAATTTCGGGTGTTTTAAATTTTTGCCACAAAGAAGCTTGTGGTGGGCATTTTTCCTCCCACAAAACAATTGCTAAAGTTCTTCAAAGTGGGTTTTATTGGCTAAGCATGTTTAAGGATGCTTAGAGTTGCTATAAAGCTTGTGAACCTTGTCAAAAATTAGGGGGAATCACTAGGAGAAATATGATGCCTTTACAACCTATACTAGTGATTGAAATTTTTAATTGTTGGGGTATAGATCTCATGGGGCCATTTCCTTCTTCTTATAGCTATTTATACATTTTTCTTGTCGTTGATTATGTTTCTAAGTGGGTTGAGGCAGTCCCTTGCTGAACTAATGACCATCAAGTGGTTATAAAATTTTTGAAAGAAAATATTTTTACAAGGTTTGGCATGCCTAAAGTCATAATCAGTGATCAAGCCACGCACTTTTGCAACAAACATGTTTCAGCCTTATTGAAGAAGTATGGTATCCATCACAAAATCTCTACTGCTTACCATCCTCAAACCAATGGACAAGTTGAATTAGCAAATAGGGAAATTCAAAACATCCTTGAGAAAACTGTTAATCCAAACAAGAAGGATTAGTCTTTGAGATTGTATGATAGCTTGTGGGCCTATAGAACAGCTTCTAAAACCATTTTGGGCATGCCTCCATATTAGTGTATGGTAAAGCTTGCCATTTGCCTGTAGAGTTGGAACATAGGGCGTATTGGGCTATTAAACAATGCAATTTTAACATTGATGACGCTAGTTGTGTGAGAAAATTGCAGTTATCTGAATTGGATGAGCTGAGGATGGATGCTTACAATAATTCTAAATTTTCCAAGGAAAGAATGAAGAACTTTCATTATAAACACATTCAGTGTAAGACTTTTGAGCTCGACCAACAAGTGTTATTGTACAACTCTCGACTGCACTTGTTTCTTAGTAAGTTAAGGTCTCAGTGGAGTGGACCTTTTATGGTGAAGATTGTTTTTCCTTATGATGCTGTAAAGATTCTAAATCCTCATAATGGTAATGTTTTTAAGGTTAATGGTCAAAGGCTCAAGCCTTTTATTTCTAACTTTGCACCCGAGGAATCTACTCAACATTTGCTTGATCCCACTTCGTATAGTTCATTTTATTTTCTGTTTTTTTTTTCATTTATATTTTTATTTCTATCATTGTTTTCCTTTGTTCTTTAGTTGTTATCTCTTATTTTATAGGATTGCACTCTTTTCAAAGCTCTTTAGGTACTTCTTTTTCCTTTGTCTTGTACTTTTTCCTTTACTTCTCTGTTCGTCTTACAGTTGTTTTGCTTTACGTTTATCTACTCTCTTGGGTAAATTCTTTCATTTCTCCTGCATCATTGAGGACAATGATACATTTTAGTTGGGGGGTGGAAGAGAATTTACCCTATGGTTTGCATGCTTTAAACATATGTTGGTTTACCTTGGGAAAATATTGTTATGGAGCTCAAAACATGCTAAATTCCTCATTTGTGAACGTTACATGCCAATTTTTTTTTTCCTTGAGGATATGGAACATGTAGGATGTAGTGCAATCAAAAGTTTAAATCAAAAGATATTTTTATCTATTTCACTTAGTTTCATCCAAGGGAAGGAGGTTGAAAGTCTTGCTACACACACTAGACAGGTTAGAAAACTTAGAACAACTACCTTAGACCATTTTTGGTCGATATACACTTCAATTGTTTTAGACTCTAATGAACCATATCCTAATGGCTTAAAAAAAAAAGTTTGAAGCAAATGAAAATAAGAAACAAGCCAGGGATTGATTGGAAAAAAAAAATTTTAAAAAAAGAAAAAATAAATGAAAAAAGAAAAAGAGGGAAGCAATTGTGTATTGGAAAGGGCTACCTATTACCGGGGTCCTAACTAAACAAAAAGCGGGTACATTTAAAAGTGTAGTAGTGTGAAAGCCACATTTGTACATTTATGCACTGGAAACGACTACCTACTACTGGGGTCCTAATTAATCAAGAAAGTGGGTGTCTTTTAAAGTGTAATAGTGTGAAAGCTGCCAATACAATGGTTTTGAATTAGAGTAAGACCGTGCGGTTGTCTTAGACTAATTGTTGTGATTGAAACCATTAATGTCTATTGGTAGTCAATCTTGGAATTCTAGCCATTTCTTGTACACGTAAGCTGTGTTACACTCCATTACCTTGGTTGAGTTACTAGATGGTGCATAAATTTTTCAATTGATACTTAACTTGGGTTAATCTATGTCCTGTGTTCCTAAACTCAGTAAGCATATTTTCATGGCATGTAATTTTCATAAGTATTGGAATCTTAGTTGTTATTCCCCTACTTTGAATGCACGCACGTTATTTGCTAGTGACTAGAAAAACATTAGTTTGGGGGTGTGATTACGCGCTTAAATTGCGTAATTAAGTGTTTTAATTCGTACATTATAAATTATATTTTTAATTAAAATGCCTAATTATCCTCAATAAATTAACATTGTGTCCTATTTATAACATTTGAGTTTTAGTGAGTAATTTTTAAATTTTGAGGTTTTTTATCGCAGGGCAATCATTGGAAGCAAAAATCAACACTACTTCGTATTTTGGGTATAACATTCTCTTCCAAGCTTCGATCGAGACAATTCAAAATTTTGGGGAAAGCTGAGAAAGAGTTCTACAACTTTCATGTTTTGAGTTTTGAAAGATACAATGTTTACTAAGTAAAAATTGGATTTAAAAAGTTTAGAACCGATTATGTGTTAACAAAAAAAAGAAAGAAGAAAAAAAAATAATAAATGAGTTGATTTGACCCGGCCATGCAGCCGGGTTGTTCTTTTGAGTGTTGGGCGCAGGGTGTGTGGGTGAGTTTTTTTTTTTATGTTTTGAAAATTCAATTAAAGGGGCTAAGAAAAGGGGGAAGGTAGCTAGTTTTGGAGGGGGAGGGGGGCTTCTTAGGTTTTCAAAGGAGCCGTGTGGGCTGCGTGGGTCTGCTCTGCACATTGCTGCAAGAGGAAGAACAGAAGTCATAGCTGCTGTGTTGGAGAACTCCTCACGACCTCCTCCTCCCTCTCTTTCTCTCTCTCTCTCTTTTAATATTTTTTTTATGGTTGTTCCAATACATTTTTTTTGTCTAGTTTAGTATTAGATTGAATATTTTTTCTTCACTTTATTATTTGAGTAGTCTATGGATGAATTAAATTCTTGCTCTTTTTAGTTTGTTATTTTGAATGCTTCAAGGCTAGTTTAAGTTGTTTAATTTAGCATACATCTAAGCTAATGTTGGGCATAATTATAGGGTGGATTAATTAGTTTTCTTTTAGTATTAGTATACATCTAGTTTATTGTTCTTTAAGTTGTTGTCTTTCATTTTATCATTGCAAAGGTTTATTGTGGAATTAATTTGACCCGAAAAATTGGGATTGCTAGCATGAGGGGCTAAGTTCGGTAACTCGGGTTATGGGTCAATGTCGTTTGCTTTCCATAGTTTGTTAGTTCTCCTATGATATTATTGATAAACTTTTATTTGGTTAAAACCAAAAATTAAAGGCATCATTGATAAATCGTTGGCTCTTATTTCTTGTTTTGTTGTTGACGTTAGGCACATCAAAACCTTGATTTAATCTAAGATTTTTATCAACTAATTTTTACATGAAATTTGGTTGATGCTTAATGAGAGTTTTTATTTTCTTCCGTTCGAATGTGGCAAATTTACTCAAACTTTAGTAATAAAATTTCATCTTATTAATGTCTTAATTGGATTAACAAGAAGAGGAGTAAGGCCTAGGGAATTAGTAAACAGTGGAAGCAAACAGATGTTGAACCCGTAACCCGAGTGTTTGGTAAATTGTTTAAGTTAATCTGTTTAGTTTGGTTGCATTAGTAGGTTTATATTTTTGGAAATTCGATAAAAGTTCACCTTTTAGCATTTTTCTCAAATACCTCCTATTTTGTTTACTGTTTTCAAAATCATAAAAGACCAAAAATATTTTCAAACCACATTTTACAGCAACGGGATTTCACTAAATTTTTACAAATACATTTATACGCAGTGGTCCCTATGGAATACGACCCTAGACTCATCCTTGATACAACTTGACACTTCTGCACTTGGAAGCACAACTCAGAACGAGTCAGTATCAGTAGATGACGTGGCTGATATGTGATATTTATGTTGTTATAAAAAAATGGTATGAAAAATCAAAGTGTCACAGTTTGGTATCAAAGCCTAAGTTTGCTAGGTTCTGCAAACTTTAGTAAATAATAGAATACAATACCAGAGTATATGAATGGATATGGATGAGATATGAGTCAATTGTTGTTATAGGATGAGATTAGAATTTAAGGTTCTGTCTTACGACCTGGAAACAGGAGTTCCGTGGTTGTTTCTGTGTTTTTCTTAGGATGACGACTTCTAGAAAACCATAGATACTATCGCCAGATCGTGTTTCTATGTGGTAGGATTGAATCTTAAATGGGGATTGAGTATGTTAAGAGGAATGTCCATAATAGAATATCTTGTGGATTTTAGTATGCTAGGTGTGTTAGTGGGTTATGATGAAAGAGTTCTAAATCGTTTTATACCATTTGCAGGTTGGATCTAGGAAGTAGTAGTGCGCATTCTGGGGGTGATAATGCATGGCTTTCCAGTATGGGTGGCGGAGATCCCGATGCTGTATGACGTAGTGTCACCCAGTAGGTGATGGCTAAGATAGCTAGAGGTTTAGGGGAGTAGAGTAGCACGATTGAGCAGTTCACATGTGTGAGACCCCCATCATTCTCTAGAGGAGTTGACCCACTTGTGGCTGAGAACTATGTCCAGGATATGGAGGACATGTTGTAACGACCTGCCTATTTTTCCATATTATATATATATATTCCTTTTCCACCTCATAACATACATAATAATCCTACTAAGCTGTCATAGTCGTAATCAACCTGGATCCATGAGTACTAGGGATATATCTATTATAAAACTCTAATACCTAATTAGCGGAAAACATAAAATCATATACATGCCATAAACACCAAAAACCATACCAAAGTTCTACTAAATCTATCATATACATAAACATATAGTCATCCACAAAAAGACCAAAAAGTACTCCTAGGGTCTCAACCCAAAAATCCATCTAACCCTAGCTCATCCACTTACCCTACAAACAGGGTAGCTCAAACCACTTCAACTGCTGCGGGGCTCTATCCACACTTATACCTGGATTTCCTAAAATGTCTGTAATGTTGGGGTGAGATACCTCTCAGTAAGGGAGACAAATTAATATCAGTGTGTGCCAATATGAGTATTTTTAATGATATACATATAAATAGTACATAATTCACATCAGGGATAAACAGTTGTATCATAATTGAATAAAACGTGATTTAACATATCATTGTTTAACATACTAAATTCCTGTACTGGAAAATCATCATATATAAACATACCATAGTTAAATTATTACCTAGGATAGATAGATAGTTAGCTATCGTCATGTCTTACCCCCCACATGACAGGGTTGTGCGGCTTGAAGGCTGGACCTAGCAATGGCTGGCTGACCATGCTAAGTCAATATCGGTATTAGTGTAAATACGATGGGCCTATTCCACCTGTGTCAGACTACCAGGGGAACTATGACACTCCCATAAAGGCACATCGACTGCCATCTCCCACACTTTACATAAGATGTGTGGTAGCACTAACATAAACGTAAACGTAAACGTAAACATATAACTACGGTACCGTACTTCATAAAACTAAACTAAGCTATCCGGGTTGGGATAACATATAATACATTTCGTGATATTGAACATAGAAGTTTCATATTTCAGGGTAAACATAACATAAATATATTTCATAATTTCTTACATATCATACATAATCACGGTATTTACGCCAACATAATTCATAACGTAAAAATCACGATATTTACGCCGACATAATTCATAACGTAAAAATCATGGCATTTTTGCCGGCATAATTCATAATTTAAAAATCACAGCATTTATGTTGGCATAATTCATAACGTAATAATCATAAATTCTTGCATTATTTGACATAATCTTTAAAATATAGTTCCCATACGAGTTTAGGATTTTCCTGAAAACTACCATAACATACTTATCTAGGAAAACTCATAATATTTCAACATAACATAATTTTCATGAAAATATTGTACTCATGCCACACAAATGTACATAACCTTATAAGCTCATAATTAATTTTGAAATCATATTTCCAAATAAAACGTATTAAAATAATTTCCCTGTTCAACAACAGTATTCCCAAACATAATTCTATATCATACATATTTTTCTAGAAATAAATGTTGTATAATAATAAATAATTTCATGAAAAGGCTGACTTAATTTATCCCCTTGCCTGATTTGCTAAGAAGCCCACACATGCTGGCAGTTCTTGAGTCACTCGAAAAATGAGCAGCTCGGAAGCTATCCCAAGTATAGGAGTTCTGTCGTGTAATATTTAGCCCAAAGGCCAGATCATTTCCTCAGGGAATGCAGTTTAGTTCCAAAATTTTCGTAATTCCAGTCAGAAAATAAGAAACAAAAGGGCACTAAACACAGTTCAGATTCGAGTTTTCTAGGATGTTTGAGATTTTCTTTTACGAATTAAAAGAACATGCAAATTAAATTCTAAATCCTAACATGCACTAAATTGACAATGAGAAACGAAAATCCTACATTTAATAGCTAAGCAAAAATCAAAACCTACATTGAACTTCAGACAAGGTAAACCTAAAGACGATAACTTTCCTATGTAGCTTAAGGTGCGATAAAAACTCAATCAAACACGAACTCATAATTAAACATGCAATTCTAACAACCTCAATCGACACAAAAAGAAATAAATTTTAATGCAAGCAAGAACAAAAATTTAACTCTTTAACAATTAACGACAAATGAAAACACAATAAAAATTCATAATTTAATTAACCTACACAAAATCTTAAAGAAAACCAAGCACAATTTAACTCTAAAACAAAAGAAAACAAATTTAAATCTTAAAGAAAATTTTTTTTTTTCTTTTTGGTATTTTATTCCCCCCTTTTTTTTTCAAGAGATTAACCTGAACTTTAATCAACTAAAAACTACTCAAACATAAAATTAAATCTATTGCAAATATTAAATAAGGAAGAAAGAAAACAAATAACCTTAATAATAGCTCCCAAACTCGATTTAAAAATTAAAACTTTAATTAAAATTTTACTTAAAAAATACAATTATTCAATTAATTAAAAGCAATAACAAAATAAAACTAAAAGAAAAGAGAAGAAAGTAGAGAGAGAGAGAGAGAGAGAGAGAGAGAGAGAGAGAGAGAGAGAGAGAGAGAGGGAAAAGAAAGCTGGCTGTTAGAGGGGCTGCAGCTGGCCGTGGGTGAAGGTGGCTAGCAGCAGGAGAAGCAGTAGCAACCATGGGTAGCAATAGGTATGGAGGAATGGCTCGGGTTGCACTTCTAGCAGTAGCAAGGGGCAGTAGCAGCTTCGGGTTTGTGGCAGCTTTGGACAGCAAGGAAGGATGTTCATGGCTTGGCAGATGGGAGAAGCAGCAGCAACAGTAGACGAAGCCGAAGAAGCATTAGCAGCTGCGGGTAGCAGCAGGTATGGAGGAAAAGCAGGCCGTAGGGAGAAGAAAGACCACACAATAGATAGGGAGAGGAAGAGAAAATGGAGAAGAGAAAAGAAGAGAGAAGATAGAAGAGAGGAAAAGGAAGAGAGTGAGAGAGAGCTACGAGAAGGGAGAAGAGAGTTAGAGAGAGTGAGGGAGAAGAGAGTGAGAGTGTGAGAGCCAAGAGAGAGGGGGAGGGTTCCTTTGCTGCGAAGAGAAGATACGTTTTATAAGCAGGCCGTATCTCTTGAAACTTAAAACACAAAAATTATAGATAATTTTCTCAACTTTCCATAAAATTTTGAATCATTTCGATCGGAGCTCGAACGAGAAAATTACGCATAGATTACAAAGTAGTGTCGGTTTTAGCTTCCAATAATCGCCCTGCAAAAAAAAAAATACCAAAAATTCATAATTTACTCAATAAAATCTAAATATTATAATTAAGATACGATGTTGAAATATTGAAAACAATTAGGTATTTAATTAAAAATATAAGCCTCAATGCATGAATTAAAGCACCTAATTATGTAGTTTAAGCGCGTAATTAGTTCTTCCATGTACAAATGAGCAAAAAGTTTTTTTTTGCGACATTTAAGCTGACAGGGGAGGCAAAGCGCTAGTGGAGATCAACGAGATTGTTGGAGGAGTAGAGACCAGACCCTATAGTGGTGATGTGGAGCCGCTCAGGGAGATCTTTTTTGAAAGATATTTTCCCGCTACTGTCAGGAGTGCGAAGGCGGCAGAGTTTCTGCATCTGACGCAAGGACCATTGGTAGTACAACAATATGCAGCCAAATTTATTAAGCTGTCTCGGTTTGCTCCGTATTTGGTACTAGATGAGGAAAGGAAGATGAGAAAGTTTAAGGAGGATCTGAGGCAAAGTCTATATGAGCATGTTACAGGCTTTTGGGCTCAGACATTTGCAGAGGTAGTAGACAAAGTTGAATTGATTGAGGGTGGCCTTCAAAGAGGCACCGTAACACAGTGTCAGGGGAAGAGGCCCGCGCCTTCAGATGTTCATATAGGGTCTAGCTAAGGGCCTTGGAGGAGGCAAGATAGCAAGGGAGGACGAAGACAAATAAAGAGAGATCGGGCTATACATGTAGAAACCTGGAAAATTATAGCAAATAATAATAAAGGAAAGGAGGAGAAAAGCAAATTTAAAAAGGGGAAAAAGCAGGATTCGTCAATGAACCCTCAGGTTTCATCGACAAAATCCCTATTGGACTCATTGCACACCATATGTCTCGTTGATGAAAGATTACCGAGAGGGGTAATTTCAAGGCCTAAAATTCATCGACGAAGGTTATGAGTTCATCGATGAACTCCCTTTTTGGCCTCATCGACGAAATGACGTGTCTCATCGACAAAGCCAATTGTATAAATAACTCAAACTTGGATTTTAGCGAGCAATTTCTCATGCAAACTCCTCTTCTCTCTCTAAACTTCGTCCTCCACTCCTTCTCTCTGGATTTTTGGCCCAGTTCTCCACCGGATTTGACAATCGGAAGCCGCCACGCTATTCCTGGGAAGATTCTCTTCAAGTCTTCTAGAGTAGATTGTTGGTTAGGCCAACTTGAGCACCATCCCAAAATTTGGGTAAGTTGGTTATTTTATGTTTTATAAGGTATTTGGTATTTTAGGTCCAAGGAAATGTAGTAGATGGAATAATACTGAAGTTTTGTTGGGGAAAATGTAAATTTCAGGGTGTTGAGCTAGAAATATCATGGGTGTAGATTTGGATTAGATTGAGGGCTTCTCAGTAGTTAGGTAAGGGGATAAATTAAGTCAGCATTTTTCATGAAATTATTTACCATTATACAACATTTATTTTTAGGAAAATATGCATAATATGAAACTGTGATTTAGGACCCTGCAGCATGGTTTGAGGACCCCTATGGATACTTTTCTAAGAGCCCAGGTAAGTTATAGTTTGGAAAATTACGAGTATAAAGGTTCGGGAAATTTAGTTGGTTTATTGAAAATAAGATTATATGCATTATTTCAGGATTTTAGGGATAGTACGTCGTGAGCGTGAGAATAGAGTTGGAGACGAGCCTCTCAGCCAATTAGGTAAGGGAAATATGTTATGCTAGGAATGTTAGAGTATTTATTAATAAATTATATGATTTCCAGATTAGTATTCAGTTCAAAAATTATTTGTATATCTAAAAATACAATAACAGTATATTAGATATTTATTTATGTAGTTGTATGGCATGAGTCAGTATTAGAATAGTATATGAAATATACAGTTTTTAGATAATTATGTTTTATAGTATCTAAACAGAAATATGTTTGCGAGACCTTATCAGATCAGTATAGAAACAATACAGTTTTTAGACTAATATGATTTACAATATTATGCAGAGATATGTTTTATCAGATTTTACAAGACTATGAATTACAGTGTTTATACAGATAGATATTTTATAGCATATGTAGATTACCATGATTTTCCAAAATAAAAAACCATAACACTAAGTTATTACAGTTTATACTACCCAGATAACACAGTATTTTCATATCAGTTTCTGGTGTTATGGTTATTTTCCATAACACTATGGTATTACAGTTTACACAGTACAGATATTACAGTATAATAGGGTTTAGCTTTCAGCTTTATGGTTATTTTGGAATCATGATGAAATAGCAAGTTAATTATGTATATCAGTACTATATAGTATCAGACCCTGATGAATAAGTTTAGTAAATATTCAATTATCAGAGCTCGGTACCATTGCTATTACAATATCAAAGTGCAACCACACATCTTAGATAGTGTGCAGGAGGTTTCCGTCAACCGTGCTTGGAGGGATTGCAGACTCCCCAGAAGACTGGGTTGAGGTGGCCGATTTGACGAGGTAGTTACCAGTTCCATGCCTAAAAGAGGTTGTAGTTTGGCCGGGCTGAGGATTGGTAGATTTATATTTGACTTACCTGGTAGGCCAACCAGGATTAAATCCCGCCTTTGGGCCGCACAACCCTGTCATGAGGGGTTAAATCATGACGTACCGTTTTCTAGGGTAAACATCACAGTTATGTATATGTATACAAATTTACAGAATATTAGCAGATATAGTATGATACTAGAAGTATAAAAAAGTAGAAAACTTAGATATTATAGTTATACTTTAAACCATGTTAGATGCAAGTTATACTGTACATTGATTTACCAGCTTTTACAATTACAAATATTGTTAGTATAGTATTTATGAAATTCAATTGCCACACACTATTAATAGAATATTTCCTCTTACTGAGCATTGTCTCATCCTAGTGATTTAGTATTTTTCAGGTGATCTAGATAGGCGAGCGGATCAGGCTTGCAAATAGAGGAGGCGAGTACAATGCCCTATTTACTGGGTAAGTGTATACAAGAGATAGTATTTTTGAGTAGATGTTACTGGGGTGATATGTATATATGTGTGTATGGTTGGAAAGAGTACTAAAATTTTGGTATTATTTATATGGATAGGTAGTTTTATGTTTTTCCGCTGCATAGGTATGTAATATAAACATGTTTCCTCATTGCTCCCTTGGGGCCTGAGATGTAATAGTAGATATTATTGGAGAATATGATTTTTTAATATAAATAAATAAATAAAATGGTATGAAATTCCAAGTCATTATAGTTTGGTATCAGAGCCTAACTTGTTAGATTCTGTAGACTTTAGAATGCAGTGGAAACAATACCAGAGTATAGGAAAAGGATTTGAGGTTTTGTTTTGCAGTCTAGAGGTAGGACTTCCATGGTGGTTTCCGTGTCTTTCTTGGGGTGACAATTTCATGAAAGCCATAGTAAACTATTTCCGAGTTGTGTTTCTAAAATGCAGGACTGAATCTTGAATTAAGATAAGGATTTCAAGATAGGGGGATGATATGAGATTTTAGTTGGATATGTAAATTATAAGGATATGGTCCTTAAGCTATGTTTATTATCCTTTTAGGATGGACCCTGAGGGTGGTAGTGCTTATGCGAGCACTAGTGAGGGTGCAGGGCCCTTGGGTGCAGGTAAAGGTGATTCAGATGTGGTATTATGCAGTGTAGCTCAACAGGTCATCGCTAAGATCGCACATAACTCCAGGGAGCAGGGAGCAGGGAGGCCCGTCTGCAGGCCATGGGTGTACAATAAAGAAATTCACCAAGATGAATCCTCTGGCATTTTCGGGAGGAGCTGATCTCGTAGCTGCCGAAAATTGGATATAGGAAATTAAGAAAGTGTTGGTGATGCTGCAGTGCACAAAAGAGTAGAGAGTCTTATTTGGCACCTACAAACTGATAAGGGAGGCCGAGAGATGGCGGACTGCTGTAAAACTACTGGAGGAACAGAGGACAGTACCTATAGCTATGACTTGGTGCCGGTTTAGAGAATTGTTCTTTGATAGATACTTTTCAGCCACTATCAGAGAATCCAAAGTGGAGGAGTTCCTGAATTTGAAGTAGGGACAACAGTCAGTCCAGCAGTACGTGGTGAGGTTTATAGAGTTGTCTCACTTCGCTTTGTGAATTATTCCCAATGAATTAAAGAAGGCAAGACAATTTGAAAGAGGTCTAAGGCGAGAAATTTACAAATAGGTAGCACTACTAAAAGTGCAGGACTTTGCTGAGTTAGTAGACAGAGCAATTGTGGTTGAGGCCAGTGAGCGGATGGATGCAGAGGAGTAGGGACAGAAGAAAAGATCCACACATTCGGGTTTCTAGTAGGGATCTAGTCAGGGCCAGTGGAGGAGAGGAAATTATGGCAGAGGACAGAGATAGGAGATATTGGGTCGTGAGGTTCAAGGAGTGCAGACCCACCCTATATGTCAAACCTGTGAAAGGAGACATTTAGGAGAGTGTCGAATATGGAGAGGCATCAGTTATGGCTGCAGTAGACCAGGACATTTGGTTTGAGATTGCCCTACACCACTTGGTATCACTCCTGCTCCTAGACCTTATCGGGGAGGTTATTAGGTGCCTCGTGGAAGTCAGTAGAGGAATGTAGCCCCTGCTAGGGTTTATACTCTGACACCAGGAGATGCTGAGACTGCCGCTGACGTCGTGACAGGTACCCTTATTGCTTTATCTTATCCAATTATTGTTTTATTTGATTCAGGTGCCACCCATTCCTTTATATCTGCGGGGTATGTTAAATTGTCTGAAGATGAGACCTAGTTATTAGATGTAGAGTTGTCAGTGGCTACACTAGCTAGATCAGTGGTGAAGTGTCGTAGGGTGCTCAGGGGTTACCTAGTAGAAATTTAGGGGAGAGTACTACCAGCTGACCTAATTGTGTTTGACATGCATGGATTCGATGTAATATTGGGTATGAACTGGTTGGCAACTAACTATGCTAGTATCGATTGTCATCTGAAAGAGGTGATATTTAGACCACCAGAGAAGCAATAATTCAGATTTGTAGGGTCACATGTGTATTCTCCACCTCTAGTAGTGTCAATCATGCATAAGGAAAGATTACTTCTTAATGGGTGTCAGGGGTTTATGGCCTATGTAAAGGAGATGACGGGAAATGAATTGAAACTTGGTAGTACACCAGTAGTAAAAGAGTTTCCAGATGTTTTCCCAGAGGAGTTACCCGGGTTACCTCTCGATTGCATGATTGATTTTGCTATCGATTTACTTCCAGGGAAAGCGGCAATCTCTAAAGCTCCTTACCGAGTGGTTCTGACAGAATTGGGAGAACTAAAGGATTAGTTGTAGGACTTATTGAATAAAGGGTTTATCGGACCTAGCATGTTGCCTTGGGGAGCACCAGTCTTGTTCGTGAAAAAGAAAGATGGGTCCATGAGGAAGTGTATAGATTACCGAGAAATAAACAAAGTAATTATTAAGAACAGGTATCCTCTACCCCATATAGATGATTTATTTGATCAGCTCCAGGGAACCCAGGTCTATTATAAGATTGACCTCTGGTCAGGTTATCACCAAGTGAAGGTTAAAGCAGAAGACTTTTTGAAGACAACTTTTAGAACCAGGTATGAGCATTATGAATTCCTCATTATGCCTTTTGGTCTAACGAATACTCCTGCTGTATTCATGGATTTAATGAATAGAATCTTCCACCAGTATCTAGACCAGTTCGTTATAGTTTTCATTGATGATATATTGGTCTACTCAAGGAGTTTTGAAGAGTATGAGGCACACTTAAAGCTGGTACTTCAAATGCTTAGGAAAAATAAATTGTATGCCAAGTTTAGTAAATGTGAATTCTGGTTAGAGAAAGTTGCTTTTTTGGGGCATGTTATATTAGAGGATGGAATTTTAGTGGATCCCAGCAAGATAGAGGTAGTGGTGAATTGGGTCAAGCCGAAGAATGTTCAGGAAGTCAGGAGTCTCTTGGGACTGGTAGGATATTACCGTTGGTTTGTATAGGGTTTCTCATCATTATCAGGGCCTCTAACACATCTAACCAGAAAGAATTTCAGGTTTGAATGGGACGAAAATTGTGAGCAAAGCTTCTAGGAATTAAAGCAGAAGCTCATCACTACACTAGTGTTGACCATCCCATCAGGAGGTGATGGTTGTGTGATATACAACCACACGTCCTTGAAAGGGCTAGGATGTGTGTTAATGCAGCGGGGTAGAGTTGTGGCATATGCTTCTAGACAATTGAAAGAATACAAAAAGAACTATCCCACTCACGATCTATTATTGGTTGTAGTAGTTCATGCATTGAAAATTTGGAGGCATTATTTGTACGAAGAAAAATGTGAAATATTTTCATACCATAAAAGCTTAAAGTATTTCTTCACCTAGAAAGATTTGAATATGCGGCAAAGAAGATGGTTGGAGCTTATCAAGGATTATGATTGTGCTATCAAAAACCACCCAGGGAAAGAAAATATGGTGGCTAATGCACTAAGCAATAAAACAACAGGAGCAACAATGTCAGTAGTGGAGATTTAGTGCTCTATCTAGATGGATTTGGAAAGGTTAGGCATGGAGCTGATAGAGGGTGATCACCAAGCATCTATTGCCAACCTGGTGTTACAGCCTACATTGCAAGAAAGGATTAAAGGTTCCCAGAGAACTGATCCAGAACTAGCAGAGTTGATAGAGAAAGTGTAAGACGGATAGGAAGAAGAGTTCAGTATATCAGATGACAAAGTGCTGCGGTTCCATACTAGGCTGTGTGTGCCTGCAGATGTGGATATGAGAAGAACGATCCTTAAGGAGGCTCATAGGTCCCTGTACATGGTACATCCAGGTAGCACTAAAATGTATAGGGATTTGTGAGGGAATTTCTAGTGGAGCGATATGAAGAGAGAAATTGCTGAGTTTGTACAGAGTGTTTAACGTGCTAGTAGGTTAAAGCTGACCACCAGAGGCCGGTGGGCCAGCTACAACCACTTTAGATCCCAGAGTGGAAATGCGATCACATTTCTATGGACTTCGTGATGGGTTTATTGCTGGTACGACAGGGGCAGAATGCTATTTGGGTGATCATAGATCGACTGACGAAGACCGCTCGCTTTATCCCTATTAAAGTCAACTACTCCATGGACAAACTAGTAGAATTATATATTCAGGAGATTGTATGATCACATGGGGTTCCAGTGTCTATTGTATCAGACCAAGACCGACATTTCATGTCATGGTTTTGGAGGAGCTTGCAAGAGGCTCTGGGGTCTTAGTTATCATTCAACACGGCGTTTCATCCTCAGAAGGATGGGTAGACTATGAAGATGATTCAGATGTTAGAGGATTGTTTTAAGCATGCGTGCTAGATTTTGGGGGTAGTTGGACCTAGTATATGCCACTGGTTGAGTTTGCATACAATAACAGTTATTAGGCCAGCATCAACATGGAACCTTACGAGGCGCTTTGTGGTAGGAGGTGTCATTCTCCTCTATACTGGGATGAATTAAGTGAGAGGTGAGTTTTGGTACCAAAAATAGTACAGTAGGCGTACGATAAAGTCCAGCTTATTCGAGACAAAATCAGTGCAGCTCAGAGTCGGGAGAAAAGCTACGAAGATACTCACTACCGGGAATTGGAATTTGAAGTGGGAGACCATATGTTTTTGAGAATAATGCCACTGAAAGGAGCTGTGAGGTTTGGGAGGAAGGGTAAGCTGAGCCCTAGGTTTATTGGCCCATTCGAGGTACTTAAGAGAGTGAGTTCAGTTGCCTACCAGCTAACTTTACCACCAGCTTTGTTCAGAACACATGATGTATTTCATGTTTTTATGTTAACGAAATACATCTCAGATCCCTCCAATGTCATCAGTTATGCAGAGTTAGAACTCAGTGATACCTTGGCTTATGAGGAAACTCCAATACAAATCTTAGACAGGAAGGAACAGGAATTGTGCAGTAAGAAAATACCATTAGTAAAAGTCTTGTGGAGGAATCACGTGGTGGAACAAGCTTCTTGGGAACTTGAAGAAGAAATACGACAGAAATACCCGTACCTTTTCAGTTGGGATTAATAGTAATGAGGAAAAGATATAGGCGAGTATGTTAAATTTCTTTTGTACAGGATAATCAGTATATGTAATAGTTTTTTTTAGTAGATAATGTTTTGGTCATTGGAGAATTTTATTTTATCTGTAATCTCCTAGGACCTTGAATGTAACCACGGTATTCCTCCACCACAAGTGAGGGTAAGTAATAAAATAAGTAGCCATTTTCCTCAAAAGATGGTCTTCAATACAGATAGTAAATTTCGAGGATGGAATTTTTATAAGGAGGGGAGAATGTAGAAACCCAGAAAATTATAGCAAATAATAATAAAGGAAAGGAGGAGAAAAGGAAATTCAAAAAGGGGGAAAAGCAGGGTTCATCAACGAACCCTCCGATTTCATCGACGAAATCCCTATTGGACTCATCGCACACCATGTGTCCAGTTGATGAAAGATTACCGAGAGGGGTAATTTCAAGGCCTGAAATTCATCGACGAAGGTTATGAGTTCATCGACGAACTCCCTTCTTGGCCTCATCGACGAAATGACGTGTCTTGTCGACAAAGCCAACTGTATAAATAGCTTAAACTCGGATTTTAGCAAGAAATTTCGCATGCAAACTCCTCTTCTCTCTCTAAACTTCATCCTCCACTCCTTCTCTCTGGATTTTTGGCCTGGTTCTCCACCGGTTCGACGATCGGAAGCCACCACGCTATTTTTGGGAAGATTCTCTTCAAGTCTATTAGAGTAGATTGTTGGTTAGGCCAACTTGGGCACCATCCCAAAATTTGGGTAAGTTGATTATTTTATGTTTTATAGGGTATTTGGTATTTTAGGTCCGAGAAAATGTAGTAGATGGAATAATACTGAAGTTTTGTTGGGGAAAATGTAAATTTCAAGGTGTTGAGCTAGAATTACCATGGGTGTAGATTTGGATTAGATTGAGGGCTTCTCAGTAGTCAGGTAAAAGGATAAACTAAGTCAGCATTTTTCATGAAATTATTTACCATTATACAACATTTATTTTCAGGAAAATATGCATAATATGAAACTGTGTTTTAGGACCCCGTAGCATGGTTTGAGGACCCGAATCTATGTTTTTCCAAGAGCCCAAGTAAGTTATAGTTTGGAAAATTATGAGTATGAAGGTTCTGGAAATTTAGTTGATTTATTGAAAATAGGATTATATGCATTATTTCAAGATTTTAGGGATAGTATGCCGTGAGCGTGAGAATAGAGTTGGAGGCGAGCCTCCCAGCTAGTTAGGTAAGGGAAATATTGCTATGCTAGGAATGTTAGAGTATTTATTAATAAATTATATGATTTCCAGATTAGTATTTTGTTCAGAAATTATTTGTATATCAAAAAATACAGTAGCAGTATATAAGATATTTATTTATGGAGTTGTATGACATAAGTTAGTATTAGAACAGTATATGAAATATACAGTTTCCAAATTATTATGTTTTATAGTATCTAAACAGAAATATGTTTGCGAGACCTTATCAGATTAGTATAGAAACAATACAGTTTTCATATTAATATGATTTACAATATTATGCAGAGATATGTTTTATCATATTTTACAAGAGTATGAATTACAGTGTTTTTATAGTAGATATTTTATAGCATATGTAGATTACCATGATTTTCCAAAATAAAAAACCATAACACTAAGTTATTACAGTTTATACAACCCAGATAACACAGTATTTTCATATCAGTTTCTGGTGTTATGGTTATTTTCCATAACACTATGGTATTATAGTTTACACAGTACAGATATTACCGTATAATCAGGTTTAGCTTTTAGTGTTATGGTTATTTTGGAATCATGATGAAATAGCAAGATAATTATATATATCAGTACTATATAGTATTAGACGCTGATGAATCAATTCAATAAATATTCAGTTATCAGAGCGCGGTACGGTTGCTATTACAAGTGTAACAACCTCAAAATTCTCACCATTTTTTTTTTATATATAATGACAAATTACTCTAATATTTGAATATAATGGGCACCGCTAAGTAGCAAAAAATATAAATCACATAACCACATATGTATATATATACAATATCAGAATTCAATATTTTCAACTATAGCTACATAATACATCTCTCTCTCTCCAGTGTCAACTACCCCAAAAATACAGAACCCTACACAAAACTTACCCTATAACTAGGGTGACCAAGTGATCTCTATCCGCGAGCCTGATCTGCTCGCCTAGCTGGCTCACCTGAAAAATGTTAAAGTAATGGGGTGAGTCGACGTTCATTTAGTGGAAATATGCTATTACTAGTGTGTGGCGACCGAGTCATAAAACTATAACATTAATATATATAAAACTGCATGATCTAGAAAATCTGTACAACACATGTATAGTAGCTTAAAACATTTATATCATCTAAACTTTCTATCATTTATACTGCTATATCATACTATATGCAACAAAAATTGTAAAACTGTATACATATAAATAACTGTGCTCTTTCCCTAGGACTCTGTATATCATGATTTGACCCCTCATGATAGGGTTGTGTGGCCCGTAGGTGGGACTTAACCTGGTCGGCCCTCCAGGAAAGTCACTATACTCTACACTACCTTAGCCTGGCCAAACTGCATACTCTCCTAGGCACGGGCTCGTCAAACCGGCCCCCTCCACCCAACGAACTGGGGAGCTGCATACTCTCCGAGCATGGTCGACGGTACCCACACACTATCTGAGATATGTGGTTGCACTCTATCTGTATTTAGCAATGGTACCGTGCTCTGTATTCATTATCTGTATCTGTCTGCAATCTTTCCTCAGGGATTTGATACTATATATATACATATATACTCTTTTACTATTGTTGACTCTATGAGTCCAATCCGGTTTTGATAATGACAAATCACTTGGTATTTAATTTGTGCATTGAGTTTGTGAACAGGAACTATATTAAGAATGTACAGAAGGATAACAAGTCATGGAAGTCACAAAGTAAAGCTAACAAATCTTGGCAAGATCCATGGAACTCAAAGTGTACGAGAATCAAGATGCAAGCAGAAAAGTTCAAGAACATCTTGGGAATGGGTATTTAGAACTCATGTACTAACATTTTCATATGATTTAATTTGAGGCTCATCGTAACTTAGAATGATTTTAGGATTCATGCATTTCATGTACATCATTAGGGAATTTCAATGGACTTAGAAATGTCTTTAAAATCATGGAAAATTTGTTTTATAAAAGACCCAAGAAAAGAAGCAAAGAAGAATTTAAAACTAGAGAAGAAAAATTGAGAAAAAGGGGACTTCGGTAGCCTAAACTTCACCTCAGTCACCTGAAAAATTTCTTCAGGAGCCTGAAGAATAAGTTCAGTAGCCTGAAGAATTAATGGGAAACACAGCAAGTTGGCCGAGGCACTTTGGTCTCCTGACCTTGGAACCTCAGGCGCATGAACCCACTTTAGGAGCCTGAACTACCCTCTTTAGGCGCCTGACCCTACATTCCAACTTGATTTTTCAAAGGCTTAAAGGACTTCGGTCGCCTGGGCTTTTACCCTTAGGCGCTTGAACTTGCGGGAAACTTAAAATTGTGATTTTTATTAAACGAACTCGCTAGCTATTTCTTTGATCCAATGGCTGAGATCAATCCTAAGGGTAAGATACTATATATACTGAATATCTAAACCCTAGAACAAGGGGAAGACACACAACAAGAGAAGAACACATCTTATTGCAAGATTGTAGAAAAAACTTGAGCTGATTGTCTGTAGTTCATTCTACTTTCATCTTCTTTGGGCAAATCTATTCCGAAAATCAAAGGGCATTCATTCATTCAACTGTACTTCAATTTAGTATTGAGATTTGATCATTCAAGTTATTATTCTTAAGAACTTCTCATCTCATTACGTGTTCTTGATTATCATTAAAAAAGTTTTGATCTTGAGTGTGCATATACGTATAAAAATTGATTTTTGAAAAGATCATTACTTGAGAACGTTTGTTAGCTCGGTTGATTGGTTTTTGATTCAAGGGTATATAAATATACATATATATTGTTCATAGAGCTTATTATTGAAAAACCTATTTTGATTAAAAGATTGATCTTGAAAGTGCCTATACATATACATAGTTATTCTAAACAAGATCATTACTTGATTTAGGTTGGTTGATTGATTGAAAGGTTTGATTCAAGTGTATGTTTTCTAAAGGATCTCTATTTTAGATATATTAACCCTTGATTAAATATCCTTGATACTCATAACTATACATTTTATTGAGGGATATTTTCTGAAAAACAATATACTCAGTTTGTGATTGAAACTTGAAAGAAAACTTTGTGATTTTGATTAATTCAATATTCAAGACAAAGTTTTTATTAATAAGTTCACATCAAATATATTTGTGCATTTTTGCAAAGTGAACCAAGAACCCTAGTGCACTCCAAAACATTTTAAATATATCTTTACTTGGGAGTTTTGGTTAAATAGGGATTTATGTGTTGAAGCATATCATACATAAAACGATTGTATTGTTTTTATACATTCATGAGCTTCAAGTTTTAATCATATGTTAATGTGTTAGGAAATTGAATTGTACTCACAAGCTTTTTTTAGAAGCATTGTTTTGAGTGTTATTTTTCAGATTCTATTGTATACACGGTTTGGTGTGTGAACCAATGTGTGAAGAGAGAGCTGTATCTCTTGTAAGCAGCGGAGTAAGAGGAAGTTGTGCCTCTTGTAAGTAGCGGATTGTAAGGGAAGCTCCATCCCAATTTAAGGAGTAGAGATTTAGTGAAATCCTTGAGTGGTTGCTCAAGGCGAGGACGTAGGTCAAGTCGGCTGAACCTCGTAAAAACTGTGTTTGTCTTCTTTCTTCTCTTTACTCTTTATTTTCAGCACTGCATTTAATTTGTGTATATTGCATATATAGGTTGGATAGCCTTACACATAAGTACTTGAGTAACAAGAATTCATTGGTAAATATATAAGAAGGGTTTAAGAGGTAAATAAGTGTCAAAGACTTTTTTAAATACCCAATTCACCCCCTGTTTTGGGATTACACCTGATTCAACAATTATTTTCATCATGTTGCCAAAATTATCATAACACTATATTGTTGTACTGTAAATACTGTAATATCTATAGCATCTTGATGCTATAACTGTATAATCTGTCAGTAATCTGTTTATATACTCTGTCTGTATACTCTGTATGTTATGGTAATAGGAAATATGTCATACTATAAATGCTGTATATATATATATATATATATATATATATATATATATATATATATATGCTGTTCTGAATAAAGCTATAATATACTGATCTGATTAAAACTGTAATATACTATTTTGGATGAATATCTGTGATATACTGATCTGTATAAAACTATAACATACTAATATGAGTAAAACTGTAATATACTGCTCTGGATAAATATCTGTAATATTCTGTCTATATCTGTGTAATCAGTATAGTATGATATACTGTAAAAACTATATAAGTTCTTCATCACGTAAATATCTACTTAGACCACACAAGCATTCACAACTCATATGCTGTAAAACTGGATAGTATGCTCGTATATACATATGTGTAAAATCTCTAATAACATCATAAAAATTCCTAGCATAGCATATTTCCCTTACCTTATCTCTGAAAAGTCCCTACTGTACTCTAACCTGATACCCGCAGGGTTCTCCACTCAACACCCTGAAAACAACATTCCCTATAACGAAACATCAGTATTTTCTTACCTACAACATTTCTTATAAGTGAGGGAAAGACAAATACCGAATAAAATGCCTTACCCTGAGATTGGGACGAAATTTAAACCAACTCCACCAATAATTAGCTCCAGTAAACTTGTAGAGAACTTCGCCAGGAGCATCGTGGTGGCTTCAAATCGTTGATCCGGCATAAAACGGGCCCGAAATCGAAGAGAGAAGGAGGGAGTGACGTTTTTAGAGAGAGAGAGAGAGTAACTTTTGCGTCAGAATTGTGCTGAAAAATCCGGGTTTTCACTATTTATAAGGTCGGATTCATCGACGAGACACGTCACCTCATTAATAAGTCCTTAAAGTAATTTCATCGACGAACCTAATCTCCTCGTCGACGAAATTCAGACTGTCCAAAAACCCCTTTCGGTATTTTCTCATCGATGAGGTGTGGCTTCGTCGATGAGGCCTACTTATGAGCTCGTCAAAGAACTCCCTGTGTTCGTCGACAAGGCCCTGTGTAAAACTTCTAAGTTATTACGTCTAAAGTGCAATGTCGTCGACGAACGCTCTGCCTCCTTCTGTTTATGTTTCCATTTTCCTTCCTCTTTATTATTTAAAAACCATTACTTTTCGGGTAGTTACAACCAGATCAGAGTGCAACCACACATCTTAGATAGTGTGTGGGAGGTTTCCGTCAACCGTGCTTGGAGGGATTGCAGACTCCCTAGAAGACTGCGTTGAGGTGGCCGATTTGACGAGGTAGTTACTAGTTTCTTTCCTAGGAGAGGTTGCAGTTTAGCCGGGTTGAGGATTGGTAGAGTTATCGTTGACTTACCTGGTAGGCCAACCAGGATTAAGTCCCGCCTACGGGCCGCACAACCCTGTCATGAGGGGTTAAATCATTATGTATAATTTTGCAGGGTAAACATCACAATTATGTATATGTATACATATTTACAGAATATCAATAGATATAGTATGATACTAGAAGTATGAAAAAGTAGAAAACTCAGATATTACAGTCATAGTTTAAACCATGTTAGATGCAAGTTATACTGTACATTGATTTACCAGCTTTTACAGTTTCAGATATTGTTAGTATAGTATTTACGAAACTCAGTCGCCACACACTAGTAATAACATATTTCCTCTTACTGAGCGTTGTCTTATCCCAGTGATTTAATATTTTTCAGGTGATCCAGTTAGGCAAGCGGATCAGGCTCGTAAATAAAGGAGGCAAGTACACTGCCCTATTTGCCGGGTAAGTGTATATAGGAGATAACATTTTTGAGTAGATGATACTGTGGCGATGTGTATGTGTGTTTGGTTAGGAAGAGTACTAAAACTCTGGTATTATTTATATTTTTCCGCTGCATAGGTATGTAATATAAACATGTTTCCTCATTGCTCCCTTGGGGCCTGAGATGTAATAGCAGATATTATTAGAGAATATGATTTTGTAATATATATAAATTAAAAAAATGGTATGAATTTTTAGGTCATTACAGTACAGGGCAGTCATACACCCCTTCTTGTCCTTTATGTTAGAGGAGACACTCGGGAGAGTGCCGGGTTAGAGAGATCGTGTGTTATCGGCGCCTTCAGCCTGGGCATATGGTGAGGGACTGCCGTGCACCACCAGTTTTCATGCCTATTCCTAGACCATACCGAGGAGGTCATCAAGCACCACGAGGCAGATAGCAGAGGAATATTGCCCCAGCTCGAGTCTATGCACTAACACCGAGGGATACAGAGGCTGCAGGAGATGTTGTGACAGGTACAATTTCAATTCTGTGACTTACAACTACTACTTTGTTTGATTTAGGGGTGACTTATTCTTTTATTGCCTAGGAGTTTGTTAAATTTTATGGGTTAGAAGCACAGCGGTTGGGTGTCAGTTTGTTAGTAGTTACGCTAACAGGGGCTGTGGGGTTACGTGGTAATTGTCCGGTATGTATTCAGAGGAGGATTTTATTAGCTTATTTGGTCGTATTAGATATGCATTGGTTTGAGGTGATACTGGGGATGGACTGGCTAGCTGCACACTATGCCAGCATAGATTGTTATCAGAGGGAGGTAGTGTTCAGACCTTCAGGGGAACAAGAGTACATGTTTGTAGGGTCTTGTGTGAGTACCCCACCACAGTTGTTATACGCTATTCATACAAGGCGATTGTTGCTAGAGGGTTCTCAGGGTTATATGGCTTGTGTAAAGGCGGTATCAAAAGGAGACTTGAGGTTAAAGGATATCCCAATAGTGAGGGATTTGCCTGATGTTTTTCCCGAGGATATGCTAGGACTACCTCCTAACCTTACGATAGAGTTTTTTATTGATTTAGTACTGGGGACTGCACCAATTTCGAAAGCACCGTATAGAATGGAACTGGCAGAATTAAAAGAATTGAAGGACCAGTTGCAGGAATTGTTAGACATGGGATTTATTCGGCCCAGCGTGTCGCCCTAGGGAGTGTCGGTATTATTTGTGAGGAAGAAATATGGGTCGATGAGAATGTCCATCGACTATCAAGAAATTAACGAAGTGACTATTAAGAATAGGTACCTGCTTCCTTACATTGATGATTTTTTTGATCAACTACAGAGGACATAGGTTTTCTTGAAGATAAATTTATGGTTTGGGTATCATTAGGTAAAGGTTAGAGCGGAGGATGTTTCAAAGACCGCATTCAGGACTCGATATGGCCATTATGAATTCTTGGTTATGTCGCTTGGACTGACAAATGCTCCTGCAATGTTTATGGATTTGATGAACCGAGTATTCCACTAGTACTTAGATCAGTTTGTGGTAGTGTTTAATGATGATACGCTGGTGTATTCAAAGAGTTCAGAGGAGCACGAGGAACATCTGAGGATAGTACTTCAGGTACTGAGGGAAAGGAAATTGTTTGCGAAATTCAAGAAGTGTGATTTCTGGTTAGAGTAGGCTACATTCCTTGCACATGCGATCTCTAGGGGTGGTATCTCAGTGGACTTGAGTAAGATTGAGGTAGTAGTTGATTGGGTACGACCAAAAAATGTGCAGGGAATCAAAAGTTTCGTGGGATTGGTTGGGTACTACCACAGGTTTGTTGATGGTTTTTCCAAATTGTCGGGTCCATTGACTAGATTGACTAGGAAAGGGATGAAATTTGAGTGGTTAGATGAATGTGATCAAAGCTTCTACGAGTTGAAGCAATGGCTCATCACTGCATCGGTGTTGATGATTTCTTCAAGTGAAGAGGGTTTTGTGATTTACATTGATGCATCGCATAAAAGGGCTTGACTGTGTTCTGATGTAGCAGGGGAGAGTTATAGCATATGCCTCATGACAATTGAAAGAATATGAGAAGAATGACCCTACCCATGATCTGGAGTTAGTAGCAGTGGTATACACACTAAAGATTTGGAGACATTATCTTTATGGGAGTAGGTGTGAAATTTTTACTAATCACAAAACCCTGAAATACTTTTTCATACAGAAAGAATTTAACATGAGGTAGAGAAGATGGTTGGAGTTGATAAAAGATTATGATTACACCACCAGTTACCACCTGGGAAAGGCTAATATGGTGACGGATGACTTGAACCGGAAGTCAGTGGGTGCATCAGTATCTGCAGTGGCAATACAATATCATGTTTAGATGGATCTAGAAAGACTTGGGATAGAATTCATAGAGGGTGATCATCAAACATTTATTGCCAATATGGTGTTGCAACCAACTCTACAAGAAAGAATTAAAGTAGCTCAGAGGAGTGATGTAGAGTTAGTGGAGCTTATAGGAAAAGTACAGGATAGTCTAGAGGAGGATTTTAGTATCTCAAATGATAGGGACTTGAGGTTCCATACCAGGTTATGTGTACCTCTCGATACTAAGATTAAGAAAGTAATTCTGGAAGAAGTGCACCGATCCTTGTATACAGTACATCCTGGTAGCACTAAAATGTACAGGGATCTTCAGAAATCTTTTTGATGGAGCAAAATAAAAAGAGAGATTGTTGTATTTGTAGCACATTGTTTGATATGCATGCAGGTAAAAGCTGAGCATCAGAGATTGGTGGGGTCATTGCAGCCGTTGTATATTTTTGAGTGGAAGTGGGAGCATATAGCGATGGATTTTGTCACTGGATTTACGTCGACACTACAAGAACAAAACGCCATTTGGGTAGTTATGGATCGACTTACAAAATTGCCCATTTTCTGCCTATCAGAGTTAACTACTCCGTAAACAAATTAGAAGAGTTATACATTCAGGAGATAGTGAGAATGCATGGCATGCCTGTGTCCATAGTTTTAGACCAAGACTCATGGTTCACATCCCGATTCTGGAGGAGTTTTCAAGAAGTTATGGGTTCTTAGTTGTCATTTAGCATAACATTTCATCCTCGGTTAGATGGGGAGAGAGAGAGAACGATACAGATATTGGAGAATATACATGTGTTCTGGACTTTGGAGGCAGTTGGTTACGGTTTATACCACTAGTCAAATTTGCATATAATAATAGTTATCAGGCCAGCATTGGGATGACACTATTTGAGGCATTGTGTAGCAGGAGATGCCGATCCCTATTGTATTGGGATGAGATTTGGGAGAGATAGATATTGGGTTCAGAGTTGATACAGTAGACTCAGGATAAAGTCAGGCTCATCAGAGACAGGATCAGAATAGCGCAGAGTCGGAAGAAGAGTTATGCAAATACTCACCAATGAGAATTAGAGTTTGATATTGAGAATCACATATTTCTACGAGTGGCACCATTAAAAAGAGTTATGAGGTTTGGGAGGAAAGGTAAATTGAGCCCTAGGTATATTGAACCATTCCAAATTCTTGAAAGAGTGGGTCTAGTTGCCTAAAGGTTGGCATTACCGCCAATTTTGGTTAGAATTCATGACGTATTTCACGTTTCCATGTTGTGGAAATACGTCCCAGATCCCTCCCATATGATCAAATATGAAGCACTAAAGCTCAATGATGCTTTGTCTTATGAGGAAATGCCAGTGCAGATTTTGGATCGAAAAGAATAAGAACAGCGTACGAAAAACATATCGCTGGTAAAAGTTCTGTGGTGCAACCACGCAATTGAGGAAGCTTCTTAGGAGTTAAAGGAGCAGATGCGCTAGAGATACCCATAACTGTTTATTGGAAACCAAGATTAAGTTCTGTAATTGAATTTGTATAGAATAGGTGATATTTTGGTTTTAATGGTTTTGGGGAGAATTTTCTTTCAATGGTTATAATCTCCTAGAACCCCTATGTAACCATGGTATTCCTCCACCATAAGTGAGGGTGATTAATAAAATGGTGGTGTTTTTCTTTAAGAGTGGAAAGGTGAGAAATGAAAATTTTTGAGGATGAAATTTTATTAGGGGAGAATGTAGCGACCCAGAAAATTAAATTAATAAAAGAAATGAAAGGAAGGAAATTTTAAAGGAAGAATAGCAGGGCTTCGTCGATGAACACAAGGTCTTCATCGACGAGGTACACATGTCTCGTCAACAAGAGATTACCGAGAGAGTTTAGAGAATTTTAGGTTCATCGACAAAATAGCCTACTCGTTAACGAAGTTCCTTCATGGATTCGTCGACGAACCACTTGAACTCGTCGACAAATTATAGGCTACAAAGGGTGAAACCCTCATTTTTCAGTGTCGTCTTCTCTCTCTCTCTCTCTCTCTCTCTAGACCCACGACTCTCTCTTCCTTTTCTCTTTGTTTTTGGCTTCGTTAAAGCCCAGATTGACTATCAGGAACTGCCACAAGGTTCCTAAGAAGATTCTCCGCAACATAGGCAGAGTAAATTTTTAGTTTGGAGTTCCAGGGCATCATGCCAAAATCAGGGTAAGTAGGAGATTTTAGGGTTTAATGGGTTGTTTGAAGTATTTTAAATCTGGGAAGTACTATACGGAAATTGTTGTGGGAACTTAGTTGACTGATTTGGTAAAAATGTGATTTTTAGGCTTTTTAACTATGAACACCGAGGAGCTTCAGATTTAGGGTGTTGTGGACCTCTCAGTAAGCCAAGTAAGGGGAATAAATTATAACAGTTTATTTTTGAATAATTATGAGTTGAGAAATATGAGAAAACCATATTATGTTATTTTACCTAAAATTTATTATGATATAAATATCAGATGCAATTTGTGTGGCATATGATTTAAATTAAGAAATGTTTAAATTGGGTTAAATGATTTACCCTAAAAATGTGAATTGAGATTATGAAATGTGAATTGAGATATAAGATTTGAAATGGGGGAAAAATGATGAAAGTGAAATGTACTAAAAAATTTATATCTTCTGAGAAATGATGAACATGAGTTATGTATATGGTAATATGAAATGAAATAAGTTGTGAATACTGAATTGTGAAAGTTGAGTTGAGAATACTGATTATGTGAATATTTCAATGATAATACTACAATGTAGACTTTGAAATGTGAAAAAGAGAAATGAAAATATTTCAACGCAAATATTGCAATACAAATATGATATGAGTATACTGAAAATGTGAATATTGCAAGGATAATGCTACAATAAGAATAATGATATGTGAATATTGATTTGAGAATATGAAATTGAGAATATGTGAATGTATGTATTGTAATGTGAATACTACAATACATATATTGAAATATGAAAATGAGAAATATGAATATTGCACCGTTAATTCTACCATATAAATATTGAATTGTGAGAATTGAAATGTGAAATTTCGAAAATAGGAATACAGACATGTGTTTGATGAAATGCCAATACTGCATATTGATTGCTAGTATATGGCAGTGATAACCCTGATGGATGGATATGGAAACCCTAATGATGGGTTGGGATATTAAGCACGGTACCGTTGCTAGTAGAGTTAGTGCAACCACAAGGGCTCGTAGAGCGTGTGGCGTGACAGTAGAATGAGCTGTATAGTAGAGTTGTTGTGCTCCCTAAGTCTGGATCAAGGCTTTTGGCTGGCCATTCGTACTACATACATGGGATATATGATGAAATTTTTCCTAACCGGGTCGACCAAGCAAAGTTAGGTCTAGCCTTCGGGTTGCACAACCCTATTCATAAGGGGAGGCATGACGTGGAGAGTTATCCTCAGGGCAACCATGAGTACAGACACAGATGTATTAGTAACTAGTGACACTCATGAGCTAGCTATGGAAATAGAAAATGAAAAGGAAATAGAAATGGAAATGAAATGGAAGTGGAAATGAAATGAGAATGAAAATGAGAAAGAAAATAAGAAATGAAATAGCGTGAGTTAATAAATAATTAAAGCAAAGTAAAACACACCACCTGAGGGCTTACTGAGTATGGTGAGTGCTCTGATAAGTATTAGTTGTAGCTGAACCCAAGTTAATCGAGCTAGGCTGCAAACGATATCAGGGTAGACGGAAGCTATTTTTATGGGAGGGTAAGCTTCCTTACTCTTAGGAACTTCGCTAGTAAACATGGGTTGTGTACGAATGATTTTGGAAATGAAACTAAAAGCTTATGAAACCTTGTGTACTATATCTATATGATTATGATTGTGGAAATTGTATGTTTTCTCAAAGGATATTATTACTGTAACGAATATATGTTATGATATAATGAATCTCATACTGCAACACACTGTGGATAATTTATTCCGTCTCACTGATATGTGTCTCACCCGATCATTTAAATATTTTAGGAAATCGAGATAGGTCTGGTGATAGAACTCCGAGATAGAGGGGAGCAGATACCCTGAGTAGTCAGGGTGAGTATTTTGAGCTAGGGAGGTTTGATTCCCCTAGAGTTTCTGTGGTTGAATTATATCTTTTATTTATGGATGGTTGGTACTCTGGTATGTGTATTTGCTGTGGTATGTACATATATATATATATATATATATATATATATATGACTTCCGTTGTTAGGATTGTGTTTATGAGTATGAATCGTATAGCTTTTACCCACTTTCGGATCAGGTTATGTATTATGGTATCAGTGGTTAACGTGGCCGATATGTGACATTTATGTTGTTGTTGACCTTAAAAGGCTTAACATCCTGTTTTGATGCTAACAAACAAGAGAAACTTAACATATTTGGTTGAGTAATGATATTTCAGGCCTCACAAGGATCAAGCATGTAAATGCAAGGTCAAGGATCCATTGCAAGCTTATGCTTCAAAGAAGGATGATCATATGAAACTCAAAGCGTGGATTTCAAGATGATATTTTAAAGCTTGAAGATTATGATAGAAAGCTTAAAAGTATATCAAAGCTTATAGAAAAGCAAGAGAGGCAAAAGAAAGCAAAGTAAGAGAGCTCAAAGAAAAGACAAGCATGAAGACTCAAGCACGAAGAATGTTCAAAGTCCTAGAAGTCTTTATGTAAGTGCTTTGTATTATAAATATATTTTGAAATATTCTTAAAGCTCTTTTAGGATTGAATATGGACATAGAAACTAGTTTTTTAAAACCCTAAAAAATGTTTTTGACAAGTCACATTTAATTATTTCAAATAACAAAAGGGTTTAAAAATCAAAAATAAAAGTTTTTCAGAAAATGGACTGGTCAGCCGACTGACCAAAACACGCTAAGATTGGCTAGCCGACTGATAGTTTGAACTGAGATCAGTCAGCCGACTGGCAACGGCCAGCCGACTGATCATTTTGAATGTGGTTGAGCCAGCTGACTGACAAATTAATGGAACTTATTTTTGGTAGATGGAAAGGTCTCAGCCGCCTATCCGGCCGACTGACTATGAGAAATGAACTACCTAATCCCCTATCCAGCCGACTGACTCCATGGGAATTTAAATTTTGAGCCTCAACGGGAAAATTCTAAAAATTAATTTTTCAAATGTGAACGTTATAAAAACTTGGTGGAAAATCCAAGTAACTTGGGGAACAAGGAAACTAATCCAAAAAAGTCTATAAATACTGCCTTAACCTCATTAAATTAATAACCAAGGCAATCACATAACATTCTTGTATTCAAACTCTCAATCTCTCTCAAAGTTCTTTATTACTCATACTCTTGCTGGGAGAATTCATCTGAATTGCTGCTGAAACATTAACCTACGGTTCTAATACTGAAGTTTTCTCAATCATTAAAGAACCCTTGGTGATCTCTTAACTTGAACTTCAATTCTATTTCATATTGATATTTAAATTCTTGAAGTACATAGTGCTGAAATTGTACTAATCTGCTCTGTTTAAGAGTGCTTTTGTACGCAGTGTTTACTTCATATATTTTTTTTTTTAGTTCTTGGATGATTCAAGGTGTTTGGATCGTTTACCAAGCGTGAGGTATCGTTTGGAGAGGTGTAGCTCTAGCCTATTGAAGGAGTGACTGAGTGAGGGGTATCACTTGGACAGGTGGGCTCTAGTTTATTGAAGGAGTGTGTAATAGTGTTGTTCTATCCGGAAAGGAACTGGTTTAGTGAATCCTTTGGTGGTTTGCCAAAGGCAAGGATGTAGGTTGGGGATAAGCCAAACCTCGTAAAAACTTGGTGTCACTCTCTTTCCCTTACTCTCTCTACTTTCTGCATATATAAACTGTGTGGATGTTTTTAAATTCCTTAATCATATACACTACGTGGATTAGATATTAAATAAACTTAAGCTTAATTTATCTTTGGGATTGTGGAAACCAAAAGGGATTACGTTAGTTGATCAATAAGCTGCGGAAATTGTAAGGAAGTACGTTGGTTGATTCAACATCCAAAACTTAATAATTGAGAGTTTGTTTAAAGTCTAAATTCTTAGAAAGAGTGTTGTGCTTCATATTGAGAAATCAATTATCCACAGGGCTTGCATTAACCACAAGGCTTAAATAAATTTCATAGATGGACCTTAGGGATCACCCTTCGGTCAGCCGAAGGTTGACTGATGCCAGATTTTGAGGGTATATACTCAAAGGCCTTAGATGGACCATAGGACCCACAAAATTGCATGAAAATGATCCCCATAATCTTAGTGTTAATTATCATGTGAATATGGGTAACTTTATAAGAATAAAAAGATCAAAATGCACAAAAAGAGCATGTTTGATCGACCAAACTTCTACACACAGAACTCTTTGGTCGACCGAACCTCCACCGAGTCAACATGTTGATCGCTCGGTCGACTGACCAGAAACATATAGGTACTCCCTATTCGATCGAACCTCCCAGGGGTCAACAATTGACTCTTCGATCAACCGACTAGAAAATGAACTCCAATGCTCTGGTCAACCGAACATCCTCGGGAGAAGCCCCAACCACCCGGTTGACCAAACCTCCTAGTTCAAATTGATCCGGTTGACTGAGCCGCACAGATTTGAAAAATTGCCTTTGAAACCTTAAGTACGGTCGACCATCTTTCTAGTTCAAATTTCTCCCGGTCGACCGAATCCATCCACTCGGTCAACCAAACCTTAAGTTCGGTCGATCGGTGCTCTTGAGTTGGCGAGAATTACTGCGGTTAAAACACAGTTAAAATTTATTAACCTCAGTTAAACTTTTTCTAAAATGACTAATATGTCCTGAATGGTTATAATTTTGGGGAATTCTATATATACTCCCTCATTTGCAAAAATTAGTCAATGATTAGCAATCTTAATTAGCAAAAATCCTCTGAAATTCAAAAATTCCTACTTCCATTTTTAAGCCTTCTACACTCATTCTTACTCACTTTTATTGCTAAAATCTCTTTGTAGGTGTGCTTGAGTTTTCTCTCATAAGGCTTACACTCTCACTTGTTTAGTGATTGATTGAAATTTCTTTATCTTGAGAGGAAGCCCTAAGTGTTTCTAGGAGACTTTGTTAATAAGTCTTCCCTAGGAATACTTCATTGAGCTTTTGAGTTTTGCATTTTCATTGCAATACTCAAGAAGTTCACATTGGATTTTGATTACTAAAAATATTTTACAAATAATTTTCAAAATATCACTTGTGCTTATCTTTGAGAAATATATTTTAAGATATTTGCTTGAGTGCTAAAGATCTTTGTTGCTATACATTTTGATTGAGAGTATCATTTTAATACAAAGATCAAATAAAGTTTTACAAATCATTTTTGAATATCTCTTGTGGTTTATTTTGAGAAAAACATTTGTTGAGATATTTGAAGTATACTTGTGATCTTTGTTCCTGCATTGTGATTGAGAATATTATTTTGATACAAAGATCTTTTCATATACACTCTCACGTACTGATTGCATTATTGGCATTAATCTTGAGAGTAGACACTAAGGCTACATTGAGCTTATCTTATCATATCATTCAGTAGTGTATTGATTACATTGGTACATAATCTGCTTAGTTGAGAAGAATATTTGTTATATGCAAATTTTATTGAGAAATATGTTGTATTCTAGGCGTGGCCTGAGGGGGTGGTAATCGAGCCCGGTAAGGATTGGTTGTTAAAGGTTGAGGTCAATCCTATGTTAATTTGACCTTATTGTAAAGGTTGAGGTCAGCCCTTTGCTAATTGATCTAATTGTTTAGATGCCACTCCACCCGTTAAGTAAGCTTATAGTGGTAATCCTTATACTTGTTAGCCAAGGCGGGGATGTAGGCAGTTTGCCAAACCTCGATAACATTTTTAGTGTCATCTCCTTTACTGCTTTATTGTGCATGCTTGGTTAAATTTATATTGCATTTTAAATTTTTTTGTATATTTACATTGATTTATTTTATACGCACTAGATTGACCTTAGGCTTGTGTAATACTACTATTAGTGGATTGACCTAGGGAATAAAATTTTTAAATACCAATTCACCCTCCCCCCTCTTGGGATTGCACCAAAGCTAACAGTCTGGAAAAATCTTCAGTCAGGCTTGTGTTCATTCGACCTGGTCACGCCTTCAAGGTTCTTGATTGCACCCTTTTTTGAGAGCCTCAATAATTCAACTTTAGTTAGCACTTTGGAGTCTTCATTTTGTGACCTAGTCGCTCCTTGTGACTGTTGGTCACACCACATCATCGAACATGATTATGTTTGCTTTGGTAGACAAAGGCCTTGGAGACTTGTTGAGCACTTGGTTGAGCCTTATGCCTCCCAATTACTTCCTTGACTTCTTACATTGCTTAACTCAGTTTAAGCTCCAATTTCCTGAAACCTAAACAAACCACACATAACTCTGAACTATGATAAAAAAGGATAAATACAAGGGAAATGAGAACAAAATATTGGTAAATGGGGGCCTCAAATAATACATTTTAGGAACACATCAATAAGATACTATATAAGGGGGACAAATATTAAGGTTCGGGTGACATGGAATTTTGTGAAGGTGATGCTGTGTCTTGGAGTGGCAGTAAGAGACTTAACCATGGAGGTGTGGAAGAGCTCGAAGGTGTCCCTGCAGAAGAGTAAGTGTCAATATGTGGTAACTAAGTTTCAAAAATACTAATCACCTGTGGCTATGTTGTGTTCATGCAGGAAGTGTTTGTAGACTTATAAGGAAAAACTAATTTGTCAATTACAACATGCCTGGAGATAAAAAAAAATTTGGTTTGAGGGATGAAGACATTTATAAGCCTTGTGTTTATCACTATACGCAACAAAAATGCCTAGTAGTGTTTTGGGGTCTAACTTGTCGTGTCGTGCATCCCAAGTGTAGGGAAAGCACTACCCAAAGGCTTGAAGTAAGGAATAAACTAGATGGGTTCCATGTAGTGCAAAGTATGGGGTTTCAAGGTTAAGGGCTAATGATGGTAGTCGATTCATGAGATAAATAGCTGTAGTGAAAGCTTCTACCAATAAAAATAAAGGAGCATTATAGTGAAACAGCATAGTCATACTTGATTCTCTTATAGTCTAGCCTATGACATCGTTCAACCATACCAGTTTGCTCAAGAGAATCTAGGGTTGATACTTGATGAACAATGCATGTGGAAGAAAGTGAGTGGACATTTTGGAGTTTATGAATTCACCACCTCCATCTAAATGAAAGATTTTTATTTATTTGTTGAATTGTCTAGCAACATAGTTTTCAAAGACTAAATATGCATTGAAAAAATCATATTTTTGACATAAAGGAATAATCCATGTATACTCAGAGAAATCATCAACTAAACAGGAATAATAACAAAATTTTGTAATAGAAATAACAGGAGTGGGTCCCCAAAAATCACAACGAATTTTTTCAAAAGTGCTAGTACTTGAGTGTTTTAAACATGAGAAGGGTAAACGACTAAGTTTTCTTAGTTGACAACTATCACAAAGATGTTGAGATTTTGTGTCCCTATGACATCAATTAATCCCTTATTTTTTAGTTGTTGCAAAGTTGAAGACTAGGGGTAGCCGTGGCGTTGATACAAAACTTCTGCAGTACCAAATTTGAATTAATGAAAGAAATATAGCTATGGTGAAGTGGGTAGGACACAGAGATCACCCTTGCATTTCCTTGTTATCATTGCTTGTCATGTTTCTCGTTCCTTAACACAAAAATCAACATTAGAGAATTCAAAATTTAAAGGAAATTGAGTAGTTAGCAGACTTACAGAGATTAAATTTTTTGTTAGGTTTGGAACTAATAATACATCATTTAGAGGGAAGGCATAATTTTTTTTTCTTTATATAAGAGTCACCTATTGCGAGAATTTGCATGGAAGATACCTCTCCAATTAGCATTGAGTCGGAGCTAGTATATTTTCGACTATTAGTTAACATACCTAACTTAACTATCATGTGATTGGAAGCCCCAATGTTTATAGTCCATTCTGTGTCTACAATGGTGTTGTCCAATATTAATGCTGCGAGTGCTTGTGGAATATCAACTTAAGGAGTTGATTTTTTTGGTACCCACTAGCATATCTTAGCAATATGGCCCACCATGCCACAATATTGGCACCGGTGGTCACAATACTTGTCCCTCTCGATAGGTGCCATGTATCGTTCACCTGGTGGTGGACGGCAACGCTGTGTGTTTTCAGGGGAGATATTTTTTGTGTAGGTTTGACTTCAGTCCCTGCTCTGTTGTGTATGGAATCCACATCCGATTGATGTGAATTTTTGTGTTGGTCCATGATAGCCTAACGAGTTCAACTAGGACCGTTGTTGTTGTTGTTGTCCATAAAAGACCACTTAATGAGTGAGAGGTGTATCTTGAAGATCGGTGTGACTAGAGAACCAATTACGTCTTTGATCAAAGTTATGGAGTTATGAGACCAACTCAAGGTAGGATGATCTCAGAGGCTTCAACATGGTTGTTGTGAAGATTTCGTATTTTGAAGCAAGAATGATGAGGAGACAAAATACCTTTTCTTGGTCTAAAATGGGCTTTCTAATTGCTGCTAAGTTGTCATAGAGACCTTTGAAGGTGCCGATATGTTTTGTAATTGTTATGTGATTTTATTTCCGAAGATATGTAATTTGTTGGCATAAAGTAAATTCACGTTTCTTGTGATTCTTGGGCATATGCATTCATAAGAGCCTCCCACGCTGCATGAGCTATTTCGAGACCAATGACGAGTCTGAGAGTTTCCTCAGAAAGTGTCCCAATGATCCACCCTCAAAAGAGATGATCAGATTTTCACCATGCTATGAAAGCATCTTTTAATTGAGGATTGATGGCGTTTACATTTGTGGAGTTTCTTGGGTTTGGCACGCATGATGTATTTTTTGGGTTTAGGGATAAGGTAGATACTGCGATGTGTTTTTTTTTTCTAGTGTTCACAATGGCTCTGATACCACAAATAAAAACTAAGAAAAAAAAAATAAGACAAAAAATAATATATCTTATTTCAAAGAATGGCTACACTAGATTGTACAAGTTGTGGCTCTTTAAATAGACTTACATGGTAAGGTTGTAAATAAAGAAGATATTATGAATTGCATATGTTCTCCTTAGATTTTGCACTTGGTATCTCATTTTTGAATATTCAAAGCAGAGGATCCTCAACTGAGGTGGCTGAATCAGCAACGTATAGTCAAACCGACAATGGTTTGGTGAATTCGTCAACGATTTCAGTCAAAATCGTCGACTGTTTGATGAGTTGTTGATGCATTCTTTCTAATTTTAGCCTTTGTCTAAGACCGGAGTTATAACCATCAATGGTAAGATCAACAATTTCCTTCTGAAGTAGTCCATGTATGAAACATGCAATGTATTTGCCGATGGTTTCATGTTAGGATATCGATGGATCTTTGTGTTGATATGAATCTTCCTTTCTTGGTTTGATTTTATTGTCATTAGAGTAATCTTGAGGCTTATTTGATCTTCATTCTAATTTGAATCTTGCTTCTTTGATGTTGTTGGCCTAACAAGGCTTAACATCTTGTTTTGATGCTAACAAACAAGTGAAACTTAACATATTTGTTGAGTAATGATATTTCAGGACTCACAAGGATCAAACATAAAAATGAAGCTTAAGAATGGATTTCAAGATGACATTTTAAAGCTTGAAGCATATGAGAGAGAGTTTGAAAGTATATCAAAGCTTGAAGAAAAACAAGAGAGGCAAAAGAAAGCAAAGCAAAAGAAAGATCAAAGAAAAGACAAGCATGAAGACTCAAGCACCAAGAATATTCAAAGTCTTAGAAGTCTTTATATAAGTGCTTTAATGTTTAAATATCTTTTGAAATATTATTGAAACTCTTTAGGGGATATTTATGGACTTAGAGACTTATTTTAACAACTCGGAAAACGTTTTATTAAAGATCAAAGCAAGAGAGCAAAACTAATTTTGAAAACTAAAAATGAAAAAACCAGAAGAATGGATTGGTCAGCTGACTGACCATATTACACTGGGTTTACTCAGCCGACTAAGAGGAAAACATCAGAATGAATAACTGCCCAGCCGACTAACAATTTGAACTAAAAATAGTCAGCCAACTAATAAATTAATAGAATTTATTTCTGGCATATAGAAAGGCCTTAGCCGCCTATCCAACCGACTGACCTTGTGAAAATTGCCTACCCAGTCGCTTGTCCAGCCGACTGGCTCTACGAAAATTTGAATTTCAAACTCCAACAGGAAAATTTCTAAAAATTAGTTTTTCAAAGGTAAACATTATAAAAACTTGGGGGACACTCCAAGCAATGTGGGGAACAAGGAAACTCTTCCTAAAACCTCTATAAATACATGGTTTTACAAATCGAACTACACTAAGAGCCAAGAAATTGAAAAATCTGCTGAAAGCTATCTTGCAAACCGGTTGTTCTCTCTTGCTCAAATCTTTGCCCAACTGATATTGCTGAATTTCTGAAAGAGCTAATCTTCCTGATCTATTCCTACTACTAATCCTTATCTAAGAAGAATATTGGTGATCTCTACACTTGAGCTTCAATTCTATTTCATATTGGTATTTAAATTGTCGAAGTACATAGTGCTGAATTTGTACTAATCTACTTTATTTGAGAGTGTTCTTGTATGTAGCTACTCTTTTGTATTCTTGCAGTATTTTTTGATGATTCAAGGTGTTTGGATCGTTGGCTAAGCGTGGGGTATCGCTTAGAGAGGCAGACTCTAGCCTAATTGAAGGAGTGACCGAGTGAGGGAACATCACTTGGAGAGGTGGGTTTTAGCCTACTAAAGGAGTGTGTAAACGGTGTTGTTCCGCCCGGCAAAGGAACTGGTTTAGTGAATCCTTTGGTGTTTTGCCAAAGGTAAGGACGTAGGCTGGGGATAAGCCGAACCTCGTAAAAATCGTGCTCTCGCTCTCTCTTTCCCTTGCTCTTTACTTTTAGCATATATAAATTACGTGGATGTTTTAAGTTTCTAAATCATATATACTACGTGAATTAGATATTAAATAAACTTAAACTTAATTAGTTTTTGGGATTGCAAAAATCGAAAGGGAGTACGTTGGTTAATCCATATTTTGCAGAAATTGTAAGGGAGTACGTTGATTGGTGAAACACCCAAAGACTCTTTAACTGAAAGTTTATTTAATGTCTAAGCTTTTGAAATGAGTATTGGATTTTATATTGCATTTAACCATGGGGCTTGATTGAAAATTTCATTCACTACAGGGCTGCAAACAAACTAACCGTCTTGATTGAATATTTTGTGGATTTGATTGATTGGTTTTAAAGTTTGGTGTGATTGATTGTTTTTTTAATTGTGTTACGGATTGTATAAAAAGAACTAAGTTCTTGTGAGATTGTTAAATCAAACAAAGAAGTCAAGAATTGTGTAAAAGAAGCAAAAGAGGTTAAGGAGTCTTAAAAGGAATTAAGAGAAAATTTTTTAAATCCAATTCACCCCCCTCTTGGGGCTACACCTTAGTTTTTAATTGGTATCAGAGAGGGATTATAACAAATCCTAACATGTAGTTATGTAAAGATCTTAATGGTACACTTAGGCGTAGCTTCCTTTGGAGAAGGACAATCCTTAACCAGGCCACCCATCTTTTTTGGTTTAAATTATACATTTTGAAAACAAAAATGAGAATATATCTTCGAACTATGAATTGGAAAGCTTGGGAGGTTGTCACGGATGGTGACCTAATTCCCCTTAAACTAGTAGATGGAAAACAAGTTCCTAAGGAGAAAAAGGACGTGAATGACTTAGATCACAAAATGCTACAAGTTAATTCAAGTGCTATAAATACTTTATATTGTGCTTTAGATATTAACGAATTCAATAGGGTCATGGCTTGCAAATCAGCCAAGGAGATTTGGGATAAATTTTAATTTACTTTTGAAGGAACCATTGATGTAAGAGATAGTAGAATAGACATGCTCACAAGCAAGTATGAAGCTTTCAAGATGAACCCAGATGAATCAATTACAAACATGTACACAAGGTTCACCCACATAATTAACTCACTCAATGCCTTAGGAAAAACATACACCACTTATGAAATGATTAGAAAAATACTTAGAGGGCTGCCACCTATATGGGAACCAAAAGCCACTGCAATAACCGAAGGAAGAAATTTGAAAAATTCCTCTTTAGATGAACTTATAAGTTTTCTCCTCACATATGAAATGTCAATAAATGAGACGAATGGTAAAATCAAAGTTTAAGAATCTATAGCCTTCAAAGCTTCAAAAGAGAACTCTAGTAGTGAAGAAGAGATGGATAAAGATGAACTAGTCTTCATATCTAAGAAACTTGCAAGAATACTACGAAGGAAGAACAAATTCAAAAGAAGAATCCAAAACTCCGAATCAGATGAAGAAGAAACCAATATAAAGAAATCAAAGAATAAAATTCCCACAAGTTATAATTGCAACAAAGCTAGACATATAAAACCGGAATGTCCACTACTTAAGAAAGACTCTAAAAAGAAAAAGAAAAAGACCATGGAAGCCACTACTTGGGACAGTTTGAGTACAAGTAGTTCCTATAATGAATCAAGTGACGAAGAGGTTGCTTATACTTGCTTTATGACTTGGGGCGATGAGGGAAGCTCCTCATCCAAATCGGTTAATGGTTATAGTAGTGATGAATCCAATGATGAAAGGATGCCATCTTATGAAGAATTACAAAATGATTTATTCAAAGTACATAAAATGCTAATCAAAGTAACTAAACAAAACAAATCATTGAAAAACAAGAATGAAGGAGTTATAAAAGAGTTAGAATCTCTCAAACTTGTTGAAAAAGAAAAAAATTCAAAAATCATGAAAATAGAAAATAAGAATAAAGTTGTGATAAAAGAGTTAGAAGCTAAAAATCTTGTTGAAAAAGAAAAAAGAATTGAAAATCAAGAAATTAGAGAGCAAGAATGAAAAATTGATGAAGGAAGTAGAAGACTTGAGATCCAAATCCTCTATGGAAAATGAGAAAGACTTATACATTTATGAATTAGAGGATAAAATTACTAAGATGACTAAAAACCAAGAAAAGGGTAAAAATATAGAAAATTTTTAAATTTATGATCTTAAGAAAGAAATTGAGGATCAAGCCAAAATCATTTACAATTTCACTAAAGGAAAAAAAATTTTTGACAAAATGATTGGCTCACAAAAAATGTCTTTAAATAAAGAAGGCATAGGATTCAATGGAGTTGAAAAAAAAAGGAAAAAGAATTTTTACATGGGATACTTTACAAAAGAATCTAAAGATTATGCTAGCACCTCCTCAAATGCCTACACACATACCACATGTTTTCTATCTAAGAAAAAGTGGTATGTTAAATTTGAATGTCCATTAAAGAGGAAATGTGTGAAAACAAAATAAGTATGGAAAGTAAAAGAAGCATCACTTGTTAAACCATCAAGACCCAAGAAGGTATGGGTACTTAGATAAAAAGCCTTGTATGGAAAATCTCAAAGAGTTTTATTGAAACAAAAATAACATTGTTGGCCAAAATCATAGTATGATTCATACAAAGCTTAAATTAGAAAGCATTAAGATACATGAAGTTTGAATGTTTATATGAAATCAAAAGAAAAGAATAGCTAAAGCAAATAAAACTTGTTGCATAAGTAGAAGAAAGCTTGACAGAAAAATTAAGAAGGTCAGCCGACTGACCACAAGCTCAGCCGACTGACTGAACAAATACTTTAAGAAGATAGGATAGGTTAGCTAACTGGACAACAACTCAGCCGACTGACTGAAGGTAAAAAATGTTAAACAAGTTTGAAATGAAATATTTGAGCAACACAAGAGCAAACTAAGTAAAAGCGTAGTACAATGCACATGATAATGATACTCGGGAAAAAAATAAATAATAAAATAATATATATATATATATATATATTATTCATCAATTAACTAGTTAGATATTATTAAATTAATTAATGAAATAAACAAATAAAAGGAATAGTAAAAAAATAAATTAAATTAAGATTATTTGTTAATTAATTAACTAATTAATTAAACATTTTTAAATTGAATTAACTAAATAAATAATATGTTAGTTATATATGTATTGATATATATATGATAAGTGATATATATAAGTAATGATATTATAACTATATAGGAATATATACACTTAGGAAGTTTCAAAACTTCCTAAGAAAGCAAACTACAGAGACCTCCCCTGAGATTTTCTCTCGTTGCTTTCCTTTGTCTCCTCTCCCTCTCTCCTCAATTTCTCGATGGATATTCAATCGATCGGGAAACAAAAGGTGTCGTTGGATTCCTAACTCCACCACCGAAATTTCTATTGGAGCGGATTTGTCGTGGGAGCGACATAGGTACCATTCTTGGGATAAGGCAAATTTTCCCTAATTTCTCAATTTATCTTTAAATCTACCGTTAAATCAACGATCGAGCACCACCACGTGGTCCTAGACGCGATTGTCGTCATTTTGGTGTGAGTAAATTTTCAATTTGGGTTTTCTAGGCCCCACTCCAAAGCGAGAGTGAGATTTAGGCAATTAAGTAAATTGGTTATATTTGAGGGTATAACTATTTATTTGAAATTTATGGCCCTAGGAAATATTAAAATAGCATTTTATTTAGGGTTAATTTAATAAAACTAGGATTTTTGATTCAGGCTTCGGGTGAGCGCCATAGGCATTTTTCGGGATCCTTCTGGCGTAGTTCAGGAAGTCAGGTAAGGGAAAAAATATATATTAAACCAGAATTTTTATAAATTTAATGGAAAATAAATTATGTTATATATACGTGTATATGTTTTGGTATGAGTTTAAAATGCCAACCATTTAAATTATGTTTTCCAAACTTAGGGCTGTTTATTAGATACGTATATGCGAAAATGGACCGATGAAAGTGAAAGGTATTTTCTGAAAAATTATGTAAGAAATGGAAATTATATTTTTAGTATTCAAATGCTAAATGTGAGTTGGCTTATTTCACAATGAATATGTATGAATTTTATTGCTAAATTGTGTGGCATGAGTAAATGTAAGTTCTATAAAAATATATGTTAAATGTATGAGATGCAAGCTAAGTAAGTAATGCGTTGAGAATAAAATATGATATGAACTATGCTGCTTGTGTATGTTAATGCAATCATGTAAATGTAAGATAGCTGAAAAGAGTCGTGTTAGCAGATTCTAGCTCATTTCTATGTGGACTAACTAATGACAGCCAAAAGGAGCTGTGTTAGCAGATTCTAGTGCATTTCTATGTGGACTAATTGATGACGGCTAAAGAGTAGCTGTAGTACTAGTGAATGAAATGAAAATGGAATGAAATTACAATGGAATGAAATGTGAAATGTGAACAATGTAAATGGGAAAGAGTCACTTAAAGTGAAATGAAATGAAATGAAATATTAAAACTATGAACAAAAACAGATGTGAATGGTTGAATAATGACAAAAAGAATAATGTATTATGATATTAGAAGTATTTATGCTAATAGAATATGTTACAACTAGGGCGGGGTATACTCTTCACCCAAGGACTTGCTGAGAAAGGCGAGTGTGCTAGTAGTATCAAATGTAGTAGTAGGCTGCATAACGCATTAGGCCAGAGGGAACCTACTTGTATGAGAGCATAGATTTCCTAATCCTTGGGGCCTTCACTAGTAAACCTTTGTTTGAACTGTGTGAGTATGAGATCAATCTAACACTAGAGGGCTTACTAAGTAAGGTGAGTGCCTTGATATGCTTCAAAAGTGACCTTCGGGTTGCCAAATGTATCAGAGCAGAGGGGTGCTACTTGTATGGGCAAGTAATCACCCCTATCCTTGTGTAATCTCATGGGTTAAATCTTTTACATGTGATTGATTAGGTTTCAAAGAATGATTCAAAAATTATGTTAACAATTTTCAAATGTTAAATATTACGTTGTTATATAAACTCATGTTAGCCACACGTTGTTTTAATATACTGTTTCTTCCTTTGCTGAGATATGTCTCACCCGAATATAAATGCATCTTTTTCAGGACCTCCTCAAGATCGAGCTTAGAGAGCTCGAGGTTTTATAGCATTTTTGGGAGATATAAGAAAAAAAGGTATAAACATTTTAATGATATTTTTGGGAATGTAAATATTTTATGTTTTATGTCTTATGTTTTAAGGTTGATAAGAAAGGAATGGTTGTGAATACTGGATGTTTTTGGAGATATGGGTATATATGAGGATACAAGGTGATGAATAGTTATTTTGGAGTATAGATAGAAATAGTAAACTCTAGTATTATATTTGTGGATATTATATTTATGTTTTTCGCTGCGTACATGATATTAGAATGTGAATTACTAGGTAAATGAATAGATTAGTCGCACTCCGGACCCACTTAGAGGTTCGAGGCGTTACAACATGTGTATATCTTGAAATTGGTGTCTTGAAATTTCTAAAGACAATGAAAATGATTGATGATTTAATGGCTCACTATGTATTGAAAATCTAAGCATGAAATTATTAAGCATGATTTTTGAAGCATGAATTGTGATATTGATATATGAATATGAAATTAATGCTTATGATGGATCAACATGAATAAATGAAAAATTTGCATCTAAAATAATTTAGTATTCATGAGTTGTGCATAATGTGACATTAGCATTAATATCTACAAAGTATATTAGTATCCATGAATATATAAATTGATATTTGAGCATGTCAAGTATAATAATATCCATGAATATGTTGTGACATTGATATAATATTGATATTTGATATGTGATATCCATGAGCATATACATGATATGAATCAAATGTTTGAAAACATGGATGATAATCTTAAAAAAAAAAAAGAAGCATAATTGATATAAAAAACTGAATGTATTAAATTCAGGGGGAGTATTATGACTCATTGCTTGATTTTTCCCTAATTTTTAAAATGGGTATCATGAATTATTTTTAAATTGGTATCATGAATTATTTTTTTAATTGGTATCATAAAACTTTCAATTGGTAGTATTCTTTAATGTTTAAATTGGTATTAAAAATTCAAAAGTTCAAATTGGAATTATTGAAAATCTCATTGGTATCATATGCTTGATATGAATGTTTGATATTCATATGCTCAAAATATGATTAAATTTTTGATATCCTACTCTTTTTTTATTGATGTCAAAAAGGGGAGAAGTTATGAGCAAAAATGGAAAAATTAAGCTTGATATTGAAAAATTTTGATTGTAAAATTTAAAAATTTTTGTAGCGAAAAGGGAAGAAGTATTTGACAAAGGGGGAGAAGTATTTGACAATTGAATGATCTTAAACTTAACATGATGAGATGAGCATGATAGTGTATTGAATTGAAATTGGTGTTGATATGAATCTTGAAATTACAAATATGTTGAAGATGATGATTATTGAAAGAGAGAGTCTTTTTAAAGGCTTACTCAAATTTTTGCTCCTTATTTGTCATCATAAAAAAGGGGGATATTGTTGGCCTAACAAGGCTTAACATCTTGTTTTGATACTAACAAACAAGTGAAACTTAACATATTTGTTGAGTAATGATATTTCAGGACCCACAAGGATCAAGCATGAAAATGAAGCTTAAAGCATGGATTTCAAGATGACATTTTAAAACTTGGAGTATATAAGAGAAAGCTTGAAAGTATATCAAAGCTTGAAGAAAAACAAGAAAGGCAAAAGAAAACAAAGCAAAAGAAAGATCAAAGAAAAGACAAGCATGAAGACTCAAGCATAAAAAATATTCAAAGTCTTAGAAGTCTTTATGTAAGTGCTTTTGTAATGACCTGCTTATTTTAATATATAATAAAACATAATAAATAAAATAGTCAACCCGAACCCGTGGATAGCGGGAACACCTGTCATACACAGCGGAACCTAGGCAACAGTAAATGTAAATCATAACCATCAACTAATAATTCATAATACCAGAGTTTACTATATTCCCAAAGATACTGTATTTATATATACAATCTCCAAAATATATATCAAAATAAACTTATGATCTTATAACAAAAATCTCTTGATCCTAGATCAGAATTTACCCTTCAGCGGAGGCCCTAACCCGCCGGTCTCTCTGGGTTTCCTAAAATAATTTAAACGTAGGGTGAGACACCTCTCAGTAAGGGTAGATAAATTAAAATCAGCTGTGGCAACATGAATATTTATGCTGTAATATATATACCGTACATTTCACATAGCATAAAGCATAAATCGTAATATGGTTAGATAAATATATCATTTCATACTTCAAAGTAATCATACTAATCATGTATTATTTGATATAATCTATAATACTGAAAACTACCCAGGATGAATAGCTAACTGATGTCATGTATTACCCACCATGACGGGTTGTGCAGCCTAAAGGCGAGACTCAACAATGGATGGCCGGCCACTGCCGAGTCAAAAATGTTTGTAAGTACGATGGGCCCGCCACACCTTGGTCTGGATTGCCAAGTGGATGTCTATACTCTACCATGAAAGCCACATCAATTATCCATCTCCCACCCCCTCGTGGGGTGGTTAGCACCAATTTGATAATAGATATCTGATCTATAAGCTATGGTACCGTGCTCCTGAAACTAAACTAAACTAACATTCGGGTTTCAATAACATATAGTACATAAACATATACTGTTTATCATAAATCAAATAATAACATGTTCTAAATCTTATATTAACATAATAATTACGGCCTCGCGCTGAAAAACATGAATAAATGCGGCCTTGCGCCAAATAACATAAATAATTGCGGCCTTGCGTCGATCATCAATTACAGCTTTGCACCAAACATATCATATATTCTGAAATCATAAGTTACTATGGTTATCATGTTATTCCTGAAAATATTTGTGAACATGCTTTATCTTGTAAATCTAACTTAACATGGTATAATATATATATATATATATATATATATATAAAATAATATTCATGCCACACAAATTGAATGAAACCGTATATGCCATTTTGAAATCACATTTCCTGTACAATTGCAGTATTTTCCCAAACTTACATTTTCTCAATTATACTCATATATAATCACATGCTTTCTGAAAATTATTCTACTATTAAATAATAGTAATTTCAATGGAAAGTAACTATTTTAATTCATCCCCTTACCTGGCAACTAAAAAGCCCCTCTATAAAACTGGTCTTACACCCGTAGGAAACCCTGAGCAGTACCCTAAAAATGATAATTTCCAGAACTAAACTTCAGTATTTATTCGAGTACATCATTTCCTTCAACTTTGGAAAGACCAAATTCGGCATAAAAAGTCTTACCTTAACTCAGGGATGGATTTTAACTTGCTTCCACCAACGATCCGCTCTGACAGATTTGGAGAGAACTTCCCCAAGAGCGTTGTGGTGGCCTCAAATCATCGATCCGGAGACTAACGGGGTCAAAATCAAAGAGAGAAGCGGGGTAAGCTGAAGAAGGAAGAGAGGGAATGGTTCTGTGCCAAAAATTCAGCCTAAAAATGAAATTCGGGCAATTTATAGAGTCGAATTCGTCGACATGACACGTCACCTTGTTGATGAGTCCTATAGAAAGTTCGTCGACGAACCTGCACCTTCGTCGACGAATTTCAGATTTCCCAAAAATCCTCTCTCGGTATCTTCTCGTCAACGAAACTTGTCTTCATCAACGAGGCCCTCTTGTACCCTCGTCGACGAATCCCTTGTGTTCGTCGATGAGGACCTGATAAATTTCCTCAGTTATTACTCTCAAAGTGCAATGTCGGTCTCCTTCTGTTTCTATTTCCATTTCCTTTCTTCTTTATTATTTAAATACTATTATTATTCGGGTCATTATAGCTTTAATGTTTAAATATCTTTTGAAATATTGTTGAAGCTCTTTAGGGGATATTTATGGACTTATAGACCTATTTTAACAACTTGAAAAACATTTTATGAAAGATCAAAGTAAGAGAGAAAAACTAATTTTAAAAACTAAAAATGAAAAAAACAGAAGAATGGACTGGTCAGCCGACTGACCAAATTACACTGGGTTTACTCAACCGATTGACAGGAAAACATCAGAATGAATAACTGCCCAACCGACTGATAGTTCGAACTAAAAATAGTCAGCCGACTGACAAGCCCAACCGACTGACATTTTGGAATGTGGTTAAGCTAGTTGACTGACAAATTAATAGAATTTATTTCTGGCAAACAGAAAGGCCTCAGCCGCCTGTCTAGCTGACTGACCCTGTGAAAATTGCTTACCCTGTTGCCTGTCCAGCTGACTGGCTCTACGAAAATTTGAATTTTAAACTCCAACGAGAAAATTTCTAAAAATTAGTTTTTCAAAGGTAAACGTTATAAAAACATAGGGGACACTCCAAGCAATGTGGGGAACAAGGAAACTCTTCCTAAAACCTCAAATACATGATTTTACAAATCAAACTACACCAAAAGCCAAGGAATTGAAAAATCTGCTGAAAGCTATCTTGCAAACCGGTTGTTCTCTCTTGCTCAAATCTTTACCCAGCTGATATTGCTGAATTTCTGAAAGAGCTGATCTTCCTAATCTATTCCTACTACTAATCCTCATCTAAGAAGAATATTGGTGATCTCTACACTTGAGCTTCAATTCTATTTCATATTGGTATTTAAATTGTCAAAGTACATAGTGTTGAATTTGTACTAATCTACTCTATTTGGGAGTGTTCTTGTACGCAGCTACTCTTTGCATTCTTGCAGTATTTTTTGACGATTCAAGGTGTTTGGATCGTTGGCTAAGCATGAGGTAGCTTAGAGAGGCAGGCTCTAGCCAAATTGAAGGAGTGACCGAGTGAGGGAACATCACTTAGAGAGGCGGGCTTTAGCCTACTAAAGGAGTGTGTAAATGGTGTGGTTTCACCCGGCAAAGGAATTGGTTTAGTGAATCCTTTGGTGGTTTGCCAAAGGCGAGGACGTAGGCTGGAGATAAGCCAAACCTCGTCAAAACTGTGGTCTCACTCTCTCTTTCCCTTTCTATTTACTTTCAGCATATATAAATTGTGTGGATGTCTTAAGTTTCTAAATCATATATACTACGTGAATTAGATATTAAATAAACTTAAGCTTAATTAGTTTTTGGGATTATGGAAACCAAAAGGGAGTACGTTGGTTAATCTATACTTTGCGGAAACTGTAAGAGAGTACGTTGATTGGTGAAACACCCAAAGACTCTTTAACTGAAAGTTTATTTAATGTTTAAGCTTTTGGAAAGAGTATTGAATTTTATATTGCATTTAACCACAGGGCTTGATTCAAAATTCCATTCACTACAGGGCTGCAAACAAACTAACCGTGTTGATTGAATATTTTGTGGATTTGATTGATTGGTTTTAAAGTTTGGCGTGATTGATTATTTGTTTAATTGTGTTATGGATTGTATAAAAAGAATTAAGTTCTTATGAGATTGTCAAATCAAACAAAGAAATCAAGAATTGAGTAAAAGAAGTAAAAGAGGTTAAGGAGTCCTAAAAGGAATTAAGAGAAATTTTTTAAATCCAATTCATCATCTCTTGGGACTATACCTTAGTTTTCAGATGTGAATTTAAATATATTGTCATGCTGATTTGAATTTTCTTGGTTTGAAGGAGTTGTTGAGGTAGCATTGTGGTTTGAATTTAAATTTATTGACGTTGGAACTCCCCTCAATGTTTGTCCACTAATTTTGGCTAGATTAGTTGTTGTATTGAGAGTGTTGATGTTGTGACGAATTGCTAACAATATTTAGTGGAGAAATTATGACTTTTTACAAGATAAAGTTTCCTCCCAAATATGCAATTTGTTGTAGTGCCAAAGAGATAATTCATTCATACTTTCATCGCATATTTTTTGGAAGACTATATATGAAACACATTGTCATGTTTGTGACTAATTAACTTGAACTCAGTCACAAGCTAAAGGACTTTTTGTATCGTTGTTATTATTATTATTATTATTATTATTATTATTATTATTATTATTATTATTATTATTATTATTCAGTTTTTGCATAGTAAAGAAACAAATTACAAAAACAAGTTTGTTTATGATATTGATTTTTTGTTTCTATTATCGATTTTCCATTGTTTGCAAAAAAAATTAAAAATCAAAATTTATGAATTTCAATTATTTTGACAACCTATTGGTGGAAAAGTTTAATACCTAGAAATATATATTTTTTTTTTTGCATTAAATCATTCATTTTATCCACTATTTAATTAAAATAAAAATAAAATGATTATATGAATTTAAATAAAACTAAAATAAATATATCCACAAATTTGAAAAAAAAAACAAATATAATAAAAGTCAACTACAAAATATTTTTATTATTTTTCAATTTTCATCTAGAATACGATTGTTATTTTTAAGTAAATTTTGAAAATATTGATTAAAATAATTATAATAATTTTTATTTTTTATATTATTGCATTTTAATTTGTACTTTTACTATTTAAATTATATTTTTAAAAATTTTATTTGATATAAAGAAAAAAAGAGTATTTTTAATTAAAATTTTAATATTTTACTTTATATATATATATATATATTAATGAAACAAGTTGTTGATTTTTAATTTTAATTTTTTTCATTTTATACTTTTTTGACAGTAACATCGAACTCCCTAATTTACTGAGTACAGATATACATACACTATACAGTGAAATAATAAAAACTAGCTAGCCACAGTAAGGAACAGGGAAATAAGTTTTCCGGCAGACTAAAACAGTTTTTAGTCTACAAGGAAAACAATACGTACGGTACAGTCTTCCTGCCGATTGTCTCTTTCTCCATTTGTGCGAGTCTACTCTCTCTCTCTCTCTCTCTCTCTCTCTCTCTCTCTCTCTCTCGCCCCCTCGCAGTTTCCCTCTCTAACATCCTAATCGCATTCTTATTTTTGGAACATTTCGTTCAAACTCGCAGGCTTTGAAACCCGTACCTTTTTGCTTTCCTCACTCACGTCTCTCTCTCTCTCTCTCCTCTCTCTCTCTCTCTCTCTAACCGTTTTCAGGTTTTGTCTTTGTTGTCTCTGTTTCGGTCCTTTTCTTCCCAAAATCCCCTCATTTTGGCGATGGTGTTTGGGCTTTGGACTAAAGCTGTCCCATTTGAGGCTAATGGCTCCCACTTTGGTATAATATTTTGCTTCCCATTTTATCTCCTCTCTCTCTCTCTCTGAGCATTATGCAGGTGGTGAAAGAACCGAAGGACGCGATGAGAATCGACGGAGGCGATCAGTACCCTCCGCTTACGGTTCCGGAGTCGGCGTTGGAGGCGGTGAGACGGCTGGCGACCGGCAACGCGGTTGTGGTGTTCACAATGAGCGGCTGCTGCATGTGCCACGTGGTGAAGCAGCTGCTCTTCGGCCTCGGCGTCGGCCCTACCATCGTGGAGCTCGACCCCCAGAAGGCTCCCCTCGCCGTTGAAATGCAGGCGCTGCTCTACCATCTAGCCGGAGGACGCGGCCACCAGCCCCTCCCAGCCGTCTTCGTCGGCGGCAAGTTCCTCGGCGGCGTCGAGACCGTCATGTCCTCCCACATCAACGGCACCCTCGTCCCTCTCCTCAAGGACGCCGGCGCTCTTTGGCTCTGATCATCCATGACTCCACCCCCAATATTGTCTCTCTCACACACCATTCTCCTTTTAACTTATCCTTTTTTTTTTTTTTTTTCAAATATAATATAGACTTTTAAGTTAGAAAAATATGTAATGTTATTTGGCATTTGAAATATTTATATATAGTTCTATGAATATATATTTATTATGCATTGTGTTTGATTTTGGAATGGTATTAATGTTGTATTATGTTTTTATCGGTCTCTAGAATTGGTTGACAAATGAATAAAATAAACGGCCAGTGAGAGGGTTATGCAACTTGGAAAGAGAGCAGGATAAGGTTATGATAGGACTCCATACGTACAATGTAAAAGAGTACAATGTATTGATCAACGGGAGGGGTAGGGGGAACGGATGCATGTCATCACTGTCATGTGGAACGTCCTTTACTTAACTAATGGTATTCCATTAATCATCACGTACTGGGTTTTGATTTTGTTTATTGGTATCAGCACTCTAAAATGGACTAATCTGTCGTATTACTGTTTTGTTTAATACTTACTCATTTCATTTACTATAGAGTAACACTAATGTTGATTAATGAATGGTGGAACTATGGTAAATGAATTTTTTTTTTTGTTTTACCTATTAATTAATAGTAGTAATATTAAAGAATAGGCCGTACATAGTAGAGGAGCTCATTATCATTATTCGGTTAGTAGAATTAGGGTTGGAGCAGAATTATAATTCTGACATGATTCTTATTTTTGTGTGTACCTAATAGCATCATTTTGGATGAAATCTTTTTAATGGTTAATAATAAAGTCTTAATATTTAATCGACATAATATGCTAGTACATAGTAGAGAAACATACCCTATTTAATTGTGGAAATAGGGTTGCAATGGAATTGTAATATCCTGATTTTCATTCTCTTATTTGGTTTGCGTAAATGAGAGTAGAATACTCGCATTCCAGCCAAATGTTAGTTTCTCATTCAATAGGAGGGTTACTCATCCTCTTAATTATAAGTAGGAATTGTAATTCCATTCTTGACCATTTTCCTAAAAGAAAATTATTAGATTCATTAAATAATTAATTCTTTAAAAAAATTGATTGTACCTCAATTACAAGCCAAAATGCAAACTTTCATTAGTGACAAAAATGCTACTAATTGTTTTTTAGGTCAGATCTAATGTCCATCCTATAATGTACTCAACTTTAACATCCAAAGGGAGATGAAACTCCTTGCGAACATGTTGGCCTAACTAGGCTTACGACTCTTAATTTTGATGATAACAAAGTAAGGCTATCTAATCTGCTTCAAAGTAATGATATTTCAGTTAATGAAGGCAGAAAGGATTTCAAATGATAAAAGGGACAAATTCTGAAAGCTCATGTCAACATTCAAATCAAATGAAGCTTAGACCTCAAATGATATATCTTGAAAGCTCACAAGGATCAAGGAACATGGAAAGCCCTATATCAAATAAATGATCCATAATGAAAGCTCAAAAAAGTTTGAAAGATCAAAGATCAGTGACAAAGAGAACTCAAAGCAAATAGGAGTCAAATCAGTTTTTAGAACAAGCTTTGTAAGTACTTCAAGTATAATTGTTCATTTTGAAACTCATTAGCAAACAAGACTTAGATACCTTAGTTTTAAGTCTTGGAACTTATTTTTCAAAAAAAAAAACTAATTGATATTCCAAGATTAAATAAGCAAAGAAGAGAGAAATCTAAAATGTTATAACACAAGAAATAAACTGGTGGAAAAACGACTGACTGTCAATGGATAGTTAACTACCATGTTAAAGGACCTAAGAAAGAAGACAGAAGCATGACATTCAACTATCTTATGTTGACAAGCGACTGTTAGTGTAAATTGAGACGACTGAGTGTGTTTTTCCAGTCATCTGTCACGCGATAAATTTTAAAATCACAACAGACATATTTTGAAATTTTAAGTTGCTTGGGGCTCAAACTTATTTAAAACTTGGACCCTACTCCAAGGAAGCTTGGGGAACAAGTTAGATACTCTTCTACATCTATAAATACACCCAAGTTAACTTGATTCAATACCAAGAATTCAATTTTAGCATTCAAAATCTCTCTCAAGCATTCTGAAATTCTCAAAGCTCTCTCTTGCTCACTACTTGCACGAAGTTTACTGAAGTCTTACTGATTTTCTCACTGATATTTTGCTTTAACTATCAATTCTTTCATCAATTGAAAGAATCATACGGTGAAAAATTTCTAGAGCTTCAATCTAAATTTCATATTGTGAATTTTGTTGAAGTATATAGTTTTTGATCTGTACTAATCAGCTCTTTGAGGAGCAATTCTTGTACGTCTTATTTCAAATCTTTTTAACAGATTGATTGATGGTTCGAGTGTTGAATCGTTGGACCAAGCAAGAGAATATTGTTTGGAGAAGGTGGGCTCTAGCCTTAACAAAGGAGTGTTGTAATCGGTGTTGTTCCTCCCGGTAAAGGAACTACAATAGTGGAACCTTTTGGTAGTTTGCCAAGGGAGAGGACGTAGGCTGTGTTGAAGCCGAACCCCGTAAAACCTTGTGTTTCTCTCTCTCTTCCCTACTCTTTACTTTTCAGCAAAATTTACAAACTGTGTGAATGCTTTAAACTCTGAATTCTAAGTGTTTGGTTTTTAAATAGACAGGAAGATAATTTGTTTTGGTTTGATCAATATTGATTGCGGAAACCAAAAGGGACTATGTTGGTTGATCACTCTTAACTTATTAAACTGAAAGTTTATTTAAAAGCTGAACATTGGGAATAAGTGTGTTTGAAAATTTTAACACAGGGCTTATACATATTCAGCAAGCATTACATATTGCTATAGGGCTATTGTTACAAGGATAAAGTGATTGGTTATTTTGTTTTGGTTGTGGTTGATTTGAATTAATTTTGTGATTGTGTTTGAGGTGTGCTTATTGTTATAACACAGAAAAAAAAGGAAATAATTTTTTTTAAAAAAAAAAACCCAATTCACCCCCCTTTTGGAAAAGCTATTCCAATTTTATAACACAACACCAAATTGGTCTTGAAGATGGTGCCTTGAAAATGTAGACTATTGGGATGCATGCAACTTCAAAATCATTTTGAGAATAAGCTTATGCAATATCCAAAGGTCCTTGAGTATCTAAATGGAAACTTGAGAAACATCCAAGATGCAAAAGATTGCCCAGAACAGAACACAAAAAGTGGTAACCCTGGTTGAATGCCTTGTTGAGCAAGTAGCCATTATCTTTGCGACATAAGGTGCAACCCTAGGATATAGAAATGAAATAAATGGCCACCTTAATCATAAGGTATGGTTAGTAATCTTAGAAATATTCGTAATGAGGAAGTCTTCATTGTAATTAGGGCAGGGGAAGATTGTAGAGACCCGAAGAATTTTACCAAATTAAGTTTTAAAAGAGAGGGGAGAAAATAAGTTTTTCTAAGGGTGTTCAGCAGGCCTCGTCGACGAGGCTAGATCGTTCATCGACGAGGAGCCTTCTGGGGCACATCGACGGGGACATGTGTCTCGTCGATGAGGGATTATAGAGAGATGTGTATCAGGGCCTGAAATTTGCTGACAAGGAGTAAGTGCTCATCTACGAACCTCCTTCTTGTGCTCGTCGACGAGATGACGGGCTCGTCGACGAGTCTGCACTTTATAAATATGCTAAACTCGGATTTGTAGCGAGAAAATTTTTCATGAAGGATTTCTCTCTCTAGGAAATACGCCCTCCTCACCTTTTCTCTAACTTTTTAGCTTAATTCTTTGTCGAATCGACGATCCGAAGCCACCACGCTACTCCTGGGAACTTTCTCTTCATTTCTGCAGGAGTGGACCATTGGTTGGGCCAACTTGGGTGCCATCCCAAAATTTGGATAAGTTAGCTATTCTCAGTTTTATTGAGTTTTTGGTGTTTTTGGACTGAGGAAAATATGTTAGGAAAGATAATACTGAAGTTTTGTTAGATAAAATGTTAATTTCAGGGTGTTGTGCTAGGAACATTGCCGGTGTAGGATTGGGTGTTTTGGGGGTATCTTAGCAAACCAGGTAAGTGGATAAACTAAGTTAGAATTTTTCATGAAATTATTTATTATTCTACAGCATTAAATTTCAGGAAAATATGTATATTATAGAATTATGTTTGGGAAATACTGTTATAAACAGGGATATGATTTAAACGTGTTTTGTTAGAAATTATGATTTTAGAATAGATTTTACATTCAGAATGTTACCCATTTCTGCGTGGCATGAGTTTAAATTTCCATGTAATTATGTATATCAGAATAATATATTTTCCCAGATCAAGCATGATATGATAGTTTTCAGAGCAATTATAAAACAATTCAGGAACCATGAGTTTATGTTTGTAATATTAAACAGTACTGAGAAATTATGTTCAGTATATTATAATATGCCGGTGCAGATGTCATGATTCATGTTATGTTATGCCGGCGCAGATGCCATGATTCATGTTGGCGCAGATGTCATGATTCATGTTGGCGCAAATGTCGTGATTCATGTATGATAAGACTGGATTCATGAAATATTATCATGTCAAATAGTATTGTGAAATACGAAACAGTTATGTTCAGTATATGAAACTTATTATATGATATCAGAACCCGGATGGTATGGTTTAGTTTAGTTTCAGAAGCACGATACTGTAACTATATGTTCAGAATTATGATAGTGCTACTACACGACCAGTAGTGTGGGAGATGGCAGTCGATATGGCTTTCGTGTAGAGTGGATTTGTTCCCCTAGCAATCCGAGACTAGGTGGGACAAGCCCATCGTACTTACTCACTTATGATTGATGTAACATGGTCGGCCAGCCATTGCTAGGTCCCGCCTTTGGGTTGCACAACCTAGTCATGTGGGGGATAAGACATGACACCAGCTAGCTATCCATCCTAAGTGTTATTTTAGTATTGTACAGTTATATAAGATAATTTTCATGTATAGAAAACTAATATACTTATTAAACTGTTTATATGTATAACACGAAAATGCACATAACGCCACACACTAATGTTAATTTATTTCTCTTACTGAGAGGTGTCTCACCCCAGCTATACAAACATTTCAGGAGTCCCTGATAGAAGAGCGGATAGAGCTCCGCAGTGTTAGAGGTCGATTGTCTTGCCCTGTCAAAAGGGTAAGCCGTTATGCTAGGTTTTTGGGTTATGACCCTAGGGAACATTTTTGGTCTTTTTGTAATGTGTATTAGTATTTGACAGGTTTGGTAAAACTATGGTATTGTATTGGTTGAATGACTTGTTATGTATATGTTTTTTATATTTTTCGCTGCTTAGATATCAGAGTTATATTTTAGGCATATCCCTAGTGCCCATGGGTCAAGGAGGATTATGTCTTATCAGCTGAATATGATAATAGAATTATTATATTAAATGTTATTATGGAAAAAAATGATTACGATAAAATAGCCAGATTGTTACAATGTGATATCAGAGCCTAGGTTGTTAGGTTCTATAAACTTTAGAATGCAACGGAAACAATACCAGAATATAGGACAAGGATTTGAGATTTTGTCTTGTAGTTTAGAGGTAGAACTTCAGTGGTGCTTTCTATGTCTTTCCTAGGGTGACGATTTTAGGAAAGCCATAGTAAACTATTATCGAGTTGTGTTTCTAAAGTGTGGGATTGAATCTTGAAATAAGATAAGCGTTCGTCAACGATGTTGCACTTTGGGATGTAATAGCCTAAGAGAATTTATCAGGTCCTCATCAACGAACACAGTGGATTCGTCAACGAGAGTACAAGAGGGTCTCGTCGACGAAGACAAGTTTCGTCAATGAGAAGATATCGAGAGAGGATTTTTGGAAGTCTGAAATTCGTCAATGAGGGTGCAGGTTCGTCGACAAACTTTATATAGGACTTGTCGATGAGGTGACGTGTCTCGTCGTCGAATTCGGCTCTATAAATAGATGAAACTTGGATTTTTACGTAGCAAATTCACAGAAACTCCCTCTCTCTCCTCTCTTTACGGTCCTTCCCTCTTCTCTCTTTGATTCCAGCCCCGTTAGTCGTCAGATCGACGATCTGAAGCCACCACGATGCTCCTAGGAAAGATCTCTTCAAGTATGCCGGAGCGGATCGTCGGTGGGACGAAATTAGATTTCATCCCAGATTTAGGTTTAGGTCTTTTTGTTGAAATTTGACTTTTCAGCAGTTGTAAGGAATGTTGTAGACGTAGAAATAGTAATATTTTATTATAGGATAAATAGTTTTCAGGGTGTTGAGTGGAGAACCATGCGGGTGTAGGATCAATCACGGTAGGGGGATTTTAGTAGAAATCAGGTAAGGGAAATATGCTATGCTTGGCAATTCTAGTATGTTTTCAGTATAAATTATACGTTATTATCAGATTATTATTCATAGCAAAAATTTATACAGTTTATCAAGTATGTTTAATATGTTTTAATTTACTGTGTGGCTTGAGAATATGGATATAGTATAGAAACTTGCTTTATAGTATTTTCAGAGTTATGTTTTACAGAATATACAAACAGTGAATATGTTTTATAGTAATTATAGAATACCATAATTATACAGTTTACAATACCACGACATATAGTTTTACAGTTCATTTCATAAATACAGTTGATACATATATAGTTTATAGTACCATGACATACAATTTTTTAGTTCATTTCAGAAATACAGTTGATACAGATACAGTTTATCACAGTGTCATGGTTAATACAGTTATTACAGAATCATGGTAAAACAGATAGTTGTATATAGAAATGTACTATATGGTATCAGACCCTGATGGACCATATAGATACAGTTTACAGAGCACGGTACCATTGCTACATACAGTATAGAGTGCAACCACCTATTTAGATAATACGTGGTAGTAGGTCGATCAAATGTCCACGTGTGGACAGGCTCCCTATTAGATATGGGTTGAGGAGGGCTGATCAGACTGATGGAGTATAGTGGTTTATCCTGGTCAACCTGTCAGGGTAGATCCTGCCTACGGGCCGCACAACCCTGTCATAAGGGGTCAAATCATGACATACAATTATCCATCCAGGGAAGTTTTCAGTTATTATTATGTATGTACGGTTTCACAGAAACAGGGAATATACGTATATATATTCAAAGTATTATGTATAGAAACCTAAAATACAGATATGTTAAGCAACATGGGAAAGGTGGTGGTTACATTATTTATACTATATTTACAGATTCAGTTATACATGATTATATAGAAACTGATTTTCATAGTATTGTAACTCATTTGCCACACACTAGCAATAGCATATTTTGTCTTACAGAGCGTCGTCTCATCCCATTACCTCAACATTTTTTTCAGGTGATCTAGGTAGGCAAACAGATCAGACTTGCAGATAGAGGGGTTTCAGTACTGCCCTCTTAGTAGAGTGAGTATTTTTTAGAGTATTTATGTATAGGCCTAGCACAGTTGAGGGTATTTTGGGAAACAGTCATATATGTATATTTTGGGGACGCATTTTAGCACTCTAGTATTGTATATTTTCTTGATTGTGTTTATATGAATTCTGCTTCTTGCTGCTTAGGTTGATGGTTTGGTTTAATCTAATAGGTATTAGAGCATTATAAATTTTACAGCATAAAAAAAAATCAAAACTGGAAAATAAATAGCAGGTCGTTACATAGGGGATTTATGTTAGATGCATAAGTTATAAGGATAGGGTCCCTAAGTCATGTTTATTATCTTTTCAAGATGGACCCTAGAGGAGGTAGTGCCCATACGAGCAGTAGTGATGGTGCAGGGCCCTCGAGTGCAGGCGGAGCTGATTCTGATGCGGTATTGTGTAGTGTGGCTTATTAGGTTATGGCTGAGATCGCCAGAAGCTCCAAAGAGCAGAGAGGCCCATCTACAGGCCATGGATGCATGATGGAGAAATTTACCAAGATGAATCCTTCGGTATTTTTAGGAGGAGTTGATCCTGCAGCTGCTAAGAATTGGATGCAGGAGATCGAGAAAGTTTTGGCAGTATTGCAGTGCACAGAGGAGCATAGGGTCCTCTTCGCCACCTATAAACTGACAAGGAAGGCCAAGAGGTGGTGGACTGTGGTGAAACTTCTAGAGCAGCAGAGGACGACATCGATGGTTATGACATGGGACAAATTTAAAGAATTATTCTTTGATAGATATTTCCCAGTCATTGTCAAGGAAGCTAAAGTGGAAGAGTTCTTGAATTTGAAGCAAGGATAGCAGTTGGTCCAGCAATACGCGGTGAGCTTTGTTGAGTTATCCCGCTTTGCCCCATTTATCATACCCAATGAAGCAAAGAAAGCAAGACAGTTTGAAAGGGGTTTGAGGCGTGAGATCTACAGGCAAGTTAGGGTGTTGAAAATACAGAACTTTGCTGAGTTAGTTGATAGAGCAACTTTGGCTGAGGCTGGTGAGCGGTTGGGTGTAGAGGAACAGGGACAGAAGAAGAGGTCCACACTTTCAGGATTTTAGTAGGGCTTTGGTCGGGGTTATTGGAGGAGAGGAAACTATGGCAAAGGTTAGAGGCAAGAGAATGGGGGCCGTGAGGTTCAGGGTGCTCAGACCTACCCTGTATATCAGAGATGTGGAAAGAGGTATTTGGGAGAGTGCTGAGCAGAGAGAGGTGTATGTCATTGTGGAGGATCGGGGCATTTGGTACGAGATTGTTCTATATCTATTAGTACTGCTTTTGCTCCTAGGAAATTCAGGGGAGGTTGCCAGGTGCCTCGTGGAGGTCAGTAGAGGAATGCAGCCCTAACGAGGGTTAATGCTTTGACATTAAGAGATGCAAAGACTGCCACAGACGTCGTGACAGGTACCCTTATTATTTTTTCATGTCATGTTATTGTTTTATTTGATTTGGGTGCTACTCATTCTTTTGTATCTGCGAATTTCATTAAATTATCTAGAAGCGAGACCTAGTTATTAGATGTAGAATTGTCAGTAGCTTCACCATCTGGTTCAATGGTAAAGTGTCATAGGGTGCTCAGAGGTTATCCTGTAGAAATTTGGGGGAGAGTACTACTTGCTGATCAAATTGTACTTGACATGCATGGGTTCAATGTAATACTAGGTATGGAGTGGTTGGCAGCTAACTATGCTAATATTGACAGTCATTTGAAAGAGGTGATCTTCAAACCACCAGGCAAGCAAGAATTCAGGTTTGTGGAGTCGCGGGTGTGTTCCCCACCTCAGTTAGTGTTAGCTATGCAAGTGAGAAGGCTACTCCTGGATGGTTGTTAGGGGTTTATGGCTTTTGTAAAGGGGTGTCAGGAAATGAATTGAAACTTGGCAATACACTAGTGGTTAAGGAGTTTGTTGACTCTACGAGTCCAATCCTGTTTTGATAATGACAAATCACTTGGTATTTGATGTGTGCATTGAGATTGTGAATAGGAACAATATTTAACATGCATGGAAGGATAGAAAGTCTTGGAAAGACATGAAGACTAAAGTATATCCATCTTGGTAAAATCCATGGAACTAAAAGAGTTGAAGAATGAAGATGCAAGAGGCAAGTTCAAGATCGTCATGGGAATGGGTATTTAGAATTGAATGTATTTACATATTTCATATGATTTAATTTGAGGCTCAAAATATACCCTAGACTGACCTTAGGACTCATGCATCTCATGAACATCTTTAGGGGATATTTATAGACTTAAAGAGTTTTTAAAACCCCAAAAAATATTTTATAAAAGAGCAAAGAAAGGGAGCAAAAACAAATTTTTGAAAATAAAAAGGAAAAGCCAGAAAATGTTTAGTTCAGAAGACCAAACTCCCTGACCAGTCGTCTGAAGTGTCAACTTTAGAAGACCAAAGTTAAGCTTAGTCGTCCGAATAAGTTCTTCAAAAAAATTGAATATTAAGTTCAGTCGCCTAAAGAATTATTGGAGAAACACAAAAATAGGCAAAAGCACACCAAAAGACTGAACCCTAACTTCAGTCATCTAAACCCACAACTTCAGAAGTCTATACCCAAACTTCAAACGTCTGACCTTGTGTCTAGGTTAAGTTTTTGAAGCTCTAAGTAACTTCAGTCGTCTGAGCTCTAATCCTTAGTCGTCTAAACTTATGGGAAGATTAAAATTTTGATTTTTAATGAGAGAACACATGAGTTATTTTCACAATCAAGTTGATCCAACGGTAAGAAATCATCCTAAGGGCAAGGTTACCTATATAATCAACATCTAAACCCTTGTGCCCCCAACAAGTGAAAAGAGAATGAATCTTTGGCATACAATTGAGGATATTGCACGTTTAGCATAACTTGGGAGAACTTTGAACACACTGCTTGTAAGAACCCAAAATATGAAAAATGCGTTTAAATATTAAGAGAAGGGTAAAATTGGAAATTGCCGAGTCAAAGGGCTGTAAAAGGAAATTTCCTTTGCTTCCTCATTAAGAAATCTCAAATATCTCTCTCTCTCTCTCTCTAAACCTCTTCCTACTTCTTCTCTCTAGAATTCTTCGCTGATTGTTGACGAAATCAAAAAACGGAAGCTACCACGAGGATCCTGGAAGGATTCTCTGTAACTTCTACGGATCGGAATCTTGTTTCGGAGATTTTTGGGTTTCGGCATAAAATCAAGGTAAGGCTCGGTTTTCAATTATGATCCAGTAGATTTGTAGGTAACTGTCTTGTGAACATATTCTATACTGTGATTTATAGGTTTTGGAACTCGGTTCGCTGTTTAGGAACCTTGGAGTTCGGGATTTGCTTACGAGGTTAAGGTAAGGGGAACTATGTTTATATTGGTTATTTTTGAAATCGGACTCGGTGGAACTATGGTCCACGGTCCTGTGTGTGTTTTGGCTACTCATTTGGGGGGATCTAAAGGGGAAAACTATGGGTTTTTCATTATTACAATTTTGGGAAAAAGGAAGTGACGGGCTGAATCCTGGGTTTTGTTGAAAACCGAGTATATGCGTGATTTATACTGTGATATTGGGATGGTCATGCCTTGACTTTTTTTAAACTGTATTTGTTTGGAAAACCATGATTTAGATTACCAAATGAGTGTGGTTTGTTTGGTTATATGAGCATGCATGTGTGTGTGATATGTTGAAATGCTAGTAGGAACGCGGTTTCAAAATTGTCCCAGGTACTGAAAGTGTTTGGCTCTATATCCGAGGGCGTGTTATCACCTGCCATGTAGGCAAGAGTGTTCGGCTCTATATCTGAGGGCGTGAGCCTATTTCGGCAGATCAGGCCGAAGGGTGTGGATCCACCAGTTTAGCACCGGTACGATGCCATGGGAGTCAGGGACTAGCCATGTGCCGGTGGTGCCGTGTTCACGGGTTGGCTATAGGCCAACGCCGTATGTAGCGGGCCGGCTTCGGGCTAAAGAGTGTGACGACACTGAGGATTATTGATCATGTGTATGTATTGTGACGGGACTGTGTATAAATGGCCGCCGTATGCGTGCATGTATGCACTATGTGAATTAGTACTGGATTGCATTCAATTGCGTGTATGTTGTATCATGATAACACTCAAATGCCATACACCGATATAACCGTTGTTCTTCCTTACTGAGAGGTGTCTCACCCCTACTGTACGTACATTTTGGCAGGTCCTTCAGGTAATCGGAACTAGCGTCCTGGTGTAGGGAGCGTAGTGGCCGGTGTACTACGTTAGCGCTTGGGTAAGTGCTAGGATTATAGTTTTGTTGGGTTGCCATTTTGACTTGTATTTGGGCACCCAGTTTGTACATTTTGTTAGAGTCATGTTCTGCTCTTGTATAGACTCTGGTATGGTACTGCATATGTTGATATAGAATGACGTTTTTCGCTACATATATGATTATGATTGGATGTGTTTAGGGTGCTTGGGAACCTCATGGGGTTGGACCCTTATGCTTTGTACTGTATCTGTGATGATTTGTATGATACAGGGATAGATTAGATTATATTTTCACCCTCGAGTCCCATTTCTGGATTCGGGGTGTGACAGCTTGGTATCAGAGCTAACTAGGTTACTAGATCTTGTAGACTTGGTTAGGCTTAGTTATAAGTACATACTAGAGTATAAGATGTAGATATGGGTAGAGTTGGTTGAGGGTTGTTCGGTTGCTAGACCGGGAATTGTCGACGATATTCCGTGTTTTTCCTGGGATGACGATTCCAGTAAAAGCAGGGCAGATCATTGATGACTTTCGTGTCGGTATGATAGGACAGACCTAGACCTGGCAGGAAGTAGTTAACACGATTAGTGTAGATCATTGTGTTAACTGTATGTGTTTTAGGGATACTGATAGATTCCTATTGTGTTGTAGAATGGAGCCCAAGGATAATAATCTGGGAAGTGGCTCCGAGGAGACTGCGAGTGATGAGTCTCCTTCTGTCCCTCGGGGTTTGACGAGGAAGGTATTGCGGGAGATTGGGCGGAGTGTGAGGAGACGCGAGCGCTCTCCTACTACTGCGGGTTGCACCATTGAGAAGTTCACACGCATGCATCCTCTGACGTTCTCTGGAGGACCAGACCCGACGACAACAGAGGACTAGATGGAGAAGACTGAGAGGATTCTGGGAGTCTTGCACTGCACGGATAGGCATGGAGTCCTCTATGCTACTTTCCAACTGTCTGAGGAGGTGGGTCGATGGTGGATTGCAATGAGTCTGCTGGAAAGGCAGAGAGCCGGTCCTGAGGAGATGACGTGGAGCCAATTCAAGGAGGTGTTCTTTGAGGAATACTTCCCGGCTTCTGTACGAGATGCGAATGCAGATGAGTTTTCTGCGTTGACTCAGGGGAGTTTGATGGTGCAAGGGTATACGGTTTGATACATAGAGCTGTCCCGCTTTGCACCATGTATGATCTCAAGCGAGTATGAGAAGACTCGAAGGTTCAAGAAGGGTTTGAGGAAGGATATCTGCAGACTAGTGGGTATGCTTCAGATCCGCGAGTTCTCAGTGTTGGTGGATAAAGCCACGGTGATCGAGACTGGTATCCAAGAGGAAGAGGTGGATCAGGAATCGAGGAAGAGGACGGTACCTTCTGGTTCTCAAACAGGATCTCATCAGGGATCGTGGAAGAAGAGGAGCAAGGGCTCGGGTTACTGCCAGAATACCGAGCGCCAGGACTCTCAGATGAGCCAGATCGGTGGTCGTTGTACCAGATGTCACAAGTGGCACGAGGGAGAGTGTCGGTCATTTGGGGGTAGTTGCTACAATTGTGGCCAGCCAAACCGTATGTCTCGTGATTGTCAAGCACCGAGGTGAGACGTTCCTACAGTTAGTGGGGACCGAGGGAGTAATCAGATACCTCGGGGAACCGCTCAGACGAATACAGCTCCTGCCAGAGTATACTCTCTTACTCCAGCGGATGTTGAGCATGCAGGTAACGTGGTGACAGGTACCTTATTATTGCTTTTGAATAAAGCTTCTGTTTTGTTTGATTCGGGTGCAACCCATTCCTTTGTGTCTATGAATTTTGTGGGATGGTGTGGGGTTGAGACTCGAGATATGAATGAGGTGTTGTCTGTTACTACACCATCTGGTAGTGTATCCTTCTGTAGGAAGATATGGGTAGACTGCCCAGTGGAAATTCAGGAGAAGCTGCTACCGGCAAATCTTATGGTATACGACATGTCAGGGTTTGATGTTATTCTGGGGATGGATTGGGTGTTCTCCAGTTATGCCGTGATTAACTGTCGTAGGAAGGTGGTAGTTTTCAGACCTCCTAGAGAGCAGGAGTACGAATTCGTGGGATCGTGTGTGCGTTCAGTGCCACAGATTCTGTCGGCATTATTGGCGAGGAGGCTACTCTTGGATGGATGTCAAGGGTACTTAGCTTGTGTCAAGGAACCGCCGCGGGATAAGTTAAGACTCGAGGATATTCGGGTAGTCAGCGAATTCCTGGATGTGTTCCCAAATGATTTACTTGGTTTACCTCTGGATCGTAAGGTGGAGTTTGTGATAGAGTTGCCGCCTGGTAAGGTGCCGATCTCTAAAGCTCTGTACCGGATGGCTCCATCAGAATTTCGGGAGTTGAAGGAGCAGTTACAGGAATTACTAGATAGGGGATTCATTCGACCTAGTGTTTCGCCCCGGGGAGCTGCAGTACTATTTGTGAAGAAGAAGGACGGGTCGATGCGGATGTGCATTGATTACCGTGAGATTAACAAGGGTAACTGTGAAGAATCGTTATCCTTCACCTCGTATAGATGATCTCTTTGACTAGTTGCAGGGGACGTGGGTCTTTTCAAAGATCGATTTGCGGTCAAGTTATCACCAAGTGAAGGTTAGAGCGGAGGATGTAGCGAAGATGGCTTTCTGAACCAGATATGGCCACTACAATTTTTTAGTCATGCTTTTTGGGTTGACGAATGCTCCGGCGGTGTTCATGGATCTGATGAACAGGGTTTTCCATGAGTACTTAGATCAATTCGTAGTGGTATTCATTGATGACATTCTGGTATACTCGAGGAGTACGGAAGAGCACATGGAACATTTGAGGTTAGTGTTATAAATTCTGTGAGAGAAGAAGTTGTATGCTAAGTTGAAGAAATTTGAATTCTGGTTGAGTCATATTGCGTTCTTAGGCCATGTGGTTACTGGGGATGGAATATCAGTTGATCCTAGCAAGATTGAAGCTATGGTCGACTGGGTAAGGCCGAAGAATGTGCAGGAGATTCGGAGTTTTCTAGGACTAGCGGGATACTATCCTTGGTTCGTAGAGGGTTTCTCTAAACTGTCTGGACCTATGACTCAATTGACCAGGAAGGGAGTCCAGTTTGAGTGGACCAATGATTGCGAGCAGTGCTTTCAGGAGTTGTAGCACCGGCTGGTTACTGCTCCAGTGTTGACCATTCCTTCGGGGGATGGTGGATTTGTGATTTATAGTGACGCGTATCTGAAGGGCTTAGGATGTGTGCTTATGTAGCAGGGTAAGGTTGTGGCGTATGCTTCTCGGCAACTGAAGGAGTATAAGAAGAATTACCCTACGCAGGATCTGGAGTTGGCTGCTGTTGTGTATGCACTGAAGATCTGGCGGCACTATTTGTATGGGGTGTAATGTGAGATCTTCACTGACCATAAGAGCCTCGGGTATTTCTTCACTCAGAAGGAGTTGAGTATGAGGCAGAGGCGATGGCTAGAGTTGATTAAGGACTACGATTGCACGATCAGTTATCACCCGAGGAAGGCAAATGTGGTGGTTGATGCGTTGAGTCGGAAGTTAGGACCTACAATTGTATCTATGGTTGTAACTTAGTATCACATCATACGGGATTTGGAGAGCTCAAGTATAGAGTTGGTGGCTGGTGATCATTCGGCTTATTTTGCTAGTTTGGTGGTCCAACCGACCCTATTTGAGCGTATAAAAGCTACGCAGGCTAGTGATGCAGAGTTGGCAGAGGCTATGGAAAAGGTACAGCAGGATTAGCTACAGAGTTAAACAGCTCTGAAGGAGGTGTGTTAAGGTTTGGGACCAGACTCTGTGTTTCGAACGATGATGAGATTAGAAGGACGATTCTGGAAAAGGCGCATCGTTCTATGTATACGGAACATCTCGGTAGTACAAAGATGTATCGGGACTTGCGCGAGACCTTCTGGTGGTCTGGTATGAAGAGGCAGATTGCTCAGTTCGTGGAGTAGTGTCTGACGTGTTAGCAGGTGAAAGTTGAACATCAGAGGCCTGTAGGGCTGTTGCAGCCTTTGCCTATTCCGGTGTGGAAATGGGAGCATATTTCCATGGATTTTGTGACCGGATTTTCGCCAACGCTTCACTGGCAGAATGCTATCTGGGTGATTGCGGATAGATTGACGAAATCTGCTTATTTCATACCGATGAAGGTTAGCTATCCTTTGAGTAGGCTAGCAGGTTTGTATGTGCACGAGATTGTGAGAATGCACGGGGTACCAGTGTCCATTGTGTTAGATTAAGATTCGAGGTTTACTTCTCGATTTTGGACGAGTTTGTAGGAGGCATTGGGGACGAAGCTTACCTTTAGTACAACGTTCCACCCCCAGACTGATGGACAGTCGAAGAGGACGATACAGATATTGGAAGATATGTTGCGAGCTTGTGTGTTAGACTTCGGTGGTAGCTGGATATAGTTTATGCCACTTGTGGAGTTCGCTTATAACAACAGCTTCCAGTCTAGTATCGGGATGGCACCGTTCGAGGCTTTGTATGGTCGGAGGTGTCGATCTCCCTCGTGTTGGGATGAAGTTGGTGAACGTCAAGTGTTAGGACTTGAACTTGTGCAGCAGGCGTCTAAGAAGGTGGGTTTGATCTGGGAGAGGATTAAATCGGCTCAGAGTCAGCAGAAAAGTTATGCAGATGTTCACCGCCGTGAGTTAGAGTTTGAAGTGCGAGGTAAGATATTTTTGCATATTGCTCCGATGAAAAGAGTGATGAGATTTGGCAGGAACGGCAAGCTGAGCCCGAGGTATATTGGACCATTCGAGGTACTTGAGCGAGTGGGTCTTGTAGCCTATAGAGTTGCATTACCTCCAGCACTTTCGAGGGTCCATGATGTGTTTCATGTCTCCATGTTGAGGAGGTACGTGTTGGATCCTTCACATGTGATTAGTTATGGTGAGTTGGAAATTGGGGATACTTTAGTGTATGAGGAGATACCTGTTCAGGTTCTAGACAGTAAAGTTCAGAAGTTTCGTACCAGAGAGATACCGTTAGTGAAAGTATTGTGACGAAACCACGAGGTTGAGGAAGCTTCTTGGGAACTGGAAATGAAAATACGTCGGAAGTATCCACAGTTATTTTGAGCACTTATACATGATCCTACTGTGGGTTGGGATAGGTGGTTAGTCGTCGGGAGTGTGCGTATTATGAACTCCTGAGACTGTTGTATATGTAATCACGGTATTCCTCCACCATAAGTGAGGGTATGTATGTGTATGTGTATGATGGGACTGCGCTGTGGTGATCGCCAGTTCGCTCTTGAGTTGTGTCTATGAGAGATGGCAAATTTTGAGAACGAAATTTTTGTAAGGAGGGGAGATTGTAAGAAACCAAAATATGAAAAATGGGTTTAAATATTAAGAGAGGAGCAAAATTGAAAATTACCAGGTCAAAGGGCTATAAAAGGAAATTTTCTTTACTTCCTCATTAAGAAATCTCAAATATCTCTCTCTCTCTCTCTAAACCTCTCCCTACTTCTTCTCTCTAGAATTCTTCGCCAGTCGTTGACGGAATCGAAAAACGGAAGCTACCATGAGGATCGTAGAAGGATTCTCTACAACTTCTACGGATCGCAATCTCGTTTCGGAGATTTTCGAGTTTCGGCGTAAAATCGAGGTAAGGCTCCGTTTTCAATTATGATCCAGTAGATTTTTAGGTAACTGTCTTGTGAACATAATCTGTACTGTGATTTGTAGGTTTTGGAACTCGATTCGCTGTTTAGGGACCTTGGAGTTCGAGATTTGCTTACGGGATTAAGGTAAGGGGAACTATCTTTATATTGGTTATTTTTGAAATCAGACTCGGTGGAACTGTGGTCCACGGTCTTGTGTGTATTATGAATACTCATTTAGGGGGATCTAATGGGGAAAACTATAGGTTTTTCATTATTACAGTTTTGGGAAAAATGGGGCGACGGGTTAAATCCTGGGTTTTGTTGAAAATCGAGTATATGTGTGATTTATACTGTTATATTGGGATGGTCGTGCCTTGACTTTGTTTAAACTATATTTTTTTGGAAAACCATGATTTAGATTACCAAATAAGTGTGGTTTGTTTGGTTATATGAGCATGCATGTGTGTGTGATATGTTGAAATGCTAGTAGGAACGCGGTTTCGAAATTGTTTCGGCTCTATATCCGAGGGCGTGTTATCGCCTGCCATGTAGGCAAGAGTGTCTGGCTCTATATCCAAGGGTGTGAGCCTATTCTGGTAGATCAGGCCGAAGGGTGTGGATCCACCAGTTTAGTGCCGGTACAATGCCATGGGAGTCGGGGACTAGCCATGTGCCGATGGCGCCATGTTCATGGGTTGGCTACGGGCCAACTCCGTATGTCGCGGGCCAACTTCAGGCCGAAGAGTGTGACGACACTGAGGATTATTGATCATGTGTATGTATGTGACGGGGCTGCGTATAAATGGCCACCGTATGCGTGCGTGTATGCATTGTGTGAATTAGTACTGGATTGCATTCAATTGCGTGTATGTTGTATCATGATAACACTTAAATGCCACACACCGATATAACCTGTGTTCTTCCTTACTGAGAGGTGTCTCACCCTTACTGTACGTACATTTTTATAGGTCCTTTAGGTAACCAGAACTAGCGTCCTGGTGTATGGAGCAGAGTGGCCGGTGTACTGCGTTAGCGCTTGGGTAAGTGCTAGGACTAGTTTTGTTGGGTTGGCATTTTGACTTGTATTTGGGCACCCAATTTGTACGTTTCGTTAGAACCATGTTCTGCTCTTGTATAGACTCTGGTATGGTACTGTATATGTTGATATAGAATGACGTTTTTCACTGCGTATATGATTATGATTGGATGTGTTTAGGGTGCCTGGGAACCTCACGGGGTCGGACCCTCATCCTTTGTACTGTATTTGTGATGATTTGTATGATACAGGGACAAGTTAGATTATATTTTCACCCTCGGGTCCCATTTTCGAGTTTGGGGCATGACAGTGCTGAAGTTTTTGCTTGGGATTTCAAAGTTTATACGTCAAATCTGAGCTAAGGCTATCTTGATCTTCAAAAGGCAATCTAGCAATTATTATGCTTTCATTTTGGAATTGAGGTTTGGTAAATCGATTTGCTTGTTAATATTCACTCTTATAGAGCTTTTTGTCTAAATTGATTTTCTTGTTATTATTTATTCTCAAAGAGTTTTTCATCTCAAAATCCATTATTGAATATTAGTTGAGACATTGATCTTGAGTATGCTTATATTAAATTATTTTAACAAGATCACTACTTGAGAAAAGTTTTTGCCATTGGTTAAACGGTTTTGATTCAAGTGGATCTTCAGTTAAGGACTCGATATTTTCGATATTACAAAACCACTTGATTAAATATTCATAGAGTTCATACTATATATATTATTAAAAAATATTTTCTGAAAACTATTATATTAGGTTTTTGATTTTTGAAAATCATATCATATATATATATTTGCATAGTACAAAGAGCATATTGTGTTTGGATACTTGGAAGAAAACTTATTGATTTAGATCTTTATAATATTCAAGACAAACTTTTTAATAAGATCACGTTTGGTATTCGTGCATCTAGTAAGTTGAACTAGAACCCTAATTTCTCCAAAGCTTCTACATATATCATTACTTGGGAGATTTGATAAAAGGGAATTTGTGTTGAAGCATATCATTCATATAACGATTATATCGTTACATACATACTGAGCTTCAAGTTTCAACATATGGATATGTGTTAGGATTTTCAATTGTACTCACTAGTTATGGTAAAAGCAATATTGAGTTGTTTTGCAAATTTAAAATTCTATAATTGTAATCACGGTTCGGGTTGTGAACCGGGTGGGGAGGAAATTGTGCCTCTTGTAAGCAGCAGATGTAAGGGAAGTTCTATCCCGGTTAAAGGAGCAGGGATTTAGTAGAATCCTTGAGTGGGTTGCTCAAGGCGAGGACATAGGCCGGGTTGGCTGAACCTCGTAAAAACTGTATTTGCCTTCTCTCTTCCTTTACTTCTTTTATTTTCCGCAACACATTTCAATATCTATCTTGTATGTGTATGTTGAATAACCTCAGAAGCACTTGACAATTAATTGGGTGAAAATAATTCATTGATATAATAATTTAAATCATTCTTAAACCCCTGCAATTAATTTGTTAAATATAGAAATAGGGATTAAGTGGTAAGTAATATTAAAGGTTTTTTAAAAATACCCAATTCACCCCCCTCTTGGGATTACGCCTAAATTAACATTTGGTATCAGAGTGGGTTTACATAGACTTAATTATTCATTTGTAAAAAGATCACATGGCACACAATGGTGTAACTCCATTCGGTGAGGAACACTCGTCCACTAGACCACCTATTTTCTACGGTATAAATTACACATACTGGAAAAGAATGATGAGTATATATCTGTTAAATGTAGATTGGAAAGTGTGAAAAAATTTTTCCAAGGGAAACCATGTCCCTATGAAAGTAGTTGATAAGGTTAATGTACCCAAAACTAAAGATGAGTATACGGAAGAAGACTGGAAATCAGTGCAAATAAATGCTACTGCAATAAATTTGTTATTCTATGCACTAGATGTAAATGAGTTTAATAGGGTAATGGCATGTAACTCTATTAAAGAGATTTGGGAAAGATTAGAAGTTACATATAAAGGTACTAAGGAAGTAAAAGATAGTAGGATAGACATGCTCACCAGTGAGTATGAAGCATTTAAAATGACTGCTGATGAATCTATTCAATCCATGTACACTAGATTCACCTACATCATGAATTCTTTAAATGCTTTTAGTAAATCTTACCCTACTAATGAGTTGATCAGGAAAATACTCAGGGGACTACCTCCAGTTTGGGAAGCTAAAGCTATTGCAATAATAGAAGGGAGAAATCTCAAGGAGATGTCGGTTAACGAACTAATTGGATCGCTTATCACCTATGAGCTTGCAAATAAATGAGAGGAAGAATGAGCAAATTAAAGCAAAGAAAACTATAGCACTTAAGGCATTATCTCATTGCTCCAGTGAGGGAAGTGATTCAGAATCAGATGATAACATAACACTCATCACTAAGAAATTTGGAGAATTCATGAGAAAGAAGAAGAAATACACCAGAAAATTCAAGGGGTCAAAAGTAGAAAAGGGAGAGTCTAGCAGAAGGAAGCAAAAAGATGATCCTCCCATGTGTTATAACTATAGAGAATTTGGACACATCAAGCCGGATTGTCCCCAACTGAAGAAAGGGTCTAAGAAGAAAAAGAAGAAGAAGAAGAAGAAGAAGACTCTAAAAGTGGGCTGGGACACACACAATACCAGTAGTTCGAAATATGAATCCAGTGATGACGAGATGGCGAATCTATGTCTGATGGCACATGATGACCACGAGGTACAATCCTTTTGTTATGCTTCACCTTACTATTCAAGTGATTCAGAAAATGAAAATAGCATGCTTTCGTATGATGATTTGCATCAGAAATATTTGTACACCCTTAAAATTCTTGAGAAAATGAATAAGAAAAATTCTAGTTTGAAATTAAAATTGAAAGAATTTTCAAAGTTAGTTGAACGTCAAAATAAATCTCATGCATCTCTTATGAAAGACAAGGATTTGAAAATTGAGGAGTTGGAAAAGAATTTGAAAGATAAAACTAAGATTATTTGTAAATTTACTGAAGGTCAAAATAACTTTGAAAAACTCCTAAAAGCTCAAAGAAATTCCCTAGAGAAAGAAGGTCTTGGTTTTAATGGGAAGGAGAATCTAAAACAGAAACATCTCTACATGGGATATTTTGTAAGAGAGTCAAAATCGTATGTTCCAACTAAAGACTATCATAAAAATATTACATATTTTAAATGTAAGAGGTCGGGTCACATAAAATTTGATTGTCCTTTCAAAAATAAAGATGTCAAATTTAAGAAAGTCTAAAAAGTCAAAGGAGAATCTAGTACTAACCCCCATGGACCCAAGAAAATCTGGGTACCAAAAGTAGTTATGTGATTATGTCCTGCAGATGTGCTTAAGATTATCCTCCTCGAAGGACAAGTGGTATATGGATAGCAGATGCTCGCAACACATGACAAGAGATAAAGTTAAATTCGCATCTATCATATCCAAAGATGAAGGATTCGTTACATTTGGGGATAACTCTAAAGGTAAAATCATTGGAGTTAGTAAAGTTGGCAAGGAACCTTCACTTGTCATTTATAATGTGTTGTTAGTTGATGGATTGAAACATAACTTATTGAGTATAAGTCAACTATGTGATAAAGGTTATAAAGTCAGCCTTGATAACCTTGCTTCTCAACATGCAACTTGTTTCTCTACTATAAATGAGATTAGTTGGATTTGGCATAGGAGACTAGGACACGCAAATATGGATTTAATATCTAAACTTGTTAAGGAAGAATTAGTTAAGGGATTGCCTAAGACAAAATTCGTGAAAGATAAAATTTGTGATGCATGCCAACTAGGAAAACAAGCAAGGACGAGCTTTAAGAAAAAGAAAGAAATCTCTACTACTAGGCCACTTCAAATACTACACTTAGATTTATTTGGTCCAAACCCAATTTAGAGTTTAGGCGGAAAATCATACGCATTCGTCATAGTTGATGATTATTCAAGATATACATAGGTACTCTTTTTAGGTCACAAAGATGAAACATGTGAACAATTCATAAATTTGTGTAAGAAAATTCAAAATGAAAAGGGTTATACTGTCACTAAAATCCGAAGTGATAAAGGTAGAAAATTTAAAAATGAAAGCATGGAAGACTGCTGCAATTCATTAGGAACAGCTCATAATTTTTTGGCTCCTAGAATACCATAGCAAAATGGTGTAGTTGAAAGGAAGAATAGGTCTATATAAGAAATGGCCAGAACTATGCTTAACGAACATAAATTGCCTAGGTGCTTCTGGGCTGAGGCAGTAAATACCTTCTGCTATGTTCTAAATATAGTTTTGATTAGAACATCTTTAAATAAGACTCCTTACGAATTATGGAATTGCCATAGACCAAACATATCATATTTTCATGTCTTTGGCTGCAAATGTTTTGTGCTTAGAGACAATGAACATTTAGGAAAGTTTGATGTGAAATCAAATGAAGGTATCTTCCTAGGGTATGCCTTAGATAGTAAAGCCTACAGAGTATACAACAAACGAACATTAATCGTTATAGAATCCATTCATGTAGTGTTCGATGAGTCAAATCCCTTCTCAAAAAGGATTGATGAAGATGAAATTGAGATAAATAAGGAATTTGAAAAACTATCCATTAAAGATGATTCAAGAAAGAAAAATGAAATTAAGGAACCATCAGCTGAAACTAATCAAATTGAAAATGAGGTTAATGAACCACCTAGAGAATGGAAGTACATAAAGAATCATCTCATTAATCAAATAATAGGTGAACCATTATGTGGAGTAGCCACTCGATCCTCACTTGGAAATATGAGTAGTCATTTTGCCTTTTTATCTCAAGAAGAACCTAAGAATGTGAGTGAAGGAATTGAGGATGAATCATGGGCGTTGTCTATGTAAGAAGAGTTGAACTAGTTTAAGAGAAATAAAGTATGGACATTAGTTCCTAGACTTAAGGATAAGACAATTATTGGAACAAAATGGTTATATAAGAACAAGAAAGATGAACATGGGATAGTTGTTAGAAATAAGGCAAGACTAATAGCTCAGGGATATAACCATGAAGAAGGAATAGATTTTAAAGAAACCTTTGCACTTGTAGCTAGAATGGAAGCCATTCGAATGCTTTTAGTCTATGCTTCTTTCAAGGATTTCAAGTTATATCAAATGGATGTCAAAAGCGCATTTTTAAATGGCTACATAAGTGAAGAGGTATATGTAGAACAACCCTTGGGCTTTGAAAACCATAAGAATCCAAATCACGTTTATAGACTAATAAAAGCCTTGTACAGTTTAAAGCAAACTCCTAGAGTTTGGTATAAGAGATTAAGCTGCTTTCTTCTGGACAATGGATTTATCAAAGGAAGGATAGACACAACACTTTTTATAAAGTCTAAGAAAGATGACATGCTCTTAGTTCAAGTATACGTAGATGATATCATATTTGGAGCTACAAATAAAGACTTGTGTAATGAGTTTGCAAACACTATGCAAAATGAATTTGAGATGAGCATGATGGTGAACTAAATTTCTTCCTAGGACTTCAGATCAAACAAGCGAAACATGGAATCTTTATAAATCAATCAAAGTACATTAGAGATTTGCTCAAAAAGTTTAATAGGAAGATGGAAAAATACTAGGAATACCTATGAGCGCTTCTTTGAAATTAGACAAAGATGAACAAGGTATACCAGTAGATGTCAAGCTCTATCGTGGAATGATCAGTAGCTTACTTTATATGATAGCCAGTAGACCTGAAATAATGTTTAGCGTATGTTTATGCGCAAGATTTCAAGCTGCACCAAAAGAGTCACATTTGTTAGCTGTCAAACGAATACTTAGATACCTAATAGGAACCGTGGAACTTGGGTTATGGTATCGTAGGTATACATCTTTTGAGATTATCAGCTATTCAGATTCTGATTTTGCTGGTAGCAAAGTGTATAGGAAGAGCACGAGTGGTACATGTCATTTCTTAGGACATTAGTTAGTCTCTTGGTTTTCTAAGAAACAAAATTCAGTAGCTCTTTTCACAGCTGAGGCAGAATACGTAGCGGCAGGAAGTTATTGTGCTCAAACACTATACATGAAGCAACAACTAATGGATTTTGGATTAAGCTATGACACAATACCTATAAGATGCGACAATACGAGTGCAATAAACATTTCAAAGAATTCTATATGACATGCACGAACTAAACATATAGAAATAAGACATCATTTTCTTCATGATCATGTGCAAAAAGGAGATTTAACACTTGTGTTTGTATGCGCAGATGAACAATGGGTAGAAATATTCACAAAACCACTTGCGGAGGATAGGTTTATCCAAATTAGGCGTGAATTAGGCCTGATGCATAGTCGAGAGGTTGCCTAGAATTATATTAGATGACATACTTCAGGGGGAGCAACGTCACTTAATATTCACAATTGGTTAAAAAGTTTATATTCGGCTCATTTGTTCCCATTTGGTATCACAATTGTTCACATTTGACATTAACCTCATATCATGATAAGAGCATATCGACTTACACATGTTAATCATCACGTAATCTTTGAACCTTAGTGATATATGAAATTTGACACACGGTGTATGTTCACATTGCAATTTACATTCAATAACACATCCTTCTACATTAGCAAGGGAAAGAAGTAAATTGAATTAACACAGAGAGACACATTTCACAATACAATTTTTAACATCTGATGGTTGAATAAGTTTAAAACTTTAATACTGAAAGGGGGATAAGAATATAAGGTTTTGTTCATTCATGTATTATTATACACCTTTTTGTTGATGTCAAAAGGGGGAGAAGAATCAGGCCATAGCAAAAATGGGCAAAATGGTTGGCAAAACTAATTGTGTATAAGCATGAGCATATTTCATTTGGCATGAGCATATTTCACTTGCTGAATATTTGATGCATTAGTTGAGGAGAAGCCTTGTTAGGCGTAACCCATTCTATATTTTTTCTCGTGTTTGAGCATGAGCATATTTTATTTGGCATTAGCATATTTCACTTGCTGAATATTTGATGCATTATTTGAGGGGGAGCCTTGTTAGGCGTAACCCATTCTATATTTTTGCTTGTGTATTTGTCATCATAAAAAGGGGGGAGATTGTAGACTCTATGAGTCAAATCCAGTTTTAATAATGACAAATCACTTGGAATTTGATCTGTGCATTGAGATTGTGAACGGGAACAATATTTAGCATACACGGAAGGATAGAAAGTCATGGAAAGACATGAAGACTAAAGTATATCCATCTTGGCAAAATCCATGGAACTAAAAGAGTTGAAGAATGAAGATGCAAGCTGTAAGTTCAAGATCGTCATGGGAATGGGTATTTAGAACTGAATGCATTTACATATTTCATATGATTTAATTTGAGGCTCAAAATATACCCTAGACTGACCTTAGGACTCATGCATCTCATGAGCATCTTTAGGGGATATTTATGGACTTAGAGAGTTTTTAAAACCCTAGAAAATATTTTATAAAAGAGTAAAGAAAGGGAGAAAAAATAGATTTTTGAAAATAAAAAGGAAAATCCAGAAAATCAGAAGAACGAACCCCCTTACCAATTGTCTGAAGTGTCAACTTCAGAAGACCAAAGATTAAGTTCAGTTATTTGAAGAATTATTGGAGAAACATAGAAACAGGTATAAGCACACTAGAAGACTAAACCCTAACTTTAGTCGTCTGAACCCGCAACTTCAGAAGTCTGAACCCAAACTTCAAACGTCTGACCTTGTGTCTAGGTTAATTTTTTGAAGCTCTAAATAACTTCAGTCATCTGTGCTCTAATCCTCAGTTGTCTGAACTTATAGGAAGATTAAAATTTTGATTTTTAATGAGAGAACACACGAATTATTTTCACAATCAAGTTGATTCAACGGTTAGAAATCATCCTAAGGGCAAGGTTACCTATATAATCAACATCTAAACCCTTGTGCCCCCAACAAGTGAAAAGAGAATGAATCTTTGGCATACAATTGAGGATATTGTACGTTTAGCACAACTTGGGAGAACTTTGAACACATTGCTGAATTTTTTTGCTTGGGATTTCAAAGTTTATATGTCAAATTTGAGCTAAGGCTATCTTGATCTTCAAAAGGCAATCTAGCAACCATTATGCTTTCATTTTGGTATTGAGGTTTGGTAAATCGATTTTCTTGTTAATATTCACTCTTATAGAGCTTTTCATCTAAATCGATTTGCTTGTTATTATTTATTCTCAAAGAGTTTTTCATCTCAAAATCCATTATTGAATATTAGTTGAGGGATTGATCTTGAGTATGCTTATATTAAATTATTTTAACAAGATCACTACTTAAGAAAAGTTTTCACCATTGGTTAAACGGTTTTGATTCAAGTGGGTATTCAGTTAAAGACTCGATATTTTCGATATTACAAAACCACTTGATTAAATATCCATAGAGTTCATAACTATATATCTATATATATATATATATATATATAGTTATGAACTCATATATATATATATATATATATATATATTATTGAAGGATATTTTATGAAATCTATTATATTAGGTTTTTGATCTTTGGAAATCATAACGTATATATATATATATATATATATATATATATATATATATTTGCATAGTATAAAGAGCATATTGTGTTTGGATACTTGGAAGAAAACTTATTGATTTAGATCTTTATAATATTTAAGACAATTTTTTTTAATAAGACCACGTTTGGTATTCGTGCATCTAGTAAGTTGAACTAGAATCCTAATTTCTCCAAAGCTTCTACATATATCATTACTTGGGAGATTTGATAAAATGGAATTTTTGTTGAAGCATATCATTCATATAACGAGTATATCGTTACATACATACTGAGCTTCAAGTTTCATCATATGGATACGTGTTAGGATTTTCAATTGTACTCACTAGCTGTGGTAGAAGCAATATTGAGTTGTTTTGCAGATTTGAAATTCTATAATTGTAATCATGGTTCGGGTTGTGAACCGGGTGAGGAGGAAGCTCTACCTCTTGTAAGCAGCGGATGTTAGGGAAGCTTTGTCCTAGTTAAAGGAGCAGGGATTTAGTGGAATCCTTGAGTGGGTTGCTCAAGGCAAGGACGTAGGTCAGGTTGGCTGAACCTCGTAAAAACTGTGTTTGTCTTCTCTCTTCCTTTATTCCTTTTATTTTCTGCAATGCATTTTATTATCTATCTTGCATGTGTATATTGAATAACCTCAGACGCACTTGACAATTAATTGGGAGAAAAGAATTCATTGATATAATAATTTAAATTAGTTTTAAACCCCTACAATTAATTTGTTAAATATAGAAATAGGGATTAAGTGGTAAGTAATATTAAAGGTTTTTTAAAAATACCCAATTCACCCCCCCTTGTGGGATTACACCTAAATTAACAGAGTTTCCAGATGTTTTCCTAGAAGAATTGCCAAGATTGCCTCCTGACTGCGAGGTATATTTCACTATCAATTTATTTCCAGGGATGACACCGATCTCTAAAGCTCCTTACCAGCTGACTTCAGTAGAAATGGGGGAATTAAAGGACCAGCTGCAAAATCTACTGTATAAAGGATTTATTCGGCCCAGTGTATCACCATAGGGAGCTCCAATGTTATTTTTAAAGAAGAAGGACGGGTCTATGAGGATGTATATAGATTATAGGGAAATTAATAAGGTGACAATCAAGAACAGGTATCCTCTACCCCGTATAGACAATCTATTTGACTAGCTTCAGGGTACGTGGGTCTATTCCAAGATTGACCTCAGATCAAGTTACCATCAGGTGAAAGTAAAAGCAGAAGACGTCTTAAAGACAGGCTTCAGGACTAGAATAGGCATTATGAATTCCTTATTATGCCTTTTGGTTTGACGAATGCTCCTGCTGTATTCATGGATTTGATGAATAGAATCTTTCATCAGTATTTAGACCAGTTTGTTATGGTTTTCATTGATGATATACCGGTCTATTCGAGGAGTTTTGAGGAGCATAAGGCACACGTACAACTGGTACTTCTGACGCTTAGGGAAAAGAGATTGTATGTCAAGTTCGGTAAATGTGAATTTTCGTTGCAGAAAGTGGCATTTCTGAGGCATGTTATATCAAAGGATGTAATTTATGTGGATCCCAGCAAGATTGAAGCAGTAATGAATTGGGCCAGGTCGAGAATGTTCAGGAAATCAAGAGTTTCTTAGGGCTGGCAAGTTATTACCGTCGGTTTATTGAGGGATTCTCAGCATTGTCAATGCCTCTAACGCACCTGACTAGGAAGAATGTAAAATTTGAATGGGATGACAGTTATGAACAAAGCTTTTAGGAACTAAAATAGAGGCTTGTCACTGCATCGGTGTTGATCATCCTGTTATAGGGTGATGGTTATGTAATTTACAGTGACGCATCTTTGAAAGGGCTCGGCTGTGTATTGATGCAGCATGGTAGGGTTGTAGCTTATGCCACCCGATAGTTGAAAGAGTATGAAAAGAACTACCCTACCCATGATCTAAAATTAGCTGCAGTGGTACACGCGTTAAAGATTTGGAGGCATTATTTGTACGACGAGAGATACGAGATATTCTCTGATCACAAAAGTTTGAAGTACTTTTTCACTCAAAAGGAGCTGAACATGAGACAGAGGAGGTGGTTAGAACTTATTAAAGACTATGACTACACTATTGGTTACCACCCAGGGAAAGCAAACATGGTAGCTGATGCTCTGAGCAGGAAATTAGTGGGACCAGCACTGGAAACTATGGAGGTTTAGCATCTGATCTAGATGGATCTGGAGAGACTTGGTGTTGAATTGGTAGAGAGTGATCCTCAGGCATTTTTTGCCAACCTAGTAGTGCAACCTACTCTACAGGAAAGGATTAAGACCGCTCACTTCATTCCTATTAAAGTCAACTACTCCATGGACAGACTAATGAAATTATATATTCATAAGATAGTACGATCATGGTATGCTAGTGTTTATAGTATCAGACCGAGACCCACGTTTCATGTTACGATTTTGGAGGAGCTTGTAGGAGGCTCTAAGGTCTCAGTTATCTTTCATCACAACATTTCATCCTCAAACGGATGGCCAAACTGAGAGGGTGATTCAGACATTGGAAGATATGATGCGGGCGTGTGTGCTGGATTTTGGGGGTAGTTGGACCCAGTATATGTTGCTGGTAGAGTTTGCATACAATAACAGCTATCAGACCAGCATTAGCAAGGCACTGTATGAGGCGCTCTATGGTAGGAGGTGTCGTTCTCCTCTATATTGGGATGAGATAGGTGAGAGGCGTGTATTGGGACCAAAAATAGTGCAACAAGTCTACAACAAAGTCTAGCTCATTAAAGAAAGAATCAGTGCAACTCAGAGTTGGCAGAAAAGTTACGCTAATACGTGCCACCAGGAGTTGGAATTTGAAGTTGGGAACCATGTGTTTTTGAAGATAACGTCACTAAGTTATGATATTTGGGAGGAAAGGTAAGTTGAGCCCTAGGTTTATTGGCCTTTTCGAGATTCTTAAAAAAGTAGGGTCAGTTTCCTACCGACTGGCTTTACCACTAGCTTTATTTAGAATTCATGACGTATTTCATATTTCCATGTTAAGGAAATACGTCCTAGATCCCTTCTATGTCATCAGTTATGCCGAGTTAGAACTCAGTGATACTTTGGCTTATAAAGAAACTCGAGTGTAGATTCTAGACAGAAAGGAACAAGAATCGCGCAATAAGAGGATTCCATTAGTGAAAGTCCTGTGGAGAAATCATGCGGTAGAGGAAGCCTTATGGGAGCTCGAGGAGCAGATATGATAGAAATACCTGCACTTATTCAGTGAATATTAGCACTAGGTATACGAGTAAAGTAAATGTAGTATGGTTTAATTTTATGAAAAGCAAGATGACATATGTGTGGGTAGTATTGTAGGTTATAGAATAGGTTGTATTTTGGTTTTGGGAGAATTTTTGTTTATGTATTGTAATCTCCCATGACCCTAAATGTAACCACGGTATTCTTCCGTCACAAGTGAGGGTAAGTAATAAAATAAGTAGCTCATTTTCTTTAAAGGATGTGTCAATACAAATAGTAAATTTTGAGGACAAAATTTTTATAAGGATGACAGAATGTAGAGACCCGGAGAAGTTTACCAAAGTAAGTATTAAAAGATAGGGGAAAAAATTAGTTTTTCTAAGGGTGTTCAGCAGGCCTCGTCGAAGAGGTCGGACCGTTCGTCGACGAAGAGCATTTTGGGACATGCCGACAAGAGCATGTGTCTCGTTGATGAGGGATTACCAAAAGAGGTGTGTCAAGGCCTGAAATTTGTCGACGAGGAGTAAGTGCTCATCGACGAACCTCCTTCTTGCACTCGTTGATGAGATGATGTGGCTTGTCAACGAGTTTGCACTTTATAAATATGCTAAACTCGGATTTGCAGTGAGAAATTTTTGCATGAAGGGTTTCTCTCTCTAGGAAATACGCCCTCCTTACCTTCCCCCTAGCTTTTCAGCCCGGTTCTTCACCAGATCGATGATCCAAAGCCACCACGCTACTCCTAGGAAGTTTCTTTTCATTTCTGCAGGAGTGGATCATTGCTTGGGCCAACTTAGGCGCCATCCCAAAATTTTGGTAAGTTAGCTAATCTTAGTTTTATTGGGTTTTTGGTGTTTATGGACTGAGGAGAATATATTAGGAAAGAAAATACTAAAGTTTTGTTGGGGAAAATGTTAATTTCAGGGTGTTGTACTAGGAACACTGTAGGTGTAGGATTGGGTGTTTCGGGGCTTCTCAGTAAACCAGGTAAGGGGATAAACTAAGTTAGAATTTTTCATGAAATTATTTATTATTCTACAACATTAAATTTCAGGAAAATATGAATATTATAGAATTATGTTTGGGAAATACTATTATGAATAGGGATATGATTTAAGCGTGTTTTTTTTCAAAAATTATGATTTTAGAATAGATTTTACATTCAGAATGTTACCCATTTCTGTGTGGCATGAGTTTAAATTTTCATGTAATTATGTATATTAGAATAATATGTTTTCCTAGATCAAGCATGATATGATCTTTTTCAGAGCAATTATAAAACAATTCAGGAACCATGATTTTATGTTTGTAATATTAAACAGTACTGAGAAATTATGTTCAGTATACTATGATATGCCAGCGCAGATGTCATGATTCATGTTGGCGCAGATACCATAATCATGTATAATAAGACTGGATTCATAAAATATTATCATGTCAGATATTATTATGAAATACAAAGCAACTATGTTTAGTATATGAAACTGTTGACCTTATAGGTCACGCCCGGTTTTGATAATGACAAATACTTATTATATCTAATGGTTGTTTGAGGTTATGTGCAGGAACTCAAATTGGCAGATCAAGATGCATATAGAGAAAGTGAAGAGTCAAGACCCAATCATTTTATGTTGTAATATATTTCTTTGATGTAAAGGGTCTGTAATAGTAATTAAGGCTTATGGCTTGTAATAATTGCATGCATCACCTGCATGATCTAATAGGTAAGCTCATAATGCAAATGACCTTAGGGCTTCGGTCGACTGACACTGGATTTTTTCGGTGTCTTCAAATATCTAGTGTGCTTTATATTGAAAAATATATTTGAAGAGATATTTTTTTATGAGATAAAAATTTTTGTTGCAATATCACATTATTTGCTGATACAAAGATTAAATATATTTTGGAAACCAAGCATATACATTATTTGATATTTGCACGATTGAGATATTCTGCTGATTCGAATATTTGAGACTTGATTGACATCTTTGTTTGAGCATTTAGATTGAATATCTAGTGATACAAAGATAATATAGGTTTGCACTCTCACGCACTAATTACATCGATAGTAAATATATTTGAGAGTTGATATATTAGACCACATTGAGCTTACTTTTTATATCATTGGTGGTAAATGTGATTGAACTTAACTGGGTACACATCTGCTTTACATTAAAGAATAATCATTGTACCATTTGATTGTAATACACATCTACTGTATTTCCAGGCACAGGCCTGAAGAGGGAGACTAGCCCTGGAATAGTCCTCATTGGCTTAGACCCGGTTAGGAAAGTTAGGTGTGCCATCCTGTTAAGGCGTGTAGGTTGAGGTCAGCCCCGCTAATTGATCTGGTTAAGGTTGAGGTCAGCCCTGTGCTAATTGACCTGATTGTAATCGGTGCCGCTCCACTCTTGAGTGAGCTATTAGTGGAATCCTCAGGCTTACATGCTAGAGGCGGGGACGTAGGCACAGTTGGCCTAACTCCAATAACATATCGTGTGTTTGTTTATATTTTCGCACTTTATATTTACCACACGTGTATGTTATTATGTGAATGATGCGCTTGATTTAAATTTTCGTATATTATATTTATAGGTGTATTTGGAACTGCATAGAAAGACCTTAGGTTGTAATATTTTGCTAACATCTAGTTCAACCTAGGAGAAAAGTTTAAAATTCCAATTCACCCTCCACTCTTAGGAATACACCAATTCAAACAGAAACTTATTATATGATATCAGAAGCCGGATGCTATGGTTTAGTTCAATTTCAAGAGCATGGTAACATAGCTATATGTTCAGAATTATGATAGTGCTGCCACACGACCAGTAGTGTGGGAGATGGCAGTTGATGTGGCTTTAGTGTAAAGTGGAGTTGTTCCCCTGGCAGTCCGGGACCAGGTGGGACAGACCCATCATACTTACAGACTTATGATTGATCTAGCATGGTCGGCTAGCCATTGCTAGATCCCACCTTTGAGCTGCATAACCTAGTCATGTGGGGGTAAGACATGACACTAGCTAGCTATCCATCTTGGGTGTTATTTCAGTATTGTACAGTTAAATAAGATGATTTTCATGTATAGAAAACTAATATGCTTATTAAATTGTTTATATGTATAACACGAAAATGCTTATAATGCCACACACTGATGTTAGTTTATTTTCCTTATTGAGAGGTGTCTTACCCCAGCTATATAAACATTTCAGGAGTCCCGGATAAAAGAGCGGATAGAGCTCTACAAAGTTAGAGGTCGATTGTCCTGCCCTGTTAGAAGGGTAAGTCATTATGCTAGGGTTTTTGGGTTATAACCCTAGGGGACATTTTTGGTCTTTTTGGGATATGTATTTGTATTTTATAGGTTTGGTAAAACTCTGGTATTGTATTGGTTGAATGAATTGTTATGTATATGTTTTTATGTTTTCCGCTACTTAGGTATCAGAGTTGTATTTCAGGTATATCCCTGGTACCCATGGGTCCAGGTGGATTATGTCTTATGAGCTGAACAGGATAACAGGATTATTATATTAAATGTAATTAAGGAAAAAAAATTATTACTATAAAATAGGCAGGTTGTTACAAAGATAATCTTGGGTAATGCCCTTGAAAAAAGACCCATAGTTCACCTCGAATCAAGAGCCTAAGGTGAATAAAAAATACTTGTTGATACTCATTTTTTATCGAATGTTCTTTTAATTTTTTTTGGTGGGATGTTGGAATAACATATGATCTCATGTGTGTGAGGGAGTTTAAGGTCCTTAGTGTCAATTGTGGCCTTAACTCCATTTATGGAATTAAGACAAATTTAGCATGTTTAATTAGCCATCCTTAGATCTTATTCCAAAAATTCCAGACATAGGATAACATTAGTTTGAGTCCCAAACACCCCAGATGACAAGGTGGCAATTTTTCTTACCTTTAGGGATACTCTTAGAATTAGGAAGTTTTGTCAAACTCTAGCCCATCTTTCTTTTATAAATAAAGGGAAGAGAAGGGTTTAAAGCAAAAAAACTAAGAAGAAAGGCAAGAAACTTTTGCTGGATTAGAGAGAGAGAGAGAGAGAGAAGATCTTGGAAAGAGGAGCTCACGTAAGGCTTTGAAGGGGAAGAGCCTTATGTTGCCTTTCTTGCTTTAAGGATCAAATGTGCATAGGAGGCTTTGAATTTCTTAAGTTTTCTTGTTTTGCTCAACGTTAATCCTTGTAAGGCATCTCCTTATTGTACTCCATTGTTTATTGATGTTCATTGCTTTAATGATTCATTAGCATGCTCAGATACTAGTAAATTGATGTATGATTCTAGAGAAAGTCTTGTTTCCTTTCATCTTCTTGTTTACCTTGCGCATATTTGATTTCCTTATGATTCATTAATTAGCAATATTGCTCAAACATGCTTTGAGGTGCTTGATCTTTATCATATGAATCGTATTAATGGTATTGTTGGCTTTTTGAGTCCGATCCCTGTTTTGATGCTAACAAAACATATGTTACTTATATGTGTGTTTTAGTGCATGAACAGGCATTATACAGGTCACACATAAGGTCAAGAGAACATGGAAGCCAAGGTAGGTCTTAAAGCACACAAATTTGGCGTATACCATGGAGTCTTCAAAGCAAAAGAAGAAGACATATTTGATTTGTATTTGTAATGCATTTAAGTTTTATTATTTTGGTTTGTAATAATGCATGCATCTGCATGATATGCCTAAATGCTCAGAATGACCTTAGACAGACTTTAGGGCTAACCTCAGGACCCATAATTCTGCATGAAAATGTTTTCTATTGACTTAGAATTATTTATTATGTGATTAGGGACAACCTTACAAAGAGTATAGGACCAAAATGCCCAAAATTGGCATGTTCGGTTGATCAAACCCTTATAGTCAGGGCCTTTTAGTCGACAGAACCTCCCTGGGGTTAATAGTTTTACCCTTCAGTTAATTGACCAGAAATGTAAAGCAACGCTCTGGTCGACCAAACCAGCACATGGGAAATCCTAATGTCCTATTCGACCGAACCTCCAAGTTCAAAATGACTTGGTCGACCAAAGTAGATGAAGTTCAGTTTACCGAACTAAGTTTGGTCGACCGAACCTTGGAGGGTTCAGAATCGCCTTTGGAAGATCGACCGAACCTATAGTTCAAAAATCCCCCAGTCGACCGAACTTAGTGAGAAGGCCGACCGGACCTTAAAAATGGTCGACTGATCCTCTCGGGTTGGAAATATTTTAAAGCGCTAAAACGTCATTAAAATTTAATAAATATTTTTTAAAATACCGAGCGTGTCCCCAGCGGTCATATTTTCTTGAAAATCTATAAATACCCCCTCCATAACTCAGATTTGTAACTTTGATTAACTCCAAATTCTCTCTAAACCCTTTGTTAATCAAAGTTCCCCCAAACCATTTTCATTGCAAAAATCTCTTCTTTGGGGCAAAATTTTTCAAACTAAACTCTCCAACTCTCTTTCCATCCATTCATTTCAAAATCATTTTGTAAGAGAGTATATTTGTTTTGGGCAATTATTTTTGTATTCACATGCTATACTCTCACATACTATTTATTTTTTAAAATCATTTTTGAGAATATAGCTTGGGTTTCTCCCGATTATTTTCATGATAAATATTTTTCGGGAGAAAGTTATTTACTGCACAAATATTTTTTTGAGCTTAAATTCCTAGATTTTCCAAATATTCTTTGTTTGCAAAAATATTTTTTAGGAGAACAATAATACTTATTTTTCACATATATTTTATTTGTACAAATATTATTTGACAAATACCCTTATTCTATTGAGCATATTTTCATATCATCAGAGAGTGTATTATTTGAGCTTTATTGTGTATATTTCTGCTTGTATTTCAGAAGCATTATTATATGTACAAAAATATTTTTATTGTAATGGTTGGGTTTAGCCCAGAATTGAACTGGGGAGTCTCGGCCCCGTAAGTGAGACCGATTCGATTTAGCCTGAAAATTGAACTGGGGGTTTTCCTCGCTCTATAAGGAGAGTATGTAAAAGGCTTCAACTCCGCCCGTTTAAGTGAGCGGTGTTAGTGTAATCTTGAGAGGGTATGCCCAAGGCGGGGACGTAGGCTAGTTTGGCCGAACCTCGATAATAAATATCGTGTGTTACTCTCTCCCTATCTCATTTACTTTTCGCACTTTAATTTTAGTATGTGTATGCTTGTTCATGTTTTTCTATAATCATCTTGCATGCACATAGAACTAATTTAAATGAGATATGCAGCACACATGTACGTATGCACACACTGATAACTTAATCGTTGCACGTACACGTTTTCAATATTGAATGTGATATGAACTGTGGTGAATCAACGTAATTGTTTAAATTAGCGAAAAATGTTTTAAAAACCCAATTTACACCCCCCCCCCTCTTGAGATCACGCCAAAGTGGTATTAGAGTCCGATTGCAATAATCTTAACCGCTATTTGCATAAAGATCACAACGGGTCATATTTCGGTGTATCCCTATTTTAAGGGTCAAGTCTTTGCAAATCCTCCCCTGGTTTTATTGCGTAGATTTTATTGTTTGAATATTGAAAATTATTTTTGAAAAATCAAATGATTGGAGGATTTGGAAAGTATTTGGCAAAGTGATCATATCCCATTGAAAATTATTTTTAAAATGCATAGTTTCCCAAATCTAAACATGAATTGAATGTGCATGACATATTTCTTAATACATATCATCTTGTGTGTCATGCATACTTTTACTGTTCCTTAGTCACTAATGCTCTTGCAAGTGCATATTTCTTCTAAGTGCAAAGGTTTTTGGGAACCATGAAGTATATAGAATAACCTAAAGAGGGGTGAACATGGCATTCCGAGCTTTAACGATTAAGAGGGAGTAAAACATATTGGTATATCTTTCCTCCTTCTATTTTATTAAATATTTTATGTCATGATTTGTATGATATATCTTGTGATCAATCATGATGTGTTTTTTCTTGTAATGCTAGCATGTCATTTTATGAAAAATACTTCAAAGAAATATTATTAATACTCATAAGATTTTTTTTTCTAATTTGTTGAAAATGGGGTTATAGTGCCTTAAATGCTTACATAGTGTTCTGCACTTAAAACTCAGAACTTTAATATACACTATTGCTATACTGAGAACCCTAAGAAGATCAAGCGAATATGAGAATCTAAATTGATTATATCCAATCTATTTGCTTAATATATACATATAATTATGATTGGTTAATATATAATAATATTGGCTAGTGCATGCTTATATCAAATTATCAGTTCTTAAATTAAATCTCATAAGCAAGTTTAAATAAATCCCCTTCAAATGGACCATGGCTTTTAATTTGTGAAATGATGCTATATATAAGCTTTAGTATAAATATTTTAAATATAGCATATCGTTTTGTCCATCATATTGTGTTGGGCTTTAGGAAATTAAACTTATATTGTATATCATATTTTCCTCAGCTCAACAATAATATACATTATTATGAATTGTTTGCGTGAATCTATCAGGTTTCTAGTACGTGGAAAAATAGGAAAATGTTTAATTTACAGACAGCATGCTTCTGAAATTTCAGTAGAACTTTTCCAAAAAATGAAGCCATGTACTAGAATAAATTGTGATAAAATGCATGCTAGGTGAACTTTATAATTATTTTTATAATGCATGCAAAATAATTAAATAACTAGCTAGTGCATGTTGAATTTTGAAATGGTATGTGCCTAATGGAAAAACATGCACAGTCTTCATGTCACTTCCTAGGTTGCTAGATAATTAAATAGATTAGTAATGTTAAATCCTATTGGTTTGTGTTGAACTGAAAACATGTACACATTTTATGGACCTAGGAGGAACTAGTTCATGGACACCATTTGGTCCTAGTCCCTAGGATGTGAACTTCATGTTGAACTCAAATGGTTAATAATCATGTCATACTTTTCAGCTCCATGTAACTAGGAAGATTGCACGACTCAGGAGGGAGTTTTCACCTTGTGCACACTCATTGTATTTTGAGTTGTGTCATTCATCTTTTGATCCCCTATTGCATTACCTTTGAGTATAGTCTCGATTGGCTATCATGTATTATATTGAAATACAATATGTCATGTGTATGTGCTGAATGATTAATATTTGGTGCATGGTGAAATCCTTTGGAAATGATGAATATATAAGGAATGCACTTAAGTGAACATCGTCCTTGAGCTTAATTCAAGTAAGCGTGCATGCAAATATATAAGGGAGTTTAAGTCCCATCCTTGCGAAAAGGAGTAATAGCACATGCCCTATGGACTCACTCTGCTTTTTGAGTTCGAAATCCTTCTAGGTACCATGAACATCATATCCTATCTATATTGTATTAATATTTTATATGGATTGTTCTTGGGGCGCATGAACACCATGCATGACTTGGTTGTTGATTTTTAGAGCAAGTGTGTTCTAGGAAAGATTTTACTGGTGAAATACAAACGGTTTAATATATATCTAGTAAAATTAGTTTATGAATGAAAATAGTACTTACACTGTTCAAACTCTTAATGAATTTTCACGATCAATATCAATATAAATAATTAACAGAATCTAAGCATGTATTCAAATTGATAGGGGGAGCATCTAAAATTATTTTTCTATCTTATTGTGCTCACAACATTTTTAGCTTTGATTTGGTTTTTGGATTCATTGTGGCTTGTGCTTAATTGTAATGTCTTCATTGAATATTATAAATGAAAATATTTTATCTGCCACAGTGTCTTAGGTTCTGCCATATGATCCCTATTCATAAATTTTGTATCTTTGGGATCTATGTGGTTAGCTTTTTCTGGTCATATTATGGAGTGCACTTAAATTCCAAACCAGAAAAACATTTGCTTGCTTGAGTTTGAATTAAAGTTTCTTTTTTAGCAAGCATAAGCCCCCAATATTTATAAAAAATTTTAAGGGGATATATTTTTATACATATATATATATATATATATTTATATACATTTATGAAAACAAGAATTGAACTTATATAAAATATATCTTGTTTCTTGCTTGTTTACTGTAATGCATTCATGACTTGTGCTTCCTTTTATTAAATATGTATGTCATGAAATTTGTTTTAAAGGTGTTTCATAACTGGTTCACGGATTATGTATGAAATGCATTTAAACTTGTTAGATCATTTTTATGCTCAAACCACTTTTTATGTGCGGCATGCTTTTAAATTTCGATCTTTTGCAGGGTCTTTTGTTATGCTTAAATTGAAATGGTTTTGTATGCTTAATGACTATATTTTTTTAAAACAGTTCAAATTTTTATGCCCATAATCTATACTGAAAAGGGGAGAGTTTTCTAAGAAAAATAAATATCATTTTTAAAAAGGGGGAGTTCTCTCTGCTACGTTTGCTTCTAAATGATCAAAATGTTTTCTACTTAACTTAGCCCTTTTACTGATGACAAAATGGGGAGAATGTTTTTTAGAAAAATGACAATGACCAAAAAGGGAAAATTTGTTATTAGGGAAAATATCTGAGCGTTTTCTATATTGCAAAAATTTAAATGCATGATCTTTGCTGTGTCTTCTTTCATGAATATGCTTGAGTTGTTATATTTATTTTTACTTTATGCATATTCTTAAGGGGAGCCTTTCTAGGCTATACCCATTTTGTTCTGATGCATTTGTCATCATCAAAAAGGGGGAGATTGTTACTTTTTGAGTCTGATCCCTATTTTGATGTTGAAAAAGCACATGCTACTAGTGTGTATGTTTTAGTGCATGAATAGGTATTATTCAGGTCACACATAAGATCAAAAGAACATGGAAGGTAATAGGTCTTAAAGCACAAATTTGGCGTATTCCATGGAGTCTTCAGAGCAAAAGAAGAAGATATATTTGATTTGTATTTGTAATGCATTTAAGTTTTATTATTTTGGTTTGTAATAATGCATGCATCTGCATGATATGCCTAAATGCTCAAAATGACCATAGACAGACTTTAGGGCCGACCTTAGAACCTATAATTTTACACAAAAATGTTCTCTATTGACTTTAAATTTTTTATTATGTGATTAGGGACAACCTTACAAAGAGTATAGGACCAAAATGCTCAAAATTGGCATGTTTGATCGACCAAACCCTTATACTCCGGGCCCTTTGGTTGATCGAACCTCCCCGGGGTCAATAGTTTGACCCTTCGATTAACCGACTAGAAATATAAAGCAACGCTCTGGTCAACCGAACTAGCACGTGGGAAACCCTAATGTCCTGGTCGACCGAACGTCCAAGTTCAAAATGACTATCGACCAAAGTAGATGAAGTTCAATCAACCAAACTAAGTCTGGTCGACTGAACCTCGGAGGGTTTAGAATCACCTTTGGACGGTCGACCAAACCTATAGTTCAAAAATCCCCCGATTGATCGAACTTAGTGAGATGGTCGACCGAACAAAAATGGTCGACCAATCCTCTTGGGTTGGAAATATTTTAAAGCGCTAAAACGTCATTAAAATTTAATTAATCTTTTCCAAAATATCGAGTGTCTTGAACAGTCATATTTTCTTGAAAATCTATAAATACCCCCTCCATAACTCAGATTAGTAACTTTGATTGACTCGAAATTCTCTCTAAACCCTTTGTTAATCAAAGTTCCTCCAACCCATTTTTATAGCAAAAATTTCTTCTTTGGGGCAAACTTTTTCAAACTTAACTCTCCAACTCTCTTTCCGTCCATTCATTTCAACATCATTTTGTAAGCAAGTATATTTGTTTTGGGCAATTATTTTTGTATTCACATGCTATACTCTCACATACTATTTATTTTTGAAAATCATTTTTGAGAATATAACTTGGGTTTCTCCCGTTTCTTTTCATGATAAATATTATTCAGGAGAAAGTTATTTATTGCACAAATATTTCCTTGAGCTTAAATTCTTAGATTCTCCAAATATTCTTTGTTTGCAAAAATATTTTTTAGGAGAACAATAACACTAATTTTTCACATATATTTTCTTTGTGCAAATATTATTTGACAAGAACCCTTACTCTATTGAGCATATTTTTATATCATCAGAGAGTGTATTATTTGAGCTTTATTATGTACATTTCTGCTTGTATTTCAGAAGCATTATTATATGTACAAAAATGTTTTTATTGTCACAGTTGGGTTCAGTCCAGGATTGAATTGGGGAGTCTCAGCCCTGTAAATGAGACTGGTTCGATTTAGCCCGAAAATTGAACAGGGGTTTTCCTCGCCCCGTAAGGAGAGGATGTAAAAGGTTTCTGCTCCTCCCGTTTAAGTGAACAGGGTTAGTGTAATCCTTAGAGGGTATGCCCAAGGCGAGGACGTAGGCTGGTTTGGTCGAACATCAATAACAAATATCGTGTGTCACTCTCTCCTTATCTTATTTACTTTCTGCACTTTAATTTCAATATGTGTATGCTTGTTCATGTTTTGCTATAACCATCTTGCATGCACACAAAACTAATTTAAATGAGATATGCAGCACACGTTTATGTATGCACACATTGATAACTTAATCATTGTACGTACACCTTTTCAATATTGAATGGGATATGAACTGTGGCGAATCGGAGTAATTGTTTAAATTAGCGAAAAATGTTTTAAAACTCACTTCACCCCCCTCTTGGGATCGCACCAAAGTCTATAGGTATTTTAGCTCAAGTTGTTGTATTTATGCATTGAAATCACCAACATGCATTAAAGGTTTCCTCTACCTTTTTTCCTTTTGTTTATTGTTATTAGTTGGAAATATAAAAAGAGAAGAGAGTTTAGACTAGCCATTTATGGCTATTTTTTAGTGACTCATGGTTTTGACAAGGAAAGTGTGGTGAGGATATGCATGTTATATATGAAGTATCTTAGAGAGGGTTAGAGTTTAGAAAGAAGAGAGAGAGAGAGAGAGAGAGAGAGAGAGAGAGCAAAAGAAGAGTGGTGAGGATATGCACGTTGTATATGAAAAATCTTACAGAGGGTTAGTGATGCGAAACCCCAAGAATGAACATCCGGAGACCCCAAATCAGATTTATCAAAATCCCAAACCCAAAATAAGATTCTACATGATAGTGGATCCTTGACCTATTAGTTGACATGAAGCACAAATCAAGAATATCAAATTAATGGATGAACGCCACAAAGGTAGCACCTTTGGTAAGTTCGGTGAAAGTTCAATGAAGAATTTGAAGAGAAATAAACCTCACTTGGAATTGTATTTAGCCAAAAAAATGTTCCCCTCAATACAACAGAGAGTTTGCTACTTTTATAGAAAATAAAAGAAACCCATGACATCAGCCTAGCCAATAAAAATAGGTTGTGACATCAATCTAGCCAATAAAATAACCTTATATGACCTTAAGCATGCCATGTCATTTAATGAAACATGTGCAAGTCACATGTCATGCTTAATTGACACAATTGGTCTACTATTTAGTCCAAACTTTAATTAAAACAATAAAAATTCCCCAAAACAACTCCTATTGGCTTAAGGTTCCAGCTTCACATGTCTTTAGATAATTTGCCATCTTAGGCTCTTCAGGAAAGTCCTTTTCTTTAGTGTCTGTGGCTCTCATTGACTCTTGCTCAAGCAACTTCTAAATTAGTCCTTGTGTAGCCTCCTTGACGTACCTTCTTGGCTCTAGCTCTTGTGATGGGTCCGCTTGGCATGTACAGATCATCCTATGCAATCGGAGCTTGTTGGTTTATATCATTCCCCCTCTCCTCAAAAGGATTCATCCTCGAATCATCACCTACATCAAAAAAGGATAAATCAAAAACGTTGAAAGTTGCACTAATCTTATACTCACCAGGTAGATCCAACTTGTATACATTGTTGTTAATCTTTTCTAGCATTTGAAAAGGTCCATCACCCCTCGAGTGTAGCTTTGTTTTCCTTTTAGTAGGAAACCTCTCTTTTCTCATATGCACCCATACCCAATCTCCCGGTTCAAAAGTAACGAACTTGCACCCTTTATTGGCTTGAGATGAATATTGTCGATTATTCTTTTCGATGTGCTGCCGTGTTTGTTCATGGATCCTCTTCACCAAGTTGGCCTTGTGTTGTCCGTCTAAGCTAGCTATCGCATTCACAGGTAATGACATCAAATCCAATGGAGTTAAAGGATTAAAACCATAAACAATTTCAAATGGAGAAAAAATAGTAGTAGCATGCACAATTCTATTATAAGCAAACTCAACAAGTAGTATGCATTCTTCCCATGATTTTAAATTCCTTTGAATGGTCACACGCAATAAGGTAGCTAAAGTCCGATTAACTACTTCAATTTGACCATCGGTTTGAGGATGACAAGTAGTAGAAAACAATAGCTTAGTTCCTAACTTTCCCCAAAAAACCTTCCAAAAGTAGCTAAGGAATTTAACATCCATCACTCACAATTGTCCTAGGAATGCCATGCAATCGCAAAATGTCCCTAAAGAATAAATCATCTATATTTTTTGCATCATCAGTTTTATGGCAAGGAATAAAATGTGCCATTTTAGAAAATCTATCAACCACCACAAATATATAGTCCATACCCCCTTTGGACCTAGGCAAACATAATATGAAATCCATTGAACTGTCTACCCAAGATTCACAGGTACATGCAAAGGAGTATAAAGGCCATGATGTAAGGCCTTAGACTTAGCTTGTTTACATGAAATGCATCTAGAACACACTCTCTCTACATCTCTACGCATATGTGGCCAAAATAAGTGTTCATGCAAAATTTCTAAAGTCTTTTGTACTCCTAAATGTCCCATTAAACCTCCATAATGTGACTCTCGCACAAGAAATTATCTTAAGGAGTAGTTAGGCACACAAAGTCTATTCACCCTAAACAAATATCCATCATACCTATAGAATTTATGAAACACAACTTTATCACATGCCTCGTACACATTAGCAAAATCAGAATCTTTAGCATTTAAATCATGTATGTACTCAAAACCCAATAGCTTAGTGCTAAGTGTAGTAATTAAGGCATTCTTACGAGAAAGCGCATCAGCCGTGACATTTTCTTTTCCCTGCTTGTACTAAATGAACTCTACCCATTGGGCGTGTCTTACCTTGCCCCTTCAAATGCTTTAATGATTAATGATCAAAGTGGATCATGAATTCTTTAGGCCATAAGTAGTGTTGCCACGTCTCCAATGCCCTCATCAAGGCATATAGTTCTTTATCATACGTGGAGTAGTTTAATGCTACCCCATTGAGCTTTTCACTAAAATATGCAATGGTACGCTTATCCTGCATCAAAACAACTCCAATACCAATCCCAGAGGCATCACATTCAATCTCAAAAGTTTTAGTGAAATCAAGTAAAAGCAACAATGGAGTAGAACATAAACTATCTTCAAGCATTTTAAAAGGCATGTTGTTGTGCATTACCCCATTTAAACCCCATGTTCTTTTTTATCACTTCAATTAAAGGTGCATCAATGGTGCTAAAATCTCTCACAAACCGCCTATAAAAACTAGCCAACCCATGAAAACTACGTACATTGGTTACAGATTTAGGTGTTGGCCAATCTTTTATTTCTTTCATATTTTCCTCATGCATTTCTATGCCCTTAGCACTTACCACATAACCTAAGAAAATAACCTTTTCCATGCAAAAATTACATTTTTTTAGGTTAGTAAACAAGTTTTCTTTCCTAAGAACATCCAGTACACTTTTCGAATGATCCAAGTGATCATCAAGATTCTTGTTGTACACTAGGATGTCGTCAAAGTAGACAACAACAAATCTGCCTGTAAATGCATGCAACACATGATTCATCAAGTGCATGAAAGTACTAGGTGCATTGGTGAGACCACATGGCATAACCATCCATTCATAAAAACCGTACTTTGTCTTAAATGTAGTTTTCCATTCATCACCCGATTTCATTTTTATTGATGGTAGCCACTTTTAAAATCAATTTTAGAAAAGATGCAAGAGTCATGCAGTTCATCTAACATGTCATCTAGTCTAGGGATAGGATGGCGATACTTTGCAATGATTTTATTGATGGCTCTACAGTCCACACACATCCACTATGATCCATCTTTCTTCGGTACCAATAGCACGGGTACCGCACATGGACTTATGCTCTTCCTTATATGCCCCTTGGCTAGTAGCTTCTCAACTTGTCTTTGAATTTCCTTAGTCTCCTTAGGGCTCCTCTTATAGTTCAGACAGTTGGGAATTGTAGCCTCGGGAATGAAGTTGATCTGATGCTTAATTCCTCTAATCAGTGGCAAACCATTGGGCATATCTACAGGAAAGACATCCTCGTATTCCTACAACAAAGAAACAACAACACTAGGCAAGGAAGATGTCAGTTTGTTAGTGCTCAAATATGTCTCCTTGTACATGAGTACAACTAGAGGTCTTTGTACATAAAAGGCTTTCTTACACTATTTTTCTTTTGTATACAAAATCACTTTTTCCTCTCTCGCTATTTTTCCCTCATTTTTACCACTCTTTTTTTTTTTTTTTTTTCTGATTTCAACTCCTCTCTTGCCCTCATTTTCTCTCCTCCTTTTTTTCTTTTTTCAATGCTCTCTACCTTTCCTTTTGTTTTATTCTCAACCTCTCTTTTGTTTTTCTCATCATTTGCTCTTTTCAATCTCACTTGATCTTCATACACTTGCTTAGGAGTCAATGGTACAAGGGTCACACTCTTCCCATCTGTTATAAAGGAATACCTATTCTTGAACCCATTATGAGTGACACGTCGATCATATTGCCACGGCCTGCCCAATAAGATGTGACTAGCATGCGTAGGGACCACATCACATAGAATCTCATCAAAATATTTTCCAATTGAAAATACAATCAGCGTTTACTTATTCACCTTAACCTCCTCATACTTATTCAACCATTAAAGTTTGTAAGGCCTAGGATGTTTTATGCATTGCAACCCCAACTTCTCTACTAATGTGGTACTAACTACGTTAGTGCAACTCCCTCCATCGATGATCATGCTACACACCTTATCATGGATGTAACATCGAGTATGAAATATATTCTCACGTTGCTCCTCATTTTCATCTTTCTTCACATGCATGTTTAAAGCTCTCCTAGTTACTAATGCCTCGGCATGGACAGCACACTCAACATCACTAGACTCTTCTAGTGAAGGCATGGACTCATGATCACTCTCTTCATCATCGGTCTTAATAGTACCATCATCTCTTATAATGGTTGATATTTTATTTGGGCATTGTGATGCAATATGGTCAGTCCCCAAACACCTAAAACACTTGGTATTTCTGTACCTACTAGGTTGAGAAGAAGTTGTACCTTTTTCATGGCTGCCCATTTTTCTTTGTCTTTCTCCTTCTCTTCCTTGGATTTGGAAAACACTTTCTTCTTTTGATTTCCCCAAATTCGGTTTCCATGTGGAATGGGAAGCCGAAGTTGTTGTAGCATGCTTGTTTCCACCCTTGTGTTTGAGTTGCCTCTCCACTTTTATTGTCATATACACCATGTCCCTGAACTCCACATAGTGTAGTAGCTCCACTATGTTAGCAAATTCCCAGCTCAACCCACACAAGAATCATGTTATTGTAGCTTCTCTATCTCCACAATATTTGCCCGAATCATAGCCATCTCCATCTCCTTGTGGTAGTCCTCCACACTTTTTGTAACGTCCTGTCTATTTTTCCATATTTATTTTTTTTTCATATATAACAACATACATAATAACTTTGTAAACCTACTTATAAACTAAACTAATCATGATCAACCCAGACCCGTGGGTACCGAGGAAATACCTGTCATACATCTCTGATGCCTATGCAGCGGAAAACATAAATTAAATACATACCATCCAACTAGTCACAATACCAGAGTTACTAAATCGGCCATATATGTACGAACATCCCAAAAGGGATCAAAAAGTCAACCTAGGATGTAACGACCCAGAAAATATTGATATTTAAATTTTAAAGAGGGAGGATAATGGAAACAGGAACAGAAGAGGGCAGTAGACTTCATAGACGAATGCGTCACATTTTGGAGACAATAATAATTGGGGATAATAATAATAATTTCAAGGAATTTACAGAACTCGTCGACGAATACAAGGCTTCGTCGACAAGTGTATAAGGAAATTCGTCGACGAATACAGGGCCTCGTTGATGAGAAAATACTGAGAGGGATTCTAGGGGTAGCCTAAATTTCGTCGACGAATACAGGGCCTCGTGGACGAATTTATTGAAAGATTCGTTGATGAGATGACATGTGTCGTCAACGAAGGCCGCAATATAAAAGTGGAAAACCCGAATTTTTAACCATTTTTAACATTTCTCTCTCTCTCTCTCTACGACCTTCTCTCACTTCTCTCTTCGTTTCCGGACCTGTTTCTCGCCGGATCGAAGATCTGAGGCTACCACGACACTCCTGGCAAAGTTCTTTGCAAGTCTGCCGTAGCCGATCGTTGGAAAAGTTGGGTTGAATTTCTTCCCAATCTTAGGGTAAGGCATTTTATTTAGTATTTGTCTTTCCCTCAGTTATAAGAAATGTTGTAGGTAAGAAAATACTGATATTTTGTTTTGGGGGATTGTGTTTTCAAGATGATGAGCTAGGAACCCTACAGGTATAGAGCTAGAGTTTTATAGGGGCTTTTCAGAATTAAGGTAAGGGAAATATGCTATGCTAGGATTTTTCATAATGCTATCAGAGATTTCATAGACACATATTTATACCAGTTTATTAACAGTATTTACAGAATATGAGTTTAAATGCTTGTGTGGCCTGAGTAGATTTTCACGTGATAAAGGAATTTATATAGCTTTTATAAAGTATCATACTATACTGAATACATAGATATAAACAGTATATACAATTTATATAGTTCTTTTCCAGTATATGAGATTACACATAATATACAGATATAGATTTATATTCACAGAGAGTATACAGAGAAATGTACATGCATATACAACTTTTATATGAATAGTTTCATGAAACAGATTTATATATATATATATATATATATATATATATATACATATACATATACATGCATACAGTTTTACTCAGATCAGTATTTATATTACAGTTTTATACAGAATAGTATATACAGAGTTATAGCATGCCATGTTTCCTATTACCATAGCATACAGAGTATACAGACAGAGTATATAGACAGAGTATACAGACAGAAATACAGAGGTAGCATCAAGATGCTACAGATATAGTATGCAAAGATTATAGTATTTATAGTATAGAAAGATTAAGTTATGGTAATTTTGGAAACATGATGAAAACAGTAAAAGAGTATATATGTATATATGTATATAGTATCAGATCCCTGTGGAAAGATTACAGACAGATTCAGTATAGATATAGAATACAGAGCACGGTACCGTTGCTAGATACAGATAGAGTGCAACCACATATCTCAAATAGTCTGTGGGTACCGTCAGCCGTGTTCGGAGAGTATGCAACTCCCCAGTTCGCTGGGTGGAGGGGGCCAGTTTGACGAGGTAGTAGCAGTCCCGAGCTTAGGAGAGAATGCAGTTTGGCCGGGCTGAGGTAGTGTAGAGTATATTGACTCATCTGGAGGTCCGACCAGATGAAGTCCCGCCTACGAGCCGCACAACCCTGTCATGAGGGGTAAAATCATGACGTACAGAGTTCCAAGAATAAAGCACAGATATGTATATGTATACAGTTTTACAGTATGCTTGAGTATAGTATGATATTATCAATATAAAAAGTAGAAAAGTACAGACGATACAGTATGTTTTTAAATTGAGAAATAAAAATGTGTTTTACAGATTATTTGTTGTATTATAGTTCAGTTATTATTTAAAAGTATCCTTAACTTAGTTGCCACACACTAGTAATAGCATATTTCCACTTACTGAGCATCGACTCACCCCATTACTTTAACATTTTTCAGGTGAGCCAGCTAGGCGAACAGATCAGGCTCGCGGATAGAGAGTAGTTTGATTACCCTGCTTATAGGGTGAGTTTTTGACAGAGTTGTGTATATTTTTGAGTAGATGATGCTAGGGGTATTTTTGTATGACTATGGTCTGTATATACTGGATTTTGATATTGTATAGTATATATATGTGAATGGTTATATAATATGTGTTCCCGCTGCTTAGGTATGGATGTAGATACACACACACACACACACACACACACACACATATATATATATATATATATATAATTGGAAAGAATTTTGAGGACGTTACATAGGATCATAACCCAAAAATAATCTGACCCTAGTTCACCTACATACCCTTCAGACAAGATAGTTTCGTCAATCTCTACTACTGCGGAGCACGGTCCACCTGCCCATCTAGATTTCCTGAAATGTTTGTAATGCTGGGGTGAGACACCTCTCAAAAAGGGAGATAAACTAATATCAGTGTGTGGCAACATGAGTATTTTTCGTGATATATATATATATATGTATATATATATATATAAACAGTACATAATTCATATATAGTAAAAACAGTTTGTATCATATCTAAATAAAACATGATTTGTCATAACATAGGTTAACATACTAAATTTATGTACAGTAAAATCAACTTATAGGATTATACCATACTTGAAATATTACCCAGGATAGATAGATAGTTAGTTATCATCATGTCTTACCCCCCACATAACATGGTTATACAGCCCAAAGGTGGGACCTAGCAATGGCTGATCGACCATACTAAGTCAAACATAGGTGTGTAAGTATGATGGGCCTATTCCACTTGTGCCAGACTACCAGGGGAACTACGACACTCCCATAAAGTCACATCGACTGTCATCTCCCACACTTTATATAAGATGTGTGGTAGCACTAACGTAAACATAAACGTAAACGTAAACATACAGCTATGGTATCGTGCTTTGTGAAACTAAACTAAGCTATCCGGGTACATTTCATGATATTGAACATAGCAGTTTCATATTTCAGAGTAAAACATGACATGATAATATTTTCTTGAATCTTAACATAACATGCATAATTACGGCATTTTATGCCGTCATATCATAACGTAAAAATCATGACACTGATGTCGGCATAATATGACGTACTTGTACATGAAATTCTTGCAATTATTAACATAATATTCTTAAAACCATAGCTTTTGTACTATTTTCATGGTTTTCTTGAAAACTGCTATAACATGTTTATCTTGGAAAAATCATAATATTTCAAAATAACATAATTTTCATGGAAATATTATACTCATGCCACACAATATAAGTAGCCTTCTAAAATCATAATATGTTTTTGAAATCTTTTTTTTATAAAATGTGTTAAAATCATTTCCCTATTCAACTGCAGTATTCTCAAACATAGTTTTATAACATACATATTTTCCTAAAAATAAATGTTGTATAATAATAAATAATTTCATGAAAAATGCTGACTTAATTTATCCCCTTACCTGACTTATTGAGAAGCCTACAAACTTAACCAAACCTACTCCTGTGGTGTTCTCAGCTTAACACCCTAAAATTACATTTTCCCCCAACAAAGCTTTAGTATTATTCTATCTAAAGCATAATTCTTAGTCCAGAAACACCAAATACCTTATAAAACATCAAATAACTAACTTACCCATATTTTGGGATGGTGCCCAAGTTGGCCTAACCAACGAACTACTCCAGCAGACTTGAAGAGAATCTTCCCAGGAGTAGCATGGTGGCTTTCGATCATCGAACCAATAAGAATCGAAGCTTAAAATCTAGAGAGAAGTCAGAGGGTGAATTTTAGAGAAAGAAAGTGAGGATGCATGTAGGTTTCTTGCGGGAAAATGTGATTTTTGGCCTTATATAGAGTGTTGTCCACGTGGCCTCGCCAACGAGTTTCAGGCCTTGAGAATAACCCTCTCAGTAAGGTCTCATTGACGAGACACGCGTCCACTTCGACGAGCCTAAGAAGCCTATTTATCGATGAGCACTCTGCACTCGTCGACGAGACCCTACTGAATCCCCTTTTTGAAAAATCTTTTTTCTCTCCTTTCTTTTATTATTTAATTACTATATTTCTTTGGGTCTCTACATTCTCCCCTCCTTATAAAATTTCATCCTCGAAATTTACTTTCTGTATTGAAACACCATCCTTTGAAGAAAATGGACTACTTATTTTATTACTTACCCTCACTTGTGGCAGAGGAATACCGTGGTTACATTCAAGGTTTTGGGAGATTACAAATACATAAAATAAAAATTCTCCTAAACCAAAAGTACTACCTACTATTAGAAAATTATTATATGTACTAACTAACCTACAAAAAAGAAACTTAACATACTTACCTACATCTTTTCCAGATTACTGTTGATCCCCACTAAATAGATGTGGGTATTTCTATCATATTTATCCTCAAGCTCCCTTGAAGTTTCTTCCACCGCATGATTCCTCCACAAGGCTTTCACTAATGGAATTCTCTTATTACGCAATTCCTGTTCTTTCTTGTCTAAGATCTGCACTGGTATCTCCTCATAATCCAGTGATTCTCTGAGTTCTATCCCTGCATAATTGACCACAAGGGAGGGATTTAGGACGTATTTTCTCAACATAGAAACATGAAACACGTCATGTATTTTGGATAAAACTGGTGATAAAGCTAGTCGGTAGGCAACTAACCCCACCCTCTCAAGTATCTCGAAAGGGCCACTAAACCTAGGGCTCAGCCTACCCCTCCTCCTAAACCTCCTATTATCTTTCAACGACACTATTTTCAGAAATACATGGTCTCCCACTTCGAATTCCAACTTTCGGTGATGATTATCAGCGTAGCTTTTTTGCTGACTCTGAGCTGCACTGATTCTATCTCTAATAAGTCAAACTTTATCATATGCTTGCTGCACTATTTCTGATCCCAAAACTTGCCTCTCACCTATCTCATCCCAGTATAGAGAAGAATGACATCTCCTACCATATAGTGCCTCGTAAGGTGCCATGTTGATGCTGGTCTGATAACTGTTATTGTATGCAAACTCTACCAGCGGTAGATACTGGGTCCACTAAACCTAGGGCTCAGCCTACCCTTCCTCCTAAACCTCACAGTACCTTTCAGCAACATTATTTTCAAAAATACATGGTCTCCCACTTTGAATTCCAACTTTCGGTTATGATTATCAATGTAGCATTTTTGCCGACTCTGAGCTGCACTGATTCTATCTCTAATAAGTCAAACTTTATCATACGCCTATTGTACTATTTCTAGTCCCAAAATTTGCCCACCTATCTCACCCCAGTATAGAGGAGAACAACATCTCCTACCATATAGTGCCTTGTAAGGTGCCATACTGATGTTGGTCTAATAACTATTATTGTATGCAAACTCTACCAGCGGCAAGTACTGGGTCCAACTACCCTTAAAATCTAGCACACATGCCCATAGCATATCCTCTAATATCTAAATCATCCTCTCTGACTGCCCATCCGTCTAAGGATGAAACGTCGTGCTGAATGATAACTGAGACCCCAGAGCCTTTAGCAGACTCTTCCAAAACCGTGACGTGAAATGTGGGTCTCAGTCTAATACTATAAAAACTGGCACACCATGCGATCATACTATCTCTTGAATATATATTTCTATCAATCTGTACATGGAGTAGTTAAATTTAATAGGGATAACATGAGCAATCTTCATCAATCGATCTACGACCACCCAAATAGCATTCTATCCCTATCGCACCTGTAGTAAACCAGTCAAGAAGTCCATAGAAATGTGATCCCATTTCCACTCTAGGATTTAAAGTGGTTGTAGCTTACCCGCTAGCCTCTAGTGCTTAGCCTTAACTTGCTGGCATGTCAAAAATTGCTGCACAAATTCAGCTATCTCTCTCTTCATGCTGCTCCACCAGAAATACTCTTGTAGATCCCTATACATTTTAGTGCTACCGGGATATATCGTGTACAGGGACCTGTGAGCCTCCTCAAGGATCGCCTTTTTGATATCCTCATCTATAGGCACGCACAATCTGGTATGAAACTGTAGAGTTCCATCATCTGAAATACTGAACTCCTCCCCCTATCCTTCCTGTACCTTCTCTATCAACTCCATCAACTCTGCGTCATTCTTTTGGGCTGCTTTAATCTTTTCGTGTAGGGTAGGCTACACCACCAGGTTAGCAATAAATGCCTGGTGATAACTTTCTACTAACTCCATGCCAAGCTTCTCCAAGTCCATCTGGATCAGGCACTGAATTTATGCTACTGACAATGGTGCTATCATAGACTTTCGGTTCAGCGTATTAGCCACCACATTTGCTTTACCTGGATGGTAACTGATGGTGTAGTCATAATCCTTGATGAGCTCTAACCATATTTTTTGCCTCATGTTCAGCTCCTTCTATGTGAAGAAGTACTTTACACTTTTGTGGACTGAAAATATTTCACATCTTTCATCGTACAGTTAATGCCTCCAAATTTTCAGTGCATGAACCACTACAACCAATTCTAGATCATGAGTGGGATAATTCTTTTTATATTCTTTCAATTGTTTGGAGGTATATGCAACTACTCTGCCTTGCTGCATCAATATACACCTGAGCCCCCTTAAAGATGCGTCACAGTAGATCACGTATCCATCACCTCCTGATGGAATGGTTAATACTAGTGTAGTGACGAGCCTCTACTTCAATTCCTGGAAGCTCTGCTCATAATTGTCATCCCATTCAAACTTGAAATTCTTTCTAGTTAGTCGTGTTAGAGGCCCTAATAATGCTGAGTATCCCTCTACAAACCGATGGGAATATCCCGCCAGTCCTAAGAAACTCTTGACTTCCTGCACATTCATTGGCCTGACCCAATTCACCACTACCTCTATTTTGCTAGGATCTACCAAAATTCCATCCCTTGTTATAACATGCCCCAGAAATGCAACTTTCTCTAACCAAAATTCACATTTTCTAAACTTGGCATACAATTTCTTTTCCCTGAGCATCGAGTAGACCAATATGTCATCAATGAAAACCATAATGAATTGGTTTAAATACTGGTGAAAGATTCTATTCATCAAATCCATGAATACAGCAAGAGCATTCGTTAGACCAAATGATATAACTAGAAATTCATAATGCCCATACCTGGTCTTGAAAGTTATCTTTGAAATATCTTCAGTTTTAACTTCCACCTGATGATAACCTGATCTGAGGTCAATCTTGGAATAGACCCATGTACCCTGAAGCTGATCAAATAAGTCATCTATACGGGGTAGAGGATACATGTTCTTAATTGTTACTTTATTTATTTTCCTATAATCTATACACATCCTCATAGACCCGTTCTTCTTTTTTCAAATTACATTGAAGCTCCCCATAGGTTTGTAAGTACGATGGGCCTGTTCCACCTGCATTGAACTGCCAGGGGAACTATGACACTCCCATAAAGCCACATCGATTGCAATCTCCCACACTCTACATAAGATGTGTGGTAGCGCTAACATAAATGTAAACGTACAACTACGATACCGTGCTTCGTAAAACTAAACTAAGCTATCGGGTTGTGATAACATATAATACATTTCATGATATTGAACATAACAGTTTCATATTTCAGAGTAAAACATGACATGATAATATTTTCTTGAATCTTAACATAACATGCATAATTACGGCATTTTATGCCGTCATATCATAACGTAAAAATCATGACACGGGCGTCGACATAACATGACGTACTTGTACATGAAATTCTTGCATTTGTTAACATAATATTCTTAAAACCATAGTTTTTGTACTATTTTCATGATTTTCTTGAAAACTGCTATAACATGCTTATCTTGGAAAAATCATAATATTTCAAAATAACATAATTTTCATGAAAATAGTATACTCATGTCACACAATATAAGTAGCCTTCTAAACTCATAATATATTCTAAAATTATTATTTTTTTTTTATAAAATGTGTTAAAATCATTTCCCTGTTTAACAGCAGTATTCCCAAACATAGTTCTATAACATACATATTTTCCTGAAAATAAATGTTGTATGATAATAAATAATTTCATGAAAAAGGTTGACTTAATTTATCCCCTTACGTGACTTACTAAGAAGCCTACAAACTTAACCAAACCTACTCTTGTGGTGTTCCTAGTTGAAAACCCTGAAATTACATTCTCCCCCAACAAAACTTCAGTATTATTATATCTAAAACATATTTTTCAGCCCAAAAATACCAAATACCTTATAAAAATTAAAATAACTAACTTACCCAAATTTTGGGATGGTGCCCAAGCTGGCCTAACCAACGAACTACTCCAGTAGACTTGAAGAGAATCCTCCCAGGAGTAGCGTGGCGGCTTCCGATCGTCTAACCGGCAAGAATCGATGTCAAAAATCTAAAGAGAAGTTAGAGGGCAAATTTTAGAGAGAGAAAGTGAGATTGCATGCAGGTTTCTCGCAGGAAAATGTGATTTTTGGCCTTATATAGAGTGTTGTCCACGTAGACGAGCATCACCCCTCGTTGACAAGTTTCAAGCCTTGAGAATAACCCTCACAGTAATGTCTGTTGGCTTTGGTGTATTCCCAAGAAAGGGGGGGGGGGGAGGGTGAGTTGAGTATTTACAAATTACTTCCTACGTTAAACTAGATCAACAGTATTATGCAACCTAGGGTCTATCTATGCAATAATAAACCCAATCATTCACAATAAAACATACATATGCAGTAAATATAAATTGCTGAAATATAAACAATGTACACACAATATGTTATCGGGGTTCGGCCAATACTGCCTACGTCTCCGCCTCTAGCTCGCAATCCCGAGGATTCCACTAAAACTCATTTAACTGGTGGAGCAACACTGATTACAACCAAGTCAATTAATGGGGCTGACCTCAAGCAACACGCCTTATCAGGATGGCACACCTAGCTTTCCTAACCAAGTCTAAGCTAGTCCGGGACTATTTACTAGGGCTAGTCTCCCTCTTCAGGCCCACGCCTGGAATACAACAGATGTGTATAAAATTTTACTTACAAGCAAATGCTTCTTACACTAAACTGGTATGTACCAATAAACTCAATTTAATCAATGCACCTTCATGATGTATGAACTATAAGTTTGGTGCTCTATGTGTGCAATCAACACTCTGAATAATGACTTTATCTAATCAAGCATAAGAGTGTATTCTGGAACTATCTTTGAAACTATGTATCGCTATATATTAATCAAAAACTTAGGGTTTCAAAGATTACTACCAAAGTTATTCCAAATATCTCTAAACAATATTTTCTCAACATTCAAGCACAATGAGATATTTAAAAATAATCTAGTAATAATATTTTTGCACACACAAAATACAAGCACAAATGAGTCTTGCAATAACGATGCAAAGACCCGCTTAGCTATAGAATTTTTCCCACACAATATTTATCAAATTAAATCGTTGGAGAAATCCTTGCTTAACCTCCAATATGAAAATCAAATATCTTAAACAGGATTTTCAAAAGTTCAAGCACAAGAGATATTTTTGAAAAACAAGCTTTGTCAAAAATATTTTTCTTCACAACACAAGACAAGCTTTTGAGTCTTGCAAAGAGAATGCAAAGACTCACAAGCTTAAGAAGGTTTCCCACAAATGAATTTATGAATTAAATCACTAGGAACACCTCTAGGCTTAATCTCACTAAAATCAAAAATCAATGCACATATATGAGAGTATAAGCACGTATAAACTATATAGAACAACTCAAAATACTCTTTCTCAAAAGGATTTTGCAATAGAATGATCAAATGGAAGAGTATATGGCTTTGAGTATGAAGAATATGGAAGTAAGGAAGATTTTGGGTAGTAAAATTTTTGGAGAATTTTTTTCTAATCTAAAACCCTAATCACCCCTTAATTTTGCAAATGAAATGTTATATATAAAGATGGGAAGAATTATAGCCATTGGGGACATATAGGGTATTATTAGGATTGTTTTAAACCATTTAAACCCAAGTAATCCTGTTTAAAAAATTTAACCGCGGTAAAAATAATATGGCAACCCAAGAGCATCGGTCGACCGAAGGTGAGGTTCAGTTGACCAAGTTCGGTCGACCAGGTAAAATTTGAACTGGAAGTTTGGTCGACTAGACTAGGGTTCCCAAAGGCGATTTTTCATTTCCGCACAGTTCGGTCGACCATGTGGATTTAAACTAGGTGGTTTGATCAACTGGGTAGTTGGCCAAACACACATGGGAACTCGATCAACCACGTGGTTGGCTTAAGCAATAGGTGCGGTCGACCGTGTGGTCAAACTGTTGACCGGGAGAGAGTTTGGTCGATCGGGTAACTTGAATTGGACAAGGTTCGATTAACTATGCTATGGTTAAACCGTTGACTTGGTGACCGATTCGGTCGACCAAGAGATTTTAACTGTGAAAGTACGATTGACCGAACATGCATTTTTAATGCATTTCAGTCCTATTCCCCATGTATATTAACCTTATTCATATAATGATTAATGTTTAAGACTATAGGGCATATTTTTATAAATTATAGGGAGTCCTAAGGTCAATTTAGGTCTTCTTTAGGGCACCGAAAAAGTTCAGCGTCAATCGACCGAAGGGTGATCCCGAAGGTCTTTCTAAGGTCATGATTTTGGGTAGGGACCTAGAGTCGTTCTAAGGCCTTTGAGCTTGTAGTTCCTACATGCATGATATGTATTAAATATTACAGAACTTTTTCCTATTTACTACTACAGACTCGAATTGAATGAAAATATAAATTACAACATCAACTAATCTTCAGGGTGTTCAGCCTTCAAACTTTCACGTGCCATCAATGTATCTGCTAATATAAACCTGCACATGAACTAGATAGCCATTAAATACTTGAGTATTTGTCGTTATCAAAACCGAGATATGACCCATAGGGTCAACAATGTCTCATCGACAAGACATGTATCTATGTCAATGAGCCCAATAAACCTGTTCATCGATGAGCACTCTACACTCGTCGACAAGACCCTGCTGAATCCCCTTTTGAAAAATCCTTTTTCTCTCCTTTCTTTTATTATTTAATTACTATAATTCTTCGGGTCTATACACTTTTGGTTCCTTGGGCAAGGTTTTTAAAACGTTGGTGTAAGTCTCGGTAGTAGTGGTTTGGTACAAATCACTTCCTCATCACCGCTTTCATTTCAGCCCACTTCTCAATAGGTATTTCCATGTTTCTATGCCTACTAAGAAGAATTTGATCCCACCATACCAGTGCATAGTCAGTGAACTCCATAGTTTCCAATTTCACCTTCTTTTCTTCGAAGTAGTTATGACACTCACAAATGAGCTCTACATTCTCTCCCATTCAAGGTATACATCCATGTTATTTTTCCCTTGAAAAGGAGGGATCTTCATTTTGATGCTTCTGATGTTTCTATCGATGTTATCTCGACCCCTTGGCTCCCATTGAGGTTGCCACTTTTGCCTAGCACCTCGATAAACAAATCTTCCCATACCATCATGTTTATCATCACTTGCATCATTGCTACTTATATCATATTCAAATTCAGCAATCGGAGGAGTATGTGGCCTTCACCGCCTTTCATTGGATTTCCCTTTTCTTAGTCCATCAACTGCAGTGTCTTGTATATCCAATCTATCTCTGAACTCCCCAAAAATCATATTAAGTCTTTCAAACTACTGTTAAATGGCTTGCAAGGTGAAGAATGAGTCTTGTGGGGGGTTCTCATTCTCGCTAACCTTGCTGGAAGTTTCAGCGCCCACCACCTTTCTACTCATGATTTCAAACCTGCAAATAGGATATTAGAGAGAAAAGTTCCTCACTCACTCCCTTATGTGTTTACCCTCAAACAATGACACTCAATGCTCGTGTTTTGACACAATTTTTTTTGGTTTTTCCCCTCTGATACGCTCACACACTCATGCCTGTTACTACTCAGGATTTCTCTTTTAGTTCTTTAATGAACTAATCCCAAACAAACCAATAGTTCAACCAAATGCAGCAATTGAATCAATAAATTAGAAACAAGATATCAATGAAAATAACAATAGAATAACTAAATCAAGACACAAACACAACGAAGGAAAGACAAAAGAAGTCAAGAAAACAATAATGATGCAAACGAAATTAGAAGAAATTCAATGGAACAAAATAACCAACTTGACCAAGGATATATTCAAACACAAATCCAAATAATAAATTGAATAGATTTTAGAATGGGCTAAGATAAAGCCAAAGGAGAATCCGAGTTAAATGCAGCCACAAATTGCACAAACCTTCAAGCTGGTGCCTCCTCTTTTTTTTTTCTTTTTTTTTTTAATGCACAAAATGGCTTTTTTTTTTTTTTTTTGGGGTGCTCTAATTTGCCTTGTTGTGTTTTTTACAATTTCCAGCCACAAAAGATTCAATCTTGATGATGGATGATATTAAAGAAGAGATGGAAAATTTCGGAAACAAGAAAACAAGATAGGTAGATCGGATGATAGAAGAATATGAAATAAGGACAAATGATTATAAGATAAAAGAATTTTTGAAAGCAAACAACAACAAAAAAGATAGTTAGAACTTGATTTGAACCAAAGTTGTAACATCCTCAAAATTTCTCCATTTTTTTTTTAAATAAATATCTATATAATCATACCTAAGCAGTGGAGACATAAGTCATACAACCACATATACTATACAATACCAAAATTCTGAACATACAGACTATAGCCATAAAACATTTCCCTCCGGTATCATCTATCTCAAAAATACATCTCTGTGCAAAACTTACCCTACAACTAGGGCAACAAAGTAGTCACTCTATCTGCGAGCCTGCTCCACTCTCCTAACTGGCTCACCTGAAAAATGATAAAGTAATAGGGTGAGACAACGCTTAATAAGTGGAAATATGCTATTACTAGTGTGTGGTGATCAAGTCGTAAAACTATAACATTAATATATAAAACTGCATGATCTGGAAAATCTGTAAACACTTGTATAGTAGCTTAAAACATTTGTATCATCTAAACTTTCTATCATTCGTACTTCTATATCATACTATATACGACAAAAGTTGTAAAATTGTATACATATACATAACTGTTGTCTTTCTCTAGAGTTCTGTATGTCATGATTTGATCCCTCATGACAGGGTTGTGCGGCCCATAGGCGGGACTTAAATGGGTCGACCCTCCAGGTAAGTCATCATACTCCACACTACCTCAGCCCGGCCAAACTGCATCCACTCTTAAGCTTGGGACTAGTTGCTACCTCGTCAAACTGGCCCCCTTAACCCAATGAACTGGGGAGCTACATCCTCTCCGAACACAGTTTGACGGTACCCACATACTATCTGAGATATGTGGTTGCACTCTATCTGTATTAGCAACAGTACAGTGCTCTATAAACTGTATCTATCTGTAATCTTTCCATAGGGATATGATACTATATATATATCTACTCTTTTTACTGTTTTCATTTTGTTTCCAAAATAACCATAACACTAATAATCTGTATTGTAAACACTGTAATATCTGTAACATCTTGATACTATAATTGTATAATATGTCTGTATTTTCTATCTGTATAATCTATCTGTATACTCTGAGTGTTATGGCATTTAGGAAAACATAACATTCTGTAAATACTATATATACTGATCTGAATAAACAGCTGTGTGTATATATATATATCCATCTGTAAAATTATTTGAATAAAAGTATATATGTACATGCATCTGTCTGTATAACATCATATACTGAAAAATCTATATAAAATTCTACATCTAATAATATCTACTCAGGCTACACATGCTTTATAATCTCATATTCTATAAAAACTATATAATAATTTGTATACATGCAATTGTAAAATTTCTATTAATATAATCAAATCTCCTAGTGTAGCACATTTCCCTTACTTAGTTCCTAAAAAGCCCTCACTGAACTCTGGCCCTACACCCGCAGGGTTCTCCACTTAACACCCTGAAAACGATATCTTCCAGAACAAAACATCAGTATTTTCCTACATACAACATTTCCTATAATTGTAAGGAAAGCATATTCTAAATAAAGCACCTTACCCTAAATTTGGGACGAATTTCAAACCTCTTCCACCGACAATCAACCCCAGTAGTTTGGCAGAGAACTTTTCCAGGAGTGTCGTGGTGGCCTCAGATCTTCAATCTAGTGAGAAATGGAGCCAAGATCAAAGAGAGAAGGTGAGAGGTGCATTTTAAAGAGAGAGAGAGAGAGAGAGAGAGAGAGAGAGAGAGAGAGGGAGAGAGAGGGAGAGAGAGGGAGAGAGGGTTTGAGCTGAATTTTCATAAAAAAATCTGTGTTTCAACTATTTATAGGATAGGATTTGTCGACGGGACAAGTCATCTCGTCGATGAGTCCTTAAGTAATTTCGTCGACGAACCCTACCTCCTCGTCGACGAAATTCAGACTGCCCAAAAAACATGTCTTGGTATCTTCTCGTTGACGAGGCGTGGCTTCGTCGACAAGGCCTACTTATAAGCTTGTCGATGAACTCCTTGTGTTCGTCGACGAGGCCCTGTGTAAAAATCTTCTGGGTTATTACATTCAAAGTGCAACGTCATCGATGAACGCTTCGCGTTCGTCGACGAAGCCTGCTGCCTTCTTCTATTTCCTTTTCCATTTCCCTCCCTCTTTATTATTTAAATACCATTATTCTTTGGGTCATTACATTCTCCCCTCCTTATAAAATTTCGTCCTCAAAATTTACTATTCATATAACTCATCATTCTTTAAAGGCAAAACAGTCTACTTATTTTATTACCTACCCTCACTTATGGCGGAGGAATACCGTGGTTACATTCTATGTTCTCGAAGATTACATAAATAAAATTAAAAACTACTTACTAACTAAATAGTACATGTACCTGCAAAAGAAACATTACCTAACTATTTACATTATCTAATTACTCTTGGAACAAATGTGGGTATTTATTTTTAATTTCATCCTCGAGTTCCCATGAGGTTTCTTCCATAACATGATTCCTCCACAAAATCTTCACTAGCTGAATTTCTTTAGTACGCAGTTCTTGTATCTTGCTGTCTAAAATCTGTACTGGCATTTCTTCATAAGCTAGTGAATCCTTGAGTTATATCTTTGCATAGCTAATTATGTGGGATGGGTTTGGGATGTATTTCCTTAACATAGTAACATGAAACATGTCATGAATTCTAGCCAAAGCTGGAGGCAAAGCTAGCCTATAGGTAGCTGACCCTATTCTTTCTAGTATCTCTAAAGGGCCAATATACCTAGGGCTCAACTTGTCCTTCTTTCCAAACCTCATAAATCCTTTCAAAGGAGCTATCTTAAAAAATACTCTATCTCCCACATCAAACTCTAACTCTCGGCGGTGAGTGTCTACGTAGCTTTTCTACTGACTCTGTGCTATACTGATTCTTTCTTTAATTAGTCGGACCTTGTCACAAGCCTGCTGTACTATCTCTAGACCCAAAACTCGCTTTACTCCTACCTCATCCCAGAAGAGAGGAGAACGACATCTCCTACCATACAATGCTTCGTATGGAGCCATGCTGATACTAGCCTGGTAGCTGTTATTGTAGGCAAACTCGACTAATGGTATAAACTGAGTCCAACCACCTCCAAAGTCAAGAACACAAGCACGAAGCATATATTTTAGTGTCTGAATTGTCTTCTCGGTTTGTCTATCTATCTATTTGGGGATGGAAAGCAGTGCTGAATCCTAACTGTGTACCCATAGCCTCTTGAAAACTCGTCCAAAATCGTGAAGTGAACCGAGGATCTCAGTCTGAAATTATGGATATTGGTACACCATGGATATGAACTATCTCTCGAACATATATCTCTACCAATCTATCCATGGAGTAACTAACTTTAATCGGAATGAAATGAGCGGTCTTCATCAGACGATCAACAACTACCCAAATTGCATTCAACCTTTGACGTACAGGTGCTAACCCCGTAACAAAATCCATCGAAATGTGATCCCATTTCCACTCTAGAATAAACAATGGCTGCAACTATCATGCCGGTCTCTGGTACTCAGCTTTAACCTGCTGACACGTCAAGCATTGCTGAACAAACTTGGCTATCTCCCTCTTCATTCCACTCCACCAGAAATACTCTCGTAGATCCCTGTACATTTTAGTACTGCCGGGATGAACCATGTATAGGGACCTGTGAGCCTCCACCAATATAGTTATCCTGATCTCAGTATCTGCAGGAACGCATAGCCTAGTACGGAATCGCAGGGCTCCATCATCTGATATGCTAAACTTCTCTCCCTGACCATCCTGTACTCTAGCCATCACCTTTGCCAACTCCGCATCATCACCCTGAGCTGCTTTAATCTCTCATATAGCATAGGCTGAACCACTAGGCTGGCAATAACTACCTGAGGACTCTCCTCTATCAATTCTATGCTGAGCCTCTCCAAATCCATCAGAATTGAGTGCTGAATCTCCATAGCTGCCAGAACGGGTCCCCATGATTTCTTGCTCAGAGCATCTGCCACTACATTCACTTTTCCTAGGTGGTAACTAATGGTGCAGTCGTAATCTTTAATGAGTTCTAGCCACTTTCTTTGTCTCATATTTAGCTTTTTCTAGGTGAAGAAATATTTCAGGCTCTTGTGATCCGTGAAAATCTCGCACTTTCCACCATATAGGTAATGCCTCCAGATCTTGAGAGCATACACCACCGTAGCAAGCTTTAAATCATGGACAAGATAATTCTTCTTATATTCTTTAAGCTGCCTAGATGCATATGCAATAACCCTGCTATGTTGCATCAACACGCATCCAAGACCCTTCAAAGAGGCATCACTATATATTACAAACTCGTCCTCCCCTGATGGAATAGCTAATACCGGAGCTGAAACTAATCATCGCTTTAACTCCTGAAAACTCTGCTCACAGTCGTCGGTCCAATCAAACTTCATATTTTTCCTCGTAAGCCGTGTTAATGGACCTGATAGTCTGGAGAAGCCATCTACGAAGCGCCGGTAATAACTTGCTAATCCCAAAAAACTCCTGACCACCTAAACGTTGCCTAGCTTTTCCCAACTCACTACCGCCTCTATTTTACTCGGATCAACTGATACACCTGCTTCAGAGATCACATGGCTGGCTTTAACCAGAACTCACATTTCTTTAATTTTGCATACAATTTCCTTTTTTTCAGTATCTACAACACCAGCCTCAAATGATGCTCGTGCTCCTCAAAACTCCTCGAATAGACCGGTATATCATCAATGAACACAACCACAAATTGATTTAAATATTAATGGAACACCCAATTCATTAAATCCATAAATATTGTTGGTGCATTAGTCAACCCAAATGGCATTACTAAGAATTCGTAATGCCCATATCTGGTTTGAAATGCGGTCTTCGAAATATCCTCTGCTTTAACTTTCACCTGATTGTATCCCGACCACAGGTCAATTTTAGAGTAAACCTGGGTCCCTTGAAGCTGATCAAATAAATCATCGATCCTAAAGAGAGGATATTTATTCTTGACTGTCAGTTTGTTTATCTCCCTATAATCGATGCACAATCTCATGATTCCATCTTTCTTTTTCATGAATAAAATTGGCGCACGCCAAGGCGACATGCTGGGCCTAATGAAACATTTATCCAGCAATTCCTGTAACTGTTCTTTCAATTCTTTTAATTCCATTGGGGCCATATAGTAAGGTGCTTTAGATATTGGTGCAAACCCTGGCAACAGATCTATAGTAAATTCAATCTCACGATTTGGCGGCAAACCAGGCAATTCTTCTAGAAAGACGTCTGGGAACTCCCTCACTGCTGGTATGCCAGTTTGTCTTAATTCTTTTTTTGGAAGTTCTTTTATGTATGCGACATAACCTTGGCAACCACCCTGTAGCAACCTCCTCACCTGAAGAGCCAACACTAGCTGTGGTGAGGCACATACACTACCCACGAATCTGTATTCTTGCTCGTCTGGGTGTCTAAAATCACTACCTTCTGTTGGCAATCTGTACTAGTGTGATGAGTAGCTAGCTAGTCTATACCCAGTATCACATCAAACCCTTGCATATCCAGGACCACAAGATCGGCTGACAGCACTCTCTCCTGAATATTTACTGGAAAATTCCGAAGTATCTTCCTACATCTCACCATAGACCCCATTGGCGTACCCACAGACAGTTCTATATCTAATGGCTGTGTCTCTATTCTAGCTATTTTCACATATCCAGCCAATATAAAGGAATGGGTGGCACCTGTATCAAACAAAACAATAATTGTATATGGTAAAGCAGTAAGGATACCTGTAACCACATCTACAGCTGTCTCGGTGTCTCCTGGGGTCAACACATAAACCCTCATCGGCGCGGTATTTCTCTGCTGACCTCCGCGGGGTGCCTGGTATCTTCCCCAAAATGGCCTAGGAGCCGGTACATAACCTGGTGTCATTTGACAGGATCGAGCCATATGACAGAGTCTCCCGCAGCGGTAGCAAACATTCTCCCCCAGCCGACATTCACCCAGGTGTCTTCGTCCACATCTGGTACAAATGGTGGGAGGCTGACCACCCTGAAATCCACCCTGCTCTACCATATGTCTCTGATCTCCGCCAGATCTACCTCCTCTCCAAGGGCCTTGGTTAGGACCCGCCTGAAAGCTCGAGGGTGCGGTCCTCTTCTTCTGACTTTGTGTCTCAGTCTTTTTCGGCAAACTCTCCTCTGCTATAATGGCCTTGTCAACCAATTCTGCAAAATCCCAGATCTTCAGTATTGCCACCTGCCTGTAAATATCTCGCCTCAAATTCCTCTCGAACATTCTGACCTTCTTTACTTCATCGGGGACAATAAATGGGCAGAAATGCGAGAAATCGATAAATCTCGCCACATACTGCTGGACTATCAATGACCCCTGGGAAAAACTCAGAAACTCCTATACTCAGGCCTCTCTGACTGAGGCAGGATAGTATCTATCGAAGAATACATCCCTGAAACGGGCCCAGGTCATCGAAACTGGAGTTGTCATCTGCTCCTCCAATAGTCTAGTGGTCGTCCACCATCTCTTAGCCTCCCCTACCAGTCTATATGTAGCGTACAGAACTCTCTGCTCGTCGATGCAATGAAGTACTGTCAGAATCTTCTCTACCTCCTGCACCCAGTTCTTAGCAACTGTAGGATTAGCCGCTCTAGAAAAGGCTGGCAGATTCATCTTCATAAATTTTTCTATGGTACATCCCTGAACTGGAGATGGACTTCCTTGCTCTCTAGAGCTCCGTGCTATCTCAGCCATAACTTTCTGAGCCACACTACGTAGCACAGCATTTGAATTCGCACCTCCTACATCAGAAGGCTCGACACCATCATCCCCACTAGCGTGAGTGCTACTGCTTCCTAGGTCCATCCTGCAAATATAGAGAACACCGTTTCAGAATCTTATTTGTCATAGAGACCTAAGTTATTCCATTTAACTAAAACTTCAAATTCTCTATTAACCATCCCTCATGATTCTAACCCCAAATCAAATCCTGCAATCTAAACACATGACTCGTCAACAGTTTACTATGGTTTTCCTGGAATCGTCACCCCAGGAGAAACACGAAAACTACCACAAAAGTCCTATATTTGGATCACAGAATAAAACCTTAATTCCTTTCCTAAATTCTGGAATTATTTTCCGCTGCACTCTAAAGTCTGCAGAACCTAGGAACCTAGGCCCTGATACCAAAATGTAACATCCTCAAAATTTTTCCTTTTTTTTTTTTTTTATAAATAAATATCTATATAACCATACCTAAGCAGCAAAGACATAAGTTATACAACCACATATACTATACAATACCAGAATTATGTACATACAGACCATAGCCATAAAACATTTCCCTTTGGTATCATCTATCTCAAAAATACATCTATGTGCAAAACTTACCCTACAACTAGGGCAACAAAGTAGTTACTCTATCTGCGAGGCCTAGCTAGCTCACTTAAAAAATAGTAAAATAATAGGGTAAGACAACGCTCAGTAAGTAGAAATATGTTATTACTAGTGTGTGGTGACCGAGTCGTAAAACTATAACATTAATATATAAAACTGCATGATCTGGCAAATCTGTAAACACATGTATAGTAGCTTAAAAAATTTGTATCATCTTAACTTTCTATCATTCATACTGCTATATGATACTATATATGAAAAAAGCCGTAAAACTGTATATATATATACATAACTGTGCTCTTTCCGTGGAGCTCTGTATGTCATGATTTGACCCCTCATGACAGGGTTGTGCTGCTTGTAGGCGGGACTTATCTGGTCGGCCCTCCAGGTAAGTCATCATACTTTACACTACCTCAATCTGGCCAAACTGCATCCACTCCTAAGATTGAGATTGGCTGCTACCTCATCAAACTGGCCCCCTCAACCCAGTGAACCGGGAAGCTACATCCTCTCCAAGCACAGTTTGATGGTACCCACACACTATTTGAGATATGTGGTTTCACTCTATCTGTATTAGCAATGGTACCATACTCTATAAACTGTATCTGTCTGTAATCTTTCCACAGGGATACGATACTATACACACACACACACACACACACACACACACACACACTCTTTTTACAGTTTTCATTATGTTTCCAAAATAACCATAACACTAATAATCTGTATTGTAAATACTGTAATATCAGTAACATCTTAATACTATAACTATATAATCTTTCTGTATTTTCTATTTGTATAATCTATTTGTATACTGTGAGTGTTATGGTATTTAGGAAAACATAACATTCTGTAAATACTATATATACTGATCTGAATAAACATCTATGTGTGTGTGTGTGTGTGTGTGTGTGTGTGTATATATATATATATCCATCTGTAAAACTATATAATAATTAGTATACATGCAACTGTAAAATTTCTATTAATATAATCAAATCTCCTAGCATAGTATATTTCCTTTACTTAGTTCCTGAAAGCCCTCACTAAACTCCGACCCTACACCCACAGGGTTCTCCACTCAACACCCTGAAAACGACATCTTCTAGAACAAAACATCAGTATTTTCCTACATACAATATTTCCTATAACTGTAAGGAAAACATATTCTGAATAAAACACCTCATCCTAAATTTGGGATGAATTTCAAACCTCTTCCACCGATGATCAGCTACAGCAGTTTGGTAGAGAACTTCGCCAGGAGCGTCGTGGTGGCCTCAGATCTTCAATCCAGCGAGAAATGGGGCTAGGATTGAAGAGAGAAGGTGAGAGGTGCATTTTAGAGAGAGAGAGAGAGAGAGAGAGAGAGAGAGAGAGAGAGAGGGTTTGAGCTGAATTTTCATCAAAAAATCCGGGTTTCAACTATTTATAGGGCAGGATTCATCAACGGGACGCATCATCTTGTTGACGAGTTCTTAAGTAATTTCATCGACGAACCCTACCTCCTCGTCGAGGAAATTCAGACTACCCAAAAACCCTTCTCGGTATCTTCTCATCGATGAGGCGTGACTTCGTCGACGAGGCCTACTTATGCGCCTGTCGATGAACTCACTGTGTTCGTTGGCGAGGCCCTGTGTAAAAATCTTCTGGGTTATTACATTCAAAGAGCAACATCATAGACGAACGCTTCGCGTTTGTCGACGAAGCCTGCTTCCTCATTTGTTTCTGTTTCCATTTCCCTCCCTATTTATTATTTAAATACCATTATTCTTCAGGTCGTTACAAAAGCTTCGATGCCAAATGATGCGAAACCCCAAGAATGAACATTCGGAGACCCCAAATCAAATTTATCAAAATTTCAAACCCAAAATAAGATTCGACATGGTAGTGGATCCTTGACCTATTGCTTGACGTGAAACACAAACCAAGAATATCAAATTAATGGATGAATGCCACAAAGGTGGCACATTTGATAAGTTCGGTGAAAGTTCAATGAAGAACTTGAAGAGAAATAAGCCTCACTTGGAATTGTATTCAACCAAAAAAATGTTCCCCTCAATACAATAGTGAGTTGGCTACTTATAGAAAATAAAAGAAACCCATGACATCAGCCCAGCCAATAAAAATAAGTTGTGACATCAATCTGACCAATAAAATAGGCCCATATAACCTTAAACATGCCATGTCATTTAATGAAACATGTGCAAGTCACATGTCATGCTTAATTGACACAATTGGCCCACTATTTAGCCCATACTTTAATTAAAACAATAAAAATTCCCCCAAAATAGCCTCTATTGGTTTAAGGTTCTAGCTTTACACGTCTTTAGACAATTTACCATCTTAGGCTCTTCAAGAAAGTCCTTTTCTTTAGTGTCCATGGCCCTCATTGACTCTTACTTAAGCAACTTCTCAATTAGTCCTTGCGTAGCCTCCTTGACCTTCTTGGCTCTAGCTCTTGTGATGTGGCATGTGCAGATCATCCTGTGTAATCGAAGCTTGTTGGTTCATATCAGTTAGAGTTTAGAAAGAAGAGAGAGAGAGAGAGAGAGAGAGAGAGAGAGAGAGAGAGAGAGAGAGAGAGAGAGAGAAGGAAAGATTAGCAAATGAGGCATTAAATCATTGTTGGAGGCTCATTGTAGGTCACTAGGATAGATCCAAGTTGCTCAAGTGGACCTAGGTTGCTGCAGCAACCATGAATAGTCGTTGCAACCATGATTAGGAGTAATAACAATGAAGAGAAGGGGTCTTCGTATGTTTTCCAATGACTTGAAGCCACTGATGGTGTCGTACGATGATGGTGTTCACGACATTGGCCAATGGATGGATAAGCCAGATTCAAGAGCCTTTAAGCCTATATGAGGAAGGTAGAGCCAAACGTTTGCACTCGAACATTTGATGAACCTTTGATGGCATGAGTTATATGTGTCTTTTCTTACTAATATGAAAACTTGAAGACCTAAAATAACCACACAAACCAAACTATTGTTCAACTTTTGCTATCTTTGATGCAATGTCTTGTTGACCATGTGCCCTCTTATGTCATGGTTATCCATTTCCAAAAAATAAGTAATCTTCCCACAAGGGAATCCCACGGTCATCAATTTTTGAAAGTTTTTGTATTACTTTTATTGCAGGGACCTTCCTAAGGTTTCTTAAATAATTTTTTGAATTTTACAAAAAAGATAAGTCTTTTTAGGGGAGATTTGTATCTTTTCAGTAAACCTCACAGGAGGTTGCTATCTTTTTTGTCAAACCTAAGGGAAAAAGTGAGTTTCTTTTATTCTTTATTTTACTTTTTTTTAATTATAAAAGATAAAAAATCTTAATAAATATTTTAAAAATACTAAAAATGAAAAAAAAAAAAAGCAAAAAAGAAAAGAGAAGTAATCACTCTTAGATACAAATTCAGCAATAGACAAGAAAGATATACAATTAATTCCCAACAATAGACAAGAAAGATATACAATTAATGCACATGATGTATATATATATATTGCTAAAATTAAAAACCCTGTGAAGCATATGTGAAAGTGTAAGAAAATTGTGGTAAAAGTCTAAAAAGCTCTCTTCAAAGCCATAAAAAAGTGCAATCTTGCTCAAAAGGAGCTCTCTTGAAAGCCATATAAAAAGTGCAGTTTTGCTTAGAAGTTCTTGAGTGATGACAATCCAATTGTCCTCATACCTTACATCAAAGTTGAATGCGTAGCAGTTAGGTATGTAGAAGAAAGGATACTTGCATCGTAAGTAATAACTGAATATGATTGAATCTGACCTGTTTGATTTACTCAAAATTTCAAATGACTCTGGACGCAGGGCCCACTAGATGCTTCTAAGCATCCCCATTAACCTTTGACCCGAAGTCCCATTGTCCTAAGATGACCCAACTTTCAAATGCCAACGCAGGGCCCAGTTTGTCTGTGCGGTACTCGCTCCGCATTTTATTCTTGCGCTCTCTCGCCCTTGGCCCACCGTTTCTCTTACGGAATGTGCCATGGCAAAAAGGTGGAAGGGACGTGGTCGACCATTTTCATGGCGTCTCCCTTCCATTCTACTCCTTTAAGGTTTTGATTTTGTTTTGAGAAAAAAAATAAAATAAAGGGTCTTAGTTGTAGGGTTTGTGTAACGATGGTGAAGCCAAAGATCCCCGAGAGAAATCCCGGAAATCGATGGGGATGGTTTGCGGGTGCTCTTCTCGCCATCGTTCTTGCCGTTGCTCTCACCTGGCCTTCCTATCGCACTGAGAAACCTTGTCACTGCGTTCAGGTACGTTCTTCTACCCACATGAGCAGACGAAATTGAAATTCGGGAAATTATTATGTCTTAACATTATGTTGTTGTCTGGCCGTTTTATAAAACTGGAAAATGTAGCCGAAATTAAATGCTTTTTGATTTCCTATTCCCTTATTGCCTTCTCTCGGCCACCAAACTCTATGGTTTGATTGAAATTACTTCTACTTGGTGCTTGAATATTTACTTTGTCATGGAAAATGACTCGGGGTTTGTTTAATTTTCATAATTGGGACATTTTAAAGCGGGAATTAAGAGTTAAGTTAGCCGGCATTTTCCCCATGTTTGGGAGCTTGCAATTCAGACTTGTATTTAAATTTGTGTGAATTTGAATAAAATGAAATACACAATAAAATTATATTGGGCTTCGTCCAAATCCGCACAAAATCCAAAGTCAACCCTGAAATTATGCTCCCAAACACAAGCCATATGCTAATTTAATCTGCAATTGATGTTTAATTTATCATTTTTCGATCAGAACTTTAGGATATGATTTTCTTGTTAACAAGATCCAAATTATAATAGTTATGTTGAGTCAATTGAACTAGTATTTGATCCAAAAATGATGCAGGACACGCATAAATATAGCGGGATGGTGGAGGATTGTTGCTGTGACTATGAAACTGTGAATCGTCTCAACAAGGATGTGTTGCATCCATATCTCCAAGTGCTTGTTAAAACCCCATTTTTCCGATATTTCAAGGTCTGTTGTGGTTTTTTAATAGTTGGGGAGTTTGTAAATTCTGTGATGAACTGATTTCTATTCCTCATTGGTTGGTGTATTTTTTCTTCTCATTTCTGGGCAAATGCTGTAGATTTCTGTGCTTCTGTTCATTATAGGGTGAGCGTTTCACTTCCTTGTAGATGTGCTGGTAATGATGCATTGAAAAAATTATGAAATGTTCTAATAATCTTGCACAATAACTCCCGGAGGGAATTGTTTTCTGTTAATTATTCTAAATGTAGACTGTAATCTTGAAGGGAATGTTTTATTGTACCCATAAAGGATTTAAGTCTCATATTCAACAGGCAATACAGTGAAACATCATATCTAACTAGATGTTATTGAGTTAATCAGTTCTTCTTCATTATATGGTTCAACTTGGTTAATGTATTCTATTAAATTGTGTGCAACCATGTCTTTCTGAGTACACCCGTTATTTGTTCTAAATTTGCTCTTTTAACTTTTTCAAATTGCTTCCTACTGGTACAATAATTCGTCCTATTCGCCAGTATTCCCCTTTGTATTCAACATGGAATGCAAATATATTTTTGGTTAACATAATTTAGCTATTCAACGTTCTGTGTATTATATGTTATAATTAAATCCAATCCAGTTTTTGGAAAAGAATGATTCTACTCCGTTTGATGCCTTTAATGCTGTTCTTATTTGTGCTTTATTTACTGGCATCTGATTAATTCTTGTCGCTTTGATGATATGCTTTTGTGGTAGGTTAAGTTATGGTGTGACTGCCTTTTCTGGCCTGACGATGGCATGTGCCGCCTGCGGGATTGCAGTGTTTGTGAATGCCCGGAGAATGAGTTCCCTGAAACATTCAAGAAGCCATTCCTTCCTAGCCTTTCATCAGAGGATCCTGTGTGTCAAGAAGGAAAACCACAGGCTGCTGTCGATCGTACCCTAGATGCCAAAGCTTTTAGAGGCTGGATAGAAATAGACAATCCATGGACAAACGATGATGAAACTGACAATGGTGCATCTCATTCCATTCCTGCACAATGCTAAATTCTTCATTTCGATTTATTTAGTTCTGCAAAATTAATGCTTTCCTAGCTAATATCTTCTTAACATTTTTGAAACATCTAATTTCGGTACCAGCTTTAGGATATTGTATAAGTGTAGTCTAGTAAATCTCCTTTTTGCTTTTGTTACCAGTGTGATTTGCTTAGTCAATAAACCTCATTTTTCTGTCATTTCCTTTTGCATGATGAAGATGTAATGTGTTCAAGGATGAATTCTGAAGAACTTTCAATTGATAAATGATTTTCATTTACAGAGGAGATGACATATGTGAATCTTCAACTGAATCCTGAACGATACACTGGCTATATTGGTCCATCTGCTAGAAGGATATGGGATGCCATTTACACTGAGAATTGTCCCAAATGTGAGCATTGCCACCTCCTTGCCCCTAAATTTTTTTTTCACCTAACTGACCCCTTTCTTTTGGATATTTTTTTTATAGTACTGCTTTCAAATGTTTAAGGATGGTTTTTTTAGAACCATTCATGTCTAATTATTAATCTACTACTTATACATTCACTACATATAATAAGCTTCACGTGGTTCATCCTAACTGTACCAATGCCTCGCTATACTGGAGCCCCCCCCCCCCCCCCTTACAGCATAATTTATAAGAGTACTTTTGACTAGATTATTCGGTTGAAGCTAAATGCATTGCAATTAGTTGGTGCTAAGTAGGGAAGTTGCAAACCTTTCCTTCAATTGTTTTCCACTTGCACTTTTGACTTTTGGCACCAATTGAGCTCATGTTGAGATTTTTGAGGACCAAAATTTTCAAATAGTAAAATATATTTTGCGATTGTTAGTAGAATTTTACATTCCTTAAATGGAACAGTTAAGAGGTGAAAATATCGTGAATGAAAGAGAAAATGTGCTAGAGTGAAAAAGTAGGAAATCATGCGCTGGTCCTGTGTTCCTGACATGGTAATTGCAACCCTTAGGTTTGGAAAACAAATGACTTCTAATTTAGTGAACACAAAATAAATAAATAAATAAAATAATTTAATTAATACCCCCTCCCCTAGCCCCCCCAGGCCCGCCCAAAACAAACAAGCAAAAAATAATAAATAAATAAGCAAGACTAAACAAACTATAGCAACCAAGAGAACGTTGCATTTATAATATGCTTCCCATTGTTAAGTATTGAATCAATGCCTCCCTTTTAAAATAATATGCCTAACTAAACTACAAAGAAAAAATTTCCCCAATTTGATAAAATAACAGCAACGACAACAAACGACAAACCAAGCCTTAAGCTCCACTAGGTGTGGTCGACCACATGAATCCTTTTTGCTAATTTGATGTTTAGAAATTTTCTATGCTTTGTTAACAAAGTACAAAGTTAAAATTATGTGTTTTTATTTTTGGAAAGAGATTATTAGTAGGATTTCTTTGGGAAAAGTTATGGTACTTGGATTCTATGTGGGCTTATAGCACAGGCTGTTTTATTGGCTTCTATTTTCAAGATGTCATCCAACACTGGGGTAGCTTTATTAAGATGTAGTCTTTATTTTCTGTGTTTTCTTGAGTGATGACTTCTTGTATGCCTTTTTTGTATCTATTTCTTCTTTCTTTTTTCTTTTACAATAAAGCTTCTTTTTCTATCAAATAAATAAATAAATAATGAAACTATTATTTATTTAAACTAGAAGCTTTTTTTTGTATTACGTTCTTTGGTTTCTAAACAACACTGATAGCTTTAGATATCTTGGATCTATTATGCAAGGTGAAGGGGAAATTAGTGAAGATGTGGTACATAGAATTAAGACAGATTGGGTAAATGGAGGAGTGCGTCAGGTGTGTTGTGTGATCGTAGAATACCCTTAACATTAAAAGAAAAGTTTTATAAGACGGCTATAAGACTAGCTATGCTTTATGGTTCAGAATGCTGGGCAATTAAGAAACAACATGTACAAAAAATGAAAGTTACTGAGATGCGTATGTTAAGGTGGATGAGTGGTTTAATATTAAAAGATAAAGTAAGAAATGAACATATATGCAATAATTTAAGCATAACAACGGTTGAAAACAAGATAAGGGAGGAGTGATTTAGATGGTTTGGGCATTTGAAACGCAGGCTTAGTAGAACATCTGTTAGGATAAGTGAGTTAGTTATGGTTTTTGGCATGAAAAAGGGGTAGGGACAAGCCTAAAATAACTTGAAATGAGGTAGTGAAGAAGGATTTAATAGCCCTTAATCTAATAAAGGAAAATGCTTTGAGTCAAGTGAATTGGCGGAAAAGGATTCATGTGGCAGACCCTTCCTAGTGGGACTTAAGGCTTGTTGTTCTTGTTGTCATGTATAATAATGATTCTCTTTAAAATAATAATAATTATTTTGCTTTTTTAATATTATTTTCATCAATCTTCTTGTTATTATTTTTTATAATAACAAATATTATTGTCATTGTAATTGTTATTGGTTGTAATAATAATAATTAGTAACTAAGAAAATGACAGACGAATGGAGGAAAAACACTTTAATACTTATATACAAAAATAATGGAGATATTCTAAATTGTAATAACTATCGTGGAATTAAACTTATAAGTCATATAATGAAATTGTGAGAAATGGTAGTTGAACAACGATTAAGATTAGAACTGAGTCTTAGAAAATTAATTTGATTTTATGCCTTGAGAGATCTACTACAAAAGTTATATATCTTCTAAGAAAAATAATGGAAAAGTTTAGGAAAACGAAGAGGGACTTGCATATAGTTTTTATCAACTTAGTGAAAGCATATAATAGGATACCTAGGAAAGTTTTACGATGGGATTTATTAAAAAGGAGTGTATGTAGTAGGTATGCTAATGTCATTAAGGATATGTATGATGGGGTAATGACTAGAATTAGGACTACAGGTATAGAGGTTAGGGAATTTTCAATCACAATAGGTGTACATCAAGGATTTGCCTTGAGCCCTTGTCTTTTTGCTTTTGTGATGGATAAATTTAGTAGGAGTATCTAAATAAGGTTTTATGGTGTATGTTGTTTGAAGATGATATTGTCTTGATTGGTGAAAATAGAGGTGGAGAAGAATCCAATTTAAAATTATGGAAGGAAGCTTTAGACTCTAAAGGTTTTAGGATGAGTAGAAATAAAACAGAATATATAAAATGTAATTTCAGTCACGGTAGAAGGAATATTGAGAAAATGTTAAACTTGATGGTCAAGAAATCAATAACACTAGTAGATTTTTGTACCTTAGATCTATAATGCAAGATGAAGGAGAAATTGAAGAAGATGTAATCAATAAAGTTAAAGTAAGTTGGGTAAAATGGAGAAGTGCTTTTGAGTGTGTTTTGTGATCGTAGAACTCCCTTAAAATTAAAAGGGATGTTCTATAGGTCAACTCTAAGACTAATTATGCTATATGAATCAGAAAGCTAAGGAATGAACATGTTCATAGTAAGTTAGCATAGCTCTTGTAAAAGATAAGATAAGGGAGTAACAACTCAGAAATAGTGTTCCAGTGAGGAGTGAGCTAGTTATTGTGAGGGGCAATATAAGGGGTAGGAGTAGACCTAAATAACTTGGAATGAGATAGTGAGTCATGATTTAATAGCCTTAAATTTGTCAAAGAAAACCGCCCATGATCATGTAAATTGGTGAAAAATGATTCATGTAATTGACCTCACCTAGTGGGACTCTTGGCTTAGTTTGTGTCCAACATTGAAACAAGTGCTGGGAGTTGAATATAATTATAATTTTTAAAAATATGTAAAAACATGATTGCATGACCATGAAGCCTTTAAAGTAGCCTTTTAATTAAAAAAACCCCTTATGGTAAAGATGATATTACTTAAGTACTTCAAACTTTTCCATGATTCTATTCTTCGAATTTTCAGTTAAGAGTAAATAGGGTCATAGATGAAGATTACATTTAAAATAAATAATAATAATAATAGTAATAATAATTTTTTATTAAGCTGCATGCTCTGTTTCTAGTTTTTGCATGATTGAATGAGCTCTTGATTTGTTGGAGAGAACCTAAGATGGCATTCAAAAATATCCTTCGGAACAGGCTTGTGAATGGCTGTAGTTGAATGACTTCTATTCTTTCTTGGAGAGAACCCAGCATTCAAAAATATTTTTGAACGGAATAGGCTTGTGATGCTGTATTGCTGTAAGTTGGCATAGTGTTAAGTTTTTCAAATTGATAAGTTAGGTTATACTGTTAAAATCAGTAGAATTTTATTCATTGTTGAAAAGAGCCAAAAGAATTTTCTAAAATCTAATATTCAACTTTCATACTAACAAACTAAAATGACCTTACTCATATCCTATTTATGATTTCCAATTGCAAGATACTGGCACGCAACATGTGCCTTTTCAGCTTTTTCACCTGCTTCATTTGAGCAAGTAACAATTGTTCTGATTATCGCCTCATTGTTTTCGCCACCATATTTATGTCTTATTGGCCATCATTTAGTTTAGGAAACTTAGATCTTTGTTCATCAGAAAAATTTCCATGCATTTTTTGTCAACGGAACAGCAAACAGCAAAGCAAAAGATTTCTTTCCTTACTTCTGCCCACAATTACTTCCTTATTTTTCAATTCATTATTTTGTACAGTTAGCATATATTTAGTTTACATGTATAGGGCTTGACAGATTATAGTTTACATGTATAGGGCTAGAATCATGCTAGAACTTATTTACTTTCCATGTTTACCATTCTTGTAAAGTCTATATATAATATACATAAGGCCAAATCATTTGGCCATTCACGCAATACTTTGACATGGTATCAAAGCCAGCCGACCGGTAAGCTTTTTTTTCCCTTCAATTTTTTTGTCTTCTTGGTTTCGGAGGTGTCTCGCGTTTCTGTGGCTGCAGTGGTTTTTTTTTTTTTTTTCCTCTTTTGGAATTTTTTTCTTCTCTGCTCTTTCAGTACTTCTGTGGCTGAGTGGCTGTCGGCACAGTAGGTTTTCTCGTTTGCCATTTATTTTAGTGCAGGCAACAACTTTCTGTTGCTGTTCCTGGTGCTTCTCTGTCTCGGCACAACAGGTTTCTGTCCTTGTGCTTCTTGGCAAGCAGGCAACATCATTCTGTTGCTGTTTCTGGTACTTCTCTGTCTCGGAACAGCAGGTTTTTGTCCTTTTTATTCTTGGCAAGCAGGCAACAGCTTTCTGTTGCTGTTTCTCGTACTTCTCTGTCTCAGCACAGCGGGTTTCTGTCCTTGTGATTCTTGGCACGGTAGGTTTCTTCGTTCAAGATTTATTTTTTAGTGCAGGAAGGTTGGTCTTGGTTCTTTCTGTTGCTGTTTCTGGTGCTTCTCTGTCCTTATGATTCTCGACACACTAGGTGTTTTTGGTTCAAGATTTATTTTTTAGTGCAGGCAGGTTGTTCTTGGTTTTCTTTGTACTTGTGTTGATTTACTGTTTGGGCTTCTAGATTTTCTGGTGGTCTTTGTCTTTTTGGCATTGTCTGTTTTTGGGCTTCTCGATTTTCTCCTTTATTTAGCATGGACTCTGCATCTGTGTGTGCCAAGTTTATGGGCAACAATTATTCCACGTGGGCTTTTCAATTTGAACTTTTCTTGAAGGGAAAGGATCTTTGGGGTCATATTGATGATATGGATTGTGCTCCCAATCCTGATAAATCCAAGGAGTCAGTGGCTTGTCCTTCATGGGCTGTGCTTGATGCTTGGATTATGTCTTGGCTTCTTGGCTCGGTTGAACCACATATTGTCCTCAACTTGCGACCTTATTGCACCGCTCAATCCTTGTGGACTTATTTAAAAATAGTATATTATCAAGATAATGGTGCCCGCCGTTTTCAGTTAGAGCATGCGATTGCCATGTTTCAACATGATAGTCGTTCCATCCAAGACTATTATTAGGGGTTTCCGACTCTTTGGAATGAATATTATGATCTGGTTATTGTGGATGTTCCTATTACCTCTCTTCACATTATTCAACGTCTTCACAAGATTAGTCATTGTGATCAATTTCTTATGAAACTTTGCCCTGAGTATGAATCTATTCGCTCGTCTCTGCTGAATCGCCCTCCTGTTCCTTCTCTTGATGTTTGTTTTGGTGAGTTACTTCGTGAAGAACAACGACTTAGTACTTAAGTTACTCTGGCACAATCTCATGGTAGTTCAGGGTCTGTCCCTGTGGCTTATGCTGCTCAACGATGAGGACTGCCTGTGCATTCTAGCACCTTGCAGTGTTTTTGCTGCAAAGAATTTGGGTATATCGCTGCTAATTGTTCCAAGAAATTATGCTCTTATTGCAAGAAGAAGGGTCACATTATCAAAGACTGTCGTAATTCTGTTATTGTACCCCCATAGTGACTTTTGTTGCCCTTGGCTCTTCTTCAGGTAACTCCTCTATTCCCGCGCCTCCTACATGGAATTACTGCACACCTGAAATGGTGCAACAGATGCTAATTTCGGCATTATCAGCCTTGGGGCTCCAAGGTAACATTTCTACTGAACTCTGGTATGTGGACTTAGGTGCCTCTAATCGCATGACGAATAATCCCAATACCTTGTGTCATGTTCAGCCCTACGCTGGTCATTCTGCTATTCAAACTGCCAATGGCAGTTCTTTGCCAATAGCTGTTGTCATAGATGCTTCTTCTAAGTTCACTGATGTGTTTCTTGCTCCTTAGCTTTCCATGAATCTTATCTACTCAATCAGCTTGATGTGCATTCTTGGGATATAATGTGTGTCAAAAGGGATTTGTTTACTATGATTCTACATTACATCGTACACGCATTTTTATGAATGTTATTTTCTTTGAAAATCAACATTTCTTTCTTGTGTCCTTTGTACCATTCTCTTCTACTATGATTCTCACCTCCTTTGAGGAGTAGTTCTCGGATCCTCATCAAGTCAGTTTTCGTTTTAAACTAGGTATTGTGTATACGCGATGCTTTCGCCCATAGTCCCTTTTGGTAGCTCATCTGATATTTGATCCTACCACAATCCAGATTCTGTCAGTTGCAGCACCTTCAGAGCCTTTGGTACGTCGCTCTTCTTGAGTGTCTGTACCCGCACATAGGTATGGGTTTCCCTTTTCAAGTTCTGGCAATTCTGTTTCAGCTCTTACTGCTGCATTGTCCAATTTAGATATCCCCACATACTCACACATTGCCAAGCATGATTGTTGGCGACAAGCCATGCAGGAAGAAATTGCCGCTCTAGGGCCAATCACACCTGGGACAATGAGCCTTGTCCTCCCACCATTGTTCCTTTGGGTTGTAAGTGGGTTTACTTAGTCAAGGTTCGATCTGATGGAAATCTGCATCGTTACAAAGCTCGCCTCGTTGCACTTGGGAATAATAAGGAATATGGTGTCAATTATGAAAGACCTTTGCTTATGTGGCTAAGATGACTACTATTTGTACGATTTTGGCTATTGCTGCTTCTAGTGATTGGACACTACATCAAATGAATGTCAATAATGCCTTTCTTCACGGGGATCTTAAAGAGTATATTTATATAAAGCCACCCCAGGGCTTGTTTCCCTCTTCGATTTCACATGTGTGTAAGCTTCGTCGCTCTCTTTATGGTCCCAAACAAGTTCTGAGGGCCTGGTTTGATAAATTCTGCACCACTTTATTTCAATTTTCATTCAAGTAGAGAAAGCATGACACTTGATTGTTTCTTCGGAAATCAGACATGGGTATTGTTGTTCTTTTGGTTTATGTTGATGATATTGTGATTATTGGTTTTGATTTTGCTTTGCTTGCTCAGCTCAAGATTCATCTCTTAGAGTCCTTTCATATGAAAGATCTTGGGTCTCTCACATATTTTCTTGCTCTTGAGGTGAATTGTAGTCCCTCAAGTATTTCACTCAATCAACATAAGCATGCTAGTGACTTGGTGGCTATAGCTAGCCTTCTGAATGGTACTTCTGTTGATACTCCCATGGAATTAGATGTCAAGCTTCGCAAAGAGGAGGGTGACTTACTTGCTAATCCTAGTTTATACCAGAAGTTGGTGGGTAGTCTTGTCTATCTCACCAATACTAGACCAAGCATTTCTTTTGTTGTACAACAAGTCAGCCAGTTTCTTCAGATGCCTCGTCATCTTCATTTGGCTGCTGTCCGTAGGATCATACGCTATATTCAGGGCACTTTTGCCCGTGATTTATTCTTCCCTGCAGGACATTCTACTTGCCTTGCTGCTTATAGCGATGCCGATTGGGCTGGTTGTGTGGATACACGTCGCTCCATCACTGGTTGGTGTGTGTTCTTAGGTGATGCATTGATCTCTTGGAAGAGTAAGAAGCAAGACAGAGGTTGAAGTCATCGATGGAATATGAATATTGGATGATGTCTCTTGCTTATTCTGAAATTATTTGGCTTTGAGCTTTGCTTGTTGAACTAGATTTTTTTGAGATTGATCCTACACCTCTACATGTCGATAATACGAGTGCTATCTTGATCAAGGCCAATCCTGTCTATGAGCGCACGAAGCATTTTGAAGTTGATTGTCACTCTATCCGTGAAGCATTTGAAGCTCGTGTTATCACTCTTCCACATATTTCAACTGAATTAAAAATTGTGGATATCTTCACTAAGGCTCTCACTTGTCATCGACATTGCTTCCTAAGTAGCAAATTGTTGCTTTTGGATCAACCCGCATCAATTTGAGGGGGGCTGTCAACGGAACAGCAAACAGCAAAGCAAAAGATTTCTTTCCTTACTCCAGCCAACGATTATTTCCTTATTTTTCAATTCATTATTTTGTACAATTAGCATATATTTAGTTTACATGTATAGGGCTTGACAAATTATAGTTTACATGTATAGGGCTAGAATCGTGCTAGAACTTATTTACTTTCCATGTATAGCATTCTTGTAAAGTCTATATATAATATACATAACTCAAAGCCAAACCATTTGGCCATTCACACAATACTTTGACATTTTTTATTATTTTCATTCACGGTATGCTACACCTTAAACTCCCTTTTGATTTCTTTTATTCTTCCATAATCATTCCCAGACTTGAGATATAATTTTTTTTAGTGAAACCCCTCAACCTATATCTAATAATTGGGGAAGAAGGAGAAAAGGAGGTGAAAACAAAGGTGTAGTCCCAAGAGGGGGTGAATTGAGATTTAAAAATTTTATTCCTTTTTTTAATTCTTTTGTGTTGTAACAATAATCAATACTCAAACACAATCAAAAAATTAATTCAGAGTAATCATAACCAAAAAAAAATAATCAACCGCTTAATTCTTGTAATAATAGCCCTGTATCAATATGCAAAACTTGTTGAATGTGTATAAGCCCTGTGTCAATATTCACAAACACACTTCTTTCCAATGTTCAACTTTTAAATAAGCTTCTAGTTTAATAAGTTAAGGATCATCAACCAACGTAGTCCCTTTCGGTTTCCGCAATCAATGCTGATCAAATCAAAATAAATTACCTTCCGGTCTATTTGCCAACCAAACATTTAGAATTCAGAGTTTGATAAAGCATCCGTGCAATCTATAAATTTTTCTAAAAAGTAAAGAGTAGGGAAGAGAGAAGAACACAAGGTTTTACGAGGTTCGGCTTCAACACAACCTACGTCCTTGCCCTTGGCAAAACCACCAAATGATTCACTATCACCGTTCCTTTACCAGGCAGAACAATACCGATTACAACATTCCATGGTTAAGGCTAGAGCCTGCCTTCTCCAAATAATATTCCCTTGTTTGGTCCAACGATTCAACACTCGAACCGTCTATCAATTTGTTACAAAGATTTAAAACAAGATGTACAAGAATTGCTCCTCAAAGAGCTGATTAGTACAGATTAAAAACTGTGTGCTCTCTGGGAGTCGTCTGTCCATGTATTTCAAATATAATTTTCACAAACAGAAAGGTGGCAGTTGTCTGTTCTCAGGGTGGCAGTTGTCTATCATTAAACAACTCAATTTTTTAAAACATACAAAAGAGTGGCAGTCGGCTAACAAAACCCACGCAGACGTCTCATTTTGCACTGACAGTCGTCTGTCATGCTTCTGTCTCTTTGTTTAATATCTTTTAAAATGTTAGTCATCTGTCCATAGACAGATAGTCGTCTGTCAACCAGATTTTCTCATTTCAAGATATTTTTGATTTCTTTCTTTTTTGTTTATTTAGACTTAGAATCTCAATTTGGTTTTCTTTGAAAAATAAGTTCCAAGTCTTAAAAACTAAGGTCTCTAAGTCTCTTTGCCTAATGAACTTCAAAATAAAAATTCATACATGAATCGGCTTGAAGTACTTACAAAGCTTGTTCTAAAAATAAATTTGACACTTTCTTTGCTTTGAGTTCTTTTTGTCGCTAATCTTTGATCTTTCAGTCTTCTTTGAGTTTTCATTATGGGTCACTTGCATTTATATGAGGCTTTCCTTGTTCCTTGATCCTTGTGAGTTTTTAAGATGTGTCATTTGAAGTTTGAGCTTTCGGAATTTTCTTTTTTATTTCTGAAATCATCTTTGCCTGAAATAATATCACTTGGAAACAATATTAGATAACCTTACTTTGTTATCATCAAAATCAAGAGTTGTAAGCCTAGTTAGGCCAACAGGAGGTAGTTCAATCAAGGATGCTCCGAGGAACAACTTAGAGCTTGTCTAGTTGTGGAAAACAATCTCTATTTTCCATTTTTTAGTTTTCCGAGGAATTATAAAAATTTCGCCCTTTTTTTTTTTAAATTTTCCAAAAATCATTCATAAAAGGTAGAAAATAAAAAAAATTGCCTAGTTATGCACAAAGGGTTTTCATTGTTATTTCTAATTTCAAAATAATTAATTTTTAACATCTCCAAAAATCATGGATTATGGGGCTTGGATTTGGAGTTGTGTGGAATTGGAGGAAATTCAATATACAATCCACACAAATCAAAGTCCAAGATCCCATTTCCATACTCCCATGCACAAAGTAAAAAGTCAAAATCTAGAAAATAACAAAAAGATGTTTTCCAACTTTTCTTTATAAATTTAGAAAATTGGAAAAAAAAGGTGGCAATTTTTGTAATTGTTTCAAAAATTAAAAATGAAAAATATAACTAGGAAATCTTTGTAATTATTCTAAAAATTAAAAATGAAAAATATAACTATTTCCATGAACAAATAGTGCCAAAAGTATATATTTTTGCTCACTTATTCTATAAAAATGTTGTAAAACTGAAAATTAGCTGACTTTTTAGTAATTCTTCAGAAAACTAAAATGGCTAAAGTATTAAACCCCCTTTTTTACATTTTCTTTCTAGGAGTGCTGTCAAATCTGTACTGTCTCATTCTAAGTTCTTTTACGTCTATCCCTGTCCACAACTAACACCCCTTCCTCACCGGTGCATTATTGTGCATTATTCAATTATCTTGTTTTCTACACATTTTGTGCCTAACTCATCATAGATGTGTTCATTTCTTTTACTTTTTTTTTTTCCAGATGTGTTCATTCCTTAATTTATATTTTATATTTAGAGTTATACCATTCATCCATGTCAGCATTCTCTTTTCTGCAATTTTTGTGGTTATGTTGCTTTATATTTTCCCAACATTTTGATCCTTATAACATAGCTGGCCATGTAAATTCCTATAGATCTTTCCTTCTAGTTTTAAAGGTATTTTACAATCACACAACAGTGAGAACACCTCCGAAGTACTCCATTTACCCAGCTTTAACTCTATGCAATCTTCTGCAATTTCTCCTTAAGCTTCCATATCCAGGCTACCAAAAGCTATGGTGCTAAAAATTTCTTGATGAAGTTCAATCTTTCTCCAACAATTCCACTTCTCCGATGAGAAGAGCAAAACCAGCTTCAGGAAGGGGTGGCAAATGAGATGTCTCATTTTTAGATAGCTGGGTTGGGAACAGAGAGCATCTAGTGCCCGTCCATTCTCCAAATGCCTGTTGGAGTGTATCCTTACACTTCTACCCTCCATGGTGCCCCTTTAGAGATGAATCAGTACAATTGTTCAATTTATGTTAAGATGAATCTGTAAATCATGCTGAAGACAATGATTGTATGATAATGATTATATTCTAAACCTAAAGAATTTATTCTACCATCCTTTTATCTATATTGCAACTTTATTGAAGTGAACACTTTGTACTTAAAAGAAGAAATTCTCCTGTGCACTAGGATCTTTTCAGGTACAAAATGTATCCATGGTTGCCATTGTTGTTAAACGATTTCAGTTGCACATGAGGACAGATATGAGACAGCATTCACTACTGTCCATGGACTTATTGTTTTATCAAGTCAAAGGGGAAAAAGCCCTGTCTAGTTTTCTTTTACATGATGCTACTGAAATTTCAAATCCTTTTTTTTTTTTTTTCTGTTTACCAAAATGCTTTTCAGATTTGTAGAAGGTAATAGATATTGCAAAAATTCCAAATATTCTTGAACCAGAACTTATGAATTTCTACAAACATCACCCAAAGTTTCTAGCGGATGAATGTAGAGCTGACAACTTGTCTTATTCAATGCCTCGAATGTTGAGTTCTCATTGAATTCCTCACTAGATGTGACGATTCTGCGTGTTACTGTTCTTGTGACAATTTGTTATTCAATGTCCTGTGCAGATCCTTCTGAAGAGTTTTGCCAAGAGAAAAAATTGTTGTACAAAATGATATCTGGTCTCCATTCCTCGATTTCAATCCACATAGCTTCAGATTATCTAATTGATGAATCCGCTAACTCGGTAATGATTCAATATGTGAATTTATCTTGTGTTACCTTTTGACCATGAAACATGCATATTCTCTTTGCAAAGTTCTGCAGTTAATATACACTTTCCTGACAACTGTGGATCAGGACCACCCAATTGTTAAGCTTACCTCCTAAAGTGACTGTTGGCTGAAAGTTTTGCTGGTGCATATCTGATTTTCAAAACCAGTTTTTATTTTTTTTAATGTTTAATCTTTAATATAATAAGTGTTGTCCATGACATCAGTGATATTGGGCTGTGATGTGGAGTACTCACATTATAAGTTGGGATGTCTATGATGTATTATTGGGTAAAGGACATGTTAAAGCTTGAAATGTATCGTTGGTTTACAACCTAATAGCTTAAGCTTTTAGGTTAAGTGGTAATCTAAAATGATATCAGAGTTGGTTACCAGCAGGTCCTGGGTTCTAGTGTTGTTGCCGGCATTTATTGTGTGTTGTTTAAAAAAATTATTGTGTTCCCTATTATGTGTGTTACTTATCGTGTGTTTATCTCTCCACGTGCTGTCGGGCTGCATGTGCAGGGGATTGTTAAAGCTTGATATACATTGTTGGCCCACAACCTAATAGCTTAAGCTTTTAGGTGAAGCAGTAATCTTACAGGACAAAAAATATATATATTGCTCAGCCAGCCAGCACAGAGGCCAAAATATTACCTTTAAACGACATGATTTAACGCAATACAATTTCAGCTGACAATTTTTTTTTTTCCTTGTTTCAGTGGGGTCAAAATCTCACATTGATGTATGATCGAGTCTTACAATACCCAGATCGTGTCAAAAACTTGTATTTCACTTTCCTCTTTGTTCTTAGAGCCGTGGCAAAAGTGAGTAGTAACTTTGAGTTCTTGTTCTCCTCTAATGGAATTATTTCTCTTTTAATTTAGTGATTGTTTATTTTGGTAGCAATCCTCTCATAAATTCCTTAGGCAGCAGATTTCTTGGAGCAAGCTGAATTTGGAACTGGCAATCCTGATGATGACCTCAAAACGCAATCCTTGATGAGGCAGCTTCTCTATAATCCCGAACTACAAGCTGCATGCCCACTCCCTTATGATGAAGCTAAGTTATGGAAAGGCCAAAGTGGACCTGAACTGAAGCTGCAAATACAAAAGCAGTTCAGAAACATTAGGTTTTTTCTCAAATTCCACCTCTACTGATGATTGCTCTTTGCCACAATATGGCCCTTATTGATGAGAATATGCCTATGTTTTAAAAAACTTCCAGAAATGCTAATCATTTGCTTTATAAAAGCAGCAAGTAAACTCAGACACGCACGCGAGCATGCATCCATATATTTAAGTACACAGGCTTTAGTTTTGACAGCAATCACTTCAGGTGTACACCCACACATGTGCATATTTAATATTTAAGTATGCAGGCTTTAGTCTTGGCAGCAAACACTCCGGCCAAGATTGGTGAAAGTTAGGGTTTTCTCCAGCTCCCACTCCCAAGAACCTGCCTAGCGAGGCCTGCGCTGAGTTAAAATGACCTTTTCTTATGATAATATTCAAGAACCATGACAAAAATTTTTACCTTTTGCTTTCCTTAATTTGAGCACTATTTTTCTATGTTTTGCCTTGAACAATATTCTAATTTCTGGTGAAACTTCAAACTTTCCTTTCTTCCTTTTTTTTTTTTTGTCTCAATTAAACTGGGTCATCCATGGCTTGCGGCATAAATTAACCGTTTCAATCGACGTTGCAGTGCATTGATGGACTGTGTAGGGTGTGAAAAATGTCGACTTTGGGGAAAGCTTCAGGTTCTTGGTCTGGCTACTGCATTGAAGATTCTCTTCTCTGTCAATGGTCAGGACCGCTTAGGCCAGAATGTAAGTTATCATGTTCTAACAATTGATGAGCATTAGTTTCATTTAGTGGCTACTCATTATTGTGCGAATGTAAATAGAAGTGCTCTCATTAATAGTAGATGAGTGTCCTGTCATATAAAATGCAGTAAAAACCCAGTGAGTCATTGTCCAAAATTCCTTTACTTGTTGACAATAAGTTTATTGCTTTGGTTTGCAGCTGCAACTGCATAGGAATGAAGTGATTGCCCTGATAAACCTACTCAATCGACTCTCAGAGTCTATAAGATTCGTCCATGAGATGGCACCTTCAGTTGCAATGACTATGAATGGGCAGATTTCTGGACCTCCTGCTAAGGGTTGCCCATGGCACAGGATATGGAAATTTGCAGCGAATCCCAGGTATCACTTGTGCTGTTCTGAACGTGTTATCATTGATTTAACATTCGGATGCTCAAGGCTAACCACGAGAGATTATCTGTTGGGATCTGTTTGTTACTTGCAGCTAAAGTGAGGAAATGAGCGGCAACTGTTTCTAAAAGCAGGATTAGGAAGCTGTTGTTCAATTTGAAGAGGCACTGCCAGGATTAGGAAAAACTGCGGTTCACTAGTTGTAGAGATTATCAACATTGAAGGCAAATGATGTGCATGGAGAATTTAGAAGAGCTTCAAGAAGCATGAAGTTTATATATTTGTACAAATACAAACTGTTCTCAGTACTTTGAAATCTTTCTAGAAATTATTTTCATTCTCTAACACCATATTTAGTTTGCAAATGGACGATTAAGTTAATGAATAAAATAAAATATTAAATAGAAACATGTGAAAATCGAGTGATAAATTTTATCTCTTTCTATTTTTACATGCTAAACATGTAGTAGTAAAAATTGCATGCACTTGAAGTTCATATGGAAGCAGTCCATGTATCATTTTCATGGTTTGAAGAGGAGAGTTCCAATATGAAAGTTGACATGTTCCCACTGTTGGGATTTAGGATGTTCCATAAGAATGATTTTCTGAAAATTCAATGACAAGGAACAGACACCTACTTGAGTGCTTTCTGGTTTTTAAGTGACTTGGATCTTGAAAAGAGGCAATGCAATTGCAATTTGTTTCTGAAATTTAAAAGAAAATGACACTTCAGCAGTAATCTTGATAATCTCGTGGGCAAGCGCAAGCCTGTTACTTCAATGTGTAGTTTAATTTCCTTATGTATTTGGGGTTGAAGAGTGATGCGGTGGTAATATTATATATATTTATTTAATTTTATAGCACAAACTAAATAAAAATATATGCGTGAATCTCATTATTGGAAATATAATATTATTCTTGAAATGTATCATTTTTCAAGGGACGTTTTAGATTCTTGAAATATGTCACTTTGGGATGCATTTTATATTCTTAAATATGTCAAGAGACATTTTAAATTTCATCGACCAAATTGATACCTTTCTGGAGGGAAAGGGGGAAGGGTGAAAACTGAAAACCCCATCTACGAGGCTCAACCAAAAGGGATTGCGTGGTGACTATTTTGCCAGCTTGGCTAGGCCTGGCAAGACGGGTGGGCGGGCCGGGTTTGGGCGGGTCACTAACGTGCCGGGTCATAAACGGGCCGGGTCATAAATGGGTCGATATTAAACGGATCACACACATGCTAACCCTAACCCGCCCGTTTATTAAACGGGCGGGTAACGGGTCACCTGTTTAAAAAAATATAATTTTTTTATTTTAAAAATTTTCAAAATTTCATATAAAATGATATTTAAAAAAAAAAAAAACTACATTATATTTATTAATTTATAAATAAAAAGAACTAAAAAATAATACATCCCATGAATACATTTTTAAAAAAATATAAAATTAAAAAAAACACAAGTGTGAGTGGTCCGAAGCAATTGGACGCTTGTGTGGAGAAGTGGTTTGTGGAGCTGGGGGAGGCCGGAGGGGGGATTGACGGTTGTGGCAGTGGTCGGTGGCGCCTGGAGGAGTCAACGACTCGATCTGCTCAACGTGTGGAGTGATCCGAGTGGATCGTTCGCAGGAGACGACGACTGGCAGGTTCGGCACGTAGCAGTGCACCGTTCACCAGAGGAGAGGAAAGGAGACTTAGGACTGCCGGACTGGAGACTGGAGACTGGAGAGGAGAGCTGGAGAGGATTGACAATCTGAGAGACAGACAGAGTGAGAGCTGAGAGCCGAGAGGTCCGTGACGACCCAGACGAGGAGACTGGAGAGGCGCGGTGCAGGTTCGGACCTAGGGTCAGGGAGTCGGGAACTCTTAGCCTTAGGGTTTTTTTTTTTTTTTTGAAGTGTGACTGTGTGATTGTGATTCTGTGAACCGTGAGGTGTGGCTGCGTGAAGTAAAGTGAAGCGAGGCCGGGGGCTGAACGGAGAACTGGAGAAGGGGTAATTGAAACAGCGAATTAACGGGTCACCCGGCGGGTGACCCGCCCAAACCCACTTAACCCGTTTATAAACAGGTTGATCCATGACCCGCCCAATTATTAATTGGGTTAACTTTCTCAAACCCAGACCTGTTTTAAATGGACGGATCCGGGTGACCCGACGGGTTATAACCCGTTTTGCCAGGCCTAAGCTTGGCTTCTCACATTCAAATCATGAGCAAGCTTAATTTTTGCTCAGCTTAAGCACCATTTCCTAAGCAATGAAAACTAAATAGTAAATATCAAATTTATGAAAGTATTTTAGCTTTTATTACATCAACACTAACTTACAAGAGGCTTATATATACAACTATACAATGAGTAGGCTATTGAACTAACAACTCAATAACTAAACTAATTTATAAGACTGATCAATGAGCTGGCAAGGATAACCATGAGTTGCTGCTATTTATAATACGCCCCCTCAAGTTGGACAGTGTGTGTTAATCACGCCCAACCTAGCAAGTAATTAATAGAAGGCATCTGAACCCAAAACTTTGGTTAAGAAGTCTGCCAGTTGATGACGTGAAGGCACATAAAGTAAATGAAGAAACAAGACTGAACATGATCTCGAACCAAATGGCAGTCTATTTCAATATGTTTGGTTCATTCGTGAAAAGCTAGATTCGATGCAATGTTCATGGCAGCTTGGTTATCACATAGTATAAAGCTACAGATTGCGGATGAGAAACATGGAGATCCTTAAGTAAAGATACTAGCCAAACTGGCTCACATGTGGTAGATGCAATAGTCCTATATTCAACTCTAGCAGAGGATCTAGATACTGCCGTTTGCCTTTTAGAACACCATGAGTTGAGAGATGAACCAAGAAAGACACAAAAACCAATAAGAGATCTTCGAGTTGTAGAGCAGCTGGCCCAATCCGAGTCAGTGAAAGCACTAAGTTGAAGACTTGAGCTACTAGAAAAGAACAATCCTTGGCCAGGACTAGATTTGAGATAACGTAATACACATTCAGCAGCTTGGAAATGAGGAGTACGTGGATTGGCCATAAACTGGCTTAGAATTTGAACACTGTAGGTTAGGTTAGGCCGAGTGATAGTAAGATATAACAGGTGACTAACCAACCTTCTATAAGGTAATGGATCAACAAGTAAATCACCATCTTCATTGGTAAGTTTGAGATTCTGCAACAATGGAAAAGCAACTGGTTTATGTTGACTTTTTGAGTCCAATCCCTGTTTTGATTATAACAAATCACAACAAATGCAAAATGGAAGCCGTGAAACTACCTAAACGAGCATACCTCGGCGTATTCCATGGGAATTCAAACGAGCAAAGCATGAAGAGTTTATTCATTTTTCGGTTGTAATGTTGTAGGATTAATTTGTGCATGCATTTCATATGATTTAATTTGAAGCTCACAAATGACCTTAGATTGACCTTAAGACCTCCAAGTTTCATAGAAAAACCTTTAATTTACAAATGCTAAATTTACAAAAGGTTTAAAATGAGTTTGAACTTAAAAGAAGGTAAAAACACATTTTTATTAAAGGGTCAGTTGACTGGATAGTGCTTATGGCCAGAAATTCAATTTTACAAAGGGCCCAGTCGATCGGCCTTATTAGCATAGTCGACCGGAGTGAGCATTTGGCTAGAATTGCTAAAGCCTAGCCAACCGACCACTTTAAAGCCTTCGATGCCCAGTCGACCGGCCTTCATAGCCCAGTTGACCAAATCATATGACCTACATGCCGAACCTCGCAATTTGAAAAATTGCCTTGGGTCGGTCTACCAGACCTCAGGACAGTCAACCGGACCTCTTGGGATTTTGAATTTTAGGGCATATTATGGTTAGATGTTTGAAAATAAAATATTATTTAATTTCCCAACGGTCATATAACGGTCACAACTCATTTTTTCCAATAAATATCAACCCTAAACACTTGGAGAAGGTTGGAAAAAACATTAAGAGCACACTTGCATATATTTTTGATTTCCATCTATTTTCAAACCCTATTTGTGCATCAAATCCATATTTTCTCCTACTCTTCTTTTGAAAATTCTTTTTGGATAAAGTCCTTTTAAGGGTTTATTGGAGGGCTTGAGCTTATATTCACTTTCATGTATATAGCTTGAAAGCCTCCTTATTGTTTTGAAACTAAAAGTTCATATTTCTCCTACTTTTATTTTGAAAATCATTTTTGGAGAAATTGTTTGAGTTATTCAAGAAAGGTTTGAGCATATATTTAAAATTATATATATATTGCTTGAAAACCTTATTTCTTTTTATTTTTCAAAGGTCAATCATTTTGAGAAAGAAAACACTAATTTCTCCTATTCCTTCATTTGAAAATATTTTTGGAGAAAACTTCTTGGGTTATTCAAGAAAAGCTTTGAGCATTGATGAGTCCCTAAAATGCATGATTTTAGAACCTCATTTACCTTTATTTATCCTCATTTTACAATGTATTTTCCTAGAGTTATTATTGTTCAGAGCTATGCAAGGTTTGTTTGTCTTTTTAGGAAATACAGGTTAAAACCATGGAGGTAGGTAATACGAGAAGCCAAAAAGGATTTGAAGGACACAAAGCTCAAATCAGATGCTCAGCCAAGCTCCTGAAATTTCAGATCATCAAGGGACAAGAAGACGATGCTCGACTATATGGTGCGACCAGCAACACATAGGGGCGACTTAGTCTTCCACTGCATACTCCAAGGCTCAGACTGAGATAAAAATGCTATGAACCGAGTGACTCTCTAGGGCAACCATGTCTAGATGTTGAGATAGAACTAAGAGAAGAATTACCAAGAGCCACGACAAAGTGTTCGACCAAGAGACCTTAAGGGGCAACTATGTCAAGTTCCTGAGATTTCCTAAAGATCGAGATCTTGCAAGTTTCGACCATCAGCTCGACCAGCAAGACCCTAAGGCGTGACGCAGTCGAAGACATTGAAGATTTGAATTCCTAATTTCCCACGAGTCTCCACTAAGGCACGCACAAGAATGACATAGGGACGACTTGGTTGATAACAATGATCTTCTGCGCGAGATTTGCTTTTAACTTTGCTAACTTGTAAAACAAACCTTGTAAATCTTAGAGCCTATAAGTATTCGCTACGAACATGAGCTTTGGGTTCCTCTTTGGTCTCTTTTAGGTTAGTGATAGACTAAAATGTCATTGAGAGCCACTTTAGATTGGGAGTAAAGTAGATTTCAATTCCTGTTTGGGTCTGTGCATGAAGTGTCCAATGGCCTGGGACAACAGGCAACATTCTTGTGCTTCTGTGTATATTATACGATCTTCCTTTTTACTTCCTGGCATTAGTGACAGATGTGATGAATGCAAAGGGATGATTTTTTACATGCTTTCTTCTTTACTTGCTTTCACTTTACTACTTTCCTTACTTACTTTCAATTTTTTGCTCTGTGTGTGATGAAAGGTTGTAGATAAGGATAAGCACTACTACGTCTCCGTTAAAGGGAAATAGTTGGCCATGGATTCCTCGAAGGTGTTTGTGATCGTTAAGACAGGGTATACTTTGGTTCCTGACTGTGCTCCGGACGGTTGGTGGCCCCTTGCTACCCTGTGCCCTCGTACGTCTCTCTCTTACTTTGGCCTGAGATTCTTGGGTTGGTACTCCTATCGAATTCTGAAGGAGTGTAGTTAGAGGCATGGCGTTCAACACCTGATTTAGCCATCAACACTACTTTGTAGGAGTAGGGTAACATAGGTTTTACTTGCTTTCCAGTAATGTTAGTTTACAAGCTTTTATTTAATTGCTTTCTAGTAGTTGGATAGAAAATACTCTAACAAATATCATCTTTTACTTCTTTTCATAAAAAATCTTTACTAAACTAATTTGGAAGAGGTCTCATACCTGTGCTTTAAGTTTCCATCGATCGACACCCGACTTACCCACTTTCTACTAAACTTGGGTTAGTTAGGTAGTATAAATTTTATCTTTGGTAGTTAAGGACCCAAGCCTTGGCAAGCCTACCAAATTTTGGCGCCGTTGTCGGGGACTTGGCTATGGTTATAAACCAACTTCTAATTTATGATATTGTTGCCTTGTTCTTTTGATTTGCTCTCCTTTTATTTTCACTTTCTTTATTATATTTATATTTATTTTTGTTTACTGTTTCTAAAGTTTTAATCTTTATTCTTAAAAGTGTGTATGTTTGGTCTACATTCTTTGGAACCTAAGATAATTCCCATAGATCTTGAGATTGAAAAATCCCGTAGGTCCCTTAGGAAACCTATTTCTAATCCAGAGAAGGCAGAGTTGTCTGAAGTGAAAGCCATGGCAAAAAATAACCCACCGGTTCTCGCTGAAAAAATCCCGAAATCCCTAGCTCCCTGCCTACCTGTGGTAGGAGAGCAACCCATTCGACCTCTTAGAGATTACTTTGTACCCAATGCATACACCTCGCTGTCTTGCATCTGGTTCTCGGTGTCTAGGTGATGCAATTTGAGATTAAAACTTCAATCATCTCGATGCTGCCCAACTTTCATGGGAACCCCACTGAAATTCCTTATCAGCTTCTGGATGAGTTCTTATAGATTTGCTCCACCATCCGTATACCTAATTTTAGTGACGATGCCCTTTGCCCCAGGCTTTTTCTATTCTTTCTGAAGGATAAGGCCAAATATTGGCTAACATCCTTAGAGCCGAATTTAGTGACCAACTGGGCTACCATGCAACATGAATTTTTGAAAATGTACTTCCCAATTGGGAAGACTAATCAGTTATGAAGGGCAATTACAAGTTTCACACAAATGGATGGGGAACTTTTCTTTAAGACTTGGGAGCATTTCAGGGACCTACTTCATAAATGCCCACATCATCAGGTCCCCAAGTGGCAATTAGTTTAAAATTTTTACAAAGGGTTAGCTGAGAGAGATAGGTCCATGGTTGATGCATTGTGTAGAGGTACTTTCCTCACACAGCACGAGAATGAGGCCTAGGTTCTCTTTGAAAAATTGGCTGAAAATTCTCAGTAGCACATGGCTGCCACTCGTAGACTACCCAATCCATCAACTTCTAAATCTAAGGGAGTTTATGTGTTGGCCACAAGGCAGGACCTAGCCCCTACCCTGTATGCCATATCCAAAAAATTAGACTAGTGCTTGTCCCTAGGACCACAGACAAAGGCGTGTGTAGAGATTTGTGCAATTTGCTCTAACCCCTCCTATACATATTATAATTGCCCTCATGCGCATTCCTAACCCGAGCTTGTGCAAAAGGAAGTGAAAGCCACCCACAATTGGTATGATAAGTCGTTCAACGACCCTTATTCGAATACCTACAACCCTAGGTGGAAACAACATCCCAACTTCTCCTATAAGGCACAAGCTTCAGGCCTTCAACCCCAAAGATGTCCATAAGCCCCTGATGCTTTACCTCCATGATCATACCCAAATTTTCAAAATCATCCTGATTCAGCCCCCAGATCTTCAACCGTTCAGCAGTCGTCTCTGCCTCTTCCTAAATATGACACATTTCAAGAGACAGTGTTGAGAACCCTTAAGAACGTTGAGGCTGATCGCCAAGAGGAATGACAACTCCTTCACTCTCACTCCTAATCCATCGCGAAGCTAGAAGCCACATTGGGGTAACTAGATGCTACCTTGAGTTGGAGAGACGAGGGCAAGTTGCCAAGTCAACCAATAGTGAATCCTAAAGGACAATATGAGGTGGAATGTGAACCAGATGCTGGTCCCTCATGGCATCTTGAGAAAGCCCTGGCGGTTACCACTCTCCAAAGTTACAGGATGATTGATAAACGAGGCAAGGAGCAACCAAGCAAGGGAGAGAATGAGGATGAAAAGAGGCTAGTGCCCAACGCTGATTCGTGCACCCTATCTTCTTCTAGTCGTGTGGAGACCAAAAAAATTTAATTTATGAGAAAACAAGGAAAATGAATAAATAACGAAAAGAAAAAAAGAGAAAATAAAATTTGAAGGGGTACACAATAGGGCGCTCGTCGACGAGAAGATCCTGAGAGGGGGAATTTCAGACCATTAAGGGTTTGTCGACAAACCCATTTTCTTTGTCGACAAACACCCTTCTTTGATTCGTTGACGACTACACATGTCTCGTCGACGAGTGCATGTAGAAAAACGCCCATATATAGGCTAAAATAACATTTTCAGCGGAAGAAATCACTCTCCCTCACTGTCTCTTTCTAGGTTCAGCTCCTCATCCCTTCTCTCTTCGATTTTGGCCCGATTTTAGCCCGTTTCGACGATTAGGAATCACCACGAGGATCTAGGGATGATTCTCTACAAGTTAATTAGAGTAGATTGTTGATTTGGGGTACTTGAGCATCACTCCAAAATCAGGGTAAGGAAGTTATTTTTGAGTTTTGTTAATTATTTAAGGAATATGGGTTAAAGAATGTTAAATAGAGAATGTTTTGGGGTTAATGTGACTGGATTAGGGTTTATAAATACAAGCATTTTTTGTGCATACGCCGCAGGTGTAGATTAGGATCCCTGCGGGCTTATTTTCAAGAATCAGGTAAGGAAAATATGTTATGCCAGTTGTTTTAGAAATTTTTACCAATAAAATATAATATATATAATTATGTGCTTTCAAAATATGATATTTGGATAATTTAGAAGTATGACATTGTGGGTATGAAATTATGTATTTTTAGAAAAATTTAGAAATCTGAATTCCAAGAAAATTTCTACAGATTATATATATTTCTTATGTAGCGAAAAAATACAGATTATAGTATATGAGTTTTATTTAATTGTGTGGCATGAGAAATATAAGTTTAGTACAGAGTTTTATACAGTTTTTACAGAACCATGATTATACAGTTTTTATAGAACCATGATTATTATAGAACTATGAAATATAGATATTACGAATCATGGTATTAGAGATACTATAGAATCATGATATTTCATCTTATACAAAATCATGGTTATTTTAGTTTATACAGAATCATGGCAAAACAGTAATATACAGACGTAGTATTATATAGTATTAGATCCTTGATTGACCAGAATAGATTTCAGAGCATGGTATCGTAGCTAATATAGTATAGATAGTGTAATCACACATCTTAGATAGAGTGTGGAATGATAGTCGATTGTGCCTCAAAGGAGAGACGAAGAGCTCCCTAGTAGTCAGGACCAGGTTAAGCAGTCCAATCGTACTATAGAGGTTTACAGGTTGACTTAGCTTGGTAGGCTAGCCAGAGTTAAGTCCAGCCCACCGGCCGCACAACTCGAATCTGCGGGGTTAATTCATGATTTACAGTTATCTATCAGGAAAATTTTTATATTTATATATGTATATAGATTTATAGAAAATAGAAACTATATATATTATATCTAAAAGTATGATTGAATAGAAAATTTAGAAACACTTGTATTTTAAGTAACATAGGTTTGAGTTATGATATGTCTTACCTTGAAATGTTATCTCAGTTACAGCTTGATTAATAAATGTTATTCGTGTAAACTCATTAGCCACACACTGGTAATGACATATTTCATCTTACTGAGAGGTGTCTCACCCTAGAAATTCAAATATTTCAAGGAAATCCAGATTGACGTGCGGAGCGAGCAAGGTAAGTGTTTTATTGGGGAGATGTATTTTGAGTAGTCCCTAGGAGTTCTTGTGGATTTTTGGGAAATGTATATGTATCTTTTTGGGAAATACTGAAACTCTGGTATTGTAAATAAGGTTTAAGTATTTTATGTTTTTCGCTACATAGACGATATGATTTATGAACATGTATCCTTGGTACCACTTTGGGGCTGGGATGTTATAGTGAAAATCATTATGGGTATCAGAGTAATAAATGTTGGTGCAAAAAGAATATAAAAAAATGGTAGTAATTTGGGGGTCATTACAAGTTTGGTATCAGAGCCTAGGTTGCTAGGTTTTGTAGACTTTAGGGCACAATGAAAAACAATACCCGAGTATAGGAATAGATCTTGAAGAGGATAGGAAATGAGAAGATCAGGATTTTAGTGAGTCTATGTTAGGAATTAAGATGAGAATTTAGGGTTTTGGTTCTGTAGCCTAGAGGTAGAAACTTTGCGGTGGTTTCTGTGATTTTTCTGGAATGATGATTTCAGGAAAACCATGGTAAACTATCGTCGGGTTTGTTTCTAAATTGCAGGACTAAATCTTAAATTGAGAAAAAGGATGTTAGATTAATTGATGATATGATATTTTTTAGTTAGATAAATATATTAGTTATGTTATGAAGACAGGGTCCTCAGATTGTGTTTGTTCTCATGTTATTACAAGATGGACCCTGGAAATAGCAATGCACACGTCGGTGGTGGTAGTGATGCAGGGCCTTCCAATACGAGTGGGGGTAACTCTGACCAGGTGCTGCACAGTGTAGTACAACAGGTGATGGCAAGAATAGCACAGAACAACAGAGAACAGGGCTGCCCACCAATTGATCAGGGTTACACAATCCAGCAGTTCACCAGTATGAATCCTCTGGTGTTCTCAGGGGGAGCCGACCCCACAGTTGCCGAAAACTAGATGCAGGAAATGGAGAAAATACTGACGGTGTTGCACTGCATTGATGAATAGAGGGTCCTCTATGCCACGTACAGATTGACAGGAGAGGCTAAGATGTGGTGGACAAATTTGAGATTGCTTGAGGAGTAGAGGCTGGTATCAGTAGACATGACCTGGTGCCAATTTAAAGAAATTTTCCTTGACCGAAACTACCTCGCCACCATCAGAGAAGCCAAAGTGGAGGAATTACTTAACTTGACCCAGGGGCATTTGAAAGTTCAGCAGTATGCCGCAAAGTTTATTGAGTTGTCGCGTTTTTCCCCATATATTGTCCTAGACAAGGCTAAGAAGGCAAGTAAGTTCGAGGGGGTTTTGAGGCAAGAAATCTATGAACAAGTGGTCATTTTAAAAGTGCAGGATTTTTTAGAATTGGTAGACAGGGTTGCCATAGTAGAGGAGAGCATGCATAGGGGTACTGGGACATAGAGCCAGAGAAAGAGGCCTACGTCTCTTGGATTTCGGGTGGGTTCCAGCCAGGGCACATAGAGGGAAGACCGGTATGACAGAGGTTAGAGGCAGGTGATGGGAAAGCATGGGTATTAGGGCAAGCAGACTTTTCTCATCTGCCCTAGATACGGTAGGAGGCACGTGGGAGAATGCCGTGTGGGAGAGAATGTTTTTTATTAGTGTGGGTAGGCCTGGCAAAATGGGCAGGCGGGCCGGGTTTAGGCGGGTCACCAACGAGTCAGGTCATAAATGGGTCGATGTTAAACGGATCACGCACATGCCAACCCTAACCCGCCCGTTTAATAAACAGTCGGGTAACGGGTCACCCGTTTAAAAAAGTATAATTTACTTATTTTAATTTTTTTTAAATTTCATATAAAATGACATTTTTTTTAAAAAAATACTGCATTATATTTATTAATTTCTAAATAAAAAAACATAAAATGTAAAAAATAATACATCCCTTTAATGAATACATTTTAAAAAAAAATGTAAAATAAAAAAAGAACACAAGAGTCAAGTGGTCTGCCCGTCTGTGGAGTTGGGGATGACTGATAGTCGCTGTGGTTCGTGGAGCCTGAAGGAGACGACGACTCAAGCTACTCAAGGCATGGAGTGGATCGTTCGCAGGCTCACAGCACCGACAGGTCCGGCAAGTAGCAGCGCACCAGAGGAGAGGAGAGGAGAGGAGACTCATGAGAGGATAGGTCGGGGTCGTCCTACACGTTACAGCGCACCAGATCCAGAGGAGAGGAGAGGAGACTCAGGAGAGGACAGGTCGGGGCCATCCGGCACATTGCAATGCACCAGATCCAGAGGAGAGGAGAGGAGAGTTAGGAGTCAGGGAAGGAGAGGAATCGAGGATTGAGAATGAGATTTGAGAAAGAAAGAGTTGAGAGGTCAGAGATGAGGAGAGGCTGAGAGCTTGAGAGCCATGGCGCGGGTTAGAGCCCTTAGGGTTTTTTTGTGTTGGCTGAGAGTCTGAGACTCTGAGAATTGCAGAAGCCTAAAGGCATGTGCGGTGTGCTTGAGTGTGTTGTGACTGTGAAGCTGGCAGCTTGGCATTATGCATTAAGGATCCAAAATAGCGGGTGACCCACCCAAACCCGGAGAATCCGTTTATAAACGGGTTAACCCATGACCCGCCCAAATATTAAATAGGTTAACTTCTTTAAACCCGAACTCGTTTTAAATGGGCGGATCCGGGTGACCCGACGGGTCATGATCCGTTTTGCTAGGCCTAGGTGTGGGAGACCTAGAAACATTGCATAGGCATGTAAAAGGTCGTTGATCAATGCACTAGCTCCTAGACCATTTCGAGGGAATAACCAAGCACCTCGAGGAGGCCAGTAGAGGAACACAGCCCTGACGAGGGTCTATGTGTTGACGCTAAGGCTGCAGGCGACGTCGTGACAAGTACTATTACTGTTTTATCATATAAAGATGTTGTTTTATTTGACTTAGGAGCCACACACTCTTTCATGTCATAAGGTTATATCAAGTTTTCTGGGATAGAAACACAATTGCTAGATACTAAACTATTAGTAGCCACACCGATGGGATCAGTAGTGAGGTGTAGAAGGGTGCTTAAAAATTATCCAATAGAAATTCAGGGAAGAGTGTTACTAGTTGATCTTGTAGTGTTAGATCAAAGGTTTGATATGATTTTGGGTATGGACTGGCTAGCAGCAATCTATGCTAGTATTGATTGTCATTAGAAAGAGGTGATATTTAGGCCTCCTAGAAAGCATAAGTTCAGTTTTGTGGGGTCGTGCATGCGTTCCTCACCACACTTAGTGTCAGCCATACAAGTGAGGAGACTACTCCGGGAATGATTTCTAGGGGTAAATAGCTTGTATAAAGGAAATGCTAGAGGGAGAATTGAAATTAGCTAATATTCTAGTAGTTAGGGAATTTTCAAATGTTTTTCCAAAGGAGTTATCTAGTTTACCACCAGATCATGAAATTGAGTTTGCGATTTATTTACTTCTAGGGATAGCAAACCCTACAGAATGGCTCCAGTAGAATTGAAAGAATTGAAGGACCAGTTGTAGGAATTATTAGACAAAGGATTTATCAGACCTAGTGTGTCACCTTTGGGAGCGCCATTTTTATTTGTAAAGACGAAGGATGGGATAATAAGGATGTGCATCAATTATAGAGAGATAAATAAAGTGATAGTTAAAAATAAGTATCATCTTCCACGTATTGATGACTTATTCGATCAGCTCCAGGGAAACCCAGGTCTACTCTAAGATTAATCTTCGGTCAGGATACCATCAGGTAAAAATTAAAGCAGATGTTCCGAAGACAGCCTTCCAAAGCAGGTATGGCCACTATGAGTTTTTGGTTATGCCTTTCGGATTGACCAATGCATCAACAACGTTTATGGACCTGATGAACATGGTAATCCACTAGTATTTGGACCAGTTTGTTGTTGCGATTTTCATGATGATATTCTGGTCTACTCAAAGAGTTTTTAGGAGCACAAAGATCATCTGATGATGGTGCTGTAGGTGTTGAAAGAAAATAAGTCGTACGCTAAGTTCAAGAAATGTGAATTTTGGCTGAAAGAGGTTACCTTCCTTGGACATGTGATCTCCGAGGACGGTATTTCGGTAGATCCAAGTAAGATAGAAGTGGTAATGAATTAGGAAAGACCGAGAAATGTTTAGAAGATTAGAAGTTTCTTGGGTATGGCAGGATATTATCAGCGATTTTTGGAGGGTTTTTCCAGGTTATCGGTTCCTCTGACATGGCTCACGAGGAAAGATGTGAAGTTTGAATGAACCAACGGATGTGAGTAGAGCATTTAGGTGTTAAAGCGGTGACTTGTCACCATACTAGTTTTGACCATCCCATCAAGAGATGGAGATTTTGTGATCTACAGTGACTCTCTGACAGGACTTGGGTGTGTATTGATGCAATAAGGAAAGGTTATGGCATACACTTCTCGACAACTTAAGGAATATGAAAAGAACTATCTGACGCATGATTTAAAGTTGGCTGCAATGGTGTACACCTTAAAGATCTGGGGGAATTATTTGTATGGGGGGAAATGTGAGATTTTTATAGATCATAAGAGTTTGAAATATTTCTTCACACAAAAATAGTTAAATATGAGGCAGACGAGATGGTTAGAGTTAATTAAAGATTATAGCTGTACTATCAGTTACCACCCAGGGAAAGCAAATGTAGTAGCTGATGCCTTAAATTTGAAATCAGGGAATGCCTCTATGTTAGCAGTGGTGATGCAATATCAGATCAGAATGGATTTGGAAAGACTTGGGGTTGAGCTGGTAGAGGGGGATTGATTACGTGCTTAAATTGCGTAATTAGGTGGTTTAATTCATGGATTGAGACTTATATTTTTAATTAAATACCTAATTCAATATTTCAACATCATGTTTTATTTATAATATTTGAATTTTATTGAGTAAATTATGAATTTTTGGTATTTTTTTTATCGCAGGGCGATTATAGGAATCTAAAACCGACGTTACTTCGTAATTTGTGCGTAATTTTCTCGTCAGAGCTCTGATCGAGATGATTCAAAATTTTGTGGAAAGCCAAGAAAATTATTTACAGTGTTTCTATTTTAAGTTTTGAGAGATATGAGCTCTAGTATGGTCAAAATTGTCATTGTTCACTAACAAATAAAAAGAAGAAGAAAGAAGAAATAAGAAATAGAAAAAAGAAAAAAAATAATTACCTGATTTGTCCTGACCATGCAGCTGGGTCTGGGTCCTCTGTGCACTGGGCGTAGGACAGCCCTCCCCCTTTCCCTTTATATTTTTCTTTTCTCTTTCTCCAGCAGGCCGCCCCAGCTCCTCTTCTCTCTTTTCCTTTTTCTCCTTTCTCTTTCCCTACCTCCTCTCTTCACTCCAGCACCTTATCACTCTCTTCAACTCTCCTCCCTAACTCATTCTCTCTTCTCCCCTCTTCTCTTCTTCCTGCTCTCTTGGCCTCACTCCCCCCCTCTCAACTTTTCTCTCTTCCTTTCTCTCTTACCTCTCCTCTCTTCTCTCTCAAATCTCCTCTTTGCTCTCTGTGTTTTTGGCTCTGTCTTTCTTTTCTCTTCCCTTTTCTGTTTGCAAGCCTAAAAACCCAAAGATCCTACTGTGTTTCCATGAAGACCCGAGCCCCTTGTTGCTGTCCTGCCATACCCGAAGTTGCTGTGTTGTCCACGACTTTTGCTGCTGCTGCTGGAGACCACGACTATTGCTGCTACTAGAGACCATGGTTGCTACGGCTGGAGAAGCCCTTGCTGCTACTGCTGCTGTTGCCATAAGGACTCGAGAGCCACCACCAGCTGCTTCAAGGACCCGAGCTACCTTGCTGGTTGCTGCACACCAACCTGAGCCCCTGCTGCTGCTCTCTTATCTCCACGACCAACTTTACTCTCTCTCTCTCTCTCTCTCTCTCTCTCTCTCTCTCTCTCTCTTTCTCTCTCTCTCTCTCCTCTCTCTCTCTCTCTCAACTGAATTTCAATTTAAGTTTCAAACTTTTAATTCTCTCATCAGGTTATTATTAATTATTTTTTATTATTCAAAATCATTGTAGGAATTTTAATTTAGTTTGGTTATTTGGATAATTAAGTTTAGATTGTTCTTGTATTAATCTTGGTTTGAATCTTAAACGTTGTTGGGTTATTATTTATTATAAAAAAATTAGGTTGTTTTTTTTCTCTCTTATTTAAAGTCTTTGTTGGGACTTAATTATTTTTTTTTGGGTATTTTCAATATTAAAAATCAGTTTCTTTTATATCTTGTTGGAGTTAAATCTTGTTGAGTTTATAATTAAAGTTAGTTTATTTAGTGGATCTTTACTTACTATTCAGTTTAGTTTGCTTTTATTTAGTTGAGATATTACAGAAGTCATTTATTTTGTTCAAGCTATCCTTGCGTTAAGTTGGATATCTATTTTTATATCCTTGATGAGTCTAATTTTAGTTTATCATCGTTTGATTTGTGAGTTGATTGGTAATTTTTACACGTGTTTAATCTTTAGTTGGTGTTTAAATTTCATTGCAAAAATCTCACAAAATCCAGAAAACCAAAATTTGAATTGTGTTCAGTGCTCTTTTATTTCTCATTTTCGATTGGAATTATGTAAAATTTGGAATAAATTGCATTCCCTGAGGAGACGATCTGGCCTTTGGGCTAAATATTATACGATTGAACTCCTATACTTGGGATAGCTTCCGAACTGCTCATTTTTCGAGTGAGCCAAGTTTTTGGTGCCATTGCCGGGGAGTGCCAGCTTTAATTTCAAATTTGGTGTTTTTCCAATTATTTTTTATTTTTCATTAAAAATAAAAAAATATAAAAAAAATAAAAAAGAATAAAAAAAATTAAAAAATTGAAACAAAAAAATTTGATCATGCTTGATTGCCATTGTGTTGGTGAATTTCTACTGTTTGCATTGATGTTTGATGCCTTTGGTCCGAGATATTTCGAATAGACTATCTAAAATTTCACTTAGCACCAGTAGTGACACACATAGCAAAAAATCTGATTATTCTCCTGTTACTTTTACGAGTGATTCTAAAATTGATTTGAGCAATCTATTTGAATAATTCTTTAAGGAAGTCATGGTTGCACCTCCACCACGTATACTTCAGGATTTTCTATAGCTTACACGCACATCTACACCTTCCTATATTGTGTTACCACAAGATGCACCGAACTTGCACAATCAAGCATGACATGTCATCTATGATACCCCAGTTTCACGGGATGGATTCTAATAGTCCATGCCAGCATTTGACAGATTTTGAGTTGGTTTGCACCACTTTCATTAATAGGGCTAGAACCAATGAGTATATCAAACTTCGTTTGTTTCCCTTTGTTGGCCTAACTGGGCTTTTCAATCTTGTTTTGATGATAACAAAATCAAGGATGCTTTAACATGTTGTGTTGAGTGATTTTATTTAGGTAAAAGGGTACTCATAGAGCTGAAGTTCAATGTCAATCTAGTGGAAGCTCCTCAGAATATTGAGGTCAATGAAGAACAAATGAAGAGGTTAAAGGACAAACAATTCTTAAAGTCAAAAGTGAATCTCAAGAGGCTGAAGGAGGCTGAAGAACTTAGTGTTTTAGGAAAACCATGATTAGAAGGATTGTTGTAAGTACTTCAAAACCACATACTATCTAGATACATGTGAAGCTTTTATAAATCAAAACAAACTAAGAAACGCTTTTTTGAAAGACCCTAAAATATGTCTTTGATTAAAAGGTCTCAAAGGAAGAAAGTTTTCAAAGTAAAAAAGGAAAATATTGAGAGCCAGGCGACTGCCCTATATAGGCAGGCGACTACCACAATTTAAAAGAAATAATTTAGGAGGCAGTAGGGTTCCAGGCGACTTCCTGAGCACTGACAGGCGCCTGGGTGGTCAAGTCAGACGATTGCCAACCTTCTAGGTTTTCAAAATTGTTCTTTGAAAAAATTTTGAATTTCAAAATTAATTCAATAATTTAATTAAATGAGGAAATTGTTCCTTGGAAAAATTTTGAATTTCAAAATTAATTCAATAATTTAATGCTACCTAATTAAATAAGGAAATTGTTCCTTGGAAAAATTTTGAATTTCAAAATTAATTCAATAATTTAACGCTACCTAATTAAATGAGGAAATTGTTCTTTGGAAAAATTTTGAATTTCAAATTAATTCAATAATTTAATGCTACCTAATTAAATGAGAAAATTGTTTTTTGAAAAATTTTGAATTTCAAAATTAATTCAATAGTTTAATGCTGCCTAATTAAATGAGGAAATTGTTCTTTGTTAAAATCAATAAATACCTCTTTTGGGAAATGAAAAAGTAAAAATAGACAAGCAAGATAACTCAAAGAGATCAAATAGTCAATATGCTGAAATTGTCCTTAAGTTCCTTTGCTCACATCATTTTGCTGGAGAAAAACTCTACGTTTTTGGTGGATTGAAAAATCAAAAGTTTGGTTCCGAGTTGCACTCAATTCTTTTTAAATAACCATTGGTGACTTCTAAAACTTTAGAGCTTCTCATGTTCTATTTAGCTTTGGTGTTTTGAAGTACAATTTAGAACTCAATTTGTACAACCTGCTTTGAATTTTGAGAGTATTTTTTGTACGTAGATCTACTTCTATCTTCTTATACTTTGAACGATTCAAAGGTTTGTTGGATCATTGGACCAAGCACAGGTCGGTGCTTAGAGAGGTTTCTCTTCCTGAAAAAGAGGGTAAATTGTGTAAGGTTTTTGTTCCTCCCAGAGGGAACAAGATATAGTAAATTCCTTTGGTGGTTGACCTAAGGCAAGGATGTAGGTTGGGTATAAGCCAAACCTCGTAAAAGTGGTGGTGTCACTCTCTTATCCTTACTCTCTTTTAATTTTAGCAACGATATACCCTGCGTGGATGTTTAATACTTTTAATTATAAAGCAAACACATATTAGAAATTAAGTAAACCCAAAAACTAATTTGTTCTTGGGCTTGCGGAAACTAAAAGGGAGTACATTGGCTAATCGATCTTTTGCAGAAACCGAAAGGAAGTACGTTGATTGGTTAACATCCAAAAACTTATTAGCTGAAGGTTTAATTAAGTTCTGATATTGAAAAGGGACAAAAATTTTCAAAAAGAACAAAGAAATTTTAAATAACCCAAATCACCCCCCTCTTGGGACTACACCTTAGGTTTCAATTGGTATCATAGCTCGGTTATAGCAAAACCTAACAAGTAGCTATACAAAGATCAAAATGGCACAAATAGGAGTAGTTTCCTTTGGTGAGGGTCAATCCTTAACTAGGCCACCCATCTTTTGTGGATTAAATTGCACCTTTTGGAAGCAACGAATGAGAATCTACCTTCAAACAATGGACTGGAAGGCATGGAATGTTGTCACAAATGGGCCACCTAGTCATGACGGAGGTGGTAAAGAAAGAAATGCTGGAGATGTTAGACATCATCTATCATATCAACAACATGTCATGCGGCCCTTGGTGTGATGATATAGTGAACTACTTTGCCATCGATCGAATGCCAGAACATGGGATAATGCAGGATAAGTGTCAGTTCTTTGTAGAGATCAAGATCATACTTGAGAAGATGGGTTGTCCAAATCGAAAAGCCTGGTTCGAGAAATTGGTTGATGCGCTTTGGGCCTACTGAACTACATTCAATAAAAGTTTAAGAATGACTCGTTACAGGTTGATTTACGATAAGGCATGTTATGTACCTGTTAAGATTCAACATTATGCATTATGGATTATAAAACATACTAACTTTTCACTTAATGATGCTATAGGCTTGAGATAGTTGCAGGTGCGTGAGCTTAAAGAACCCAAGAGGAAAGTTTATGACAAGGCTCACTTAGTGAAGAAGTGGATGAAGCTGATGCATAACATCAAGGATAAACAACTTTTCATGAATCAGCAAAATCTTCTCTGCAACTCTAGATTACATCTGTTCCCCTGGAAATTGCGGTCCCGATGGGGTGGCTCATACATCGTTGAACACATTCATTCCCATGATGTAGTAGAACTTGTGGATCCAACAAATGATAACAACTTCATGGTCAATGAACAGTAGCTCAAGCCTCTCACAACCCCCTTCAATCCAAATAAAGAGGTCTTGCTTCTGCAAGACCTTAGGGGAGTCCTCTGACCTTTCTATTTTACTGTTTTTCTTTTTCATTTTTTCTTTTCATTTTTTTGGTTCTTATTTGCATATTTATTTTCTTTTTCTGTCACATTAGTTGGTAATGATTTTATGTATTTTTTCTTTTATTAGTTTGTTCACCCGTGCACAATTTTTCTATTTCCCCAATGCTTTCACATTGAGGACAATGTTTCACTTTAGTTGGGGGGAGGGTGAGAATTTGCATGTGACACTATGCACATATACTTGCTGGGTTTTATATTAAATAAAAAAAAAAAGGAAAAAAAAGAAAGAAAGAAAGAAAGAAAGAGTATTAAGGAATTACACTGACTTATGCCATGATTAACACTGACATATACCCTTCACATACTTGCATATAACCTAAGAATTACACACTTGAGTCATTTATGGGTAGTTTTTCTTTATATGACTTTGTAACTCTATGAAGAATTGATTGGTAGTACACTTGTGTTAATTTGGCTTTATAAACTCTTGTATTTACATGGTATCTCATGAGACTGAAAATACACGTTCACGTGACTTGTAGCACTTAGGGTTCTTTGTGAGCACTGAGAGAGCGCCCGTGACGACTATGACACCTTGTGAGGTATTATTGAGCCATTTATCGTTCTTTTGAGTTTTTGACGTCAGCTTAGAGTTCATGAAATTCAACTCATTTTTTTTTTTTTTCTGGGTACTCTTTGTACACTAGTCTCTATTTTTGACTTGCTAGTCTAGAGGTGGCATCTAGTGGGGAGATAGAAACTTAAGTCTTGTAGCCTACTCAAGATGTGAAGACTGAGCAACCCCTAGAAATAGACTTGGCTTATGGACTACTAATCGAGCTTAATTCACATGAGTGGTATGAAGACAACAAAAGAAGTGTAATGATTATCCTAATTGACCAAGAAAAGATAGAAATTGAAGAAGGAGCAGAAGAAAGAATAAGAAAATTAGAAATGCACATGAAATGAAAGGTTAATACCTGCTCCACACAAATACCACAAAAAGTCAGGGACATGACACATGTTCTCCACGTATGAAGATTCTTTAACCGCTTAATGCTTCAGATGTATTCACACTTGGTTTTTGAATAAGTTGATTTAGGGTGGTCTTGTTTGGATATGATGAGTAGGTGAGGAGATGATAGGGTGAAGGATCCAACACCTCACAAATAGGCTTGATCCTTTTCAGACTAGTCCACTCCATACATTTAGCGTTTATTCCTTACAATATGTGGGATGTTTGATCGCGACACTCCTCCTCACATATGACGAGCGAACCCATTCTTTTTGAGTGTTTTTTAAGGTATACCAGTTAGGCCAAGTCAAAATGACCGTTCTGTAGGTATCCACTGGTATCCTGGGTGTAACAAGTCATACACATTACACATACCTCGAGATTTCACCTTTTGATACTTGAATTTATATGACTACATTAACTCTGAATTGTATTGCTAGTTAACTTTATGTGAGTATACTTTTCTTAATGGCTACATAAGGATGAAACTTGCATGAATGACTTGCTTCAGAACTGTGTGAATTGTGTATGAGCTTGTGTGTAAATTCGGTTATATACTTATATGTGAAATGCTATGGTTGTGTCACATGTGCATTCTTTTCATGTTTGTTGGAGTTAGTGTTTGTGGGTACCGCCCTAAAATTCATTTACGTTATTTGTTAGAGATTAGCAAAACGTTAGTTGGGGGGTGTGATTACGTGCTTAAATTGCCCAATTAGTGGCTTAATTCATGCATTGAGACTTACATTTTTAATTAAATACCTTATTATTCTCAATATTTTAAAATCGTGTTTTATTTATAATATTTTAATTTAATTGAGTAAATTATGAATTTTTGGTATTTTTTTATCGCAGAGCGATTATTGGAAGCTAAAACTGAGGTTACTTTGTAATTTGTGCGTAACTTTCTCGTTTGAGCTTTGATCGAGATGATTCAAAATTATATAGAAAGATGAGAAAATTATCTACAACTTTCATGTTTTAAGTTTTGAGAGATACAAGCTCTAGGACAGTCAAAATTGCCATTATTTGCTGAGAAATAAAAAGAAGAAGAAAGAAGAAATAAGAAATAGAAAAAAAAAAAATAATTACTTGATTTGACCCGACCATGCAGCCGGGTTCGAGTCCTTCGTGCGTTGGGCATAGGGCAGCCCTCCCCCTCTCCCTTTATATTTTTCTTTTCTTCTTCTCCAGCAGGCCGCCCCAGCTCCTCTTCTCTCCTTCCCTCTTTCTCCTTTCTCTTTCCCTATCTCCTCTCTTCACTCCAGCACCCTCTCACTCTCTTAAACTCTCCTCCCTAACTCATTCTCTCTTCTCCCCTCTTCTTTCTCTCTACTCTCTCGACCTCACTCCCCCCTATAAACTCTTATCTCTTCCTTTCTTTCTTATCTCTCCTCTCTTCTCTCTCAACTCTCCTCTTGACTCTCTCTGTTTTTGGCTCTGTCTTTCTCTTCTCTTGCCCTTTTTGTTTGCAAGCCCAAAAACCCAAAGCTCCTATTGTATTTCTATGAAGACTCGAGTCCCTTGCTGCTGTCCTGCCATACCCGAAGCTGCTGTGCTGCCCACAACTTTTGCTACTGCTGCTGAAGACCACGACTGTTGTTGCTGCTGGGGACCACGACTGTTGCTGCTGCTGGAGAGCACGGTTGTTGCTGCAAGAGAAGCCTTTGCTGCTGCTACTGTTGTTGCTGCCACAAGGACCCGAGAGCCACCACCAGCTGCTTCAAGGACCCGAGCTACCTTACTGGCTACTACACACCAACCCGAGCCCCTACTGCCGCTCTCTTATCTCCACGGCCAGCTTTACTCTCTCTCTCTCTCTCTCTCTCTCTCTCTCTCTCTCTCCCTCTCTCTCTCTCTCTGTGCTGAATTTTAATTTAAGTTCCAAACTTTTGATTCTCTGATTAGGTTATTATTAATTATTTTTATTATTATTCAAAGTCATTGTAGGAATTTTAATTTAGTTTGGTTATTTTGATAATTGAGTTTGGATTGTTCTTGTCTCAATCATGGTTTGAATCTCAAACGTTGTTGGGTTATTATTTATTATAAAAAAAATCAGGTTGTTTTTTTTTTCTCTCTATTATTTAAAGTTTTTGTTGGAACTTAATTATTTTTTTTGGGGGTATTTTCAGTATTAAAAATCAGTTTCTTTTTTATCTTGTTGGAGTTAAATCTTGTTGAGTTTATTATTAAAGTTAGTTTATTTAGTGGATATTTACTTACCATTCAATTTAGTTTACTTTTCGTTAGTTGAGATATTACAGAAGTCATTTATTTTGTTCAAGCTATCGTTGCGTTAAGTTGGATATCTATTTTTATATCCTTGATGAGTCTAATTTTGGATTATCGCCGTTTGATTAGTGAGTTGATTTGTAATTTTTACGCATGTTTAATCTTTAGTTAGTTTTTAAATTTCATCACAAAAATTTCGAAAAATCCAGAAAACCCAAACTTGAACTGTGTTCAGTGCTCTTTTATTTCTCATTTTCGGTTGGAATTACGTAAAATTTGGAATTAAACTGCATTTCTTGAGGAGACGATCTGGCCTTTGGGCTAAATATTACACGACTGAACTCCTATACTTGGGATAGCTTCCGAGTTGCTCATTTTTCGAATGAGTCAGGGAACACCAGAAGTTTATTGCTAGTCTAGTACTTTAGTTGACTTTACTGGAGAAAATTAAGATCGCTCATATACACGACGCAAAATTAGTAAAGATCAGAGATAGAGTATAAAGTGGATAGGGGGTTGATTATAATATTTCAAATGATGGTGCTCTAAGGTTTGGTACTAGACTGTGCGTACCTGCAGAGCCTGGAATTAAAAGAACCATCTTAGAGGAGGCGCATTGATCCTTGTATACAATACACCCTGGAAATATTAAAATGTACAGGGATCTTCGGGAGTCCTTTTGGTGGAGCAATATGAAGAAAGAGATAGTGGAGTATGTAGAGTAGTGTTTGACATGCTAGTAGGTAAAGGCTGAGCACCAAAGACCAGTGGGACAATTGCAGCCACTCCACATTCCTGAGTGGAAGTGGGAACATATTTCTATGAATTTTGTTGCAGGGTTACTGCCGACATTGCATGGATAGGACGTCATTTGGGTGGTCATGGACCGAATAATGAATACTGCCCACTTCCTTCCCATCAGAGTTAACTACTCCTTGAGTAGACTGGCAGAGTTGTATATACAGGAGATAGTTAAACTGCATGGCGTGCCAGTGTCCATTATATCGGATAGAGACCCACAGTTCACATTGCAATTTTGGAGGAGTGTATAAAAGGCCGTGGGTTCTCAGTTGATGTTCAGCACAACATTTCATTCTCGGACATATGGTTATATGAAGAGGACGATACAGACACTAGAGGATACACTGCTAGCTTGTGTGTTGGACTTTGAGGGTAGTTAGGTACATTTTATGTCGATGGTCGAGTTTGCTTATAATAACAGCTATTAGGCCAACATTGGGATTGCACCATATGATGCGTTATATGGTAGGAGGTGCCTATCCTCGTTATAATGAGCGGAAATTGGAGAAAGACATATTTTGGGGCCAGAGTTGGTTCAACAAACTCGTGATAAATTCATACTTATCAGAGACAGAATTAGAGCAGCTTAGAGTTGGCAAAAAAGTTATGCAGATACTCACTGACGAGAGTTGGAATTTGGTGCAGGAGATCATGTATTTTTGAAAGTTGCACAGATAAAAGGGGTGATGAGGTTTGGGAGGAAGGGTAAACTAAGCCTTAGGTACATTGGGCCATTCGAGATACTTGAGAGAGTGGGTCTGATTGCCTACATGTTAGCTTTACCACTGGTTTTGTTTAGAATCCATGTCGTATTCCATGTATCCATGTTAAGGAAATATGTCCCAAATCCCTCCCATAATAATCAGTTATGAGGCATTGGAGCTTGGTGATGCCTTGTCTTATGAAGAAAAGCCAGTGCAAATTTTGGATTGGAAATAACAAGAACTGTGTACAAAGAGGATTCTAGTGGTAAAAGTACTATGGCGCAATCATATAGCTGAGGAAGTTTCGTGGGAATTAAAGGAAAAGATGCGCCAGAGATATCCACATCTATTTAGTGGAGCTTAGAGCTGAGCTAGTAAAAGAAAAAGTAAATGACAATGTATGTATTTTGACTTGTATAGTGTAAGGTAGGATAGGTAGTATTTTTAGTTTTAGGTTATAAATGGTTTGGGGAGAATTTTCTTTTTATGTAAATGGTTGTAATCTGCCAGAACCCTCCCTTGTAACCACGGTATTCCTCCACTATAATTGAGGGTAATTAATAAAATTATAGTGGGTTTTCCTTAAAGATTGATATAAACGATAAATAGCAAATTTTGAGGACGAAATTTTGTAAGGAGGGGAGAATGTGGAGACCCGGAAAATTTAATCTATGAGAAAACAAAGAAAAGGAAAAAATAAAGAAAAGAAAAAAAGGGAAAATAAAATTTGAAGGGGTACATAGGAGGGACTCGTCAACGAGGGCTCTGTGCTCGTTGACGAGAAGATCCTGAGAGGGGGAATTTCAAACCATTAAGGGTTTGTCAACGAACCCATTGTCTTCATCGACTAACACCATTCTTTAATTTGTCGACAAGTACACATGTCTCGTCGACGAGTACACGTGGTAAGCAGCCCATATATAGGCTAAAATCACATTTTCAGCGAAAGAAATCACTCCCCCTTACTTTCTCTTTCTAGGTTCGGCTCCTCACCCCTTCTCTCTTCGATTTCAGCTCAAGTTTATCTCATTTCGATGATTAGGAACCACCATGAGGATCTAGGGATGATTCTCTACAAGTTAATCAGAGCATATTGTTGATTTGGGGTACTAGGACATCACTCCAAAATCAGGGTAAGGAAGCTATTTTTGAGTTTTGTTTATTATTTAGAGAATATGGGTTAAAGAATTTTAAATAGAGAATGTTTTGGGGTTAATGTGACTGGATTAGGGTTTATAAATACAAGCGTTTTTGCATGTATGCCGCAGGCGTAAATTAGGATCCCTACGAGCTTATTTTCAAGAATTAGGTAAAGAAAATATGTTATGCCAGTTGTTTTAGAAATTTTTACTAGTAATATATATATATATATATATATATATATAAAATTATGTGCTTTCAAAATATGATTTTTTGGATAATTTAGAAGTATGAAATTGTGGGTATGAAATTGTGTATTTTCAACAAAATTTAGAAATCTAAATTCTAGGAAAAATTCTACAGATCATATATATTATATATATTGTGAAAAAATACAGATTATAGTATATGAGTTTTATTTAATTGTGTGGCATGAGAAATATCAGTTTAGTACATAGTTTTATACAGTTTTTACAGAACCATGATCATTCAGATATTACAGAACTATGAAATATAGATGTCGCGATGTTCCTAGGCGGAACGAAGGGAATGAAAAGTGAATTTAAATTTTCGTGGAAAATGGTTTAATGGAGTTGCCACTAACCTTTTAGTGTGGTTAGAACACTTGATTACTACCTAATTAAGGGTAGAATCGATTCGCATTACTAGAGACAGGCTCGGGAGTATGGTTACGCAAGGGGAAGGTATTCGCACCCTCTACGCACCCATTCTTACGAATGGTACCAGATTAGTCAAAAATTATCCCAAGATTAATTTAATAAGCCTTTAAAATTACTCCTTTTTTAAAATTGTAAAACAAATACCCTAAGAAAAATAACATATAGGTATTCCCTTAGAACCGGGGCATATCATGCTTCAAAAAGCACAACGCTCTTCTTTGCAATCATCGGGATCAGAAAATAGAGAAAATAGGTTTTTACAAAAAATAACTCTTAGGTATTTTGAAATTTATAGGATTTTTTTTAAATAAGGAAAATTGACATTTTTTGAAACCTTGGGAGGTTTTGGGCTCATTCGGGGTAAAAATGATTTCTTGGACCTTGAAAATGTTTTTGTGATTTTTTCTAAGTGTGAAAACATTTTGGTGACTTTTGTGATTTTTCAATATTTTTCCCGAACTTCAAAAGAGCACAAATAAAATTAAGACAAAACTCATAGAAGTCAAAGCTTGAAAATATTTTTGGAATTTTTCCTAAAAAAATTTTTGTGATTTTTTTGGCATTTTATGATTTTTTATGGGGTTTTTTTTTTTTTTTTTTGAATTATTAGACGTTTAAAGGAAAGAAGAAAAAAAATCACATACTGAATAAAACAGTAAAATGGTTCTATACCGACTTGAGGGTTAAAACAATTCGTAGAGAGATAAACGAGGTTTAGGTTCAAGGTTGAACCTACTTTGGGTTTGAGTCCCCGATTCACAACTTCATACCTTGTTTATTATACTTCCGAATGTAACCTAGGAAGGGAAAATCAATTAGTTTTACCTCTCGTATTCATCTCTTCCAGTCTTCTTTTCTTGTCAGTGAGTCTATAGGGGTCAGTCTACAACGTCTTCATGACGGTGGTTCTTGAGCTCTGACTCGAGGCACTACAGAGTGCCTTCTTCAAATGGGGTGACCCAGCACCAATAGGAAATGGGATCGGTCGACCACTTGATCTTCTAAGAGAATGAAACGTAACCTTGCTCCTTACCCACAAAGAGAGAGACAAGCTTCACAAACTTACAATAGAAGACTTCAATATTCAAAATCTTCTCCTTACCACAAAGAAAAACTAGCTTCACAAACTTACAATAGAAGACTTCAATATTTGAAATCTTTTCCTTACCACAAAAAAAACTCCTATAAATTTCAAAATACCTGGGAGTTGTTTTTCGTAAAAACCTATTTTCTTTATTTTCGATCCTGATGATTGCAAAGAAGGGCGTTGAGCTTTTTGAAGCATGATATGCCCCGGTTCTAAGGAAATACCTATATGTTATTTTTCTTTGGGTATTTGTTTTACAATTTTAAAAATGGAGTAATTTTAAAGGCTTATTAAATTAATCTTGGGATAATTTTCGATTAATCTGGTATCGTTCGTAAGAATGGGTGCGTAGGGGGTGCGAATACCTTCCCCTTGCATAACCATACTCCCGAGCCCATCTCTGGTAACGCAGATCGATTCTACCCTTAATTGGGTAGTAATCAAGTGTTCTAACCACACTAAAAGGTTAGTGGAGACTCCATTACACCATTTTCCATGAAAATTTAAATTCACTTTTCATTCCCTTCGTTTCGTCTGTGAACGTCGTGACAGCTTGGCGACTCCGCTAGGGACCATTGAGAGTTGAGCCAGTTATTAATCATTGATTATCCCAATTTCAAATATAATGAACCTTTTGAATATCCCCCTTTTATTTTTGTGCAAATTGATAAAACTAATGGTGCATAGGTGAGTAATTGTGCATATTAATAACCATAAGTTTTAACCTACCTTTTATGTTCAAATAAGAGGTAATTGATACATGTGAATATTTGCCATGTTGAGCATATGATTGGTTGGTAAGCATGTGATTAGTTGTACAAATTTATAACATGTGATGTGTTGCATGTATTCGATTACGAATAATGAATGGATGAATGTGGGTTAGAAGGTGTTGGATAAAATGGACGAACTCGCACACCTTCACAGCTCTGCACCCAGGCTTTCCCTTTTAGGATTAGATACGAGTGTAATAGCGTTTGTCCCTTTGTAGCTTAAGCTTGATGGGACCCGCGAACCACTCTACTTAGCGCGAGCTTTGTCCGAACCTCTGCGAGGGAGGATGGAGTTTCAATCTGGGAACCTTTTGTCTATAGGTATAGAGCTTAACCACACATGCTTATCCAAAATCCCCTATCTCGGACAGAGTCTTGAAAAGCTTTGTATATATCCACCCCGGGTTTGGGATAGGAACCTCATCCTTCTCCAAGAGATCTTATGGCTATAGATATTGTATGGTAGTATTACTAACATGTAATGACCTGAATTTAGAAGTGTATTTAAATAATAAAAGAGGGGAATGGAGACCGAAAACAGAAGGAGTTTTGTCGACGACATTGAACTTTGGAAGGAAAAATGAAAAGAAAAAGGGGATCAGTAGGACTTCGTCAACAAATACAGGGGATTCTTCGACGAAGGCTTAAGAGAATTCGTCAACGAACACAGGGGCTCTTCGATGAGAAAATACTGAGAGGGGTTCTGAGGCAGCCTGAATGTCATCGACGAATATAGGGTCTCGTCAACAAAATTTTTGAAGGACTCGTCGACGAAGGACGGGCTCGTCGATGAAATCCCCTATTTAATAAATATGGAAAATCTGGGAATTATTTCATTTTTGAGAAATCTCTCTCTCTCTCTCTCTCTCTCTCTCTCTCTCCTCTCTTTCTCTACCACTCTCTCTCCCTTCTCTTTTCTTTTTCGGCCCCACCAGTCGTCGGATCAACGATCTGAAGCTACCACGACGATCCTGGCGGAGTTCTCTACAAGTCTGCAGGGGCGGATCGTCAGGGAAGCGAAGTTGGATTCCATTCCAAATCCAGGGTAAGGTTTTTTACTCAATTTTTGTATTTGTGACAGTTGGGAGAAGTGTAGTACGCGTTGAAATATTAAAGTTTAATACTGGGAGTTTTCATTTCTAGGGGTGTTGATTGGGAACATTGGGAATCCTCCCTAAATTAAGGTAAGGCTTTTAAGCCTAATTTGACTTAGTGATAGTTATAGAAAATGTTGTACGTACGAAAATACTGAACTTTAGTTCTGGTGAATTTCATTTTCAGGGTATTGAGTCGGAAACCCTGCAGGTGCAGGGAAGAGTTTTTTTAGGGGCTTTGTTGGAATCAGGTAAGGGGATAAGCTAAACTAATTTCTATTTTTGAGAAAATGCTTATATATATATATATATCATTTGATTTATGGAAAATGTATATGTTTATATATATGTTTTATATTTGCAAAATACTGTGAAAATGATCGTATGTTGAATATGTGGAAAATATGTTGTGTGGCATGAGTAAAAAATGTTGTGAAATACTGTTTCCTGGGAATGTGGATGATAAGGATTTTTATGATGGAAAACTGGCGTACGGGTCAAGATTTTTATGCGATTTGCCGGTGTATGGGCCGTGCTATGTGACTGTGATTTGCCGGCGTACGGGCCGTGCTATGTGACTGTGATTTGCCGGCGTACAGGCCATGCTATGAGATGTGATTTGTTGGCGTACGGGCTATGCTATGTGATTACGGTTTGCCAGCGTACATGCTGTGCTATGTGTAGCTGGTGTATGGGCTGAGCTATGATAAAATGTGTAATATCGGTGTACGAGCCGATGATTTTCATGATACACGTATATATATGAAATGATATGATTGATGTGAAAATAAATGATATGAGATGTTTATGTATCATGGTTTTAGTATATGTATATGATATCAGAACCTAGTTGGCTTAGTTTAGGCTAGCACTTGCACGGTACCGTTGCTATGTGTCCATGGTCTTCATGATCATGATATCTATGTTAACGCCACTGTACGGAGTGGTGTGAGATTGGATGGTCGATGTGGTTATTTTTAGGAAGTGTGCTGTTATCGCCCCTAGTGTACGGACCAGTATGGGTAGATCCATCGGACCTACAGACTAGACTATTGACTTGGCAGTGGTCGGCCAACCATTGTCAGGTCCCGCCTTCGAGCCACACAACCCAGTCATATGGGGGTAATATATGACAAAAGCCAGTTAACCTACCAGAATTGTTTTTATGTTATTATTATTATGATATGAGATGAGATATGTTTATGAAATGCAGTATGTTCTTGTACTTATGTTTTCCCATATTTGATAAACAGTATTGAATATGTTATGTATGGTATATGTAGAGCACAAAATACTCATGTTGCCACACACTAGTATTAGTTTATTTCCCTTACTGAGAGGTGTCTCACCCCTAAATTTCATTAACTTTTCAAGAGTCCCAGATAGGAGAGTGGGAAAAGCCCCGCTGACATAGCGTGGTTTATCTGCCCTTTTTGAAGGGTAAGTTTTTGGTAGGGATAGTTAGGTTTTGTGGGATTTGTCCCTAGATTTCATTTTTGGGATGTATATATGGAAGTACAGTGATTGTAGTAACTATGTACATTGTGATGTATGATATGATGGTATGTAAATGATTGTACACTTTCTGCTGCGTAGGCTTCTGCTGTATGTTTTGATGTATTCCTGGTACCCACGGGTCCAGGTGGATTGTGACCTGCTGAGTTGGAATGTGAGATGTGTGGTATTGATTTTATGATGATATTATTATTATAAAAAAAAAAAATTTATGTGGAAAATGAGCAGGTCGTGACACTAACATATTGCATACATATAGGCATCCCGCTCGCTTTACCAAGGTTCCGAGAAAAATCAAGGCCATTCATGGAGGGTGCAATAATTTTCTAGGAAACCGAGTGTGTGGTACGATTATAATCTGAAGATCAACAAAGATAGTGGGTAGATAGCCTGAACAAAGAATCAGTGGTGAAGGTACTAGCCAAAGTCTGCATATATACTCGGTCAAACTCACTGGATGACTAAAGACCATTTGGAAAGGGTGGACACTGCAGCGCCGTTTGGAGTTCTCGCAGTTATACAGTCACATCGGTTTCCTATTGCACATATCGGTGAACCTTTAGATGGTGAAGGCGTTAGTTGATTTCTAGAATCCCCCATACACATGCTTCACAATCAATGAGATAGACATGGTTCCTACAATCGAAGAGTACACGTCACTCCTACATTTGATGAAATAGTGGTCACCTTATCATATTTATACACCTGACTCTTGAGCTTCCCTTGCAAGAGAATTGCATAAAGTTGTTGGAATCAAGATTTAACGAGCCATAGGGGAAGATAAGAAAATCACTTGGAAGTGCCTAAAGGCATTGTTGGAAGAAGAAGAAGGTAGGGAGACTCAGATGCATCTGCTAGCCTTGGCCATGTATGGTCTGATTATATTTCCCAAAGAACTAGGGACCATTGATTGAGCCACTATTTCTTTTGTGGCGCAAATGAAGAATGGGGCTAATCTGGTTCCTGGCATTTTGGCGGAAACTTTCTGATCTCTCAACAAATGCAGAAGTAAGGGCCAGGAACGATTGAAGTGTTGTGTACCATTAATTTATGTTTGGTTTTTTAGTCACCTACCAAGTAACCAAGGGGGGGGGGTACGATAACACCTTTTCAACTCTCCGAATCCCCTTAGTCGAGTTCGAAGAGGCTCGACAGAGTGTTCAATGGAGTAAGGCCGACTGGAATGAAAAATTGCACAAATTAGGTGAGTTGGGATTAGTTTGGTGAGCACCTTGGATGAACCATTCCAACATGATATACAGGTGTGGAAACCTCCAATGGATCCCGTTACTAGGTCCGTGGGGAGAAGTGGCATATGCTGCTCTGATGGCTAGGAGGCAAATGGGGGCATCTTAATTTGTGCCAGCAATCCATGGGTTGGCAAAATTAGACTTCGCTTATAGAACAACGGATGCCCAGAATCAGATCAGGAAGTTCATAGTGGCCTGGAAAGACGTGCACTTAGTAGACCCAAGTGAGGAAGCAATTGCAATTTAGGAGAGCCATGAGGTATGGTGAGTCAACCGGGTGAACCCCCAATTTGAAGGAAGTTTTGGAGCCCTTGCTACTCATGGCCAGTCATCAAAGGATCCACAGTTACAGATGGAGCCACACTCGAAGAAAGAAACGGTATCAGAAAGTCAATGGACGGAGCAAGGGAAGGAAGGGCTAGTGGCCTTTTACCGTAAGAAAGTCAAACGACAGAAAACTCAGCTCGCGCTGTTGAAAAAAGAAGTAGTGGCCTTGAGAAAAAAAGACAAACACTTCGAGCTGCGCTTGATCAAAAATCCAAGACGTTGAAAGGTGCAAAGGCTAAAATTGAAAAGAGAACCCTCCACATTCAATAATTAGACAACCAATGGGATAAATAGAGGAGAACTTTTAGCCAGGTGAAATTGGAATAGCTTCCCAAGAGGGGGGTGAATTGGGTTTTAAAAATTTTATTCCCTTTAGTCTTAGTTTTTTTGAATTGTGACAACAAACAAAACTTAAATACAATCAAAATCAACACAACAAGATCAATCACTCAATCTTTGTGACAATAACCCTGTATATATATGAAAATTTGCTGAACTTGTTATAAACCCTGTATCACAATTATTCTTCTTCCTAATGTTCAGATTTTAAATAAATTTTTAGATTAATAGGTCAAGGATGATCAACCAATGTAGTCCCTTTCAGTTTCCACAATCAATGTTGATCAATCCAAAACGAATTACCTTTCAGTCTATTTAACAACCAAACATTCAAGATTGAATTTTAAAGCAACCACACAGATTACATCTTTTGCTAAAAAATAAAGAGTAGAGTAGAGAAAGAAGAACATAGGGTTTTTATGAGGTTCGACTTTAACACAACCTACATCCTCGCCCTTGGAAAAACCACCAAAGGATTCACTATTATCGTTCCTTTACCAGGTAGAACAAGACCAGTTACAAACACTCCTTGAGTAAGGTTAGAGCCCGCCTCCTCCAAAGAATATCCCCTTGTTTGGTCCAATGATTCAGCACTCGAACCATCAATTAACCTGTTACAAAGATATAAAACAAGGCATACAAGAACTTGCTCCTCAAAGAGCTGATTAGTACAAATTGAAACACTATGTACTTCAGTAAATTCAGAACATGAATTTCAGAATGAAGCTCTTAGAAACTTATCACCGTAGGTATCTTCCAATGGATGAAAGAATCAACAACTTGATGCACAAACTCAGTGAGAGACTTAGCAAAGCTTTCAGAGAATTTCGTGAGTGATGAGAGCAATAGCACACTTTCAGAATTTTAGTAGGCTTTGAGAGAGTATGAGAGCTGAATTGATTTCTTGGTCTTTAAAACAATGATCCTTGAGGGTATTTACAGAGGTAGAAAACCTCCTTGCTTGTTCCCCAAGAATAATTAGAGTTGTTTCCAAAAATTAAAATTATTTAAGCTTCCAATAATTTGAATTTCAAAAATTATATCCGTTAGAAATTTAAAAAATGCCGCTAGCCAGCCGACTATGAAGTCCTGGCAGTCGTTTGTCCATATGTTATAACTATAAAATTCATAGGCATAGAGGTGGCAGTCGTCTGTCCCTAGATTGGCAGTCATTTTTCACTGAAATAATGTAGTTATAATACAACTCAGTAGGGTGGCAGTCATCTGTCCATATGGTGATAGTCGTTTGTCCATGAACAAATCAAAATTTTCAATATACACAAAGAGTGGACAGACGTTTGGCAGAACACTCACATACTTCCCACTTGGCACTTGGCAATCGTCTGTCAAAACTTGGACAGTTGTCTGTCAGGCTTCTGTCCTCAGTTAAACTACACTAAATTGCCCAGTCGTCTGTCCATAAACAGACAGTCGTCTGTCAACTGACATTTTTGCTTTTCAACATATTTTTAAATTCTCTCTTCTTTGCTCAATTCATCTTGGAATATGAACTTGTTTGACTTTGAAAAATTAAAATTTGTTCCAAGTTTTATATTAAGGTTTCTAAGTCTCTTTGCCTAATGAGCTTCAAAATGAAAACTTCATATTTGAATAAACTTAGAAGTACTTACAAAGACTTTAACCTAATCTATTTTGACATTTTCTTGGCTTTAAGTCCTTTTAATACTGCTCTTCAATCTCTTAGACTTCTTTTTGAGCTTTCATTTATAGATCTTTGGTATTCTCATGAACCTCTCCTTGTTCCTTGATCCTTGTAAGTGTTCATGTCAGGGTATATGTATTTTGAGCAAATCATCTTTACCTGTAATCATATCACTTGAAAATATATTTAATAATTTTTACTTTTTTATCATCAAAACCAAGAGTTTGTAAGCCTAACTAGGCCAACACCAGGCACTAGATAAGGCCGAACCATTCATAGAACAAGCCAGGTACTGGGAGGACAAATACCAAGCGCTAAAGTAGAGAGTAGATAGATCGGCACCCAGAGGGCCAGAGCCAACACAAGAAGGATCACACTGCGTCAACAAGAGCAAACAGGACAATCAGAATCCTCCGTCTGTGTAGTACATTTGAAAGATCCATATATTTCATGAAAAGTTTTAATGAAATGATGATGATTTTTTGCGGAACCTTGGTCGAAGCACATAGGTTGCATAATTATATTTGCTCATTCATGCACTAAATACATATTTGCATAAACATTCATGACATATCATACATTTGTCCTGAAAGACATGGGTTTCATGTTCAGGGGGAAAAGAGGCGTGATTGAGAATTGGAAAAATTGAGGCACCTACACACCTTTACAACACTCGCAAAAAAGCAAAAGCTGTGGCAGAATAGTTGGAAAGCCGTCATCCTGGGCATTGAGTAGGGATAGGAGGAATTGAGCAACCAAATGAAAAGAATACTAGACTTGCTATTGAGAAAGGGAAAGACAGTTCAAGAGTAGGACCATGAAGCAGACACGGATCGTATCAACTGATTACGCGCTTAAATTGTGTAATTAGGTGCTTTAATTCATGCATTGCGAATAATATTTTGTATTTAAATGCCTAATTACTCTCAATATTTTAACATTTTGTTCTATTTATAATATTTGAGTTTTATTAAGTAATTTATGAAATTTTGGTATTTTTTTTTATTATTGTAGGGCAACTATCGGAAGCCAATAACAGATGATACTTTTTAATCTACGCGTAACTCTCTCATCCAACCTCTGATTTAGATGATTTAGGATTCCATAGAAAGATAAGAAAATGTTCTACAATTTTTATGTTTTGCATTTTGTGAAATAATGGATGCATCAAGATTGAAATCAGACGTGAATTTAGCTTACGCCGTTTTATGGATTATTTCGACAATTCTTCGTAATCTTGGCGTAACATTCTCATCCGAGCTCTGATCGAGATGATTCAAAATTTTAGGAAAATATGAAAAAGAGCTCTACATCTTTTATGTTTTAAGTTTTGAGAGTTACGAGCTGTACGAGGGTCGAAAGTGGGCTTGAAAGAGGAGGGTAGTTCGTGTACCTTCAAAAAAAAGAAAAAAGAAAATAAAAAAATAAAAAAATAAAAAATGAGATGTGACCCGGCCATGCAGCTGGGTCATCTCAGATGGGTGAGGCACTGGGTACATAGAAAGGAAAGATAAAAGAATGGAAAGAAAAAAGTAAGGAAAGAAAAGCAAAGAAAGAAAAGACAAAAGGAAAGGAAGGAATGAAAAAGGAAAGAGGAGGGATTCCTTGGGATAGTAGGGTGCACAAGAAGAGTAGAAAGGGGGGCAGCGTGCGCTGTGCTGGAGGGAGAGGCAGCACCATAGGAGAAAAAAAAAAAGATTTTTCTTGGTGAGACACACAAGGGAGGCTAAACCATAGAAAATTTCTGAGAAAAATTATTTTTTGGGAGCTTTCTTGTGGTAATCTTTTGGGGGTGCTGCGAAGATACACACACAGCCAGCAAAGGAGAGTTGGAAGCACATAAAAATAATATCTTTTTAGAATCGAAAGGCGGTGAACAACGGCGGTGTTCGGGGTGTTCGTGACTCGCGACGGCGGTGCGGTGAGTGTTGATCTTTCCCGTACGCTCCAAATTGAAGAAAATATGGTGAAATCTGTTATGTTGGATTTAATTTTCAAAATGAACTAAATTTTTGAATTCTAGGAAAACAATGTAGCCAGTTTTGAACTATGCTTGCTCTTTGATGCTAATCTGAAGTAGTTTTCATTAATGTTTGTTTGAGTTATTCTGTGTCTAATGCTTTTAATTAACTGGCCATTAATTAAATGATTTTAGTCTTGTGATTTGCTACCAAAAGGGGGGATTATAGGATAGATCTTGGATAATTCAGCGTAGGTAAATATAGAGATCGAAAGACTTGTATGAACCTACGTAGCATTAAAAATCGAGGGTCTTACTGCATTCTTGCGTTATTAATTTGCATACTCTTATGTTAAATAATAAACAAGAATAGGTTCTGATTGACTATCGAAAGAGGCTTTTGGAAAAATTTGCGATTTGCTAACAAACAGAGAAAACGAAGTTGAATTAGTTAAATGAGTAAAGCATAGTGAGAAACTAGGTGAAATCGGTTTCCTAGAAGTTTTCACCATCATCAATTTGACACGCGGTATCCAGTTTTAAATTCTCCTAAATAGTTTATTTAAAGTAGCTTTGTTTAAATTTTGCAGTCTAAAATTATTAATTTTTCTAAATAAAATCAAGGTTAGTAAAATTTCAGTACTTGGTAAAATTAAGACATCAATCCCTGAGGACGATACTCTACACATCATTATATTATAAAACTACGATACTGTGTACTTGTAGTTTGCACTGGTCAAGTTTTTGGCGCCGTTGCTGGGGACTGAGTTTATCTTATTTTTGCCAATATTGATACAAAGTAATCTTGGTTTTAATTTAGAATTATCTTTTTATATTTTTATTTATTTATTTTCTTTATTTTATTTTATTATTAATTTTTTTTTTATATTTCTGGTGTGTTTTTTTTTATGTTGGATGCACAGGGTTAGAATATGTGACATTATTCATTTAGATCCGGAGATTGAAAGAACGCTCAGAGCACTAAAGAAAAAGAGGGTATTAGCCATGGAGAACGAACAAGATAATGCGCAACCACACGCCTTGAAGGATTCTGTGCAAGTAGTTGTGAATGACAATTATTCGGGTATCAGACGCCAGCCCATTAATGCCAACAATTTTGAGCTCAAACCCGCATTAATCAACATGGTGCAGCAGGCCCAATTCAGTGGATCGCCACTTGATGATCCCAATATCCATCTGGCGATGTTTTTGGAGATTTGTGATACTGTGAAGATCAATAGTGTTACTGAAGACACCATTAAACTGAGATTATTCCCTTTCTCTTTGAGGGACAAAGCAAGAGGTTGGCTACAGTCGCTACAACCTGGGAGTATTACTAGTTGGTAGGACATGGCAGAAAAATTTCTAGCTAAATTCTTTCCACCTGCAAAAACAGCTCAACTCAGGAGTGAGATTGGTCAATTCAAGCAGCATGATTTTGAATCACTCTATGAAGCATGGGAAAGGTATAAAGATTTGATTCGACGCTGCCCACAACATGGATTACCGGATTGGTTGCAAATTCAGATGTTCTATAATGGGTTAAATGGGCAAACGCGGACTTTAGTTGATGCTGCATCTGGGGGAACTTTGATGTCAAAGACACCTGAGGGTGCTACTGCTCTTTTGGAAGAAATGGCCTCAAATAACTATCAATGGCCAACTGAAAGAACTATGGCTAAGAAAGTTGCTGGAATTCATGAATTAGAGGCGTTTGCTGCACTTTCAGCTCAAGTCGCTTCTCTATCCCATCAGATTTCAGCTTTGACAACCCAGAGGATACCACAAGGTGCAGAATATATGGCAGCTACAAGTAGGACAGATTCGAGTATTGGAGCGAGTCAAGAACAGGTTCAATACATCAATAATCAGAACTACAATTATCGTGGTGATCCTTTGCCACAATATTACCATTCGGGGCTTCGAAATCATGAGAATTTGTCTTATGGAAATACAAGGAATGTGTTGCAACCTCCTGCAGGATTTGAGAGTCATTAAGGTGAGAAGAAGATGTCACTTGACGATGCCATGATATCTTTTGTTGAGGAGACAAAAGCAAGGTTTAAAAAGACAGATGCACAACTAGACAACATTAAGACTCATTGCAACAGTATGGGAGCCACTATGAAGAACCTTGAAATGCAAATTGGGCAACTGGCCACGACTATAAATACCCAACAGAGAGGAACTTTTCCTAGCAACACAGAAGTGAATCCTAAGGAACAATGCAATGTCATCACACTTAGGAGTGGAAGAGAAATTGAGAAATCACCAGCAAAGGAAACCATGTCCACACCTACACTTGAAAAGAATGTCCGAAGCAAGAATAAAGGGGAAGAAGAGGAGATTGTGGATGACACACCAAGAGAGACGGACACGCTTCCGGCAATTTCATTTCCTGACAATCCTCCTATTCTTTCTACTCCACTTCCTTATCCTTAACGCTTTCAAAAGCAAAAATTAGATAAGCAATTTTCTAAATTTTTGGATATTTTTAAGAAAATTCACAATAATATTCCTTTTGCAGTTGCCTTGGAACAAACGCCAAACTATGTCAAATTCCTGAAGGAGATCATTTCAAAGAAAAGAAGGTTGGAGGAGTTCGAAACAGTGAAGCTTACCGAGGAGCGTAGTGCTATTCTTCAAAAGAAATTGCCTCAAAAATTAAAAGATCCAGGGAGTTTTACTTTGCCTTGCACTATTGGAAATTTATTTTTTTGATAAAGTTTTATGTGATCTTGGTGCTAGTATTAATCTTATGCCACTTTCTGTTTGCAGGAAATTGGGACTTGGAGAGATGACACAAACAACCATTTCATTGCAACTAGCGGACCGATCCATCAAGTATCCACGTGGAATCATAGAAGATGTATTGGTAAAAGTGGATAAATTTATTTTTCCTGCTGATTTTGTGCTGTTAGATATGGAGGAAGACCAAGAAGTCCCGCTAATTCTTGGCCGACAATTCTTGGCCACTAGAAGGGCTTTAATTGATGTTCAAAAGGGTGAGTTAACATTGAGAGTGGATAAGGAAGAAATTATGTTCAACATCTACCAAGACATGAGATTCTCAGAAGATCCAAGCACTTGTTTTCGAGTAGATGTCATTCAGCAAGGTGTAGAAAAAGTCTTTCAAAAAGATGTACAAGCTGATCACCTAGAACGATTTTTTGTAGCAAATTACAACACAGCAGCGTGTGGGGAGGCTAGAACCTATGGTAGCAAAGACGGATTCAGTAATCTCTAAAGAAAAGATGCAGCAACCTATATCTCTAAAGTTGAAACAATTCCCTGAGCATCTTCGCTATGCATTCTCGGGTGATGCCTATGAAAATGCAAAAATCTACAAAGAGCAGACGAAGAAGTGGCATGAAAAACATATTATCAGGCGTGAGTTTGCTCTAGGACAACAGGTTCTACTATTCAACTCAAGATTAAGACTCTTCCCAGGGAATATATTCAGAGTTAATGGTTAGAGATTGAAGCACTATTATGGAGAACAAATGGAGAGGAACTGTGCATTTATTCCTCTTAGAGATCCTGGTTGATGAAGATTGAAACGTCTGGCTGGAGACGTTAAAACAAGCGCTTATGGGAGGCAACCCAAAGAGTTTTTCTTTTGTTTATGTCTTTTATCTTTACTACTATATTAATTTATTTATGCACTTTTGAATAAATTAGATTTTTGATGCAGGTTTTTTTGGCACGAATACAGAGCTGAAAACTTAATTCCTCTACGGATTCACCAATAAGTTAGGGAAGTTTCTTTCTTTTCTTCAATCTTTCTCATTTTTGAATAACATTGAAAAAAAAATGTGTGAATATGGATGATTAGGCCATTCGTGACGCTACTTATGCCCTTCATATACCTGCATATAACCTAGGAGTACACACTGGGTTATTTATGTGTAGTTTCTATTTATATGGCTAAACTAGGAATCGTAACTCATTGAAAGTTGATTGGTAGTGCAATTGTGTTAATTTGGCTATATAAACTCTTGTATCTACATGGTATCTCTTGAGGCTAAAAAAATACACGTTCACGTGACTTGTAGCACTTAGGGTTCCTTGTGAATACTGAGAGAGCGCCCGTGGAGACTTTGACACCTCGTGAGGTACTGTTGAGCCATTTATCGCTCTTTTGAGTTTTGACGTCAACTCAGAGTTCATGAAACTCAACTTTCCCTATTTTTTCTGGATACTCTTTGCACACTAGTCTTGGTTTTTGAATTGCTAGCCTAGAGGTGACATCTAGTGGGGAGATAAAACTTAGGTCCTGTAGCCTACTCAAGATGTGAAGGCCGAACCATCCCTAGAAATAGATTTATTTCATGGACTCTTGTTCGAGCTTAATGCACATGGGTGGTATGAAAACAATAAAAGAAGTGTTATGATTGTCCTAATTGACCATGAAAAGAAAGAAATTGAAAAATGAGCAGAAGAAAGAAAAAGAGAAATAGAAATACCCTAGAAGAGGTGAAAGATTAATACCTGCCCCACTCAACTACAACAAAAGTCGGGGACAAGACACATGTTATCCACATATGAAGACTCTTCACCCGCCTAATGCCTCAGATGTATTCACGCCTAGTTTGTGAATAAGTTGATCTAGGGTGGTCTTGGTTGGACATGGCGAGTAGGTGAGAAGATGCTAGGGTGAAGGACCCGACACCTCCTAAATAGGCTTGATCATTTTCAGACTAGTCCACTCCATACATCCAGCGTTTGTTCCTTGTAGTATGTGGAATGTTTGATCATGACACTCCTCCTCATATACGATGAGTGAACCCATCCTTTTTGAGTGTTTTTGAGGGTATACCAGTTAGGCCGAGTCAAAGCGACAGTTCTTTAGGTGTCCGCGGATATCCTGGGTGTAACGAGTCACACACATTACACGTGCTTCAAGATTTTGCCTACTTATACTTGAATTCATATGGCTACATTTACTCTGAATTGTGCTCACTGGTTAATTTTACGTGAGTTTACTGTTCTTAATGGCTATATAATGATGAGATCTGCATGAATGACTTACTTCGGAGTTGCGTGAATTGGGTATGAATGAGTTTGTGTGTAATTAGGTGATATTCCTATATGTGAAAGGGTATGGTTGTGTTGCCTGTGTATTCATTCATTGAAATTGGTATAACACCACCCTGAATTGCATTCACGTTATTTGCTAGGGACTAGCAAAACTTTAGTTGGGGGGTGTGATTACGCGCTTAAATTGCGTAATTAGGTGCTTTAATTCATGCATTGCGAATAATATTTTGTATTTAAATGCCTAATTACTCTCAATATTTTAACATTGTGTTCTATTTATAATATTTGAGTTTTATTAAGTAATTTATGAAATTTTGGTATTTTTTTTTTTATTGTAGGGCAACTATCGGAAGCCAATAACCGATGACACTTTTTAATATGTGCGTAACTCTCTCATCCAACCTCCAATTTAGATGATTCAGGATGTCATAGAAACATAAGAAAATCTTCTACCATTTTCATGTTTTGTATTTTGTGAAATAATGGATGCATCAAGATCGAAATCAGACGTGAAGTTAGCATATGCCGTTTTATGGATTATTTCGACAATTCTTCGTAATCTTGGTGTAACTTTCTCATCCGAACTCTGATCGGGACGATTCAAAATTTTGGGAAAATATGAAAAAGAGTTCTACATCTTTTTTGTTTTAAGATTTGAGAGTTATGAGCTGCACAAGGGCTGAAAGTGGGCTTTAAAGAGGAGGGCAGTTCGTGTACCTTCGAAAAAAAGAAAAAAGAAAATAAAAAAATAAAAAAATAAAAAAATAAAAAAATAAAAAATGAGATGTGACCTGGCCATGCAGTCGAGTCATCTCAGATGGGTGAGGCACTGGGTACATAGAAAGGAAAGACAAAATAATGGAAAGAAAAGCAAAGAAAGAAAAAACAAAAGGAAAGGAAGGAATGAAAAAGGAAAGAGGAGGATTCCTTGGGATAGTAGGGTGCGCAAGAAGAGTAGAAAGGGGGGCAGCGTGCACTGTGCTGGAGGGAGAGGTGGCACTATAGGAGAAAAAAAAAGATTTTTCTCGGTGAGACACATAAGGGAGGCTAAACCATAGAAAATTTCTGGGAAAAATTATTTTTTGGGAGCTTTCTTGTGGTTATCTTTTGGGGGTGCTGTGAAGATACACACACAGCCAGCAAAGGAGAGTTGGAAGCACGCAAAAATAATATCTTTTCAGAATCGAAAGGCAGCGAACAATGGCGGTGTTCGGGGTGTTCGTGACGCGCAATGGCGGTGTGGCGAGTGTTGATCTTTCCCGTGCGCTCCAAATTGAAGAAAATATGGTGAAATCTGTTATGTTGGATTTAATTTTCGGAATGAACTAAATTTTTGAATTCTAGGAAAACGCTGTAGCCAGTTTCGAAATATGCTTGCTCTTTGATGCTAATCTGAAGTAGTTTTCATTAATGTTTGTTTGAGTTATTCTGTGCCTAATGCTTTTAATTAACTAGCCATTAATTAAATGATTTTAGTCTTGTGATTTGCTATCGAAAGGGGGGATTATAGGATAGATCTTGGATAATTCAGCGTAGGTAAATATAGAGATCGAAAGACTTGTATGAACCTACGTAGCATTAAAAATCTAGGGTCTTACTGCGTTCTTGCGTTATTAATTTGCATACTCTTATGTTAAATAATAAACAAGAATAGGTTCTGATTGACTATTGAAAGAGGCTTTTGGAAAAATTGGCGATTTGCTAACAAACAAAGAAAACGAAGTTGAATTAGCTAAATGAGTAAAGCATAGTGAGAAACTAGGTAAAATCGGTTTCCTAGAAGTTTTCACCATCATCAATTTGACACGCGGTATCTAGTTTTAAATTCTCCTGAATAGTTTATTTAAAGTAGCTTTGTTTAAATTTTGCAGTATAAAATTATTAATTTTTCTAAATAAAATCAAGGTTAGTAAAATTTCGGTACTTGGTAAAATTAAGACATCAATCCCTGAGGATGATACTCTACACATCATTATATTATAAAACTATGATACTGTGCACTTGCAGTTTGCACCGGTCAAACCCTCCAAGTTTCACACCAATCCATGGGAAGCCATCTGGACCGCCACCGGTTATGCTAGAGGGATCGCCACCGAGTGCAGCCACCTTCATCCCAACAGCACCAATTTTGGGAATTGGGATGCCCTCGGCAATTACAGCAATCATAGGAACAGGCAAGACCACAACTGAATACTGCTGTGACGAGCTTGAAGAGTGATTAAGAGCCATTGAAGGGACCCGCATGTCCAATTTTGTCAATCCTGTGGATCTATGCTTGGTGCCCAAGGTGGTGCTCCCACCAAAGTTTAAGGTGCCTGAATTCGAGAAGTTTGACGAAACTCAATGCCCTCAAACCCACCTACAGTTGTATTGCCAAGTGACGACCGCATACTCCGATGATGAAAAGTTGATGATACACTGTTTTTGGAGCAGTTTGACGAGGACAGTGGCTAGGTGGTATATCCACCAAGACAAAACACGAGTCCAAACATGGGGAGACCTAGCTACTGCCTTTGTAGTCTAGTATCGACATGTGATGGGAATGGCCTCGAATCGGATGATCCTGCTTGAAATGGAGAAGAAGCATGCTGAGACATTTTGAGAATGTGCCTACAGATGGTGAGACCTAGTAGTCCAAGTTGACCCCCTGGTGGGTGACCGAGAAGCAATTTCCCTTTTTGTTAACACCTTGAAGGAACCCTACTGAAGACATTTGAGGGGGGCAACTCCCCATGACTTTATGGATATAGTGGCCGCAGGGGGGAGGATCGAGGCCGACATTAAAACGGGCCGTGTCAAAGAAAGTAGTATGGAAAGTGGTCTAAGTAGGAAGTGGACCAGCAAAAAGAAGGATGAAGAGACTCAGATGGTTTAGGGACCATCTAATAGAAAAAATAAAAAGGGGCGTAGTCCATGGTCCAACTGAAACGTTGCGGTTGAACCCGCAGTGAATCAAGCAGCATATGTAGGCACTAGGCCCCAGTTTGTGGCCCCCCCGCCTATGCCAGCCCAGCCAAACATACCAGCCCACCCGAGCCAGCAGACACACATGAGAAATACACCTAAGAGTTTTCAAAGAGTGGACCCGATTCTTATGCCGTATGCAAATTTATTCCCTCAGCTGCTAGAAAAAAGGATGATATATACCATTCCCGAGATTCCTCTCACCAATTATCTAGGGCACACTATCGACTAGTGTTGGGCCTTCAAACACAAGGTGCAAGATCTGAGGGACACTAGTTGGTTGTCAATTGAAGGGAAGCCAATTGGTATTCAAGAAAATCCCTTGCCTGACCATGGAAGGGACAATGTCGGGGTGATCGAAGAAGAAGCCGGGGAAAAATCAGAAAGAAAATGGGAACAGATGACGCTAAACTGAGTGTATGGTGAACTGATAATGGTAGGCCTAGCAGGACTAAAGGCTATTTGCCCTGAAGGCACCCCGTGCGCATGCCAAAATACTGTGAACAGATCAGCACAGCAATGTGGGACTTTTCGATTTTTTCATAGCAAACGAGTGGAAGTCAGCCGCATTCAGAAAATGAATGAAGTATCAGTTTTGGGGGAATCAGACCATCCCCAATTCACAAACAAACCATTTATCCCCATCATGGGAAAAACCCCACAACTCCCAGAGGTCCCGGTTCGGGTAGTGATCTTGGCCCCTCGCCTTTTTGCATACCACAGTGATGGAGTAGTACCGTGGAGGTACAATTGTGAAGTGCGGACCAAAGGAGAAACCAGTAGTGCTGCTAAAGCAATAGGGATAACCAGAAGTTAAAGGGTTTATACAATGGAGATCTTGGAGAATGTGTAGTTTGGCCAAGAACAGAATAGGAACCTGAAGAAACTGGTTCAGCCTCAAGAAGCTAAGGAATTCTTGAAAATAATTAAATACAGTGAATACATCATCATTGACCAGCTGAAGAAGATGCCAGCCCATATCCCTTTCTTGTCGTTGTTGTTGAGCTCGGAAGCCCACTGGGAAGCTCTATTAAAGGCCCTTAATCAGGCCTATATTTCCCAAGACATCAACATCGATAATTTTAAGCATGTGATTGGTGGTCTTACGACTACCAACTACATTACGTTCGCTGATGAGGTGATCCCCGTGGAAGGACAGGGGCACAATCAGGCGTTGTGCGTTTCCACTATGTGTCGAGATCACATGATTGCACGAGTGTTGAATGATAATGGATCATCCTTGAATGTCATGCCCATGATGACCCTACAGAAGCTGCCTGTTGACTCGTCCTACATAAGGCAAAACAATCTGACTGTGCAGGCTTTCGACGGCACCTGCAAGGAATCGATGGGATCTATTGAAATTCCCGTGCAAATTGGACTGGTCACCTTCGACATTACATTCTAAGTTATGGCCATAACCCCATATTATAGGTACTTCTTGGGGAGATCACGGATACATAACAACGGGGCAGTTCCGTCCTATTTGCACCAATGAGCCAAATTTGTAGTGGACAGAAAATTGGTTTGCGTATACAGAGAAATGGACTTGATGGTAACCAAACCTACTTCCACCGCTTATTTGGAAGCCACTGAAGAAGCTCTGGAAGATTCATTTCGAGCCTTTGAAATAATCAATGCAGCAACTGTGGTCGAAGGGTTCCCAGTCCCACAACCACAAGTTTCCTCAACAGCTCGCATGATTACGACAGAACTGATCAGATATGGGTATCATCTGGGTCAAGGGCTGGGAAGATATTTACAGGGGATTTTTAGGCCACTAGTGATTCCAGAAATGAAATACAGATACGGTCTAGGATGTAGACCTACGTTTACAGACAAGAAAAAGAAGAAAGTAGAAAAAGAAGCTCAGAGAAGGGAAAGACTCACTGGTGAGACCAGCGCTCGGTGGGGGTCAGGCATCCCTTATATCAATCAGACATTCATAAAGAGCAGTTAGGATGATCTTGAGTCTGAAATGAGAAAGTTAAGCATATCTGTTCTGGATTCAAAGGCTTCATCAGCCACCTTGGACAAATGGGTCTGCCATCTTCAGCCACGAGAGGAACTGCACAATTGGAGTTTTTTTTATTGTCCCATTTTCTTCATGTAATGATTTCTTTTATTTTTGATTTTTGATTTTAATTTTTTTTGTAAGCCCAAGGCACTATAGTCATGGGCATCTTTTTTTTTTTAGTTAATGAAAAAAAGTCATACACTTCTTGACGTTTGTTTGTATCCCTGGTTCAGCTGTCAAAATTTGTTTGCTATGACTTCATACAGGAATAGGAGAGATAATGACACTAGCACCCTTGATAAAGAAATTTATGTTAATTTTGAAAATATAATTCATGAAACCGAAATTGAAGAAGGTGAGGTGAATCTATCCCCTGAAATGTTAAGAATGTTGAAGTAAGATGAAAAGCCAACACTGACCAGTAGCGACCCCACCACTATAATCATCCTGTGAGCTAAAGAGGAGCCTAAACAAGTACAGATTGGAGCCCTACTAAGGGGTGAGGAAAGGAGAAAAATAATTAAACTATTAAAAGAATACTGAGATGTGTTCGCTTGGTCATATCAGGACATGCCGGGTCTAGATACGGATTTGGTAACCCACAAGATTCCCCTCTACCCAGGTTCGAAGCCGATTAAGCAAAAGTTAAGGAGAATGTGGCTGGAGATGTTGCTTAAGATGAAAGAAGAGGTGCAAAAACAATTTGAGGCTGGGTTTCTAGAGGTAGCCCAATATCCTGAATGGATGGCCTATGTCGTTCTGATAATGAAAAAGAATGGCAAAGTGCGAATTTGCGTGGACTATCGGGGCCTAAATAAAGCTAGCCCCAAAGACAATTTCTCGCTCCCAAACATTGACGTATTGGTGGACAACACTACGGGGCTTGCTTTATTTTCGTTCATGGATGGTTTTTCAGGATATAATCAGATCAAGATGGCCCCAGAGGATAAGGAAAAAACCACTTTAATCACATTATGGGGGACCTTTTGTTATAAGGTCATGCCATTTGGTCTAAAGAATGCTGGGGCTACCTACCAAAGAGCTATGGTGACTCTATTCCATGAAAGAAATCAAGGTGTATGTAGATGATATTATCATCAAGTCACAGAATGAAGGTGACCACGAGATGAACTTGGAGAAGTTATTCAAAAGGCTCCGAAAATGCCAATTAAAATCGAACCTGGAAAAGTGCACCTTTGGCGCTACTTCAAGAAAATTATTGGGGTTTATTGGAAGCGAGAAAGGAATCGAAGTCAACCTTGATAAAATCAGAGCCATTCAGGAAATTCCTAGTCACAGGACTTAAAAGGAGGTACGGAGTTTCTTGGGTAGGCTCAATTATATTGTTTGATTCATATCCCAACTAACTGCTACTTGTGAACCCATCTTTGAGTTATTAAGGAAAAAATAACCCAGAGAGGTGGAATGAGGAATGCCAAGAAGCCTTTGAGAAAATAAAGGAATACCTCCTGAACCCCTCAGTACTAGTACCCCCGGTGCTCTGAAGGCCGCTGATTTTGTACTTGGCAGTATCGAAAAATTCCATGGGTTGTGTATTAGGCCAGCATGATGAGTCAGGAAGAAAAGAAAGGGTCATTTATTACCTTAGCAAAAAGTTCACAGAATATGATTCTAAGTACTCGGACTTGGAGAAAACATATTGCGCTCTGGTTTGTGTAGTCAGTAGGCTGAGACAATCCACATTGTATTACTCGACCTGGCTGATTTCCAAAATGGACCGGATCAAGTTCGTTTTCGAAAAGCCTGCAGTAACAGGATGGGTTGCGTGGTGGCCAATGTTGTTGACTAAATATGATATCACCTATGTGGCCCGAAAAGCTATTAAAGGAAGCATCATTACGGAGTATCTGGCAGATAAAGCTGTGGAAGATTACTAGCCTATGGAGTTTGACTTCCCAAATAAGGATATTGATTTGATAAGCCAAGAAGAAGAAGATTACGAAGGATGGACAATGTTATTTGATGGGCAGTCAATGTGTGGGGACATGGAATAGGAGCCATACTCATATCACTAGAAATGAGACATTATCCGGTCGTAGCCAAGCTTACTTTTCCGTGCACCAATAACATAGCAGAATACGAAGTGTGTATATTGAGTTTACAGGCCACCATGGACCAAGATATCAAAGAATTAGTTATAAAGGGAGACTCAGCCTTGGTCGTTCATCAAGTGACAGGAGAATGGGAAACCTGGGATTCCAAATTGGTGCCATATCAAGAGTACATTCAAGAGATGATCAAAGGATTTGATAGCATCAATTTCTCACACCTGCCAAGGGAAAACAATTTAATTCCTAATACCCTGGCAACCCTAGAAGCTTTGATCAAATTAGAACCTGGAGTAGAGATTGATCCGATTCAAATTAGAATACAGTTAGAGCCTACTCACTATGCAGTGGTAGAAGAAGCTGACGGAAAGCCCTGGTTCCATGACATTAGGACATACATCTAGAAAAATGAGTACCCTGAAGGAGCAACCAACAATGATTGAAAGACGATTAGGAGGTTTGCCATGGGATTCTTCTTGGATGGTGAGGTGTTGTACAAAAGGAACCACGATATGACCCTTCTACGTTGTGTAGAAGCATGGGAAGCATGGCATATCATGCATGAGGTCCATGAGGGAGTCTATGGTACTTATGTCGGGGGTCACTCGTTGGCGTGGAAAATCCTCAGGAGTGGATATTACTGGATGACCATGGAAAGGGATTGCATTGAATATGCCCGGAAGTGTCATAAATGCCAAATTTATGGAGACCATATTCAAGTTCCACCAGCCCCACTCCACGCCCTATCCGCACCTTAGCCCTTCTCAGCCTGGGGCATGGACGTGATTGGGTCGATTACTCCGAAAGCCAGCAACGGGCACCGTTTCGTCTTTGTAGCTATTGATTATTTCACAAAATGGGTAGAGGCGGCATCATACACTAGTATCACGCAGAATGTGGTCAGTTGCTTCATAAAGAGGGAGTTAATTTGCCGATATGGAGTTCCCAAAAGGATAATCTCAGATAATTCCAAGAACCTGAATAACGAAGCAATAACAAAGTTGTGTAATCAGTTCAAGGTTAGACACCATAATTCGGCTCCTTATAGACCATAGATGAACGGGGCAATGGAGGCAGCCAACATGAACATCAAGAGTATCTTGGAAAAGATGATGGAAACCTAAAAATATTGGCATGACAAGATCCCTTTTGCCCTAATGGCATACAAAACAATAGTCTGAACCTCCACAGGTGCCACTCCTTTCTCACTAGTGTACGGGACGGAGGCTGTGGTCCCGATAATGGTTGAAATCCCTTCCCTGTAGGTCCTAAAGGAAGAAAAGTTGACCGAAGAAGAATGGATACAATCTCGGTATGATCAGTTGAACTTGATTAAGGAAAAAAGGATGGCCGCAATAGCTCATGGGCAGTTGTACCAGAAAGGATGATGAGGGCATTCGACAAGAAGATACGACCTCGACAATTCCAAAAAGGGGATTTAGTATTGAGAAAGATTTTTCCAATCCATACAAATCCACGCGGTAAATGGACGCCTAACTACGAATGGCCTTACGTGGTAAAGAAGGCATTCTCAGGGGGCGCCTTGTTGCTGGCAGACATGGATGGAGCCGACCTCCTGCACCCTATTACTTCTGATGCTGTAAAGAAATATTATGCTTAGAGGCCTTGTACACTCTCAAAAGAAAGCAATAAATTGATTATGTTGTTATTCTATGCACCCTCTATTTGTTCATGTTTTGATTAGATGATAGATGGCCATTTTTGGCTGACTAGTTCCCCCTTAGAAAACCCAAAAAATTCGTCTATCACTTGGAAAACCCTTTTGAACTTAAAAGTTAAGCCATTTTCTTCAAAAGTCATTTCCCAAATTTAAATCGGGTTGGGATTTTCAAAGGTCAGACAAATCATGTAAGGCAATAACGCAGTGCCAATATGACGGTAGGCCATTTTTCTGCTACCCAAAAGTTAGAGAAAGAAAATACCCCTTGATACCCCCTATTGAGCCTGAAAATGTTTAATCTTTTGCTTAAATCCGCCAAAGGATCACACCCTATAATGGGGCAATTTTGGAAAGACTGGTCCCGAAAGAAGCCTAAATGAATAAATGGAGGCACGATTCCCCGTAAAAAGAGAAAATGTGGCAAAAGAACAAAGGGGAAAATCAAAGTAAAGGAGAGACAAAGGACATGCATTGTTTGTGATCTTTGGCCAATTCACCCTTTGGTAAAATTCATAAGTTCGAGCCTCATGCACCCTTTCTTCTTTAACCAATACCTACAGCCTACATTACAACCTAAATGAAAAGACCTGACCAGATTGACATATGTTGTTGTCTCAAATGATTTGTCAGACTCAATATTGAGTTTAAACTACGTAATGACCTGATCCTGTAAAGGTATGTAGGCAGCTTGTTCAAATTGACAAGCTCGGTCAATGCTTCAAAAAAACCCCAAAACAGGGGAGAACACGTTCATCTAGGGGGTGGGACTTTGATCTTGAGTTTTCCCATTCTTCTCAAAGCCCTCATCCTTAAAGCCAATGTTTCATCCCAAGTCTTACATACCATCTAGAGATCGAAACATGAACAATGCCCAATCAGGTCATGAACAAACAAATGAACGAAGAGTATCATTCGTTCATACAACATCAAAAGGAGGAGTAAGTTCTTTTTGGTGAAAAAGGCAGCTCTTGAAAAGGGAAGAGTTGTTTCGGCTTCATAAATTGACGTCATCACTTTGATAAGGGGCACTGGTGTCGAGTTTACCCTCTTCCCAAAATAATTTTTGAACATAGAAAAATAATTATTTTGCATAGTCTGATACACTGAGTCAGAAAATTAATGTCATAAATGCATAATCAAAAATCCTTTTGTTTTTCAAAACCCTAAAAAATGGACAGCCAAAAAAAACTAAGACTTCTCGATACTGGGGCAGATTTTGGGTGCTTGTCGAATTTGAAAGGGGGGCAGGGCTAGCAACGATGGTAATTGGGGCAGAGCTTGGGTTGAGTTTTGTCTAAACTAATTCCGATGCCTTCATATCAAAACACAAGATGAAGACATAGCCAATATCAGTGGCAAGTAAACATTGGGGCAGATTTTGAGCAATTTTGGAATTTGAAATAGCCAGAATCATTGTAAGAACCCGAACCATGATAAATGGGTTTAAATAAACAAGAGAGGGACATTTTGGCAGAAGAGCAAGCCTCGTCGACGAAGCTAGATTTCATCGACGAAGCCTTTGTTCTTCTCGTCGATGAAATTCAGAGACTCATCGACGAGGAGAAGCCAAGGAGTCTCAGAAAAATTGGAGATCCCAGACTCATTGACGAGGCCACTGATTCATCGACGAAGGCAATGGAAGATTCGTCGACGAGTGCGCCATTTCGTCGACGAAGTTGCCTAGGTCAAAGGGCTATAAATATCAAATTTCATTACTTCTTCATTAAGAAACTTCAATCCTATCTCTCTCTCTCTCTAGAACTCTCCCTACTCTCTCTCTCTCTCTCTCTAGATTTCTTTGCCGATCATCATTGGAATCGGGAATCTAAAGTTACCATGAGGATCGTGGAAGGATTCTCTACAAATTCTACGGATTGGAATCTCGTTTCAGAGATTTTCGGGTTTCGGCGTAAAATCGAGGTAAGGCTCGGTTTTCAATTTTGATATGGTAGTTTTGTAGGAAACAGTCTTGTGAGTATATTATGTACTGTGATTTGTAGGTTTTGGAACTCGGTTCACTGTTTAGGGGCCTTGGAGTTTGGGATTTTCTATTCAGGAAAAATGTAAGGGGTACTGTGTTTATATCGATTATTTTTGAAATCGAACTCGGTGGAACTGTGGTTCACGGTCTTGTGTGTGTTTTGACTACTCATTTGGGGCTAACAGGGAAAACTATGGATTTTTCATTATTACAGTTTTGGGAAAAAAGGGGCGACGGGCTGCATCCCGGGTTTTGTTGAAAATTGATTGTATATGGTGATTTATACTGTGTTATTGGGATGGCCGTGCCTTGAATTGTTTAAACTGTATTTTTTTGGAAAACCATGATTTAGATTACCAAATGGGTGTGATTTGTTTGGTTATATGAGCATGCATGTGTGTGTGATATGTTGAAATGCTAGTAGAAACGTGGTTCTGAAATTGTTCCAGGTACTGAGAGTGTCTGGCTCAATATCCGAGGGTGTGTGTTTATCGCTTGCCACGTAGGCAAGAGTGTCCGGCTCTATATCCGAGGGCGTGAGCCTATACTGGCAGATCAGGCCGAAGGGTGTGGATGCACCAGCTAGCACCGGTACGATGCCATGGGAGTCGGAGATTAGCCATGTGCCGGTGGTGCCGTGCTTCGCGAGTTGGCTACGGGCCAATGCCGGATTGTAGCGGACTGGCTTTGAGTCGAAGGTTGTGACGACACCAGGATTGCTAATCATGTGTATGTGTATGTGTGCGTGTATGCACTATGTGAAACTAGTACTGGACTGCATTTAACTGTGTATGTTGCATCATGATAACACTCAAATGCCACACACCGATATAACCAGTGTTCTTCCTTATTGAGAGGTGTCTCACCCCTACTGTACGAACATTTTTACAGGTCCTTCGAGTAACCGAAACTAGTGTCCTGGTGTAGGGAGCGTAGTGGCCAGTGTACTGTGGTTAGCGCTTGGGTAAGTTCTAGGACTATATTTTGATGGGTTGCCATTTTGAGATGTAATTGGGCACCTATTTGTACGTTTTGATAGAGCCTGTTTCTACTCTTGTATAGACTCTAGTATGGCACTGTTTATGTTCATATATAATGACCTTTTTCTGCTGCGTATATGATTGTGTTTGGATGTGTTTAGGGTGTCTGGGAACCCCACTGGGTCGGACCCTCATCTATTGTACTGTATCTTTGGATGTTTTATCGGATACAGGGACAGGTTAGATTACATTTTCACCCTTGGGTCCCATTTCGGGGTTCGGGGCGTGACAATCATCGACAACTTGGAATTTGAAAACATGGCCGAGAGCAGGGACAAACCAATGTAATTTGGGTAAATGACGAGATGAATTTTTAATGAATCAATTGAAGGACCCTCATATTGGATTGGAATTTGAAAATGGCCAAAGATAAGGATAGGGTTTTTTATTACACGCACGTTGGAGGAAGGAAATTTCATGCATCAGCATGCATTCCATGCATCACATAAGAAAGAAAATATAAAGGAAATCTCATACAACGTGCATACATCTTTGCGTTTATACATATAGTAACATATCACTACATTCTAGCATCTCAAACAGCAACATGAATACATATAGCAATAGAGCACCATTCATTCATACTTGCTTGGTTGAATAAACTTTTGAATAATCCTTTTGCATCCTTAATTGAGCCATTCTTGTCTTGACATATTTGAAAACTAGGGCAGCTGGCCCCATGCACAGATTGACATACTTTGAAATTGTGGCAGTTGACCCCAGGAATCAATTAAGGCATTGGTTGTGAGTCTCAAAGCAGGTAATCTAAAGACAACCAAAGAACCTTGGGATTTCATTCTCGATTGACAATCCCCAGTGGAGTAACTCTGATCTCTACACTTGAGGACATTTCCAGAAGAATCTCGAGGTCTTGCACCCGATTGATTACCCTCAGTAGGGTAACCATTTTCCAAAATATTGACATTCCAAAAGATCTTGAGACTTGGCATTCGATTGAACATCCCCAGTAGAGCAATTTTTTAGGACTTAGAACCCTGCACATGAGCTTATTCTTCAAAAAAAAAAAATTCATAGGATTTCTTTTCTGATTGATCATCCCCAGTGGAACAACTATGTTTCAAACCTAAAGATTCATTTTCCAAAAAAATAAAATAAAATCTCAAAGTAGTGATTTTTCCAACACAAGATTTCCCGCCTAAAAGTTTTGGCTCAAGTCATCGAACTTGCCTTGGCTCGAATTATCACATCCATAGCAAGTCATTCAAGGAAAACCAAGGTTTGGGACATCATACCCCCACGGCTCAGACTCCCACGTCCGTAGCAAATTGACACAAAGGTTTGGGTCATCGTACCCCCACGGCTCGAATTCCTACGTCTGCAGCAAACTGACACAAAGGTTTGAGCAATCGTACCCTCACGACTCATACTCCCACGTTTGCAGCAAACCAACACAAAGGTTTGGGTCATCGTTCCCCTATGGGTCAGATCCCTACATCCACAGCAAACCGACACAAAGGTTTTGGTCATTGTAACCCCACGGTTCGGATTCCTACATCCGCAGCAAACCAACACAGAGGTTTGGATCATCGTACCCCCACAACTCAGACTCCCACGTCCGCAGCGAGTCGACACAAAGGTTTTGATCATCGTACCCCCATGGCTTGAATTCCTGCGTCTGCAGCAAACCGACACAAAGGTTTGAGCCATTGTACCCCCATTGCTCGGACTCCCACATCTGCAGCAAACCGACACAAAGGTTTGGGTCATTGTACCCCCATGGCCCAAATTTCTACATCCACAACAAGTCATTCAGAGGAAATTATAGCTTGGGTCGGTGTACCAGCAATACTCTTGTCCTCATTTAAAAGAAAACCACCAAAATTTTATTAATAACCTTCACTTATGGTGGAGGAATACCATGGTTACATTCATGGTTTTGGGAGATTACAATAATCAAACCAAAATTCTCCCAAAACCAAACCAAAACCCTTCAAAAAAAAAAAGTAGGGGGGGGGGGGTGTACATTTACACGCCTCGTATGGCAACATAAATACATAACATCGTGGCTCTTCATGCCTCTCCACTTCCATTTTCAGGATGAGAAACAAGAAGTCTGGCCTTTTCCATGCATTGTGGTTTTAAGACGTTTATGTTCCCACTGGAAGTCCTCCTGGCTTTTCTCCAACCCGGCTACTCTAGACCCAAGGTCGCTGAAGCAAACGGCCACCATTCTTATCAAATCCTTGACCTCTCGTTTCAATATCTTATTTTCTTACCTTAAGTCCCTCATTTTCTATTGTTCTTCTCGGTATTTCTTCCATAAGAGGTAGACTTCATTTCCGAGGAGGGTCACAATTTGGTTGTAGTTCTGCAAGCGACAGACTAAGTCAGATGTCGAGGTCATTGATGGGCACTACGATAGAGTGCCTCGGTAGCTACACTGGCATTGGACATCGTGACCAGTACTATCTCATTCCTCAGCATTTCATTTTGGAACTGAGGAAAGAGTTGGAAGGAGCCAAGGACACTTGGACAGGATGGCACCTCTGGTACCACATTCAAATCAGGAACCTGTTTGGAAGATGAAGCCCCTACCATGAGAAATGATTGAGAGTTTTAAGAAATTTGAAATGGTTAAGGCACGGTTGCCATAACAGAAGGTGGTCAAAGATGGGTTGCAGTTACATGTGGAGTTTGCCTGTAGTGTTTAAGTGTGAGAGGAAGTGTGTTAAATAGAATAATATTAAGACTGCCCAGTTGTATATGTTTTAAAGTGTGTGAATGACAAGAGGAAGAGAGAGCTAATGTGCATCGAGAAGACCCCAAGGACTGTGAGTAAGGATAAGCTATGAGAGTCATGAAGTCCCCTAGCTATTAGTGGAGGATTATGTTCACAAGGCGGAGAAAAAATCTGGGGATAGATTTTGAAAGACATGGAGCTGTCGCAATATCTAAACCCAAGAAACCAAAAAAAAAAAAAGAAACAAATGCATTTATTCTCGGGGCCTATTTTAAAAGAACCCGAAGCTAATTTCTTTTTTTTTACAAAAAGCCTAACAACCGTTTTTTAAAAAAAAACCCAAGCATGTTCATTTTTAAAACCAAGCCCTAAACCTATTTTCAAAAGGAACCTAGGCCCAAACCCATAACCAAACCCAACCATTTAAATAAACCTGGGCCCTATTTTTTTTTTAAAGGAAAGTGGCCGGCCTGTTTTAAAAGTGACCTAGACCCTATTTTTTCTGAAGTGGGCCGACCCATTTTAAAACTCAATCCAAGCCCATTTTTCAAAATCAAACTCTGGCCCGATTCACTTAAGCCCATTCCTATAAGACCCAAAGTCCACACGTGACCTAGACACGTGATAGAGCCTATGTGGCTCGCTTGGGGTCCCCCCAATTCACTCAACTCACTCAAGTCGAAGATGAGTTGACTCATCTTCAACCTCACCAACCAACCTGAAACCGTAATCCCTGAAACCAGAGCCTGACATCAACATCCTTCAGATCATCACAAATATCACTCGCATCCCATTTGAATCACACACATACTACGTCTAAAAAGGATAAAAATTGACCAAAAAAAAAAAAACAACATAAAAAAAAACGACAACAAAAAAAACAACAAAAGAAATCAAATAAAGGGAGAACAAGGGGTACTTAGCTTTTTAGACTTCTTGGATCTTCTCAGGTGACTCCTTGAAACTCCTTCGGCCAACCGGTTGTTCGTCATCATTCAAGAAAACCTTGTGCAGGTTCGAGCACATTCGTGTATTCAGTAGCTCGTTGACAACCGAGGAATGAGAAGGAAAAATAGGTGGTCTGAGAGTCGGGCTACGAAGGGGTCCATTTTAAAAAGAAGATAGGGATATAGAGTGAAAGAGAAGAACAAAGGAGACTAGGAGAAGAATAGATAGGGTGAGAGAAGAGAGATTGAAAGAGAAGAACAGAGAAGACTAGGAGAAGAATATAGAGGGTGAGAGAAAAGAGAAGTGAGAGAGACGACATTCGAGAGAATGAGACATGGAAAAAATGAACAAAACGAAAAAATTGGGTTTAAGTATCTAAAGCCCTGGTGCCACAAGATTCGACCATATGACATTCCATCATCCGTTCGATCAAAGAAAACATGTGGCTCCCTTGCGTCCGTCCGTTTCTATTCCCAATCAATGGCCCAGATCTCACCGTGTTAGTACTCTGGATAGCCATCCAATCCTCACAGATCAGCAACGGTCAAAATCTCCTTGTTCAAGAAGAAGCCATCATAAGTGTTTGCACGTTTCTCCATTTGCTAGGTGTCACATGGCAAATGCATGGCCCTCATCATTAATGCGCATAGAAGCCAGCGAGCCCTCTCCACAAGCCATCGGATCATCCCTCCATTGGATGGATCAGATCATGCCACGACAAGAGATTTGTGCGGGTCAAATCCTTATGGATCCCTACAGTGCACTAATGGTCTGGATCACTCCGCATCAACACGTCAGCATCAAGAGTGTGTGCCCCCTCCTCAACTGCACGATTTGTGTTTTCTGGGGATGACATGGATCGCTCTACGTTGGCAATCTGTGTACCACTTGCTGCTCAGCATCTGATGTGTGTTTTCTTGAGATGGTGAGGATCTCTCTATGTTAGTAATCTGAGCATACCTCACCTTCACCTTTGAATCTCGCTTTTCCAAGGATGACTTGGATTGAGCTACATCATCGATCCACACCCGCATACACCCACCAATCGGGCCACCGACACGTGGCTCATTTTCCCCAACACATGAAAAATCCTGCGTGGCCCCTTTGACCACCGTTGGATATGTGTTCTTCGGGGACGGTCAAGATTGTGCCACACCTAGATCCGGGTCACATTTGGCTAGCCACTCAGCTATTGACACATGGCACGTCCTCCTACACACTGTCATATGCTACGTAGTCTCTTGTGAGCTATTCAATCTATGTTTCTCCACGACGGACAAGATCATGCCACGTCTGGGTCACCCTCTATCTCCCCTTTTAATGGTCGGCATATAACCATACTCAGAAGATGACACGTGGTTAGTTGTACGACCTGACTAAAATAGGTCTCTTTATTTTTATAGGCCTGTTGCTATAGATAACATAGGAGAGTTCCTACTGTTACCCCAAAGCAACAAGGGCTATAAAGAGGGGCAGCTGTAGACACCCCAATTTTAACTAGGCCTTTTCGAGGAGACCTCATGTCAAACCCTCCCACACTGCTTGTGGACCCCACACATCTTTGTAGGTCCCACGCTACTTGTGGACCCCACACATCTTTGTAGGTTCCAAGATCTGGCATGCCTGTGCATGCTAGCTTGGGTTCCTATAACCCTCACACGGCTCATGGACCCCATATGGCTTGTGAGCCCCACATATCTCCATTAGACCCCACATGGTTTGTGGGCTCCACATCTTTTGGTACACCAGCTCGGATTCCGACATCTGATGCACGTTACCCCTTTTGGTATGCTAGCTCGGATTCCTACATCTAATGCACGTCACCTCCTTTGGTGCGCTAGCTCAGATTCCTACATCTGATGCACGTTACCTCCTTTGGTATGCTAGCTTTGATTCCTATATTGGGTGCACGTTACCTTTTTTAGTATGCTAGCTCGGATCCCTATATTCAGTGCATGCTAACTCGGGTTCCTATAACCCTCACGCTGCTTGTGGGCCCCACATCTTTGGTACTCTAACTCAGATTCCTACATCCGGTGCACGTTACCTCATTTAGTATGCTAGCTTGGATCCCTATATCCGGTGCATGCTAGCTCGGGTTCCTATAACCCTCATATGGCTCATGAATCTCACATGACTTGTGGGGCCCACATATCTCCATTGGGCCCCACTTGGTTTGTGAGCCCCACATTTCCTGGTACGCTAGCTCAGATTCCTACATCTGGTGCATGCTAGCTTGGGTTCCTATAACCCTCACACGACTAGTGGGCCCCACATGGCTTTTGGACCCCACATCTTTGGTACACTAGCTCAGATTCCTACATCCGGTGCACATTACCTCCTTTAGTACGCTAGCTCAGATCCCTATATCCGGTGCATGCTAGCTTAGATTCCTATAACCCTCACAGGGCTTGTGGGCTCCACACATCTCCATTGGGACCCACATGGCACGTGGGCCCCTCACATCTCCATTGGGCTCTGCGCAGCTTCTAGGACCCCCTATATTATTATTATTATTATTATTATTATTATTATTATTATTTATCTAATTTTTCAAATGCAAGCATGCTTTGTTCCCCCCATCATCACTCACCACGTGTTTTGTTCCCCTCTTTATCATTCATCCCATACTATATTCCCTTTATCATTCTTCACCCCATGCTTTGTTCCTCCATCATCACTCACCACATGCTTTGTTCCCCTCTTTATCATGCATCACATGCTATATTCCCTTCATCATTCTTCACCCCATGCTTTGTTCCCCCCATCATCACTCACTACATGCTTTTTTTCCCTCTTTATCATTCATCTCATGCTATATTCCCTTCATCATTCTTCACCCCATGCTTTCCCTCATCATCACTCACCACATGCTTTGTTCCCCTCTTTATCATTCATTCCATTCTATATTCCATTCATCATTCTTCACCCCATGCTTTGTTCCCCCCCATCATCACTCACCATATGTTTTGTTCCCCTTTTTATCACTCATCCCATGCTATATTCCCTTCATCATTCTTCACCCCATGTTTTGTTCCCCCTATCATCACTCACAATATGTTTTGTTCCCCTTTTTATCACTCATCCCATGCTATATTCCCTTCATCATTCTTCACCCCATGCTTTGTTCCCTCATCATCACTCACCACATGCTTTGTTCCCATCTTCATCATTCATCTCATGTTATATTCCCTCCATTATTTTTCACCCATGCTTTGTTCCCCCCATAATTACTCCCCTATGTCTTCTTTCCCATGCTCGCCCGAAGTTAAGTTTATAAATAGTCTTCTCATTCTAAGCACAAAGGAGGAGTTTTTTTGGTCGTAAGGAGAAGATTTTGAATATTGAAGTCTTATATTGTAAGTTTGTGAAGCTAGTTTTTCTTTGTAGTCAAGAGAAGATTTTGAATATTAAAGTCTTCTATTGTAAGTTTGTGAAGTTTGTCTCTCTTTTTGTGGGTAAGGAGTGAGGTTACGTTTCATTCTCTTAGAAGATCAAGTGGTCGACCGATCTCATTTCCTACTAATGTCGGGTAACCCCATATGAAGAAGGCACTCCGTAGTGCCTCGAGTCGGAGCTCAAGAACCACCATTGAGAAGACGCTGTAGACTGACCCCTGTATACTCACAGACAGGAAAAGAAGACCGGAGGAGAGGAAGACAAGAGGTAAAACTAATGGATTTTTCCTTCTTGGGTTACATTCGGAAGTGTAATAAACGGGGTATGAAGTTGTGAATCGGGGACTCAAACCCAAAGTTAGGTTCAACCTTGAACCTAAACCTCGTTTATCTCTCTGCGAATTGTTTGAACCCTCGAGTCGGTATGGAACCGGTTTACTATTTTATTTAGTATGTGATTTTTTTCTTCTTTCCTTTAAATGTCTAATAATTCAAAAAAAAAACCCATAAAAAATCATAAAATGCCAAAAAAATCACAAAAGTTTTTTAGAAAAAATTCCAAAAATATTTTCAAACTTTGACTTCTATGAGTTTTGTCTTAATTTTATTTGTGCTATTTTGAAGTTTAGGAAAAATATTGAAAAATCATAAAAGTCACAAAAAAGTTTTCACACTTAGAAAAAATTACAAAAATATTTTCAAGATCCAAGAAATCATTTTTATCTCGAATGAGCCCAAAACCTCCCAAGGTTTCAAAAATGTCAATTTTCCTAACTTAAAAAAAATCCTATAAATTTCAAAATACCTAGGAGTTATTTTTTGTAAAAACCTATTTTCTCTATTTTCTGATCCCGATGATTGCAAAGAAGGGCGTTGAACTTTTCGAAGCATGATATGCCCCAGTTTTGAGGGAATACCTATATGTTATTTTTCTTCAGGTATTTGTTTTACAATTTTAAAAAGGGAGTAATTTTAAAGGCTTATTAAATTAATCTTGGGATAATTTTCAACTAATCTAGTACCGTTCGTAAGAATGGGCACGTAGGGGGTGCGAATACCTTCCCCTTGCATAACCGTACTCCCGAGCCTGTATTTAGTAACGGAGATCGATTCTACCCTTAATTAGGTAGTAATCAAGTGTTCTAACCACACTAAAAGGTTAGTGGCGACTCCATTACACCATTTTCCACAAAAAATTAAATTCACTTTTCATTCCCTTCATTCCACCTACGAACGTCGCGACAAATATATATTGTTAAATTGTCTGGAATGAGTAAAAGGAAATTTCTGTGCTAAACTATGATATATTTATAAGATGCAAGAAATACTGGAAATGTATTGATAATCAAAATGGGATAAGGTTTATTATGCATGTGTTTGGAAATGTTAAATGGCAATGTATGGTTTGAGAATTCTAGTAAACTAGAAACTGGTAAATCGAAAAATGGGCACAGTATTGTTGCGGATATATTTGGCAGAGCTAGTGCACCCACACGTCTTAGAAAGAGTGTGGAAATGGATGGTCGATTGTGCTGGGAAGGGTAGTGTCCCCCTGGAATCTAGACCAGTGTGGGAGCAGCCAATTGGACGTACAGACAGTAGAATGTGGTTGATTTAGCTCTGGTAGGCCAACCAGAGTTAAGTCCAGCCTTTGATCTACACAATCCATCATGGGGCGGAAGCATGACTACGATCTTCAAACGGTATAGAGAGTTCTAAATGCATAATTGTTATTTTAACCATGGTTAATATGGAAAACGGTAGATATGAGAACAACGGATATGGAAACTGGTAAATGGAAATGATATGGACAAGAATGATATGGAAAGAGATTATAAAAAATATGGAACATGAATATGATGTAATGAATGATACGGAAATAACAGATATAAAGTAAAGAGAGAAATGTATTATATATGGTATTATTACATGTATTTGAGGCTGGGTATACTATTTGCTCGAGGGCTTGTTGAGAAAGGCGAGTGCCCTAATAGGTATCTGATGTAGCTGTGGGCTGCATAACGTCGTATTAGGGTAGAGGGAAGCTACTTGTATGGGCAGGTAATCTTCCTTATTCTCGAGAACTTCTGCTAGTAAACTTTTGTATGAATATGTGAGTATGAGATAAACTAATCACCTGAGGGCTTACTGAGTAAGCTACGTGCTCTGATATGCTTCAGATGTGACCGTAGGTTTCTTAAAATATCAAAGCAGAGGGGTGCTACTTGTATAGACGGGTAATGACCCCAATCTTTGGGAACTCTCATTGGTAAAATACCTTACATGTGTTTGAGTAGGAACAGAGCATGGTTTTATAATTATGGTTTCTTGTGAAAATAATATATATATATATATATATATATATATATACCCAATCTTTGGGAACTCTCATTAGTAAAATACCTTGCATGTGTTTGAGTAGGAACAGAGAATGGTTTTATAATTATGGTTTCTTGTGAAAATAATATATATATATTTATTTATTTATTTATATATCATGCACAAATCTCATGTTGGCCACACACTACTTTAATGTAGTCCATCCTTACTGAGATGTGTCTCACCCGATAGTTGAATTTCATCTTTTCAGGATGTTGAACTTATAGGCCATATCCCTATTTTGATTATGACAAATACTCAGGTATTTAATGTCTACCAAGTTGATGTGCAGGTTTTCTAATTGGTATATTATAGTGATAACACAAAGAGGAACTGAAGCTGAAGACCCAATTTACAATTGTACTGTATTTCATTTCTATGCAAATGGTCTATAATAGTAAATAGGGATTGGTTTGTAATAAGCTCACACACATCACATGCATGATTTAATAGGGAAGCTCAAACCAACCGTAAACTAAAAATGACCTTAAAAAGACCTTAGGGAATACCCTTCGGAGGTTGACCGACACTAGATTTTTTCGGTGTCTTTAAAAAGACCTAGAAAGGACCTTACGACACTCACCATTGCACTTGTATGTGTTAGGCACTTGAATAGGGTGATTGTGGAATAAAACAGGACCAAACTGCACAAGTTATGCACTTTCGATCGACCGACCTACACAGGTCATTTTCCCCCTAATTGACCGAATTAGGTCTGGGTCAACATGTTGACCACAATCCGATCGACCAAGCTTCCAAAGCTCATTTGACCCCGATCGACCAAATACCCTTGAAGTCAATAATTTGACTTCCTAGTCGACTGAGCGAAATTTGTATTACACCAACCTAGTCGATTGAGGGTCCTCGGGAGTTGTCCTAACAGTCTAGTCGACCGACCAACTTAGTTCATTCTAGCCCTGGTCGACCAAACCGCGCTGATTTTAAAAAATCGCCTCAGATATGCCATTCTGGTTGATCGACCGATTAGTTCATTTTCACCACGGTCGACTGAATCTCACTGATTTGGAAAAAATTACCTCGAGCATACTCATTTGGTCGACTAAACTAGGCAGTTCATTTCTGGCCCGGTCGACCAAACCATATGAGCTTGGGTCGATCGAAAGTATTTTGATCAACCGATGCTCTCGGGTTGCCCTGCATTTTTACCATGGTTAAATATTTTTAAATAGGGTTAATTAGGGTTAAAGTGATTTTAAACAATATTAATAATACCCTACATGTCCTAACGGTTATAATTTTTCCAACATCTATAAATAGCCTATCTTTTGCAAAGATTAGTAGAGGATTAGCAATCTTGATTAGGAGAAATTCCTTGAAAATCCCAAAATCCATACTACTCATTTTCTCACCCCATTCACTCATACTTACCTTTTACTATTGCCTAAACTCTTTGTAAGTTGATTGAGTGTTTGTTTGGAAAGATTTGCTCTTCCTATTCTGCTTGGTTGATACGATTTTCTTAAGAGATAGACCTAAGTGTTCTTAGGGGACTTTGTTAATAAGTCTCTCCTAATAAGACTTATATTAAACTTCCTAGTATTGCACATTCATTGCAATATCTTGGAAAATCTGTATTTGTTTTTGGATTGCAAAAACTCTTTCAAAACATTTTCAAATATCTATTGCACTTTATCTTGAAAAATATTTGAAGAGACATTTGTTTATGTGATATTGATCTTTGTGGCAATATTCATTGAGTTATCTATTTTACTATATACAAAGATTAAATCTCTTTTTACAAACCAAACATATACACTACTTGAGCATCATACGATTGAGAAAACCTTCTAATTGAAATATATACATACATACATACATACATACATACATACATATATATATATATATATATATTATTTGGCTGATATCTTTGTTTGAACACGTTGATTGAATACCTTGTGACACAAAGATTATACTGGTTTACACTCTTACGCACGCATTACACTGATAGTAATGTTGACCTTATAGGTCACGCCCGATTTTGATTATGACAAATACTCATTGTGTCTAATGGGTATTTTGAAGTTATGTGTAGGAACTTAAATTGGCAAATCATAATGCACAAAAAGAAAGTCAAGTTGAAGACCTAATTTCTATTTGTATTGTATTTCATATTTATTCAAGGGTTTGTAATAGTAATTAGGGTCTTTGGTTTGTAATAATCTCACACACATAACATGCATGATATAATACGTAAGCTCAAACCAAATACAACCTAAAGTGACCTTAGAAAGACCTTAGTTCGGTTGACCGACACTGGATTCTTTTGGTGTCTTCAAAAGGACTCAAAAATGACCGTAGGACAGTCACCATTGCACCTATGAATGTTAGGCACTTGAATAGGGTTTGTGTGAATCATAACAAGACCGAAATGCACACTTTGTGCACTTTCGGTTGACCAACTTTGGCAGTTCATTTTGCCCCGGTCGATCGAATCCAGCCTGGGTCAACAATTTGACCTCAGCCCGATCGACCGAACCCCATAGTTCATTTGTATCCTGTTCGACCGAACCTAGGTTCAGGTCAACATTTTGATCATGTCCCGCTCGACCAAACTGAACAGGTCAATTAGCCCTCAATCGACCGAACCACCTGGGACTCAACATTTTGACCTCCCGGTCGACCGAGTAAATTTTGTATTACACCAACCTGGTCGACCGAGGATCCTCGGGAGAAATCTCAACTATCTAGTCGACCGAACCATTCAGTTCAAAATGGCCTGGTCGACCAAACCTCAGTAAAATGGAAAATCGCCCTTCGGACATGCACTTTCAGTCGACCAAGTCTCTAGTTCAAAAGTGTCCTAATCAACCGAACCATATGAACTTCGGTCGACCGAAATGGTTTTTGGTTGACCGGACCTCTCGGGTTGCCCTGATTTTTTACCGTGGTTCAAAATGTTTTAAACAGGGTTAAATTAATTAAAATGCCATTAATCTTTTCTAATAATGCCGGCTATGTCCCCAACGGTCATAATTCATGGGATGTCTATATATACCCCTTCATTTGGGAAAATTAGCAACTTGATTAGCATACAAAATCCAAATATTTTCTCTCAAGAAAAACTCTCACTACTATTCCTACTTTCTCTTAAACCACTCATACTTACCCTCTTCTATTGCCAAAAGTCTTTGTAAGTTGATTGAGTGATTGTATTGATAGGTTTGCTCTCCTTGTTTGATTGTTTGAATCGATTTTTTCGAGAGCATTACCTAAGTGTTCTTAGGGGGATTTTCTCATAAGCCTATCCTAAGAAAACTTACCTAAGCTTCTAAGTGTTGCATTTGTATTGCAATATCTTAGGAAGCTTGTATATGTTTTTGGCTTGCAAAAATATTTTTGAACTTACTCAAATATCTTGTGGAATCTATATTAATATATTTGTGAAAAGATATTTGTGTTTGTTATATTAATCTTTGTGACAATATTTATTCAAGTATATATCATTTGATGAATACAAAGATCGTATAACTTTTGCAAAACCAAGCATATACACTATATTCGTGATTGAGACATCCTACTGATTGACATATTTGAAACTCACTTGATATTCTGTGTGAACACGTTTGATTGAACATTTTGAGATACACAGATTGTTGCTGACACTCTCATGTACTTACTACACTAATAGAAAATACATTAAGAGTTGAACTATTTAGACCACACTGAGCTTACATATTAAATCATTTGTGGTGTATATGATTGAACGCATTTGGGTACAAATCTTCTTTACGTGAAAGCACTTTTATATTGTACCATTTGATTGTAAATCTGAGTGATTCTAGGCATGGCCTAAGGGGGCGGTAATCCAGCCCAGTAAGGATTGTTGTAAAGGTTGAGGTCAGCCATGTGCTAATTGACCTGGTTTGTATAGGTGCCGCTCCACTCGGTTAAGTGAGCAAGTGATAGTGGTAATCCTTGTGCTTGTTAGCCAAGGTGGGGACGTAGGCAATTGGCCGAACCTCGATAGCATTTCTGTGTGTCACTCTTACTTTATTGTTTTTCTGGTGCATGTGCGGTTAATTAAATCGCTTCATTTAATTTTTGATATATTTATATTACTTGCACTAAATTGACCATAGGGTTGTGAAAATACTGCTGTTAGGAGGAATACCTAGGGGTTAAATTTTAAAAATACCAATTCACCCCCCTCTTAGGATCACAGTAAAACTAACAAGTAAATATATTTGAGAGTTGATATATTAAACCACAATGAGCTTACATATTATATCATTTGGTGGTGTATGTGATCGCACGTAACTGGGTACATATTGGCTTTGCATGAAAGCATAATCATTGTGCCATTGTATTGTATTTCAAATCTGTTGTATTTCCAGGCACGGGCCTGAAGAGGGAAACTAGCCCTTTGAAATAGTCCCGGATTGGCTTAGACCCGGTTAGGAAAGCCAGGTGTGCCATCCTGGTAAGGTGTGTTGGTTGAGGTCAGCCCCTTTAATTGACCTGGTTGTAAAGGTTGAGGTCAGCTCTATGCTAATTCACCTAGTTGTAATCGGTGCCGCTCCACCCTTTAAGTGAGCCTTTAGTGGAATCCTCGGGCTTGCGAGCTAGAGGCGAGGATGTAGGCACAGTTGGCCGAAGCCCGATAACATATCTTGTGTTTGTTTATATTTTTTGCACTCTATATTTACCACACATGTATGTTATGGTGTGAATGATGCGCATGATTTAAATTTCCGTACATTATATCTACTTGCGCATTTGGGATTGTATAGAAAGACCCTAGGTAGCTAAATCATATTGATTTCTAATTTAACCTAAAAGAAAAGTTTAAAATTACAATTCACCCCCCCCCCCTCCTAGGAATACACCAATTTTAACAATTGGTATTAGAACCTCATAGCACTAGATTTAAACGTTTTTGCAAAAAGATCGCAATGGCTCGATTTGGTGTATCCCCATTTAGCAAGGGACAGTCACCTTCCAGTCCTCCTTTGTTTTGTGGTGTAAATTACACCCATTGGAAAATTCGAATGAGCATATCTGTAAAATCTATGAATTGGAGGGCCTAACTAGTGATTAATAAGGGAATTTGTATGCCAGTAAAAAATGATATAAATTTAATGCATGCAAATTCACATGCCATGGATTTATTGTACTGTGCTTTAGATACTAATATTTTTCATGAAATTGTGGCATGTAGTAGTGCACAAGAGATTTGGGTTGAGTTGGATAAGAGATATGGAGAGAACCAAGAAAATGAGGTAAATCATGAGTTAGTAATTAGCGATGAGGTATATGATTCTCACCCTAGCTCGATTGGTGATTCTTATGCTGAATGTTGTGTTGCGTCTCATGCTGAATCATCTGTTGATAATATTGTTAATGATGTATATGATGATTCCTATGAAAAGCATTGTAGCATATTGTACGATGAATCATTTGAGAATATTTGTGACAGTCCTATTGAACATGCATGCAATGATTCATATGAAAACTATTGTGTTAATTCTTATGATGAATCATGTGCTCAATTGAATAATAAAAGCATGCTGTCATTTGAATAACTAGAAAAGACTTTATTGAAAATGAATAAATTTCTAGTTAAGATATCTAAGCAGAAATCATTTTTGAAAATTGAGAATAAGGGGATAGCTATACAATTAAAAGAATTAAAAGATTATCATGCTATCCTTGAGAAGAAAAAGATTAAGAAGATATTGAAAATTATTTGCTTAGAAAAGGAAATAGATGATCATTAAATAGTTGCACCCAAAGTATAATATAAAAAGAATAATCATTATGAACCCTTAAGATCCAAAAGAAATAAATTTTTCAAAAAGGGTTCATATTATAAGTCCCACAGTCATATGTCGTCAAATAAAAATAAAACAAGTAAGCATAATCTGTCACATGCACATAAACTTCGCTTGTCTTGTAAAATGAAAGGGCGTATTCGAGTTAGAAATGCTAGAAGTATTGGCAAAGAAATTATGTGGGTTATTATGAAAGCAAACTTTGTAGGTCCTAAGGAAAATTGGATTTAACTTAATATTACTTAATTATTTAATGTTTCCTTAGTTCCTAGGCTTAGGTTTAGGGGGTTGTGATGACTGTAGGTTTGGGAAGTGGTTGTTCCTTATAATGAAAATCTTAGTATACACACTCACCTATCTTGTTATACTAAGAATCTTTATCCACTTCCATATGGACATGACATGTATGCCTGGTATTTAATTCAAAATGCTTAACCCATGCTAACATGAAAATCACAAGTTTAAGCAAACTTTTTTCCATTGCACATAATTAAGCTTTAGGGAGCTCGTCTTGCATTATATATTTTTACCCTAATCTTATTAGTCAAGACCTGGTCGTCAATCTAGGTATAAGCAATGATTATAAATTCCATATCTATCTTGTGCTAATAAATAAGACATCCCTCACACAATCAAAATTAGAGGCATCCACTTGGGAATTCATATTTTATTGTCAAATCAAATTATTCCCTTTGAGCTTAATATTTAAATCCTCTAATCTTGATTCACCTATCCCCTTCATAGGAAATCCTTGCCAAACCATGATCATATTCGGTAAGGTTTCACCTATCTACTTGTATCCTTGCTTTAGATTGTAATTATATTTATAGGATACTTTCCATTCTCCGAAGAGAATTGTTCACAACATTCACATATCCTATATGCTCTTTGCCCAAGCATGGACATGATTACTAAGCACGAAAACATTTTTGAAAATGGACTCATTCTAAATACTCTTCTGAATTAAATTATAATTTGATTGTCAAGAGTATTTACTCATTTTCACTTCACAAGCTTTCAAATTATCAAGTCATATCCTTTAAAACTTTATATACTTAGAGATTGCCTAGGTCTCAATCTAGATGAATGCATAAAATTCAAGTAGACCTATGCATGTGTACTTTTAAATTGAAAGTCATTCTAACTTGTGCCTCTCACACACATCGAAATTCATATCAATAGAGGCAATACTGGCTTAGCTCATTTAAAGAAATATCTATTGTAACTGTTTGGTCCTCTAAGTCTATTCATCTAAAGCCAAGCATATATCATCAAAAATCTTAAAACACTTGGCTAAAGAACTAGAAAATGAAAAAGGCATAAATTGAATAAGTGTATAACTCAGGGGGAGCGTTTCTCTTGATGAATATATATACATTAAATGCTCTCTTGAATTTTTGTCTTTCATGCCCATATGCCTTCATATGAAAAACACTGAATTCCTACTATTCATTATACATTAAATGAGTATATCTTATAATGGATAGTTAATCTTTTGTATCATCTGTTGATAATACTACTAGATTGCATGCTTGTGTTGAAAGCCTCTTGCATGGCGGATGCAGTTGATGAGAATTGCATACTGATAGTGGTTTATAGGTTCTCGCATACTCAAATTACTAGTTTGAATTGATTGCTTGAATCTATCAGGTTTTGGTGCATGAAAATTTGGGAAATGTCCAATTTACAGACGGCATGCTACCGAAATTTTGACAGGATTTTTCCCAAACCAAAACCTTGTGTTAAAGATGATTATGATGAAATTAACTTTAAAATATTTTTGAATGGATGAGTGAAAACTCAAATAGATAATTAATCTTCATCCTAGCATAATCATCAAGTGTTTAGAAAGGCTCAGATCTATCCCTATAGGAAGTGCATAAATGATCCATATACATAACTTTCATTTATTGAATATCGAGACTCTTAAGAATACCCAAAACATTATATCTAGTGCTTAAAGGCTTATGTTTTGATATGAAATGTTCTTGGGCCATGAACATTATTGCCTGCCTTAATATATATCTTCTGATGCATCCATGGTCTATAGGGACAACTGTACTAATCAAATGATAACATGTAATTGACAAATACTCAGTATAGTTGATTTTAAAGATTTGGATTGATGACTTATACTGCTAAGCATAATGAAATTAATCTTTGCTTAGTATAAGTAGTTAAAGAATCTAAGCACATATTCAAATTGATAGGGGGAGCATCTAGAATTAAATTACTACCCAGTTTTGCTTGCCCATATGTTTAGCTTAGATCTTGAATGAATTCATTGTGGCATGTACTTGAATGAAAAGATTTTATAGAAAATCATAATCTGAAGCATGTTTATATTGCCACAACTGTTTGTACTTGCTATATGATCTTGCATGTGATTGTTAAACTTTTAGGATCATTATGGTTTTGGTTTTCTGATTATTTTTAGTATGTGCTTTTTTGACAAACCAGAAAATTTGTTACTTGCTTGCATGAGTTTTTAAATTAAAGTTTCTGTTTCTGCAAGCGCCCCCAGTACCTTTTTGCAAATATCAAAAGGGGATATATATTTATTATATACATATGTATATATATATACATATGTATATATATATATATATGTATATATATATATTTATAAAAGTAAGAATTGAACTTATATAGAATAAATTTTATGTCTTGCTTATGTGCTTAAATGCTTTCATGACTTGTGCTATCTTTGCTTTAAAATTTTAAGTCATGAAGATTTTTTTAAATTTACAAAGAATGTTGCATAACTGGTTTATGGATCTTACATGAAAATACATGCAAACTTGTTAGATCATTCTTATGCTCAAACCCACTATTTTGGTATCATATACCGTGTACCCTTTAACTCAAATCTTCCACGGGTGTTATGATATATTTCATTTGCAATGGTTTGTATATATTTTTGGTTTAACTACATTTTTCATGTCACTTGAATATTTTAATGACCAGTTATACAATTTGTGTGCTTAAATTGCTGAAGTTATCTTTGTTATTCATTTTGTATTGTATGGCTATTATATTTCTTGAATGACTAAAAGTTATACTTCTATTTTACATTTTTTAGAATACTGAACTGATTAAGTAATTGTAGATATATTGTCAATATATTACTCGATCAGGTCATTTCTATACAAACATGTTTTTGGGAAATGTTCTATTTTCAAATGGCGTGCTGCTGAATTTTCTTAAAAATCTCTCAAACCATATCTTGTATATGAATAATATTTTCCTCTTATTTGCCTATATATGCTAAAATGTTTATCTAGGCCCTTTTTGATGTTGCCAAAAGGGGGAGAAGTAGGCAAGTATTTGTCATCATAAAAAATGGGGAGATTGTTAACCTTATAGGTCATATCCCTGTTTTGATTATGACAAATACTCAGGTATTTAATGTCTGCCGAGTTGATGTGCAGGTATTCTAATTGGCAGATCATAGTGATAGTACAAAAATGAACTGAATCTAAAGACCCAATTTACGATTGTATTGTATTTCATTTCTATACAAAGGGTCTCTAATAGTAAGTAGGGATTGGTTTGTAATAAGCTCACACACATTACATGCATGATCTGATAGGTAAGCTCAAATCAACCATAAACTAAAAATAACCTTCGAAAGAGCTTAGGGAGGTCGACCGACACCGGATTTTTTCGGTGTCTTCAAAAAGACCTAGAAAGGACCTTAGGACACTCACCATTGCACTTGTATGTGTTAAGCACTTGAATAGGGTGATTATGGAATAAAACAGGACCGAATTGCACAAGTTATGCACTTTCAGTCGACCGACCTATACAGGTCATTTTGCCTTTGGTCGACCGAATCTGGTCTAGGTCAACATGTTGACCGCAGTCCAATCGACTAAATACCCTTGAAGTCAAAAGTTTGACATCCTGGTCGACCGAGAAAATTTTGTATTACACCAACCTAGTCAACCGAGGATCCTCTAGAGTTGTCCCAATAGTCTGGTCGACTGACCAACTTAGTTCATTCTAGCCCTGGTCGACCGAACTGCGCTGATTTTTAAAAATCACCTCAGATATGCCATGCTAGTCGACCAACCAATTAGTTCATTTTCACCCCGGTCAACCGAATCTCGCTGATTTGAAAAAAAAAATTGCCTCAGGCATACTTGTCCAGCCAACTGACTTAGGCAGTTCATTTCTGGCTGATATCTTTGTTTGAGCACGTTGATTGAATACCTTGTGACACAAAGATTATACTGGTTTACACTCTCACGCACGCATTACACTGATAGTAAATATATTTGAGAGTTGATATAATAAACCACATTGAGCTTACATATCACATCATTTGGTGGTGTATGTGATTGTGCGTAACTGGGTGCATATTTGCTTTACATGAAAGCGTAATCACTGTACCATTGTATTGTATTTCAAATTTGTTGTATTTCTAGGCACGAGCCTAAAGAGGGAGACAAGCCCTTTGAAATAGTCACAAATTGGCTTAAACCTGGTTAGGAAAGCTAGGTGCGCCATCCTGGTAAGGCGTGTTGGTTGAGGTCAGCCCCTTTAATTGACGTGGTTGTAAAGGTTGAGGTCAGCCCTGTGCTAATTCACCTGATTGTAATCGGAGCCGCTCCACCCTTTAAGTGAGTCTTTAGTGGAATCTTCGGGCTTGTGAGCTAGAGGTGGGGACGTAGGCACAGTTGGCCGAACCCCGATAACATATCGTGTGTTTGCTTATATTTTCGCACTCTATTTACCACACGTGTATGTTATGGTATGAATGATGCGCATAATTTAAATTTTCGTACATTATATCTACTTGCGCATTTTGGATTGTATAGAAAGACCCTAGGTAGCTAAATCATATTGATTTCTGATTTAACCTAGGAGAAAAGTTTAAAATTCCATTTCACCCCCCCCCTCTTGGGAATACACCAATTCTAACACAGGACCTCCACGGGATCGAGCTTAGAGAGCTCGGAGCTGTTGTAGCATTTTTGTAGAGAGAAAGAGAAGGTATAAACTCTGATTATGTTTTTGGGTTGTAATATATTTATGCTTTTAGAGATGTATATGGATGTTTATGAATACTGGATGTTGGATTATGTTTTGAGATGTATATAGAATAGAAACTCTGGTATATTTTATCAAGGATATGTTGTTATTTCTGCTACATAATTGATATAGAGCTAGGTATTATGATATCAGATACATGTGAGATATATCAGAGATATACTTCGTATAACACTCCGAACCCTAGTTTCAAGTTCAGGGCGTTACACCCAAAATGATTAAAATATTAAATACAAATGAAAGCAACTAGGTCTTCATTTCCTTTAAGTCACCATGTGCCACCAAGTGATGTAAGACTGATCCTACATACAAACTCAGGGCATAGGTGAGATACAAAGATATTTTTCATTATCAAAACGAGATATCACCTAGTTCTCTCATTTTTTTACTCTCTTAGTCTCACCGCCCTAAAATAAAAGCTTCATTCATTGGGCTTTTGTACGAATTGTTGTTTATATTCACTCTTGTTCCATTACAAGTATAACATCAGAAAGAAAAAAAACTGAACAAGAAGGAAAAGTTTTGTCTTCATCCATGGACCTCTTTCACCTATATCAACCTAGATACAAAGCATATTTCAAAGTCAATTTCATATCAAAGTATTTCAAATGGGAATTAAAACCCAATTTAGGCTAATTTGTGACCTATCATGGGCCCACTACTTTTATTGTAGCTCAACTTGGACCGATTTTGTGATCTAGGTCCACTATGGGCCTTTATTTGAGGAGAGAGCCCATTGTGGGTTGATTTTGAGTGATTAAGGCCCATTATGGGCCTTTCTTTTTAAATTAAAGTGTAATATGAGCTAAGCATAGTCAAAAGCCCAAATGTGGACCTTCAATTAAGAAGCAACCACGTCCCATATGGCTATTCCCCACGAACATTCATGCCATCCCCTTTCCCATACATCATGTTCCCACGCTGCTAGTTCCTATGGCCATGTCGGTTCTTCAATCTTTAGGGAGCTAGTTCCCATGGCAATTTGCCTATAAATAGGGGTTGGAGTTCAAATTTTAAGGAGCCTTTGACAAGGCAGAGAACATTAAAAAGAAGTGATAAAGAATAGGAAAAGGCTTTTAGAAAGGCTTTTGGGAGTGATGACTTGAAAAGGAGCTTTTGGAATCACAGAAAGAGAGAGAGAGAGAGAAAGAGAGAGCAATATTTAGAAGCATACAAAGAAATACTTGGAAGAATAAAGGTAGTGAATAGGTAAAAGAGGAAAAAGCTAAGAAGTACCTATACCCTAATTCTCTCTCATTTTGATGAATACATAAATTGCTCTGGTTGAGTGAATGTTGTAGAATGAATGAAAGTTTAGGGTTCACTGTATGATTGAGATAAACTTGTGATCAAATCAAAGGATAGTATTTTGAAATAAAAATGGCAATTTGAAAATTTAAAATTGATTTTGCAATTTAAATTTGTTTATGACGCTACCTTAACATGCAATAAACCCTAACATCCTAAAAAATAGAACAACTAGAGTCCTCAATCTTGTCCTTTATCCTAAAAGTTCAGCCCTAAATACCTTACTAAAACCCCAACCAAACCCAAATTTACTAACCCAAAAATTCAAGTCAATTTGGCCCAAATGCCTAAGTTAAACTACCCATGACTCGAGACAACTTAACCTGAATTCCCAGGTCAACTTGACTGAGACCCGAGTCAACCATACCCAAATACCCAGGTCAACTTGACTCATACTTGGGTCGACATACCCGAATACTCGGGTCAACTTGACAGTTACCTAATTCAAACCTACTCTATCTAAAGCCTAACCTACCTTAGTTCAAATTAGACCCTAACTTAGACCCAAACATACCCTAAGCCCAAACCTAACTAAAATAACCCAAGCTTAAGAAATAAACCTAAAACCTAACGTAGCCCAAAACATGAAGCCCAATCTACCTTAGCCCAACCTAAGCCTAAATCTAAAGTCCCAGCCCAACTACCTGAACCCCAATAGAATACAAGTCCAAAACTTAACCTAAAATAACATAAGCCCAACCAATACCAATCTAACCTAATCGAACTCAACCTAAGTCAATCTTTACTAGGGTCAAACACAAACCCTAATTCCCCAATTTGGCTTCTAAGAAACTACAAGAAAGAAAAAGTAAAGAAAAGAAAAAAGTGAAAGAACCAAAGGGAGTGAGACAGAGAGAAAAGAGAGAAGAGGGGATACCTCTGTAGAAGCTAAGCTCGAATCTTGAAAGAGAAGTGATAGTGAGAGAGATCAGAAGATAAAATAGAGAGATTGGAAGAGAAAAATAAAAAGTCAGGGATCAAAATAAAAAGAGAGTTAGAGATCGGCTAAGAGATGAGAAAAAAGAGCAAACAAAAAGAGCGAGAAATAGAGAAAGGCCAAATAAGAAATAAAGAGAAAAAAGAGATCAAGAGAGAATAGAGAGATTAGAGAAAGATCGAGAGATGATATATATATATATATAGTGAGTGAGAGGTCTTGCTAGCGATGGCCATAGCGAAAGCCATGGTGGTGGTAGTGAGGAAGACAAGGGCAAAGAACCCTAGGGTTCTATATCATGCGGAAGAACAAAGAGATGGAGAAGGAGAGAAGGAAAAGAAAGAAAAGAAAAGTGAAAAAAATAATAAAAAATATATATTTTTTAAAAAATCATAGTGGGTTATGTGTCACCAATCAAGTGGTGAAATGAAACGTGTTTAGGATCATGCATTATGGGTGATTTCACCTATTAACATGGTGCAACCCTAGTCGTCCAATCTATCTTTTCTATAAATGACTGGATCACAACCACATCAAATCAAGGTGAAAATTTTAGGGCAAGTGGTGATGCACCACATGATAGGTGTCATGGCGGGGTCATGTCATGCTAATGTCCCCTTGCAACATGCTAACCATCAAATTTATTATAAAAAAAAATGATGGTCGTTAATTGTGGGTCACATGTCACCCCTCAATGAGTGACATGTGGTAGGGCCCTTCTTGCATTCTCTCCCCTTTAACTAAGTCAACCCAATTTGACTCGAGTCAACTAACGTCCCCTTTGTTGACCTAGTCAAATCGATTGGACTAGTTTGACCCAATTCACCTGTTTAAATCAAAATTTTAAAAATTAAGTTTTCATTCATCAAAAATAGAAAAAAAAAAAAAATAATTGAGAACAACTACATGAAAAAAAAAATGAAAAACAAATCAGTGAAAATTCTTTAAGTCCTTTTGACTCAAAAAATCCAAAAAAGAAAATAAAAATTTTCAAAAATCATAAAAATAAATAAAATTTGGTAAAATTCTTTAAAAATCTTTGAAATTGCAATATATACTAAAAAATAACAAAAATATTTGAAAAAAATTATAGGACCCTTTTTGCTTAATTTTGGTCATTCTTCAACATGTTTCCTTGTGTGATTTTCTTATTGCATGATTTTTCCTGACACATGAATGTGTGCTCGCCCATTTCTTTTATGTGTGTGTGTGTGTGTGTAACGACACAAAAAATCATATCATTTTTTTTTAAAAGCTATAAAACTATATTACTCTGATACCCCTGTAATATCTACTATAACATCTTGGTCCCAAAGCGGGCACCGAGGAATCCCTGTTCACAAGATAATACACCTATGTAGCTGGAACATAAAATCATATAACCATAATTACAATACCAGAATTCAGTATTTTCTTAAAACATATATATATATATACACATCTCTCTAGTAGCATCCACCAACCCTCATAAAATCTACTCAAAAATACATCTTCCTAACACTTACCCTTCAGACAGAGCAGTACAAATGTCCCCTCTATCTCCGAGCCTGATCTGCTCGTCTAGCTGGATCACCTGAAATATGTTAAATTACTGAGATGAGACAATTCTCAATAAAACAATATGCTATTACCAGTGTGTGGTAACTGAGTTTACATGGACAATATACTTTTAATCAACTGAAAATGAGATAACATGTAAAATAAAATATAGTATAACTCATACCTTTGTAGCTTAAAATACAATTGTTTCTGAACTTTCTATTTAATCATACTTTTAGTATCTATAGGTATATCTGCTGTTTTTTGTAAATCTGTATAAATATATGTAACTATAAAAACTTCCTTGGATGGATATTGTATGTCATGATTTGACCCCTTACAATAGGGTTGTGCGGCTCGTAGGCTTAGCACTGGTTGGCCCACTAGGATAAGTCAACTGAAACCTTTGTCGTCAGATTGGCCGCCTCAACCCGGACTACCAGGGAGCCTTCAATCTCTCCCAAGGCACGATCAACTACTCATAAAATCCACACACTATCTGAGATATGTGGTTGCACTCTATACTGTAATAGCTACGGTACCGTGCTCTGTAATTTGATCTGGTCCATCAGGGTCTGATACTATATAATACTGTTACATATATCATACTAATTTACCATGATTCTGTTCAATTGTAATAACCATGATTCAGTAAAACTTTGTTAACTGTAACATTATAATAAACTGATATGTATAAACTGTAATATATGTATATTATGGTTTTGTAATATCTATATATCATGGTTTTGTACTATGTATATCATTGTACTATGAAAACTGTATATCTGAATAAACTGTAATATATGAATAAACAGTGTAAATCATAGTTCTGTAAAACACTGAATAGCCATAGCTCTGTAAATGAAACTGTATAATCTATGTATCATAATTCTATAGAACTATATAGTCATAATTCTATAAAGGTTGTGTAGAATTTTGTACTATACCAATATTTCTCATGCCACACAAATAAATAAAACTCATTAACTATAATCTGTAAACTGTATAATTTCTTACCCTGGAAACCCATAAACATATACTACACTTTACTAGTAAAAATTTCCAATTTAACTGGCATAGCATATTTCCCTTACCTAACTAACTGGGAAGCTTGACTCCCACTTTATTCTTACACCTGCAGCATACCAAACTCCAAAACCCTGAAATAATGTACATTTCCTAATTCATTCAACCTAACTCAAAATAACAACTACTCACCTTTTCCCCAAGCTCACGTATCTCTTTTTTCCATAAAATTCTAAACTACTAATTTTTTTTAACAATGTTACATGAGTTCTTTAGAAAACACTCACTGGGATCCTCAACCCATGTCTGCAATGTTTGGAAACTCAAACTCTAAAATCATAACACCCTAATTTAATCAACTTAAACTTCAATGTAATTTCATCTAACACAAGATCTGGATTCAGAAAAGCCTGATAACCATGAAAATTCTAAAATAACCTACTTACCTTGATATTGGGATGACGCTTGAACTTCTCAAGCCAAAATTTTGCTCCGGCTAAGTTGTAGAGAATTTCCTCGGGATTATTATGGTAACTTCTGATCATCAAAATGGGGAAAATCGGAGTAAGAATCATAGAGAGAAGTGAGGGGAACTGAATTCTAGAGAGAGTGTGTGAGAAAGAGAGAGAAAGAAAATAGAAACTATTTTTCTTCGCCAAAAACCCGATTTTCATGTATATATAGGCGGTTGGCCATGTGGCTTCATCGACGAGACACGTGGACTCGTCGATGAACCAAAGAAGGGAGTTCGTTGATGAAGATAATGAGTTCGTCTATGAACTAAAGTCTAAAAATTTCCCCTCTCGGTAACTTTTTGTCGATGAGATACTGAGGCTCGTCTATGAATCATACAAGGGCGTTCATCGATGAAACCAGGGTACTCATCGACGAACTCAACTATCTCCCTCTTCATGCCACTCCACCATAAGGATTCCCGAAGATCCTGACACATTTTAGTGCTGCTAGGATGCACTATGTAAAGGGATCTGTACGCCTCCTCTAAGATAGCTCTCCTAATCTCAGGATCTTCAGGTACGCAAAGCCTGGCACGGAACCTCAAAGTTCCATCATCTGAAAAACTGAACTCCTCCCTCTATTCGTCCTACACCTTATATATCAGCTCTTTCAATTCTGCATCATTCTTCTGAGCAGCTTTAATCTTCTCCTATAAGGTAGGTTATAACACTAGGTTGGCAACAAATGCTTGGTGGTCATCCACTACTAGCTCCACATTGAGCCTCTCCAAATCCATCTGAATCGAATGTTGAATCTCAACTGCTGACAATGTTGCTCCCACTTATTTCCAGCTTAGAGCGTCAGCCACTACGTTTTTTCCCCCTGTGTGGTAGCTGATAGTACAATCATAATCTTTAATGAGTTCCAACCATCTCCTTTGCCTCATATTCAATTCTTTTTAGGTGAAGAAATACTTCAAACTTTTATGGTTAGTGAAGATCTCATATCTCCCACCATAAAGATAATGCCTCCAAATCTTTGAAGCATGAACCACTATAGCTAACTCTAAATCATGTACCGGGTAGTTCTTTTCATACTCCTTAAGATGCTGAGAAGCATAAACAATAACCTTCCCGTGCTGCATCAACACATAGGACACATCACTGTATATAACAAATCCATCCTCTCCTGATGGAATAGATAATACCGGTGTAGAGATCAACCGCTGCTTCAACTCCTAGAAGCACTACGCACAATCTTCAGTCCATTCAAACCTCACATTCTTCCTCGTAAGTCTTGTCAGTGGACCCGATAATCTGGAAAAACCATCCACAAAATGCCAGTAGTATCCTTCCATACCTAAGAAACTCCTGAGCTCTTGAATATTCCCTGGTCTCACCCAATTCACCACTGCTTTTATTTTACTTGGATCTACAAATATGCCATCCCTGGAGATCAAATGCTCGAGGAAAATGACCTTCCTCAGCCAGAATTCACATTTCTTGAATTTAGTGTATAGCTTCTTTTCCCTTAATACCTGCAATACCAGCCAGAGATGATCATTATGCTCCACAAAACTTTTCAAGTAGACCACTATATCATCAATAAATACCACAAAAAACTGGTCCAAGTACTGATGGAACACCCGATTCATTAGGTCCATAAACGCTACCGGTGCATTAGTCAATTTGAATGGCATTACCAAGAACTCATAGTGCCCATACCTGGTTCGGATAGCTGTGTTCGAAACGTCCTCTGCTTTAACTTTCACCTGGTGATATCCCAATCAAAGGTAAATCTTGGAGTTGACATGGGTCCTCTAGAGCTGATCAAATAAATCATCAGTTCTGGGAAGAGGATATTTATTCTTGACTATCACTTTATTTATCTCTTTATAATCAATGCACATCCTCATAGTCTCATCTTTCTTTTTCCATGAACAGGACTGGTGCTCCCCAAGGAAACACGCTAGGCCAAATAAATCCTTTATCTAACAACTCTTGTAACTGATCTTTCAATTCCTTCAGTTCAGCTAGAGCCATCCGGCAGGATGCTTTAGATATTGGTGTCAACCCTGGTAGTAAATCCATGGCAAATTCTATCTCTTGAACTGGTGGTAAATCAGGTAACTCTTTTAAAAGAACATATGGAAATTCTCTGATTACTGGAATATCAACTTATTTCAATTCTTCTTTTGGCATCTCCTTTATGTAAGCAACAAACCCCTGGAAACCACCCTAAAGCAGCCTCCTCACCTGAACAACCAACACTAACTGTGGTGAAGCGTGCACACATGATCCCACGAATCTGAATTCCTGCTCACCTAGGGGTCTGAAAATCACCTTTTTTTTTTTTTTTTTTATGAAAATCAATGCTGGCGTAATTAGCTACCAGCTAGTCCATACCTAATATCACATCGAACCCCTGCATGTCAAATACCACAAGATCGTGTTGGCCTAATAAGGCTTACGACTCTTATTTTGATGATAACAAATCAAGGGAATTTAATATGTTTCAAAGTTGTAATATTTGAGGAATCACATATTAGAAAGCTCAAGATCAAGTAAATGAAAATATACACACAAGTGGTTCAAGCAAATCTCATATCAAAGGGTGATAAAGCTCAAAGTTGGACAAAAACCATGAAAGCTTAAAGTCTGACAAATATTGTGGAAGCTCAAAGAATGTTGAAGCTCAAGACAAGATGGACTCAAATCAAGGACATACATGAAGACTTCAAGAATTGAAGCATTTAGAGTCTTATGGAAGTCTTTTGTAAGTACTTCAAGCAAAAATCAATATAAATGCATTGAAACTCTTTAGGGATAATCAAAGACCAAGAAACCATTTTTTAAAGACCTTGAAATATAATTTCTAAAGTTATATAAAGGTCTCAAGAGAAAAGAGTTTTTAAAATAAAAATCTAGAAAAATAAATTTTTTAAAATGCTCAGGCGCCTGACATAAAACCCACAGATGACTGACCTTTTATATTTTCAAGATAGGCTGATAGAATGGTGACAGGCGCCTCAGCAAAGCTAGACAGGCGCCTGCCTTATCAACTAAGGCAACTGACTATGTTTTCATAGGAGCCTGCTAGTACACTGACTTTCAAAATTAAACTGAGATAGGCACTTGACCCTGTGAGACAGGTGACTACCATTCGAGAATCTTTTAAAAATTACAAACGGTAAAGTTTCAAAAATTGGTTTCTTGGGCTCCAAACTTTGTGCAAACTTGAGAAACACTCCAAGTAAACTTGGGGAACAAGGAAATAACTTTTTAAACTCTATATATAGCCTCCAAGGAAAAGATTTTCATTACCAAGAAATATTTTCAGTAATCAACACACTCTCAAGTGCTCTCAATTCTCAAAGGCTATCTTGCCCACATCTTGTTGATCTTTCAACTAAATTTTTTCTAAACCTCTCACACCGAAATTGAGCTTTAAGTATGAATCTTTCAAAGATCAAACTGGTGATAGATTTACATTAAGCTTCAATTTCATTATATTGAGTTTTACAGTGAAGTATACTTTGTGCTTATACTTGTAGTAACCTACTCTATCCGAGAGTGATTCTTGTACACAAATCTCCTCTTCTTGTTTCTTATTTCTTGATAGTTCAGGCCTATTGGATCATTGTAACTAAGCATGGGATATCGCTTGGAGAGGGATCTCCACCCTTAAAAAAGGACTTGTAAAGGTTTGCTCCACTCGTAAAGGAGTGCTATAGTGGAATCCTTAGGGGGTGTTAGCCTAAGGCGAGGATGTAGGCTGGGATAAGCCAAACCTCATAAAAATCTTGGTCTCACTCTTACCCTTCTCTTTATTTTCAGCATATATATATTGTGTGGTGTGTTTGCTAAGTGCAGGTTGTTGAAAATCAAAACCAAGATTAAGAAGACTCTTAACTTAAGAAAGTATGTTTGATTAAACTTTTGTGGAAACCCAAAAGGGAGTATGTTGTTTAATCGTTTGCAGAAATCTTAGTTGAGAGAGCAAGCAAAATTCATTCATATACACAGGGCTACAAGCAAATATCTTGAGTTCTTACAACAGCTGAAAATTGCCAAACAGTTGCATATCATATCTTGATTTGGTATTTTGTGGTTGATTAGTTTAGTTATTGATTGGTTATTTGATTGATTGAATATTGGTTTGTGGATTGATTGTTCAATTAAGTTTTTTTTTTTTGTGTGATTACTAAATTAATAAGAGGTTAACATTCTTAAAAATAATTAAAAGAAAATTTTAATAACCCAATTCACCACCCTCTTGGGACTACACCTTAGTTTTCAGATCAGCTGGTAATACTTTCTCCTAAATGCCCACTGGATATTTTTTAAGTACCCTCCTACACCTCACTACTGATCCAGTCGGCGTGGCTACTGACAACTCAACATCTAACAATTGTGCCTCAACCCTAGATAATTTAACATATCCTAACGACACAAAAGAATGGGTGGCACCTGAGTCAAACAAAACAATGACTTTATATGGTAAACCAACAAGAATACATATCACAACATCTCCGGCAGCCTCAGCATCTCCCTGCATCAGTGCATAAACCCTCGTTAGAGCTGAGTTCCTCTGCTGACCTCCACGGGACGCCTGATAGCCTCCCCAAAATGGTCTTGGAGTTGGTGCATGAGTCGGCAGTCCCTGACAAGCTCGAGCCATATGGTCGGGTTTTCCACACCGATAACAGATGTTCTCTCCCAAACGGCATTCTCTCGTATGTCTTCAGCCATACCTAGGGTAGGTGGGATAAATCTACTCGCTTTGAAAACCACGGTGTCCCGCCATCTGCCTCTAGCCCCCACTGTACTGGTCTCTTATCCATGAGCCCTGGCTGGAACCTTCCTGAAAACCCGGAGGTGTGGGCCTCTTCCTATGGTTCTGTGTCTCAGCATCATTTGGTATACTCTCTTTTGCTACTGTAGCCCTATCTACTAGCAGAGAGAATTTCTGCACCTTTAGAACCACCACCTGTCTAAAAATTTCCTACTTTGAACCCCTCTCAAATATTCTTGCTTTCTTAACCTCATATAGCACAATGTAAGGAGCAAAACGTGACAGCTTGATGAACTTTGCCGCATATTGCTAAACCGTGAGATTTCCCTAAGTCATATTCAGAAATTATACCACCTTAGCCCCTTTGCTAGTGGCGGTAAAATATCTGTCGAAAAATACCTCCCTGAACCGGCTCTAGGTCATAACCACTGGTATGGGTCTAGGTCATAACCACTGGTATGTGGGTTTAAAATGCCAGCCATGAAATTTATGTTTTCTAAACATAGGAATGCTTATATAGTTATGTATATGTGAAAGTAAACGAATGAAAGTGAAAAGGAATTTTCTGAGGAATTATGTAAGAAATGAAATGTTTTTTTACCATATAAATGTTAAATGTGGGTTGACTTATTTTGTAAGGAATGTATATGAATTTTACTATTAAATTGTGTGGCATGAGATTCAGTGCAAATATATGCTAAATGTGTCAGATGCAGGCTAACTAAGTAAAGTATTGAGAATAAAATATGATATGGACAATATTACCTGTGTATGTTAAATGCAATCATGTAAATGTAAGACAGCTGAAAGACAGCCATGTTAGCATATTCTAGCACATTTCTATGTGTACTAACTGTAGTAGATTCTAGCGCATTTCTATGTAGACTAACAAATGATGGCTAAAGACAAACTGTAGTACGAAAGAATGAAATGAAAACGTTATGCAATGAAATGACAATGCAATGAAATGAAATATGAAACGTGAATGATACAAATGGGAAAAAGTCACTTAAAGTGAAATGCAATGCAATGTTAAGCTATGAACATGAATGGATGTGAATGATTGAATAATGATAGAAAAAGTAACGTATTATGATATTAGAAGGCTGGGATACCATTTTTAGAGAGAGAGAGGAGAGAGAGTTTGTAAATTTCACGTTGAAAATGAAGAACGGCCTATTTATAGACAGGGCTTCGTCGACGAGACACGTGGATTCGTCGATGAGGCACTGTAGAGACTTCATCAATGAGAACATATATTCATCGATGAAATTCAGAGTTCCAATGATACTCTCTCGAGATTCCTTCGTCAACGAGGAACTGGTGTTCATCGACGAGCTTTAGAAGGACACTCGTCAACAAGGACAGGACATTCATCGATGAGGCCTGCTGTTCCTTCTAAAAATCCTTTCTTTTCCCTTATTATCCATTAATCCATTCCATTTATTATATTTTCTATTTACTTTAAATTTCCAGGTCATTACATTCTCCTCTCCTTAAGAAATTTTGTCCTCAAAATTTTACCAACTAATCATGCTTTCACATTATTTTACATTCATTTGCTAACTACCATCATAAGAACTCAACATGCATATCATCATATAAATTATTCAATCATTATTCATTAAATTAAATTATCATTATCTTAAATAGAAACTTATACCTGCTTCTCGGATGGCATCCTCCTTAGCTCAGAGTGTGTATAGTTGAGGTGGCGCACCCCTTCCAAGCGGTACCTACAGCTTTCCCCAGTCCTGATTCTGAGCAGCTACCATAAGCAAGGGTTCTCGGCGATCCTTCCTGTGGTGCCCTGTCTTACCGCACCTGTAGCAATTCAGAGTGTCATACCAGCATTCACCTTTATGCCTTTTATCACACTTCAGGCATACAGAGCCCATTGCTTTTTTCCCTTTCTTCGCTGATCCCTAACTAGCCTCAGACTGATAACTAGATGGTGTAGGTCTCTTCTTCTGCTCTACAGACTCATTGCTACCCTGAATACTCTTCTCCAACACCGAGGCCTTATCAACTGGTTCAGAATAGCTTTGAACTTGAAACCCAACCACCAACTCGTAAATCCTATGCCTCAGGCCTTTCTTAAATTTCCTGACCTTCCTTACTTCGTTTGGGATCAGAAATGAAGCGAAACACGACAGTTCTAAAAATCTAGCCACATACTCCACAACCGTCATATCCCCCTAGGTCAGATTAGTGAACTCCTCAATCTTCTCCTCTTTGACAGATGAAGGGAAATACCTATCAAAGAACAGCTCCTTGAATCTTTCTTAGGTAAAAGCTATCTTTATGACCTTCTAATCCTCTAATAACTTACAGAAAGCCACCGACGCTTTGCCTCTCCAGTCATCTTAAAAGCAACATAACGGACCTTCTAATCATCTGTTCTATCGAGTACAGCTATGATTTCCTCTATCTCTTATACCCAATTCTCTGCTGCCACTGGATCAGGTCCTCCTGTAAAGGCTGGAGGGTTCATCCTCATGAATTCCTTGATACTGTAGCCCTGTCCTATAGGTGGACAGTTTTGTTCCTTTGGATCCTTCTTCATTTCTACTTTAACTTGACGGATAATACCTCGTAGCACCTTAGAGGTATCCATCTCTTCCTCACTAAAGGTCACTGAATCCTCCCTTCCTTCAGCCTCTACATTCTCGTCTCCAAAATCTATCCTGAAAGTAGGACAGAGTAGAGATAATATTTCCATATCATAATCATTAACTTAAATCCAATAAAAATCCAAAATCTTCATATAAGGACCAGTCTCACAATTCAGAAACAAAAACATCTAAGGTTTATCGTGGCTTTTGTGAGGCCATTGGTTGCTTCAAAAAAATCACAAGAAATTGTTGACGTATTTTTGTCTCTATATTATAAAACACAATCCTATACTTCCCTACACCAAACCTATTTCTCAATACCTAACCTATGCATCTCCTATTTTCATCCTAACTTATTCCTATACTCTGGTATAAATCATTTCCTAAATCTTAAAAATCCTAAAATCATTGCTCTGATACCATAATGTAACACCCCGAACCCATAAACTCAGGTCCGGTGTGTTATACCTGATAAAATCCTGATATTCTAATTGCATAACATACGCAGCAGGAAACATAACCATAATCTCTATATCATAATTCTATAATACCAAGATTCCATAATACTAGAGTTTGCTATATCCTATCTAGAAATCCATAAAATCAAACCATCACCTACATTTCCATACATACATACATACATCTCCAGAACATTTCAGTATTTTCGCAACCATACTTTCTCAAAAGACTTAAAACATAAAGACATAAAACATAAACTTAAACTTTGACTTTATACAACTCCTTAGTATATAAAAAATATACCTTTTTCTCTTTACAACCCTCAAAAAACTATAAATCCTCGAGCTCCTAAGCCAGACCTCGAGGATGTTCTAAAAAAGAAACATTCATATTCGAGTGAGACACATCTCAGTAAGGGAAGAAACGTACATATTAAAACAGCTTGTGGCTAACATGAGATAAATAGATATCATTTTAATTACATTTGAAAATCATCACGTAACATTGAAATCATTTTCTAAACCTACACAATCACATGCAAATATTTAACCCACGAAATTACCCAAGGATATGGGTAATTACCCGCTCATACAAGTAGCACCCCTCTGCTCTGATACTTAGATAACCCTAAGGTCACAACTAAAGCATACCATGGCACTTACCTTACTCAGTAAGCCCTCAAGTGTTAGATTAATCTCGTACTCACACAATTCAACAATAGCTTACTGGCAAAGGCCCTAAGGATAGGGAAATCTACCCGCCCATACAAGTAGGTTCCCTTTGCCCTAGTACGTTATGCAGCTACTGCCACATCTGAAGCTACTAGTGCACTTTCCTTTCTTATCAAGCCCTCAAGTGAAGAGTATGCCTCGCGCAATCGTAACATGTTCTACGTATGTACATACTTCTAATATCATAATACGCTACTCTTTCTATCATTATTCAATCATTCACATCCATTCATGTCCATAGCTTAACATTGCATTGCATTTCACTTTAAGTGACTCTTTCCCATTTGTATCGTTCACGTTTCATATTTCATTTCATTGCATTGTCATTCCATTGTCATTTCATTGAATAACGTTTTCATTTCATTCCTTCGTACTATAGCTGGTCCTTAGCCATCATTTGTTAGTCTACATAGAAATGCGCTAGAATCTACTAACATGGTTGTCTTTCAGCTGTCTTACATTTATATGATTGCATTTAACATACACAAGCAACATTATCCATATCATATTTTATTCTTAATACTTTACTTCCTTAGCCTACATCTCATACATTTAACATATATTTGCACAGAATCTCATGCCACACAATTTAACAGTAAAATTCATATACATTCATTACAAAATAAGCCAACCCCCATTTAACATTTATATGCTAAAATACATTTCATTTCTTACATAATTCCCCAAAAAATTCCTTTTCACTTTCATTCGTTTACTTTCACATATACATAACTATATAAGCATTCCTAGGCTCAGAAAACATAAATTTTATGCCTGGCATTTTAAACCAACATATAAACATATATACATAAATAACACATAATTCTTTTTAATACATGAAAAACCTGATTTAATATATAAATTTCCCCTTTACTTGACTTTCAAAACTACGCTAGCAGGATCCCTGAACCGATATCTGCAGCATTCATTTGGACCCTGAATCCAAAAATCCTAACTTAATTAAAATAAATTCCAATTAACTCAAATCTCAAGAAAAATACTTATTTACTACTTCCTAGGCTCCATACAAAAATATTCGTTAAGGAATTCCCAAAATAACTCACTTACCCTGATTTTGGGATGTTTCCCAAACCCCTTATCCCAATGATCAGCTCCTACAACCTTGCAGAAAACGATCCTACGAACCTCGTGGTGGTTCTCGATCGTCAAATCGGGTCAAATATGGCTCGAAATCGAAGAGAGAAGACTGGGATACCATTTTTAGAGAGAGAGTTCATAAATTTCACGCTAAAAATGAAGAACAACCTATTTATAGACAGGGCTTCGTCAATGAGACACATGGATTCGTCGACGAGGGACTGTAGAGATTTCGTCGATAAGAACATATATTTGTCGACAAAATTCAGAGTTCCAATAATACTCTCTTGGGATTCCTTCGTCGATGAGGAACTGGTGTTCGTCGATGATCTTTAGAAGGACACTCATCGATGAGGACAGGACATTCGTCGATGAGGCATGCTGTTCCTTCTAAAAATTCTTCCTTTTCCCTTATATTAATCCATTCCATTTATTATATTTTCTATTTACTTTAAATTTTTGGGTCATTACAATTATACTTGTCATGCTCAAAATACCAATTTATATATTCAATGATACTAATATACTTTATAGATACCAATGCTAATGTCATATTATGTATAGCTCATGAATACTCAATTAGTTAGATGCAAATTTATCCATGTGATCCATAAAAAGCATGCATGGTCAAGAATTAATCAAGTCATATCAAAATTCATGTTTCTAAATCATGTTAATATGCTCAGATTTTCAAAATATAGTGAGCCATTAATCATCAATATTTTCATTTTCTTTAGAGATTTCAAGATACCAATTTGAAGATATACACATGTAGCATATAGCATTCATATAAACATGGAATATATCATATCATGTGCATTGTACTATACTTTTGTTTGGATTGTTTTTGTGTTGCTCAAATATTTCATTTCAAACTTGTTTAATAGTTTTTACCTTCAATCAGTCGGCTGAGCTGCTGTCCATTCGGCTGACCTATCCTTTCTTTTTAAAGTATTTGTTCATTCAGTCGGCTGAGTTTGTGGTCAGTCAGCTGACCTTCACAATTTTTCTACCAAGCTTTCTTCTACTTATGCAACAAGTTTTATTTGCTTCAAATATTCTTTTCTATAGATATCCAAACTTTATGTATCTTAATGCTTTCTAGTTTAAGGCTTGTATGAATCATTCATTAATTGAGGCCAACAATTTTTATTTTTGTTTTTATGTGTTTTAATAAGATAAGCTCTTAAACTTTTCTTTGAGTTTTTTCATACAAGGCTTTTTATCTAGGTACCCATACTTTCTTGGGTCCGGATGGTTTAACAAGTGATGCTTCTTTAATTCTCCATACTTGTTTTGTTTTCACACATTTCCTCTTTAATGGACATTCAAATTTAATATGAGCCCTTTTCTTACATAGAAAACATGTGGTATGTGTGTAGGCATTTGAGGAAGTGCTAGCATAATCTTTAGAGGCTTTTGTGAAATATCCCATATAGAGATACTTTTTCATTTTATTTTCAATTCTATTGAATCCTATGCCTTCTTTATTTAAAGACATTCTTTGTGAGTCAATCATTTTGTCAAAATTTTCTTTTCCTTTAGTGAAATTGTAAATGATTTTGGTTTGATCCTTAATTTCTTTCTTAAGGTCATAAATTTCAGAATTCTCTATATTTTTTCCCTTTTCTTGGTTTTTAGACATCTTAGTAATCTTATCCTCTAATTCAGAAATATATAAGTCTATGTCATTTTCCATATAGGATTGGGATCTCAAGTCTTCTACTTCATTCATCAATGTTTCATCCTTGCTCTCTAATTTCTTGATTTTCAATTTTTTTTCTTTTTCAACAAGATTATTAGACTTTAATTCATTCATCACAGCTTCATACTTATTTTCTATTTTCTTGATTTTTGAAACTTTATCATTTTCAACAAACTTAATTGATTCTAGTTCTTTCATCATTCCATCATTCTTGTTTTTCAATGATATATTTTGTTTAGTTACTTTGATTAGCATCTTATGTACTTTGAATAAATCATTTTGTAATTTTTCATAAGATGGCATGCTTTCATCATTGGATTCATCATTATTAGAATTATTTAAGGATTTGGATGAGGAGCTTTCCTCATCATCCCAAACCATAAAGCAAGTATAAGCAACCTCTTGGTCACTTGATTCATTATCGGAACTACTTGTACTCAAATTGTCCCAAGTAGTGGCATTCATGGCCTTTTTCTTTTTCTTTTTAGAGTCTTTCTTAAGTAGTGGACATTCCGATTTAATATGTCCAGCCTTATTGCAATTATAACATATGGGAATTTTATTCTTTGATTTCTTTGTATTGGTTTCTTCTTCATCTGATTCTGAGTTTTGGATTCTTCTTTTGTTTTTATTCTTTGTCCTAAGAATTCTTGCTAGCTTCTTGTATATATAGGCTAATTCATCTTCATCCATTTCATCTTTATCCTCATCACTAGAGTTGTTGTTTGACGTTTTAAAGGCTATAGATTCTAGGGCTTCATCGTTTCCATTCCTTTCATTCATTGACATTTCATATGTGAGGAGAGAACCTATAAGTTCATCTAAGGAGGAATTTTTCAAATTTCTTCCTTTGGTTATGGCAGTGGCGTTTGGTTCCCATATAGGTGGTAGCCCTCTAAGAATTTTTCTAATCATTTCATAAGTGGTGTATGTTTTTCCTAAGGCATTGAGTGAATTTATTATGTGGGTAAACCTAGTATACATACTAGTGATTGTTTCGTCCATATTCATTTTGAAAGCTTTGAATTCACTAGTTAGCATTTCAATTCTATTATCTCTTACATCAATGGTTCCTTCATAAGTAACTTCCAATTTATCCCAAATCTCCTTGGCTAATTTGCAAGCCATGATCCTATTGAATTCATTCATGTCTAGAGCACTATATAAAGCATTCATAGCACTAGAATTTACTTGCAGTATTTTGTAATCTATTTCAGTCATGTTCTTTTTCTCTTTAGGGACTTGATTTCCATCTACTAGTTTGAGGGGAATTAGGTCACCATCCGTGACAACCTCCCAAACTTTCCAATTCATAGTTTAAATATATATTCTCGTCATTTGTTTCCAAAATGTATAATTTAAACCACAAAAGATGGGTGACCTAGTTAAGGATTATCCTTCTCCAAAAGGAGTTACGCCTAAGTGTGCCATTAAGATTTTTATATAGCTACTAATTAATATTTTCTATAACCCCGCTCTGATACCAATTGAAAACTATGGTGTAGTCCTAAGAGGGGGGTGAATTTGATTTAAAAATTTGCTCTTAATTCCTTTTAAGACTCCTTAACCTCTTTTGCTTCTTTTATTCAATTCTTGACTTCTTTGTTTGATTTAACAATCTTACAAGAACTTAGTTCTTTTTATACAATCCACAACACAATTAAACAAACAATCAAACACACCAAACTTTAAAACCAATCAATCAAATCCACAAAATATTCAATCAAGATGGTTAGTTTGTTTGCAGCCCTGCAGTGAATGAAATTTTGAATCAAGCCATGTTGTTAAATGCAATATAAAATCCAATACTCTTTTCAAAAGCTTAGATGTTAAATAAACTTTCAGCTAAAGAGTCTTTGGGTGTTTCATCAATCAACGTACTCCCTTACGGTTTCCACAAAGTATGGATTAACCAACATACTCCCTTTCGATTTCATTAATCCCAAAAACTAATTAAGCTTAAGTTTACTTAATATCTAATTCACATAGTATATATGATTTAGAAACTTAAAACATCCAAGCAATTTATATATGCTGAAAGTAAAGAGCAAGGGAAAGAGAGAGTGAGACCACGGTTTTTACGAGGTTCAACTTATCCCTAGCCTAGGTGCTCACCTTTGGCAAACCACAAAGGATTCACTAAACCAATTCCTTTTCCAGGTGAAACAACATCGTTTACACACTCTTTTAGTAGGCTAGAGCCCGCCTCTCTAAGTGATATCCCCTCACTCAATCACTCCTTCAATTAGGTAGAGCCCGCCTCTCTAAGCGATATCCCCATGCTTAGCCAATGTTCCAAACACCTTGGAATCGTCAAAAATACTGCAAGAATACAAAAGAGTAGATGCGTACAAGAACACTCTCAAACAGAGTAGATTAGTACAAATTCAGCACTATGTACTTCAACAATTTAAATACCAATATGAAATAGAATTGAAGCTCAAGTGTAGATATCACCAAGGGTTCTTTTGTGATTTATAAAACTCAATATGAGAACCGTAGGTTGATGTTTCACCAGCAATTCAAATGATTTCCCCCAGCAAGAGTATGAGCAATAGAGAACTTCGAGAGAGATTGAGAGATTGAATGCAAGTTTGCTGTGTAATTGCTTGGTTATTAATTTTTTGGGATTAAGGTAGTATTTATAGACTTTTTAGGATTAGTTTACTTATTCCCCAAGTTACTTGGAGCCTCCACCAAGTTTTTATAACGATCATGTTTGAAAAATTGATTTTTAGAAATTTTCCGTTAAGTTCAAAAATTCAAATTCCCGTAGAGTCAGTTTGCTAGACAAGCGGCTGGGTAGTGTATTGTTAGCTGATTACGCTTCAAAACTGTGTAATTGGGCAACTTAACCCGAACTTTACGATTTATATTTTTAATTAAATGTCTAAAATTGTCCAATATTTTAATTAAATGCCAAAATTATCATTCTTGAACTTTATTGCATTATTTATTAAGTTTTGGTAATTTTTTGTCGCAGGAAAATTCCTGGGAACCAAAACCGACACCTGTTCGTATTTCATGCATAACGTTTCCTTCTGAGCTCCGATCGAGACGATTCAAATTTTTGGAGAAAGAAGAAAGGATTATCTACAACTTTAGTGTTTTGAGTTTTGTGAGATATGGGCTCCAGAAGAGTCAGATTTGCGATGAACAGAGAATGAAAAAAATGAAAAAAATATAACAATACGGGTCAGCCCTTTCCGAATGGGTCGGGTCGTGGCTTCACGGATCCTAGGGCACCCAATTTCCCCTTTTTATTCCTCTGTTTCTTCCCCACACAGTAGCCCACGAGGGCTCCCCCTCTCCCTTCTCTTCTTCCTTTCTCTTCTTTCTTTTATTTCTTTCATGTTTTTGTTCTTCTTCTTTTTCAATCTTTCCTTCTCTCTGCATCTCAGTTATTTCTTTCCTTCACCTTATCTTCCTCTACTTTTCTTCTTTCTCTAACCTCTCTATTTTTCAGCCTCTTTCTCACTCAGCTTCCTCTTCCCTCTGCAACTCCCCGCAACAAACACCATTACAGCTGCAGCAGCTTCACGGCACAGTAGCAATACCAGCCGAGCACTCTGCTGCTGCCATAGCAGCAGCCCCATACCAGCACCCACAGTAGCAGCCCGTGCACCAGCTTCCCCTGCTCCAGCTCTCCTCCAGTAGAGTAGCAACACAGCAGCTCCAAACTCACACACAGCAGCTGCATCTGCTGCCATGGCCGCCCTTCTCTCTCTCTCTCTCTCTCTCTTCTTTATTCTTTTCTTTTCTTTCTTTTGTTTTCAATTGCAACAATATATTTCTTCTCTCCTTTAGTTGTTTGTTAGAATTTTGAAAGATTGTTTGAGTGGGTGTTAAGTTATTTTAATTTGTTTAGTGGAGTTTAATATTTATTTATTTATGTTTCTTTTAATTAATGTTATTATTAGATTGGATGGATTTAATTTAACTCCTTTTATTTATTTATCATTCCTTTAGTTCCTTTTATTTATGTTTTTATTGTGTTTTATTTTCATTTAAGTCAATTGATAGTTAAACTTTGTTTCGAGTTCTTGGTTCGTAATAAAAGTTCAGTTTTTAGTCTGCATTTAAATTGTGATTTTGGTTCGTAATTTTTAGTTCATGTTAAAGATTTGATTTTTATTCTGTGCGTGTGTGTGTTTGATTGAGTTTCCATTCCTGCGTGTTATAATTCCTTATTCAAAGTTGTCATCTTTAATTAAGCGTGTTTCAGTGTTTCCTTAAGTAGCCTAGGATTTCTGTTATTGTTATTTAATTTAGTGCGTGCTAGTTTTAGGACTTTAATTTGCGTGTGTATTTAATTTGTTAAATTAAGTCTCCACAATCTTGAAAACCCCCGAATCTGAACTGAGTTCAGTGCAATTTAATTTTGATAGGGAGAACGTTAAATCTGAGATTAAACGCATTCCCTGAGGAGACGATCTAGCCCTTGGGCTTAATATTACACGACAGAACTCCTATACTTGGGATAGCTTCCGAGCTGCTCATTTTTCGAGTGAGTCAAGTTCTTGGCGCCGTTGTCAGGGATTGTTAGTCTTAGTCTCAAATTTGCATTTTTCCCGTCATTTTTATTAACTTTATAAAAAAAAAAGAAAAAAAATAGAAAACAAAAACAAAAAAAACTGAAAAAAAAAATCGAGTTTTGAAAAATGGTTGCACCTGCACCGCGCACAATAATGGATTTTTTGCAGCTTGAATATGCCACTGCATCCTCTTCCACTGTTTTGCCTTATGACGAGCTTAATTTCATGATGCAGCGCGGGAGGACGTCATTGCTACCCGAGTTCTACGGGTCGGAATCTGAGTGCCCATATCAGCACTTAGCAGAGTTTGAATTAACCTGCAATATGTTTTTCTCTCATGCTAGAGCTGACGAATCTACTAGACTGAATTTATTTCTTGTTACTTTGCAGGATAGGGCACTGATTTGGTTTCATTCTATGAGACCTTATTCTATCACTAATTGGTCTGATATGGAGCGTGAATTCCTGCATGCATTTTGTCCCTCACATAAAACTCAATTTTTGCAGGAACAGATTCTTAATTTTGTGCAGCAGGATGACGAGACATTTAGGGCTTGCTGGGAGCGATTCAAGGATTTTCTAAGCACTTGTCCACATCACGGGTTCGACTCATGGAGGTTAGCTAATTTTTTTTATACTGCTCTTACCCCTGATTGCAAGTGTTTTGTCCAGACTATGTCTAATGGAGAGCCCATCAGCGAGGATCCAGATTAGGTATTATCATTCTTTGATTACTTAGCTGACAATGTCCCATAGTGCAATACACGATACACTCAGGCACCCATGACTGCACACCCTATCAGCACAATTTGTGGTGGTGATGCATACGAACCACCAAACTACCCTGATATTCCTCCGCCTCAATACCAGCCACAACAGATCCCTCAGAGCAGTACGCCGTCAAACCTTTTCGAGGATAGCATAGCTCAAATGGTGAACATGCACCAACAATTCATGTAAACTCAAGTCGATCATAATAATGAATTGCGGGATACCATTAATGCGATAAGCACGCAGTTGGACATCTTAGAAAATGAAGAATTGCCCGTGGAACCTCAGCCTAGTCCTCAAGAGTACCAGCAACTGCAACAACAAATACATGATGTTTCTCTTAAGATAGCAGAGGCCACCATCACCTTCAGTAGCGAGAAAGACGATCCCCAATCTGAAATGCTCATCGCCAAGCAAACAGTTGTCCCAACACTGGAAGTTACGGCTAAAATTGATGAATTCAAAGAAAAATTAGAGGAAACAAGCCCAAAAGTGGAGCATTTAGTTGATGATGAGACTGATACTCATGCGGAGTACCAACCTGTGGTACCTCATACTCCGAGCTCAGAAATCGTGAAATCGTCACTCCTGCCTGAGTCAGATGTTAAGGAATCTAATGTGGAGGCAGACTCTCGCAGTGGTATGATGATATGTACACCCGATAAAGAGGGTGACCAGTCTAGTGAGCATATAATTTTCAAAGAATCAGGTAAAACCTTTAATGTTAATGCTTCTGAAGAACTGCAGGTAATTAGTCCGATCACTTTCTCTCAACCGTTAGTTCGTAAAGAAGTACATTTCCTAGACACAATGTTGAATAAAGACCCTTTCTTGTCCACACATGAGGGTCAACCTGCACACAAATTGTTTGCTATTTTGACACTCATTAATTTATCTGAGGTTGATTTTTGTGCAGGTATGAAGACTAATCCACTGTGGCGGCTCAAATTTGGAAACCCGCCGATGCAATTTATAGACCTGCGGCCACTAGACGAAATTCCTCCTGAGCCTCCACCTGATAATTGTGATGTTTTTCTTTTCCTTCTTTTCCTTTTATTTTATCTTATTTTATTTTTTGTTAGTTTTCAGGACCATTTTCTCATAGTTCGATTTTTGTTATTTCACCACTTAGGCACGCTTTACTTTTCCCGTGCACAGTCCTTTCTATTTCCCCTATGCTTTTACATTGAGGACAATGTTCCATTTTAGTTAGGGGGGATGAGCATTCGCATGTGACACTGTGCACGTACACGTACCGGGTTTTTAATTTAAAAAATAAAAATAAAAAAAAATAAAAAAAAATCAAAAAAAAAAAAGAGAAAGAAAAGAGGAGCACTAGAGGATTACACTGCACTATGCCATGCTTAACACTGTATATACCTTTCACATACTTGCGTATAACTTAAGAATGACACACTTGAGTCAATCATGCGTAGTTTCTCTCTATATGATCTTATGACTCCATGAAGAACTGATTGGTAGTACACTCGTGTTAATTTGGCTATATAATTTCCTATATTTACATGACATCTCACGAGGCTAAATAAACACATTCACGTGATTCATTGCACTTAGGGTTTCCTGTGAGCACTGAGAGAGCACCTGTGGCGACTATGACACCTTGTGAGATATCCTTGAGCTATTTATCATCCTTTTAAGCGTTAATATCAAATCAGAGTTCATGGAACTCAATTCTCTTTTTTCTGGATGATTCCTTGTACACTAGTCTTTGTTTTTGATTTGCTAGCCTAGAGGCGACACCTAGTGGGGAGATAGAAACTTAGGTCTTGTAGCCTACTCAAAATGTGAAGGCTGAGCCACCCCTAGAGATAGACTTAGTTCATGGACCAGTATTCGAGCTCAATTCCCATTGATGGTATGAAGATTACAAAAGAAGTGTTATGACTGTCCTTATTGCTCAAGAAAAGACAGAAAATAAAGAATGAGCAGAAAAAAAGAATAAGCAATACACATGCGCATGAAATGAAATGTCAATGCCGGCCCAAATACATATCACAAAAAGTCAAGGACGACGCATATTTTCCACGTATGAAGATTCTTCAACCGATTAATGCCTCAGATGTATTCATGACAAGTTTGTGAATGAGTTGATCTAGGGTGGTCTTGGTTGGATATGGCAAGTAGGTGAGAAGATGCTAGGGTGAAGGACCCGACACCTCATAGATAGGCTAGATCCTTTCCAAACTAGTCCACTCCATATACTTAGCGTTGTTCCTTTTAATATGTGGGATGTTTGATCGCGACACTCCTCCTCACATATGATGAGTGAACCCATTTTCTTTGAGTGTTCTTGAGGGTATACCAGTTAGGCCGAGTCAAAGCGACTGTTCTGTAGGTGTCCACTGGCGTCCTAGGTGTACTGAGTCACACACATCACACACACCTCGAGAGTTTACCTGTTTATACTCGAACTTATATGATTGCATTAACTCTGAATGTGCCACTAATTAACTTCATGTGAGTATACTACTATCAAATCACATATAAACGATGAAACTTGCATGAGTGACGTGCTTTGGAGTCGTGTGCATTGAATATGAACAAGCTTGTGTGAAATTCAGTTATGTTCTCGTATATGAAGTGGTATCATTATGTTGCACGTGCATTAATTTCATGATCACCAGAGTATGTAGTTGTAGACACCACCCTGAGATTCATTCACGTCATTTGCTAGAGACTAGCAAAACATTAGTTGGGGGGTGTGATTACGCGTCAAAACTGCGTAATTGGGCAACTTAACCCGAACTTTACGGTTTATATTTTTAATTAAATGTCTAAAATTGTTCAATATTTTAATAAAGTGCCAAAATTATCATTCTTGAACTTTATTGCATTATTTATTAAGTTTTGGTAATTTTTTGTCGCAGGAAAATTCCCGGGAACCAAAATCGACACCTGTTCGTATTTCATGCATAACGTTTCCTTCTGAGCTTTGATCGAGACGATTCAAATTTCTGAAGAAAGAAGAAAGAATTATCTACAACTTTTGTATTTTGAGTTTTGTGAGATACGGGCTCCAGAAGAGTCAGATTTGCGATGAACAGAGAATGAAAAAAATGAAAAAAATGTAACAATACAGGTCAACCCCTTCCGAATGGGTCGGGTCGTGGCTTCACGGATCCTAGGGCACCCAATTTCCCCTTTTTATTCCTCTGTTTCTTCCCCACACAGTAGCCCATGAGGGCTCCCCCTCTCCCTTCTCTTCTTCCTTTCTCTTCTTTCTTTTATTTCTTTCATGTTTTTGTTCTTCTTCTTTTTCAATCTTTCCTTCTCTCTGCATCTCAGTTATTTCTTTCCTTCACCTTATCTTCCTCTACTTTTCTTCTTTCTCTAACCTCTCTATTTTTCAGCCTATCTCTCACTCACCTTTCTCTTCCCTCTGCAACTCCCCGCAACAAACACCATTACAGCCGTAGCAGCTTCACGGCATAGCAGCAATACTAGCCGAGCACTCTGCTGCTGCCATAGCAGCAGCCCCATACCAGCACCCACAGCAGCAGCCCATGCACCAACTTCCCCTGCTCCAGCTCTCCTCCAGCAGAGTAGCAACACAGCAGCTCCAAATTCACACACAGCAGCTGCATCTGCTGCCATGGCCGCCCCTCTCTCTCTCTCTCTCTCTCTCTCTTCTTTATTCTTTTCTTTTCTTTCTTTTGTTTTCAATTGCAACAATATATTTCTTCTCTCCTTTAGTTGTTTGTTAGAATTTTGAAAGATTGTTTGAGTGGGTGTTAAGTTATTTTAATTTGTTTAGTGGAGTTTAATATTTATTTATTTATGTTTCTTTTAATTAATGTTATTATTAGATTGGATGGATTTAATTTAACTCCTTTTATTTATTTATCATTCCTTTAGTTCCTTTTATTTATGTTTTTATTGTGTTTTATTTTCATTTAAGTCAATTGATAGTTAAACTTTGTTTCGAGTTCTTGGTTCGTAATAAAAGTTCAGTTTTTAGTCTGCATTTAAATTGTGATTTTGGTTCGTAATTTTTAGTTTATGTTAAAGATTTGATTTTTATTCCGCGCGTGTGTGTGTTTGATTGAGTTTCCATTCCTACGTGTTATAATTCCTTATTCAAAGTTGTCATCTTTAATTAAGCGTGTTTCAGTGTTTCCTTAAGTAGACTAGGATTTCCGTTATTGTTATTTAATTTAGTGCGTGCTAGTTTTAGGACTTTAATTTGCATGTGTATTTAATTTGTTAAATTAAGTCTCCACAATCTTGAAAACCCCCGAATCTGAACTGAGTTCAGTGCAATTTAATTTTGATTGGGAGAACGTTAAATCTGAGATTAAACGCATTCCCTGAGGAGACGATCTAGCCCTTGGGCTTAATATTACACGACAGAACTCCTATACTTGGGATAGCTTCCGAGCTGCTCATTTTTCGAGTGAGTCATTAGCTTTGGTGCAATCCCAAGAGGGGGGTGAATTGGGTATTTAAAAAATATCGCCTAGGTCAATCTGTTTAACAGTAGAATTATATAACCTAGGGTCATTCTATGCGATCAATAAATAAACATACACGTGGAATAAAAGTAAAGTGCAGAAAGGTAAAAAGTATAAGCGATATGTTTACGAGGTTCAGCCAAATTGCCTACGTCCCCACCTTGGCTACACCAGCACAAGGATTCCACTACTGCTCACTTAACGGGTAGAGCGGCACCGGTTACAACCAGGTCAATTGAAGGGGCTGACCTTAACCAACACGCCTTACCAGGATGACGAACCTAGCTTTCCTAACCAGGTCTAAGCCAGTCTGAGACTATTCAACAGGGCTAGTCTCCCTCTTCAGGCCCACGCCTAAAATAAAACAAATGATTTGAAATTTTTTGTACATGGAAATACCCTCTTCACAAGCAGATATGTACAACAGTATAGCTCAAGCAATATTGCAAGCACGTATGATATGTAAATATGCTCAGTGCTCTAATGTGTGCTAAACACTCAAATAGGTATAGATAATCAATATAGATCAAGAGTGTATATGAAGAATAAAAGCTCCCCCTGAGTTCTGCACTCAACGCATTTAATGGCTTTTTCATTTTCTAATTTCTTTAGCCAAGAGTTATAAGATTTTCAATGGTTTAATCTTGACGTGAATACTTTAGGCTTATTAGACCAATAGTCACAAAGAATATTCATTAAGGTGATAAGCATATGTTTGCCTCTTTTCTTATGAATATAATACATGTGAGGGGCATAAGTTTGAATGAATTTTAAATTTAACTCATCATGCATAGGTTTCTTTCAAATTTCATTTCATAATCTAGATTTGAAACCTAGTGCAAGTAATTTTAGCCATTCAACATCATTTTGATAAGGTGAAGCTCTAAATGATTTGATTTAATGTTTGAGAGCTTATGAAATGAATTAAAAATAAACACTCTTAAAATTAAATTATCATTTAGTTCAAAAGAGTATATAGAATGAGTGGACATTATTCAAAATGTTTTCAAGGAAGTGAATATGTCCTAACAGACTAGCCAAGGAGCACTCAATATATATATTAGTCATTTATGATCAATAGTGCTATAAACCTAGAATGATGACTACTACTTTGTTCAATGCTTTTAAATTCAAGGATGGGTTTAGGATTAAATGATATACAGTGATATATGGGTTCCCTAAACCACAAACTTGTGCAATGGACAATGTATGCTTAACTTAGGATATCTACATTTAAGCGAGAGTTAAGCAATTTGAATTGTTTATCAAGCAAGAGTGCTTTGTCCATTTTGAAAGTGGATTTTAATCTTAGTAAAACAAAATAGTATATAGAGAATGCAAATACTAAGTTTTAGAATTTTAAGCATAGACCACTTCCAAGCCTTTTAATCATCACTACCCCCTAAATCTAGTCCTAGGGTCTAAGGAGAAAAATAGCTAATTTGATAATTTTAATTTAAATCCATTTTTCCTTAAATCCTACGGGGTTTGCTTTCATGATCATCCATATCATTTCTTTGTCTAGGCCTCTAGCACTTCTCAATAAGCAATTAAGCCATACGTTCCACATAGTTTTGCAAAATAAACAGGTATTGGATATACATAAAAGATTGTTCTTATTTATTCTATTTTTCTTCAATGAGACTAGACTATTGGTTTTATGCAAACAACCTGAATCCTTTTTGAAAAGAATTTTCTCTTTAAGTCCGAAGGGGTTGTTTAGGTTATCTTTCTCACTTGAGGATTCGAAAAATATTTTAGAATGATTTTTAATTTTTCTTTCTAAGCAAATGTTTTTCAAAACCTTCTCAATTTTTCTCCTTTCTAGAGTGGCCTAATATTCTTTCAAATTATTTAAGTGCTTTACCACCTTTTTATTTTTCAAAAATGTTTTCTTCTTTGATATCTCAACTAGAATTCTATGCATTTTAAATGAGGTCTTTTCTAGTTTTCCATATGAAGGCATCTCATCAAATGATTCATCAGAGGATTTATCAAATTGAAAAACACATGAATCATTGCATTCATTCATACCATCACCATTACAAGAAAAATTTGAAGATTCTTCACAAAATATATTATAGGAATCAACAGATGAATCATCATATGCAATATTAACAGAATTATCATTATGTTTAATAGATGATTCAGCATGTGACATAACATAGCATTCAGCACAGGAATCATCAATCAATTTATCATTAGATTTAGTACATGTTATATAGCAGCATTCGCAACAAGGGTCATCAAAAGAGATAGAGTGAGAATCATACACCTCACTGACTGTAAAGGCTACATGCTCATGATTTACCTCCTTTTCCTGGGTCTCTCCATATTTTTTTTCCAGCTCAACCCAGATCTCTTGTGCACTACTACAAGCCATAATCTCATGAAAAATATTAGTATCTAAAGAACAGTACAGTAGATCCATGGCATATATATTTGCATGCATAAAATTTATATCATTTTATTTACTTGACATACAAATTCAAGTCACAATCACCTGCCAGACCCTCCAGTTCATAGATTTTATAAACATGCTCATTCGAATTTTTTAGTGGCTGTAGTTAACACCACAAAACAATGGAGGACTGGTGGGTGACTGTCCCTCACCGAATGGGGATACACCAAATTAATTCATTGCGATCTTTTTGCAAAAATATTTAAGTTTAGTGCAACGAAAATCTGATACCAATTGATAGCTTTGGTGTATTCCCAAGAGGGGGGTGAATTGGGTATTAAAACTTTATTCCTAGGTTTAACTAATCTAACAGCAGTATTACATAAACCTAGGGTCTTTCTAATTAATTATGAACCCAATCAACTCATGTACTACATATAATGAATTAAGCATATAACATACATGTGCTGAAAATAAAAGTGCGAAAAAAAAAATTTGCTGAAATATAAAGAACACGCACGATATGTTATCAAGTTTCGGCCAACTGTACCTACGTCCCCGCCTCTAACTCGCAAGCCCAAGAATTTCACTAATGGCTCACTTAACGGGTGGAGCGGCACCTAATACAATCAGGTCAATTAGCACAAGACTGACCTCAACCTTTACAAACTCTCCTTGCGGGGCGGAGAAGGCCCTAGGTCAAATTCACAGGACTGACCCCAACCTTTACACAATCATTCCCAAGCTGGATTACCGTTCCCTCAGGCCACGCCTGGAAATACAATAGTATTTTTTTCTCAATCAACTTGGTACAGTGATTGTGCTTTTATGTAAAGCAGATATATACCCAAATATGCGCAATGTAATCAATGCACCTCAATGATGTATGAACTATAAGCTCAGTGCTCTACATGTGCAATCAACACTCAGAATAATGACTTTATCTAATCAAGCACAAAAGTGTATATCAAACAAGCTATTCTTTGAAAACTAGATAAACTATATCTCAATCACAAATTAGGGCTTCAAAGATGCCAATCGAAGTATTCAAACAACCTCAAAAATTTTTTCTAAAATGTATGTAGCATAAGCATTGTTTGAAATCTAGCTTTGAAAAATATTTTTACACACAAAAGAATAAGCCCAAATGAGTATTGCAATGATAATGCAAGCTCACTTAACTATATGATTTTTCCCAACCAAAGATTTATCAAATGAAATCAGGGTAAAAATCAAGCTAAACCCTCAATATGAAAATCACAAGCACAAGAGCAAGTTAGGTTTTTAGCAAGATGGAATAATCAATAAAACACTCACACAACTATATTTCTCAAAAGAATGGATGTATTATGAGTGTATGGGCTTGGAATGAACAAATAGGGTTTTGGAAATTTGAGATATTTTTTTTGTCTATTCCTATTTGCTACTCATATCTAATCTAAGAAAATGAACCCCTATATGTAGAGAAAGGGTAAATTATGACCGTTAGGGACACACAAGGTATTCTTAAATTTGTTTAAAAAGGTTTAGCAAATTTAACCCTGTTTAATAAATTTAACCTCAATTAAAATATTTTTAACCTGCCAAGGTTCGGGTGGTTGAACCATGATTCGGTCGTCCAAATAGACAGAGTAATAAAAGTTTTTTTAAATGAGTTCGGTCGGCTATGTCACACGTCGGCAGCCCGAATCAAAGTCAGTAGCCTTTGCCGTGCGGTTTGGATGCCCAGTGCAAAGTTCAGTTAACTGAACTGACCAGTTCGGTCGCCCGAGCCCAATTTGAACGTGTCGTTCGATCGCCCAAGTAGTTGAAAAGTGCCCTAACACAGGTTTGGGTGCCAGAGGACGATACGCTCAAAACGAGTTCGGGTGCCCAAACACAAAGTCAACATGTTGACTAGTTCGGTCGCCCGAGCTGTTTTATACAGCCTGGGTTCAGTCGACCGAACCCTCTCAACACTTTCCATTCAATTCATTCTAGCCTTGATTTGATTCCCCTAATATGAAAAGTGATATAGGAGACTTTATGCACTAAGTGTTGGGACCTAGGGTCTTTCTAAGGCCTTTTTAAGTACACAAAAAAAAACTGGCATTGATTGACCAAACCATAAGGTCTCTACGGTCTTTGAGCTTTAGTTTCTATATGCATTCCATGCATTAATTATTACTGACTATTCCTATATTACTATAACAGACCCATATAATATAAATTACAACAAGAAATAATCTTCTGGGTATTCATGCTTTACTTTCATGTGCCATTACTTGATCTGCTACAATGAACCTGCACATATACTTGAAAGCCATCAAATACCTGAGTATTTGTCATTATCAAAACCGAGTGTGACCTATAAGGTCAACATACTTTTTCTACGAGAGCTGCTCCATTAAGTGGCACTTATCATTTGCTAATAAGTAAGCAGGATTTTTGTTTTCTTTGACATTTTATCTATGAATAATGTATTACCTTTTCCTAGGCCAAATAATAGTTAATCAAATTATTTATAAGTGATACTCTTAACATATTAGACTTAGAGCATGTTTTGACCCACCAAAAGCTCAAGATGGAAGAGAATAACCCCATACCGAATTTAGGCTAGTCCAACAAATAGTCCTTAGCTAACTCAATGTTTTTGCTGATGAATTCGCCAACCTCCAAACCAAGCTTGATATTATCTTCATTCTCAAGATCATCTAGGTCTTCATCATCAACAAGATTTAAATCCTTAGTCGACGAGGAGCTCTTGTATTCTTCATATTTGGCGTAGATTCCTTCTCCCCCAAAATATAATTAAACTAAGGAGTCTTCATAATTTTCAAACTTGATAAAAAGAAAATAATCGAGTCAAAATCCACCTCCTCTGTTGGAATTGGTGTGATCCCAAGAGGGGGTGAATTGGGTTTTAAAAACTTTTTGGCTAATTTAAACAATTTGCCGATTCACCACAGTATCATAACCCATGCAACATGTATACATGTATGTAAAGCGAGTTTAACAATAAAAACAAGCATACACGTGTGCAGTATCTTATTTAAATCAAATGTGTGCATGAGAATAATTTCGACATTAAATAAACATTCATACACATGTTGAAATTAAAATTCATGAATTTAAATAAGATAGAAAGAGTGACACCAAATTTGTTATCGAGGTTCGGCCAAACCAGCCTACATCCCCACCTTGGGCTTACCCCCAAGGATTCCACTATACTTGCTCACTTAACTAAGCGGAGCAAAAGCCTTTTACATCCTCTCCTTACGGGGCGAGGAAAACCCCAGTTCAATTACTAGTCTAAGCCAAACTAGTCTCACTCGTGGGGCTGAGACTCCCTAGTTCAATTCTGGGCTGAACCGAACCAGTCTCATTTACGAAGCTGAGACTCCCCAGTTCAATTAACGGGCTAAACCCAACCGTTACATGAAAACCATTTTTGTACATAAAATATGCTTCTGAAATACAAGCAGAGATGTACACAATAAGCTCGGTAAAATTATGCACTCCAATGATATGAAATAATGCTCAGGGAGTAAGGGTGCTTAACTATATTTAAACCCTAATAAATGTTTTCTCCAAAAAGACATTTCAATAACACTATAGGAGAACCTAGGGTTTTTCTCTTTCAATGATTTTTGCACAAATAGAATGTATATGAAAAATGAGTATTATGTTCTCCAATCAAAGATTTATGCAAGTTAGAAATACTTGGAGAATCTAGGAGTTAAGCCCAAGAAAAATATTTGTGCAATAAATATAGTTCTCCCCAAGAATATTTATCAAAGAAATAATCTGGGAGAAAACCCTAAGCTATACTCTTAAGAAAGTGATTTTCAAATACGAATAATATATGAGAGTGTAAGCATGTATATATAAAAATAAATGCCCAAAACTAAAATGCTCTCTTCCAAAATGATTTTGAAATAAGTAAATGGAAAGAGAGTTGGAGAGTTTAGTTTGAAAACTTTTACCCCAAAGAAGAAATTTTTGCAATAAAAATGAGCTGGGGGAACTTTGATTAACATATGATTAGAGAGAAATTTAGAGTTAATCAAAGTTGCTAATCTAGAGTAATGAGGGGGTATTTATAAAGTTTGTGAAAAATATGACCGTTGGGGACACGCTCGGTATTTTGGAAAAGTTTAATTAAGTTTTAGTGACGTTTTAAACACTTAAAAAATATTCCAACCTGAGAGCACCGGTCGACCAGAAGACTTTCGGTCAACCGAAGTTCATGTGGCTCGGTCGAGCGGGCCAATTTTGAACTTCAGAGTCGGTCGACCAGGAAGGGCGATTTTTCCAAATTAACGCGGTTCGGTCGACCAGGGTGAAAATGAACTAAAGGTTCGGTCGACCGGAATAGGCGATTTTTCAAAAAAGTGAGGTTCAGTCGATCGGGACATTTTGAACTGAGAAGTTTAGTCGACCAAGTTGTTGGGGCATTTCTCGAGGACCCTCGGTTGACCAGAGCGTTGGAGTACATTTTGAGCTCGGTCGACCAGGCAGTCAAAAAGTTGACTTCCTAGGAGGTTCGGTCGACCAGGGCCATTTGAACTACAAGAGTTCGGTCGATAGGGACATGGTCAACCGTTGACCTGGACCTAGGTTCGGCCGAAAGGGCTACAAATGAACTATGAGGGTCGGTCAATTGAAAGTGCAAAACTTGTGCATTTTGGTCTTGTTTGAGCCAACGATCACCCTATTTCAAATGACCAAGTATGGGTATGTATAAGTGAGTGTCCTAAGGTCATTTCTGGGTCCTTTTTTAAGACATCAAAAAAATCTGGTGTCGGTCAACCAAAGTTTTTGTAAACTTTCTTCTAACCCCCGATTTTGACCCTAAAGCTATTCCAAAAACTTTGTATGATTTTGGTCTATTTAGAAAAGAGTTTTTGGTGAGATGTGCTGGTCCCTAGGGTCTATCTACGGTCATTCTGAGCATTCAAACACATCATGCAGATGTATGCAATATTACAGACCAAAGATAAAAAATAAATGCATATACAAATTAAAAACAAATGTCTTCGTCTTTTTACTCTTCCGACTTCACAGAATGCACTTGATTGTATAGTCTTTAAGTACTGCAAGCTTCCATCACCGTTGCCTTATGTGTGTGTTAAATTAATGGACCTGTTCACATGCTAAGTACATACATAAGAAACATGTGCATTGTCAACATTAAAACAGGGATCAGACTCAAAAAGTCAACATCCTCAATATGTTCAGCTAAGGATTTCTCATAATTTTGACGGATGGTGGGCTCGATCTCTTCATCTTCTTCTATACAATTAGCCAATAAATCATTCGCATGATCTTCATTGCTAATATTATCAATGAAAATATTTTCTTGTCCTCATGTTACTAAATTTGGATAAAGTCGTCATAAACGATTACTCAGTCATAAGGCAATTGTAGGGCAAAAGGTGTTTTCCACCTAGCTGATAAATCATTCTCATAATCATCATAACTAATAGTATCAATGAAAAGATTTTGTTGTCCTCATGTTGTTGAATTTGGATGAAGTCGTCATAAACGATGTCTCAGCCATAAGGTAATTATGGGGCAAATGGTGTTTTCCACCTAGTATCCTGCAAAAGAATATGTTGGCTAAATTTGTCATTTGCAATTATAGGAGATGGTTTGATCATGCTCATAGAAGAACAATGGGTGAATTGTAGTGGAGGCTTTCATAGGTGATTTTGTTGTGAATCTTGAATTGCTAGACATATCTCTTCGCATACTCTCCATCCACAATCTCATCTCATATATGGATCACCCATGGTTGTCTTCATTGTGGTCGTTGCCTTGTGAAAGGAGTGAGTGACCGCACAAAATCTTTGTTTAGGCTATTCTAGTTGAATCATCTCCAAGTTAGCATCGGTGAGTATGATTGTCTTCGGCAACATTGTGTCTTTATCTTGCACCTCTAGTGATTGATGGCATAAAGTGACCCATGCGGGCGCACCTAAAAAATTGATTAAAAATAAAGCATCTTTTGAAATAATGATGTACTTGAGACAGGGAGATGGTGGATTGGTTGTGAATAGACTCGTTTGTCAGTCCCAATCAAAGGTGTTAGGATAAGGATAATGAGAGTTGTAGAAATCGTAAAAAAAGGAAAGAAAATAAAGAAGTTGGCTAGAGCTAAAGTAGAAGAGAAAGAAAGTGAGAGAACAAGTGATAGAGTTAAGGAAGCAAAGATAATAAGAGATAGAAATAGAAGGATGAAGTGGTATGGAGGCCAAAATTATAGTTGTTTGTCATATTGCGTAAACTGAGTTGAATGTGTTGAAGGTTCATTACAATTGAAACAATTACATATTTATACCCTCCCTAAGTCAAACTTGGAGTTACAATTTGCCCCCAATTGTGCCCAAAATGTAGCTATCATTACAAGTCATAAATTCGAAGAATTTAAAGGCTTATTCATAAATTGGGACCATTTTTAAGTATTGATGGTCCAATTGTTATAGTTGACTATCATGCCCGTTGATTGCTTTCACCCTATCACTAATGATTGAGCAACTTTCCCTTGATGACTAAGCAATCTTTGCTTGATGATTAGGCAACCTCTACTGCTTTAGTTGGAAAATAATTGTTTGCTTCATCTAGTGAGTGGATAACCCTCTAGACTGATGGACGATCTTCCTTGTGATTCCCTAGATGATTTGCCAATGAATGATTCACTTTGCATGAGCAACTGCAAATGTCCAAGCAACACTTATCACATTCATTACCTAAGTGACCTATTATTGTAGTTCTTATCATGACTTCAAGTTAAATGATTTGCCTTTGTTTGCCACATGCCTAGGCAATAGTTATAGCCAAGTGACCATTACCATATCCCAAGACGTGCAGAACAATGGCACTACTCAAAACCAACACGGAATTCTACATCACTTACCATTAGAACTAAATTCTAAAATTTTTTTAGTACATAAGAAAATATTTTTTTTTCATATATTTTTTATTCTCTTTTTTTTTTTTTTTTAGTTCCATTCCATAAATCACATTAAAGAAACTTTCTTTGTGACAAAATTTGAACAATTTTATTCTTCTACTCATTGCACTCAAAGGAAGTACCTGACTCTATAGGAAAAAAAGTGTCCGAAGATTAAGTTTTTATATCTTTGAAATGATCAATAGTCTAGAAATAAGGCATCTTATTGCATCACATGCCAAAAAATAAATGGATATGAGAACAACAAATAGTGTTAACCCAAGGAAGAGGGCTTCCTTACCTCTTCTATTTTCATGAATCAATTCATTTTTAGGATGTAAATGAGTCAAATGAGTGTAAGACCATTCTATTGAAATTGGACCAGAGTTCAAAGTTCAAACTAGTTGAATCACTAGAAGAATTAAGTTTAAATTGTATAATACTACTCAAGAGCTTAATAGGGACTAACTAAGCTTTTTTTTTTTTTTTTATTGCTATTTTATTATATAAGGGATACATGCTTTATACATACATTTAATATTATTAAATTCTAAAATTTTTTCATTCATATATTTAATGTTATTTTGTAATCAAATCAAGCTTAATTAAGCCAAGATTTCAAGATTTGAGGACTTGTAACCGAGTCTCACTCCAAGTTGCATAATTCTAAAATCAATGAAATTCAAATTTCAAGCTCAGAATTTTTAAAATTGAGCCAAGTACTTCATCATCCACTCAAAATCCAAACCCCTGCTAATTTGCATGCAATGCTTTCCAATTCATCTATTTTTATCAACCCATGTTTGCAGTGCTAAAAATACTCCAACGTGTGTATATTTTCACCTTAAAAATTGTGAATTCCATTATTTGGGTTCAAAATTAAATATACCCTCCTAATATAAATTATTTCCAAGAAAACAATGAACTATGATTTATCAATCAGCCTCGATGTCATTTGAACTTAAGACATGTAAACGAATGGAGATCATGTACATTGCAACCTTAAAAATTGAGATTAAAGTGAATACATTGCCAAAATTTGAACAAAAACGTTGTGTTTACAATATCCTGCATTGCATTTGTAAGAACTCATTAAATCCACACCCCTCTTAAAAAAATGCATCCATCTATAAGAACATATAGTCATTAGCCGCAGCAAAAACATGCAGCAACTATTTTTCCGATCACCAATGATTTAACAGCCTAATGTTTCCAAATTCCTCTGCACTAGATTCTTCATATCAAAGAATGAATGTCTGGAGAGAGAGAGAGGGAAAAAAAAAACTGGCATATTTGCACCAGAATATTATACATGTGACTGGCATATTTGCATCATCATCATATTCGCCAAGATGGACCTTTTGAAACATCAATATGATCCCTAAAATAACATATACAGAACGATGAATCAAGGCGAACGCATATTATGCAAACCCACTCCAATCAGTTCCTTGGAGCCCTATTCTGAGTATCAGTGAATTTAAATGCAACTCCACATGCAGGGTCTTTCATGCTGCTACTGAGGCCACATCCCATCCACAAGCAGTTACAAGCCAATGCTCCATAAGTACGACTCCCTGGATTGCGCAACTGTGAGTGCTGACCGAGCAATAGGGTCCCTGCTCAAGAAATATGTGGCCGAACAAAGAAAGCCGACTTCTGGTTTCCAATTTTACACAATGCTTGATATGCAAAGATGGAATTCTAGGATATGTAACCTTTTGCAGCCCATTCAGACCGCAAAATCAGACACCATGACCAACATGGTATCTACAATAAAATAAGTATGCAAAATCTAAAGTAATGGCAACTTTTTTTGTGTAATAAAATTTGATTGACTCCATTTTCTTTAAGCTTTATTTATTTATTTATTATTTTTTATACAATCTGTTGTTTCTTACATGGCATTTGGATATAAGAATCTATTAGCTGCAATGAAGGCCTTAAAAATTGTAGCCATTGACCTAGCTGATGACATAGGACTAATGATGAAATGTAAACTATATTTCATACACAATTTTTATGATTGAGCGGCATTCAATAGGGATTGGGGGTGTTTCAAATTTCAAAAATCAGACAAAAACACTTGCATTTCAGAAAATGGATTTTAGGACTTGGATTTGGATTTTTGTGCAGATTAGAACAAAAAGTGGTATAAAGTAGTACTAAGTTTCTTCCAATCCACAGAATTCCAAATCCAAGCTCCAAAATCCATGCTCCAAAACACTACCTTAAGAAAAATATTTTGACCATAAAATAAAGCAGTGTTAATGACATTTAGATGCAAAGCTTACATTCAAATTGATGCCTAGTGGGATTTCTTTGTGCGTTTTGAGGGCCTTAGTGTCTCTTTTCTCGCATCCTCCGCAGGTTTTATGCCTGGAAATGGCTGCAAGCATTTTGAAGACAAACCAGAAATGAGACCTGGCTAACATAACTCATCATTCTAAAAACCGCCAATAACCACAACACAGATTAGATCTTCAATGAATAATGGGCCTCTGGTGCCAATCTAGATCAGAAGTAAATGTAACTGAATTATCTAACCAGCCAACATCATTCCTATTGCCTAGTTAGTACTATTTTTTTTTTAACAACATAAAAATATATTACTAACTAGAACAAGATACTAAGAGAGCAAGATGGCCTTCAGAAAGCAACATAAAATATACAAGAAAGTACAACCAAACCATGTTAAAGCTGGCACCCAATCTTCCTATTGCCTAATTAGGATCGACCACAAATAGGAGTGGTTATGGTCATCCAGTATATTCGAACTGTCATGCATGAGGGGAACATCGTATATGTCAAGATCAAGTCCTTTCACTCCTTTTGTATAATAGAGATATGAGAATAGTTCAAACATGAAAATTTAGATTCAAATAGGCAACAAATAACAGGCTCCTCTAGTCCTTAGATTCCACGAACATATCAGAGAAGATTAAATTGAACATATATAGAGCACCAAATCATCGCCAGAATGGTGTATCAGTGTTTCACACATCATACAAATCTGCAACACAGCTGTACATATCAGACTTTAAAATATAAGTCTTAGGCCTTGGGAGGCATCTAACAGCATGAACATGTGTCACAGGCCGAACACTTCACACCTTGTGAAAGGCCATGCCACACTAGTTATAACACTCTTACTAAACTAGTCAGCCAAAAGTATACTGTGTTTTCACCACAAGGACACCTCCACAACCATCATAAAGTAAGCGGAAACAGTAGCAAATGAGAGTCACGCAGTAAACTATAAAGCAAAGCAATTCATTATTCACACCTCCATAGGCATCATCTGTGTAGTGAGGGAGGCAAGTAGACTAAACAGTTTACAAAAGCTAGTGAGTTTTACAATGACTAATGAACACTCACCCTTCCACAAAGAGATTTCTATGCTATTCTAGCTCTGGCACCAGGAAACATTAAAATGACCAAGTCCTGCTCCCATTTTACACTAAGGCATTATCCTACTTAAAGAATAAAACCTACACTATTATTTACATGATCATTACTCATCCCATTAACACAAGACAAGTTGACACAGGAGCAAGCATAATGCCCTAAACAAGCTTGGATTGTGATATGGCATTGAAGCTTTGAGATGGATGGAGCAATTTAACAAATTATTCAATTGATTAAAGATCTTCCCTAAAAAGTAAAGAAATTTTAGATTTTAAAAAAGAAAAAAAAAATTCTGCATGAAGCTTAAAAAATTAAGAGGGATAGGAAGCTTCTCAACCCCAGAAAAATGCAGCTAAATGATGCTTCTACATGCAGCTTGCACTTCTAATCTCGAAAGTCAGGCACTTGCAAGTTGATTTTGCACTTGGCAGTACTACTTTCTATATTTTTTATGCTTTGAAGGTTGATTTCATCCTTGTAGTTTCTTTACTGACTTATTCTCCCATTAAGTTGATATACTATATTTTTGCATTTTTATATTTTTATAATTATAAAATTTTAATACATGTACACATGCAAAGTCCTGCCTATGCTTTTTGAGATTTTTTCATGTTGCCCTGTCTGTGTTGGGTCATATTGCATGCCCAAGGATGTCAATAGGATGAGGTTCAAGAACAGGAATGATGGCCAAAAGATCCTTCAGTCAAGACCAAACTCTGCTTCTTCAGATAACGTCTCAGGGCTACCTCCCCCCTTCCTTTTTCCCTGTTCAGAACAGGGAACATCTACCAAGCCAATTGGAACTCTTGATTCATTATCAAATCAAAAGGATTTGAAGGCAAAATATACTCCCCATTGATTCCACTTTAAGCCATCAACTGATCTAATAACAAACCATTTTCAGATTCACACACTTCCCATTTTAAAAACTGAATCACTAAAAGAATTTTCATCTGCCAAACGATTGCAACCCACCTCTAATGTCAAATAACATAGGACTCATTGAACAAGGGTACTTGTTTCAGACAAGTCATTATGAAATTGCTTCACTTGATCATTACCTTTAATGTCTGAGCACACCCTTCGAACCAGAATGGATAACACACCCATTTAACAGCATCTGCAGATTCCTGGTTTCCTCCTAATTTATTAAAACCCACAAAGACTTGGCCATAGGCATCTTAGTTTGCTTCAATAAATTATTACCATCCATTTCCATAACAGCCAACTGCTCGCCATCTGCTCTTTGTCCTACAGCATAATGGCACTCCTACTCCTTATGGACCTCACATGTTTTAAGTTCAAAACCATCAAGCAAATCCAAGCCCATTCCTAACTTCTTAATCATACCCTAGCCTTCTGCCGCTTCTACCGCAGAGGGTTTATAAGGCCTTTACTCTCAACCCATTTAAAACACCCCACTTCTTAAGCCCAAAAGCAGAAGGCCCATTAGTAACAAGGTCCAAATTATCCCATTTTTTAAATGACAATATTTTTAAATTTTAAAATGAAATCACAAATTGTGTACAAGAAGGGTCAGAAACAGAGAAGGAATCCCCCGACTCCCTACAGTTTCGGACAGCAATTCTCCAACAGGGTTCTTCTCCTTTGCCAGAAAATTCCTGAGCACATATGGCCTCCGAAAAAACACTCACCCTCCCTCCATGATTCTCCACTCTCTTGCAGACCCACAATCGTCACACAGTAACCCATGGAGCATCTGCTCTTTCAACCCATCTCTTACGGTCCCTTTATCCTTCAGCGCATGGAAAAAAGACAGCTGTCCTGATTTTTTCACTCCCATGGGGACATAAAACAGCTTGGGACCTTTCTTTCTCCTTTCATTTCTCCAAACATAAGAATTGACCCCTTCCATTTGACAAGAATTTCAAATTAATGACTCCTCCATCTACTCTGTAGACTTGAACACCTGAATCCTTCTCAAGCCTTCCATTTTCAGACCAAATAAATCCATCTTGCTTAAAATACAGAGCAATTCATCATTTCACAACAATAAAATTGTCATATGTCTTGCGGCAAATTCTGGAATGCGAAACCAATTGATCCAAATTGAAAACCTTCTTATCAACTTTAGAATTAAAACGAACACCCATAAAGACTACTCTAAGACAAATGAAATCACTCGCCCTTGTCAATGGAGAACTCAAGACTCATCTATCACCGCACCGTGCATCCAGACAAGGAGACTGGTTTTTTGGATAGAGAGAGAGAGAGAGAGAGAGAGAGAGAGAGAGAGAGAGAGGGGGGGGGGGGAGAGTAAACACATGACAGTGTGGATCAGTAGTATGGTTTATTTTTATATTCTTTTTTCCATATAAATTCTGTCTCCACACTTGACTATGGGTGACCTTATCTTTCCATTTAAACTCTACTAATTTTTATTTTCCATACAATGCTTCTTCTTCTATACAACAAATAGGAGTAGATAAAAAAGGAAAAATAATAATAATAATAAACTGGACAGTGTTTCTAATTGTCATACATCAAATTCTACAATGTTGATAGTGACTTAAGCTATGAATATACTCTTACAACAGTGAAAAGTAATCCACACATTAAAGCATCATTTGGTCTGTGGGATCTTTCAGCATTCTCAAGAATGCAATGCCCAAGACATCCCATTTTCACACTTCTTTTGGGACAGGAAAGTGATGTGGCAGTAATGTCACATTCCCTAAGAATGAAAGATTCCAACAAAACATGAAAATTTCAATCTCATATTCCCCCATGAATATCCTTCATGCCCATGGATATTATATATGAGAATCCCATTCCAATGGGCATCTTATTTTTGGAACTAGTATCATCTATGAATATATATTAGGATTGAGTTCAGTTGTATTTAGATGCAACACATGGCGATACATTAGATTCTTTTTATGTATCTTCTATAATAATCTATATAAAAATGAGTTTAGTGTGCCACATTTCAAATTTTCCTTCTAAATCCATTCTTTCCAAGTGTCCAGGTTATATTTTAGGGCTCTCTATCAAAGGAAAAATAAAAAGGCATGCCTAAAATATTACGCTCTCTCCCTTATTAAAGCAAAAGTGAGAATCATCTTTGTTCAGTCTGAAGCTAATGCTTTTAAAGATGGGGAAAAAAAGGAAAAAGAAAAGTTCCATGGCCATATAATATATACAAATTTTGAACCTTCGAGGTGCTTTCCGATTGACAGCTGGACAATGTAATTTCCAGGAAAAAGAGGGGTATTTCTGGGATTTTTGAATGTTTTGAGGTGCTTCCCTGTTCGCAGCTGGTGTGGTGGCTGTTGGACACGTGTTCAGAAGCTTTTTGTTTTTCCTGTTTTTTTTTTTTCTTTTTACCTTTTTTCCCTCTGTACATCCATGGGAGAGGGCCCCAACCGATTTGTTTTTTTCCCTTTGTTCTTAACTTCTCTCTCTCTCACATACACAGTGGCAGTGGACGCTCATCAAAAAACCTGAAGGTTGGGGCTCTCAAGTGGTATTTTGAGAGCTGCCCACATTTTTTTCCCCTGGAAGTTGACATGCACTATTCAATGAAACCCTTTCTTTCTTTTTCTGTGGAGTTGTCCCCTGCATGGTTGCCAGCTTTCATTTTTCAAGTTCCTACAATCCCTCACCCAAGTGTTCAGAAAAAAAAAACATTGTATCTCTTTCCAACGTCCTCTCTTCTTCCTTCTTCTTGCTTCTTCTCTCCTCTCTCTCTCTCCCCACATTCTCTTTTGGCTGTAGTTCCTTGATGCTGTCATGCATCATTTTGGTCTCAGAGCCCAAACATGATCACACCATTCTTCCATTTTCAATTCCCCATTTTCCCTCATTGAATTTTTTTTCACTCTCCTTTAATTATCTCTTTGTTCCTTCAATGTTTCATCGTTCTTTATTCTCCCCCGCCCCCCCCAAAACCCATTTATCTCTTTTCTTCCATATATTCCCTCTCTAATCTCTTTTACTTTAGAATTCTGCAATTATCTCTCCCTAGTTTTTATCTTTGGTTCTTTCTGTTCATCCATCTCTCTCAATCTCCCATCTCAAAACCATCCACAAATTTAATACCTATACTAGATTTCAGCCAAAGTCATCCTCTCTGCTATGAAATTTCAGTCAAAAAAATTACAGCTGCTGCCCTTCAATTTCAAACACCATTCCTATACCATTTTGCAACACATCCACCAGCATCAGAAATAGAGATCCCTGAAAGACCCTTCCCCAAAAAATGCATTGCTGTCTGACCACAAGTCTGTTCCCATGTGCTGGCACAAGACATCCCAGCCATCGGCCTCTCAAAATCCGTAAATTCCTTTGTTTTTTTCCATCACACCACCATTACCACAGAAAACTCACCACCCTCTGATCTACCTTTCTGACAAATTTCATCAGCAGAAAGTTGCCACAGCAACTCACATGCCAATGTAAAATTTTCCCTATTCTACACATTCCAAAACCATAAATATTTGCTTCTAGCCACTGTTTTGAATTTTTTTTAATACAAAAGCTTGCAATTTGTAATTTTTTTAAAATAAAAGAAAATTATTCCATTAAAAAAAGAAAAATGTAAAGAAGGAGAATAAGAAATCCTCCAAGTCAAAACAGGAAAAAAAATACAAAAATACAAAAAGTCGGCAAAAAAAAAAAAAGAAAACATCAATCAAACCCAGAAAGATGGCCAATCCATTTGAATTTTAGAGAATGTAACTCCTTTAAAGCAACCAGCCCGAACACACTAGAGCGAGGCTAAGCAATGAATCTTATCCCATAGGCCATAGCAAGGAATATTCAACTTATTCCAGTACTATACACCTATTCTGTTCCAACTATAAATGCCACAGCACTGCAAAAAAGCACATAGCCACAATGCTAGATTATCCTTGCTTCTACCAAACCCTAGGAAACCGAAAAAAAAAAAAGATAGAATAACAAATTTTCCACCATGTCTGACAAACCCAGCTTCTTCCCAATAAACCAAAGAGCTTATTCCACATTTTCCAAGCAAAATCACAGTGCAAAAACAAATGAGAAACTGTTTTGGAGCTGTCAAAACATAAAAAGCACACATCTGAGAAACTGCCTTCGAAATTCTCCTACTCTACAACACATTGTTAGTGTTAATTTAAGCACAACCAACCAAATAAAGTATTAACTTTTGGGGAAACTTTGGCCTTCCAAATTATTTTGTGGTGCAGAAAGGAGAAATTTGCACTAGTCAAAGGATCAAAGGATCAAAAAACAGATTTGCAAAAATAAAACCTCAAAGTATCCAAAGATCAAGAAGGACTCTCTGCTCTGAAGGAGAGACGGCAATTTTCCAACATCATACACAAAGATGAAAGCTCCTCCACCTCCCTATCATTAAAGATCTACAAAAGTGGAAATTCCAAGAAAGCACAGGACCATCCAAAACCTAAAAAGAAGAAATAAGAGCATTATGCCCCAAAGCCAAGTGATAAAGATGAGGAGAAGAAATGACATAGTATTGTTACCCACGCAAATATCTTCCCAGAAATGAATTCAAGAACCCTCATCATAACAAACTTGGCATAAGGAAAGGAAAGGGGGTTAAATCTGAGAGAGAGACATTCACAGACTTTCCAAATAACATCTAGATCCCAAACTATTATCCCAACCATTCACATGCAATCCAAGCCTACTTTTAATGATTCTATACCAAATAAAGGGAACTGCCAAAACTGCTTAGCCAAAAGGGAACAACCAACTTTCCAAGACCCAAATCCCCCTCCATTTTAAATCTACACACCACTTCCCACCTCACTAAATGATCCCTCTTCCCCCAACCCCCAAAGCAAAGAAAATCTCTTGTAATTCTCTCCAATGAATTTTGTGAAATTGTTTGATAAAAAGGTTGATTGCTCGAGTTTGATACACCTTTAAGGTATCCATCAACATTGCTAGCATCAAAAATCAAACCTGTGATTTGTAAGTTGTCTACTTGTTCATAAAAGTTTGTTTAATTACCAAGAGATACTCTACAATATAAAGGAGAAATTTAGATAGTTCTAGAGAAATTGAGAGTCAAGTTTGTGGTTTTACAAGAGTAGATTGAGCATTGTGGGCAAATTGTGTTGGACGACTTTTGGTGATTTATAGTGGCAATAGAAATACATAAATCCAACATGGTGACAAACTATTTGAAAAAGAAACAGCGTTTGTCATACTCAGGGCACAATATCAAGCCATTCCATACCTTTCTCAAGTGTAGAGAATATGTTGACCTTATAAGTCAGATCCTGTTTTGATTATAACAAATACCTTGGTACTTAATGTTTGATGAGTTTGTGTGCAGGATCAATTGGAGGTTTCTATATGATGCACGTGGACTTAAAGAAAATAAAAACCCGGAATATTTATCTGTTGTATTTCTATTTTAATTGGGTCTGTAATATTTAAGGCATTATAGTCTGTAATAATTAATGCATATCATGCATGATAGGGTTTAAGTTCAAAAAGACATAGCCTGACCTTAGGTTCCCCATGCATGCATAAATGAGTGCCCTATTAAAATTGAGTTAATCATCATATGAATAGGGACAGCATTTCAAAGAGAAAAGGACCGAAAATGCCGAAATGGGCATGTTCGGTCTTTCGGCATGTTCGGTCGACCAAATTCAATTACACTAAGATCCTCGATCGACCGAACTCCCACCAAGTCAACAAGTTGACCGCTCGGTCAACCGCCCAGAAGTATATAGGCAAGCCCTGGTCGACCAAACCTCCCTGGGTCAACATTTTGACCGCTCGATCGACCGACCAGAAGTATATGGGCAACGCCTTGGTCGACCGAACCCCCACGTGGGAACTGCCAACTACCCGATCAACTGAACCTCCTAGTTCAAAATGACCTAGTGGACCAAACTGCGCGGATTTGGAAAATCGCCTTTGAAACCCTCAAGATGGTCGACCATACTTTCAGTTCAATTTTTCCACGGTCGACCGAACTGGACACTACGGTCAACCGAACCTCAAGTTCGGTTGACCGAGCCTCTTGGGTTGTTAAATTTTTACCGAGAGTTAAACTGGGTTAACTTTAATTAAATTTAATCTTTTTCAAAAATACCCAGCGTGTCCCCAACAGCTATATTTTTTCCAAATTCTATATATAATCCTTCATTTGCAAAAATTAAGCATGGATTAGGATTTCAGATTAGGAAAAATTCTCTGAAAATATCTTTGTCCAAAATCTCTATTCATACCTCTTCAATCCTATTACAAAAATCTAACTCCTATACTCATCTAGTCATTAATCTTGAGAGAAGGTAATGTTCTTCATACTCTTTGTATAAGCTAAACTCTCCCTTATTTATATTTGATTATGTGTTGATTTTTGGAGAGTCAGCTAAGGTTTTTCCCATAATATTTCATTCATAAATATTTGATTGGGAAAAACCCTTGTGTGGCTTAAGATCTTGCATCCTCATTACAAGTTTTCATAAGCTTGATTTGTGCTTTGATGAAAACATTTTTAGCAAGATTGAAAACCCTATTATCTACTATGCTTGATATTTGAGAAACGTAGTCTGAGATATCTATTAGGGTTATAGAAAGCTTATGATTAATCACATTTCAAGCATGTTGGCTTGACATCAAAAGCCTCACTCTCACATACACTCATTGATTCACATCCTATTTGAGAGTTACCACATTGGTTAACAAAATCTCACTTGAACTTGATATCCTATCATATGTGAGGGCATTATTTGGTTGAGCATATTGGTACACATCTTCTTACTTTAAAAAGCATATTTGGTTGTACACAAAAATTTGTATTTCATTATTGTATTCCAAGCAAGGGCCTGAAGAGGGAGACTAGCCCTGGTAAATAGTCCCAGATTGACTTTAACCCGGTTAGGAAAGTTACGTGCACCATCTTGTTAAGGTGTGTTTAGGTTGAGATCAGCCCCGCTAATTGACCTGGTTGTAACCGATGCCGCTCCACTCGTTAAGTGAGCAATAGTGGTAATTCTTGTACTTTTGAGCCAAGACGGGGACGTAGGCAGTATTGGCCGAACCCCGACAACATATCGTGTTTGCATTTATTTTTTCGCAAATTTATTTACTGCACGTGTATGTTATATTGCGAACCCTACGCAGGATTTACTTTCCGCATATTAATCTTATCTGCGCATTTGGGATTGCTTAGACAGACCCTGGGTTGCGAAATAATACTAATATCTTACTTAACCTAGGAGAAAAAGTTCAAAATTCCAATTCACCCCCCCCCCCCCCCTTCTTCTTCTTCTTGGGAATACACCAATCCTAACAGAATATGTTTGCAAAATCATCATTGATGGAAGATGCCCTATGAATGTGATTTCTAGAAATAGGAACACTTTTATGCAACTTCATCAAGAACCTCACCCAAAGCTTTATGAGATATCTTGGGTTGATAACACTACTTTACATGTTAATGGACGGTGTTCAGTTCCTATCCAATGGGTGACTTGAGAATTTCGGTGTGACATCATACCCACAAATATTGGTCATGTACCCCTTGGCGATCATTTGGGTGTGACTAAAGGACATGAAAGCAGGCCTTTCACTATAAAGGTAAGAATATCATTTTGAAGCCTACTCTACCAACCAACGGAAGACAAAGATTCTGACAATATTGATCATGTGTAACCCAACTTGAAAACGATACAACCAAGGAAATGCATGTTTTTGAGGACATAAAAAGTCTTCAAAACATTTCTATTGTTGAGTTTATCATTCCTGATGTGTTCATTATTGCCAATTCTCAATTCAAGTCTTTGATGCCACCAAAGGAACGTGGTTTCTTTCTTCACTCAAACATCGAATTTCAAAGAATTTAGGTCCATTCCTTCTTACTTCTAATCCAACATTTCAGGATTTGAGGCCAAATTTTATCCAGCTTTGGGAGATTAGATGCAAGGCAAGAAGCTAGACCACAAGTAAACCTTCGTTGGAGTGCCGAAGACTGATTCAAAAGATAAGCCACCAACTACTCCAAGGTATGCTCTCCCACCCAAATATCCTCCCAAAACTAGATCCCATTACCATTACTTGCTTTGAATCAAGTTGGAGGAAACAACAAGCACAACCTGGCAAAAAAAACTTCCAAGGACTCGCATAAGAAATATTACCACTTCATACTTACTTCCAATAATCATGAGCCATTCGGAATTAACCCACAGGTGGAACCTCCATAACCATTTTCTCATTAGAGAGATGCTTGATTGCTTATAGATACCACGTTACTAGGCCCCACACTTTCCTCAAGCTTGGGTTACATTTGATTGTAGAACATGAATGGTAGTTATAATAGAAGTATTTGGTAGTTTATTACATATAAAAAAATAAAAAAATAAAAAAGAAAAAAAAAACAGAGAGCAAATAACATCATGAAACTTTTTTATGAATCCATAACAAGGAATAACTATTCTCGTATTTCACCATGGGAATGTCTATTCCGTTCTTATTGCATGTTGGATGAAACAATAAGGAACATATAAGGAATCACAATTATCTCTATCCCCAAATTTCTCATTGTATTCAATCTTATTCTGAGGAATAGCTATTCTATGAACCAAATGTAACCTTAGATCTCCTAACCACCACCCAAGCAACAAGATGATCCATCTTATTCTTCCCCGTACCAGACCAAAGGAAGTGATGGAGGATTACTTGCGGATATTTCTAGGCAATCATGTTTCCTTTAAATTTTTTTGATTTTATATTAGTTTGGGGATATTTGTTTATTTCAATAATTTTTAATTTCTTTGTGGTTGTTTTGACTTTTGATTGTTTTGGGGTTATTTTTTAATTTTTAATAGTTTTTTTAGTGTTTCCAAGTTACCTATAAATATAGGCTTAAGATGTAAAAATAAGCACCATTGGATGGTTAATTGAGTCTTACTTATTTCTCTTTCACAACAGCCTCTTGTTTCTGACCTCTTCTTCATCCTCCTCCTTTCCTTTCCCTCATTCTTCTCTTCTTCCTTCTCCTCCTTCCTATTTCTCTTTCTGTAATGTTTCTGTTCTGTAACTTTTGTTTTGATCCCATGTTATCCTGTTGTTTCTCCCTTCTTTCGTCTTTTTTTCTTCTTCTCTCTGTTTCTACCCATCACTTATCTCTCTCTCTCTCTCTCTCTCTCTCTCTCTCTCTCAGTTTATCGGTATCTGTCATACATCAATTGGCACCAAAGCATATTCTGTTCCAGCCACAATCCCTCTGTTGGCACCACTACAATAGCCCCCATTATTGCCCACCCATCTCCATCCCAGGCCATCTCATCTGCTGGTTCAAGCCTCACTTTAATCCTACCATCTTCCCAACAGAAAAACCCCCAGAAAACAAAACCATCACTCTTCCCCTTCAGAGAAACCCTAGAAAACAAAACTCTATGCCTTTTCCCTTGAACAAAACCCCTAGAAAATAAAATCCTAACCCTTCTCCCTTTCAGCAAAACCCCAAACCCTCCCCCCTTCAACAAAATTCTATCCCATCTCAACTTCAGGAAAATAAATAAATAAATATTTAAAAAGTTGCTGCCACTGTGAGGATCAAAAAAGGAGCAGAAGACTGGAGAGGGGGAAAAACTTTTTGCTGCTGCAAAAATAAAAAATAATAAGAAAAAGAGCAGGAGAGCACAGGAAAAAAGAAAAAAAAAACCTAGAGTACTGCTTCTAGAGTAAAACTCTTTCTGGAAAAGAAGATTCACCGACAGAATTATGTCTTCATCGCCAGCTTTACCAAAATTTTGTCATGTCAAAACTGAGACTCCCCGAGAACCACCATAACATCTCTCATCATCAAACTCCTCTGCTTCCCTTGTCATAGTTCCAGCACCTTCACCATTGACTAGTTGCAACACCAAGTCACATGAGAGAGCAAATCCCAGGTCTGTTCGTCAGAGTGAATCTGCTGAAAGAGGACACCAGCCTGTGTGACTATCTACGTAACCAGCCAGTTGCCCATACTCAATATCCCAATACAGGGATTTTGATCAGAGAGATGAGTAATTGACTGCCACTGCGAGACATTGACTGTGTTAGAAGAGATGTTGAATATGCTCTAAATAAATTGAAGATCTACAGCAAGATTGTGAAGAAAACTGAAGAGAAATTGCATTTCCTCGTGAGATATTGACTATCTGATCTGCATCTTCTCTTCTATATTGGACTGTCATTGCAAATCCCAGTGTCACTGGAGGATGAATCAAGTTTTCCAGTATAAATATTTAGACTCAGCTGTGATATATTGAGATTTATTGAGATAGATTACTTTCTTCGCAAGATTTTGATGCGGATTTGATAAAATCCAACTTCAAGTGTTCAATATGTCTTTTTGGAGGAAAAATCAGCATCATCAGCACCCAAAATCAGGTTTAACTCTGAGGTTTTTGGAATTTATAAGATATTAAGAATTATTGTTGATAAATTGGAGAATCAAGAACTACGCGACCAACATTTTTAATATTTTGCAAGATATAAATTTGGAAATTTTTGGAAATATTAAATCAGATACTATGGTTTTATTGAGGATATTGCTTGTTCCAATGGAACTTTTTCCAGGAGAGAAATTATAAATTGGCTCTTTTATCTTGGGATTTATTTTGAGAACAATGAGGCACCAGAAAGAAGGACAAGATTCACATCTTATAAGCTTGTGGGCTATGTGGGATAGGATACAATACACCAAAGACAACAAGATAAAGCTCAAAGCTTGTTAAGAATGAAAAGTTTGTTAATATCAGAATTTTTCCTGACAGTTATGATGAGATCATCTTCCATCTCAACAGGAGAAAAGAGTCCTTATTTTAGACAACATGAGATTCCAATCTCGAAATACCCTATCAATATGAAATTTTGAAATAGAAATTGTTGTTGCTGGGGACTACACATGATGACAGAAAAGATGGAATTGCAAGTGAACCTGAATTCATCGTTGTCATGGATTGTCATTATGGAAATGAAAGCTCCATTGATTGTGTGGTACACATAATGCCATCCTTGAAGAGCAAGCAAATGCAATAGAACAAAATTTCTAAGCTTGTAGAAGGGTCCAAGGAGCAAGCAGAAAAATTCAATGAACTCAATTCAAAGAAAAAACTTTTTAGAGGATAAAATTGTTGAACCTTATGCAAAGTTTGCTCTTAGGACATCTTCCAAAGTGTGATAATTCTCCACCTATCGACTTCATCAAGAAGGATTTCAATAATTTGCTGTTAACATTTGCATGTCAGCTGAAAATGAACAATTCCAAGTAGCATGGCTCACACACTCCTTGCTATTTTTGCACATTGTAAAACTTGAGGTCGGGTTTAATCTAACAAACGGAATTTGATGGATGATCACTTGCAGATAAATTTAGCCAATCATGCTCCCATTGAAGGCTTAAAAATTAGGGTCTTTGTATTAGTTTGGGGATTTTTTTCATTTCAATAAAATTTAATCACTTTCGAGGTTATTTTATGATATTTGATTATTTTGGGATTATTTTATAATTTCTATAATTTCATCTTTAAAGTTTCTTGGTTGCTTATTAATACAGTTATGATGTAAGAATAAGAAACTTGGGATGATTCAATAGTCTAACATATTTCTCTCTCACAACAATATCTCTCTTCCTCACATCTTGTTTCCCTCTCCCTCCTCACTTCTTCCTCCTTTTCCTCCCTTTTTCCTCCTCCTTTCCTCTTCTTCATTCTCTTTCTTTCCTTCTTTCCTTCATTTCCTATTTCTCTTTCTGTCCTGTTTCTACTCGATAACAAGTGTCTTTAATCCCATTTTTTGGACCGTTGTTTCTACCTTCTTTCTTCTTCTCTTCTTCCCTCTGCTTATATACCTTGTTTTGTCATGTTGTTTCTCCCTTCTTTCTTCTTTCTTCTTCTTCATCTTCTTCTTCTTCTCTTCTTCCCTCTATCCCCTCAAATCTCTTTCTATACTGCATCAGAAAGTCTCTCATACCCTTTCCAAAACCCAACCTACACGTGGCAAATTTGAAATGGGGTAAAAAAAATATATATACAAGAATGTTAGAAAAGGAAGCACTAAAAACAGTAATATGACCCTCTAACAATAGCTATGCCCTTTTCCACCCTTCAACTCAACTACTCAATCCCAGAAAGCAGCAAACATAAAGGAAGGTCTAAATAGGAAAAAGGCAAGGCTAGAGAAACACAACCACCCAAAGCCTTGAATCCTTCTGAGTCATTATAATCCAAATTAATGCCAGCCACTCTACTCTTGCACATGTTCATCTTCAACCCCTAAAATCTTTCTCTAGTTGCACACCACTATGATCTTTATAATACTATTTTAATATAATATTAAAATAGAAAGCAATAAAAAATGAAAGCAGTATAATTACTATGTGTTGGATTTTTTGTTAGTTATGATTGTTAAAATTTTAAAACATGAACTTAATAATTTGCTACATATTCTTGGTAAGTTTTTGGATGAAAATATGATTATTAAACCAAGGGTGTACAATAATCTTCTTGATATTGCGATCAGGCAGACATCCTTTTCAACTCAAGCACGCAAAATTTAAATCTAGTGCAGCCAACGAGCTAAAATGCATAAAATAACAAATAAGAGAGCACAAGTACTAATTACTAACCTCTTCCCATTTTCTTTGAAGCTCCAAAAGTTCTTGACAGTATGAAAGGCACTCCGCATGGTATACAGCAGCTAATTCTTTTATCAAGGCCTTCCTTCTGATTATACCAATCACTTCAAAAGAACCAACAAGAAAAAAGGTTAGTTTAACATAATCAGGAAAAATAAAATAAAAAGAAAAGTCGTGACTGGCGCAGGCATCATGAACATGAAAAGAGAACAAAATCCTAAATATTGAAATCAAGAACGCCTCCAACAAAACAACAAGACGACGAACAAATAATGCGCAGAGCAGTTCCATTAAAGCATACGCAGTACAAAATTGGAAGATTAAGTTTGCCCCAGCCTTCCAACAAAGAAACGTACATGCATATTTTGCAAGGAATTAACTCTAGAACATAGTAGAAACCCGAGAGAGAGAGAGAGAGAGAGAGAGAGAGAGAGAGAGAGAGAGAGAGAGAGAGAGACTTCGGCTGGGATCGAATCGAGGAAGGGAAGGAGAAGGATTGTCCTCGGAGGCAGGCGGCTGAGGAGGCGGAGGCGGAGGCGGTGATGGATGTTCTTGTTTTTGCTGCTCGTGGTGTCCCATCGGAGAAGACGAGTGAAAAGAATTATCTGATTGCTCCTCCCGCTGAATCAACCCTAAAACCCCACACCCACACCTACGCCCGAACGGAGCTACATTTCAATTCTACGCTGGAAAGGTAATTTCTGCATGTATTCTCCATGGGTTCTAGTTCTACCCTCCAACCCAAAATTCTATTTGATTTGTTTGGCACGGTGTCTCTACTCAATTTATAATTATTTTACTTGCATGTTTGAAGGTATTCTAAATAAAAAATAAAAAATTTACTTAAAGTGCATTTGGAGCATTGATTTAGAATTGTAGAATTAAATTTGAATATATTTAGATAAATTTTAATATAATTTTATTTTATATTTTTTTTCAAATCAAATACAAATTCAAATTCAAATTTCTTAATAATTTTAAAATTTTTATTGACATGTTCCTTGTATTTTGGAATATTTCTATTTTATTATAATCTAACCGAATTTTGTTCAAAAATTTATATGATCCAACAATTTTGATTCTTATGTTTTCATTTCTAAATCATTCAATTTTTTAAAATCCTTATGTTTTCATTTCTAAATTATTTAATTTTTTAAATTAACCCTATTCTCCACTAAATTTAGCTGGTTTTACTTTGTTATCTTTAAAAAAAAAAAAAAATCACACACACACACACAAATAGTAGTGAATATGTCGAGAATAAAATTTTCAACCAATAAAATTTTAATTTAAAATTGTTAGCCTTAGTGGCTACATTATCCCAAACTATTGTGTTATGATGATTTCAACTCATTTGTGATTCTTACTTTAACTAATCTTTATACATCAAGTTTAGTACAAGAGCAACATGACACTACTGGAGTAAGCATGAGATTAGGTGAACTCTGATGAAGCATGATCAGAGCAAGAAGTACCCAAGTACAGCCAACCAAAGCCTATGTAAAGTCACATATGTATTATTGGATGTGTTTGAGGTAGGAATATTTTGTAACTCTTGAAGTTATCATTTTAGTAAAAATATTAAGAGTTGAGCAGTTGCATTTGCATGCTAGTTTATAGGATATCAACAACAAACTTAATAAGTTTTCAAATACATTTTATACAAGATATCTTATAATTAAATAAATTTTCATAAGGACAAATTGTAAACAAGATTAGTATTATAATATCTCATAAACTTGATCCTGATTTATTTAAAACAATGATTAAACACCTGAAGGAATATAACAAAACAAGTGCTTCGACGGTTTCAGCAAAAGACCAAAAATGAGTTTGGCCTACAAAAAATCGTCGACGGTTTGGTACGGTGACTCAACGGGCTAAAAACGGCTAGTTTTCAAAATAGTTTTTTAATAAAACCCCCCAATGACCATACAACAGCTAGTTCGCCCCTTTGCCCATAAATACAACCTACTTGCATTTATTAAATACATTGATTATTGATTAATTGGTTGTTGCAAGCATTCTAGTTCATCATTTGCTCAAATCTTTCTTGCTTTTTATTGTTGTCAAGAATCATTTACTCAAGAGAGTAGTGTGAGGCTTTGTATTGTAAAGAAGGAGCATCATTTGTATCAACTATCTTCTTTGTACTTTGGATTGTAAAATGGTTCTTGGTGAATCAGAGGTTCTTGGTGAACCATATTGAAGGAGGTTCTTGGTGAACTCCGTGAAGTAGCTCTTAGTGAGCATCAGAGATTTGTTCTTGGGTTGTAAAGTCTTCTCCGTCTTGAAAGGAGATTGCATAGTGGAATGTGCAATCCTTGAGTTGGTCTCCAAGGCGTGGACGTAGGTTAGGTATTGAACCACTTTAAAATCACAGTGTCAAGCTTTTCTCTCTCTCTCATTTACTTTATTTACTTGTGATTTTTACTTTGCCAATATTTGTGATAAATTATTTGTATCTTGCCAAAGTTTTATTATTTTGTAGACAAATGTATTATCTGCGAAAATAGTCTATTCACCCCCCCCCTCTAGACATACTCTTGGAGCGACAAGTGGTATCAGAACTAGTCGCTTGACTTTTAGAGTAATTTTTAGAGTGCAAAGATCAATTGACGAATATGATTGATTAAGGCACCACTCGCCCAGGGACAATCTGTTAATCGTCCACCAAGATTCAATGGGAGCAACTACTCAGCATGGTTTCCAAATGACCATTTTCATCCAATCTCACGATCTCAAAATGTGGCGAGTTATCACAAAGGGAGATTATGAATTCAAAGATGACAAAGGTGAACCTAAACAAATTAAGGAGTTGTTAATCAACGAATCGAGGTTAGTTCAACTAAGTTTCGAGACTAAGAACTTTCTTTGTTGTGCTGTGAGTGATGAAGAATACAACCGTATTTGCGGATGCGACACCACAAAGGAAATTTGGGATAAGCTTAGGTAACATATGAAGGTACGTCTCAAGTTAAGAAATCTAAAATTTATATGTTGGTAAAAGAATATGAAATGTTTAAAATGGAAGAAGGAGAATCAATTACTTCCATAGTTACTCGTTTTACACAAATAACAAATGGATTAACAGCACTTGGTAGGGATTATTCTATGGAAGATAATGTGCAAAAAGTCCTTCGATCATTATCGGAATCATGGCATGCAAAGTCAACAGCCATTGAAGAAGCAAAGGATCTCTCAAAGGTCACCTTTGATGAGCTAATCGGATCTCTCATGACTTATGAGATCAAAAAGAAAAATTCAACACTTGAAGTAGAAAAGCCCAAAAAGACACTGGGCACACCACCTTAAATTCATCAAGTCAGAAAGAGATAGTGGAAGAAGAAAAGAGTGACAATAAAGATGAAGTGGCTCTTCTTACAAGAATATTTAGAAGATTTCTATTGAACAAGAACCCTAGTGAGCAAAAAGCAGAGGTAAGAGCCAGCATGAGGTGCTATAACTGCAAGAAAACTGGACACAGGATGGCTGATTGTCCACAATTAAAAAACAAAGGTAATAATCAGCAAAGGGACAAGATGAAGTACAAAGCCATGATTTGGACAAGCTTTCAATCGATGGAGAAAATGAAGATGAAGTAGCAAACTTCTATTTAATGGTGGAGGGTCAAGATGACGAGGTTAGTTCCGATGATGAATATTTCCCTTCTTATAATGAATTTTAAGATAATTGTAGAAAATTATATGATGAGTTAGTTGCAATTAAAAGAAAAAATAAACATCTTGAAGAAATACACTCAAAAGGAAAACAAAAGGAAATATGTCATTGTTCTACTTTAAAAGAAGAAAATGCATCTTTGAGTATAAAAAATGAAGAACTTGTTAAAAGTTCTCAAAAAGATCATGAACTTTTCCAAAAGAAAATTGAAAACTTGAAAAATCAAATTTATGAGAGTTTAAATGAAAACATGACTTTGAAAAAGAAAATTTAGGATCAAAGAAATATCATTTATAAATTTACCAATGGGAAATAAAATTTTGACAAACTACTTGGAGCTCAAAGAATTGGCATTTACAAAAAAGGTTTAGGTTATGGTTTATCCTCATCTAAATCTATTGGTTTTGCAAATCTTTGTGTCAAAAGAAGCTCTTTACCAAGTAAAAACACAGCACCCAAACTAAACCCTTTACATGTTAATAAAACTTGTGTATACTGTGAGAGAAAAGGTCATGTTCGCTTCACTTGTCCTTATAGAGGAAATAGAGGAAAAGAAAGGAAGTTTGCATGGGTCATCAAGAAAACTAACCCCCTAGGACCCAAGAAAGAATGGGTACCAAAACAAACCACCTAACTCTGTTTTGCAAGTTTTCTTGAAGACCACATCTATAAAGAACAAATGGTTCCTTGACAGTGGATGTCCAAGGCACATGACAGAAGACGCTGAAAAATTCGCCTCTCTTACCTACAAAAAGGAAGGGTTCATGACTTTCGGGGACAATGCCAAGGGTATAATCATTGGCAAAGGTAAAATAGGTAACTCATCATTTTCAGTTGATAATGTTGCACTTGTTGACACATTAAAACACAATTTATTGAGTACTAATCAGCTATGCGAAAAGGGGCTCAATGTTATATTTCAGTCCACTCAATGCCTAATAAATTATTTAAATGGAAAAACTATCCTGGTAGGACATCATGAATTTAATATCTACACTATAGAGTTTGATGGCATTAAATCTAGTGATATTAGATGTTTGGTTGCAACTAATGAATCAAGTTGGCTATGACATAGGAGACTTGGTCATGCTAGCATGGACTTGTTACATAAATTATCTTCTAAAGACTTAGTTAATGGCCTACCAAAATATAATTATGTAAAAAAAAATTTATGATGCATGCCAATATGGTAAACAAATTAAGTCACCCTTCAAAACCAAAAAGGTAATCTCCACAACCAAACCCTTAGAGTTAATACATCTTGATTTATTTGGGCCTAATGACATTGCAAGCATTGGTGGAAAATTGTATGTTTTTATGATTGTTGATGATTACTCTAGATTTTCTTGGGTTATGTTTCTTGCAAACAAAAGTGACACTTGTAATGCTTTCATAAATTTCTGTAGCAAAGTTCAAAATGAGAAAGAGATACCCATTGTTCACATTAGGAGTGACAGAGAAAGAGAATTCAGAAATAAAGAATTAAAAGACTTTTGCAATGAAAATGGTTATTCACACAATGTCTCCGCACCAAAAACTCCACAACAAAGTAGAGTAGTTGAAAGAAAAAATCGAACACTCCAAGTAGTGGCTAGAACAATGTTGAATGAACATAGTCCTACCAAAATATTTTTGGGTTGATGTTGTAAACACAACATGCTATGTTAATAATTGTGTCATCATTAGATCCAAAATTGGTAAAACTCCTTATGAAATATGGAAGGGTCAAAAACCCAATATATCACACTTCAAGGTCTTTTGGATGTAAATGATTTATTCTAATTGATAGAGACCATTTGGCGAAATTTGATCCAAAATATGATGAAGGGATTTTCTTAGGGTATGCTATGAACAGTAAAGCTTATAAAGTGTTTAACAAAAGAACCTAAAGTGTTCAAGAGTCAACACATTTAGTTTTTTATGAATCAAATCCTTTTGCCCTTAAAGCAATAGTTGATTTAGAGGAAGATGATCAAGTAAATATGCTTAGAATTGAAAAGGAACTTGAACAACTTTGAATAAATAACAAACAAGAAGAAAGTTTCCAAAATGACAAACTGATCATCAAGAGTCACAACCTTAGGAAGAAGCTGTGAAACCAAAAGAAGTAGATCAAGATCTCCCTAAAGCCTAGAAATTTGTTAAAAATCATCTTAGGAAATCTATTTAGGGGAATTAGTACTAGATCACATCTTAGGAGTGGATGCAACCACATAGCCTTTGTATCCCAAATTGAACCTAAAAATTTTGAAGAAGCTGAAAATGATGAAATATGGATCATGGCTATGCAAGAAAAGCTTGATCAATTCGAATGAAACAAAGTATGGGAACTTGTTCCTAAACCCAAGAACACTTCAATAATTGACACAAAATGGGTATTTAGGAATAAGAAAGATGAAGATGGTAATATAGTAAGAAACAAAGCAAGACTAGTTTCACAAGGGTACAATCAACAAGAGGGTATTGATTACGATGAAACATATGCCCCTGTAGTAAGACTAAAAGCCATTAGGATGTGGCTTGCTTTCGCATGTTACAAAGAGCTCAAAATATTTCAAATGGACATAAAAAGTGCTTTCCTCAATAAGTATATAAACGAAGAGGTCTATGTTAAACAACCCCCAGGTTTTGAGAGTCATGCACATTCTGATTATGTATTTAAACTCTCAAAAGCACCTTATGGACTTAAACAAGCACCAAGAGCATGGTATGACTGACTAAGTAAGTTTCTCTTGGAAAATGGTTTTACAAGAGGACAATTTGACACTACCTTGTTCTTAAAACACAAAGGAGATGACATGCTAATTGTGCAAATTTATATAGATGATATCATCTTCGGTACTACAAATGAAAATATATGTGAAGAATTTGCTCGATCTATGCAAAAGACCTTCAAAATGAGCATGATGGGAGAATTAGAATTCTTCCTTGGTTTACAAATCAAGAAAATTAAAAATGGAATCTTAATAAATCAAGATAAATATGTGAAAGACATGCTCAAGAAATTTGGACTAAAAATTGAAAAAACTAAATCAACTCTTTTGAGCATGACAACCAAACTTCAGAGTGATGAAAATGGCAAGAAGGTTGACCAAAAACTCTACAGAGGAATGATTGGTAACCTACTTTACCTGACTTCTAGCAGGGCGGATATCATGTTTAGTGTTTGCCTATGTGCAAGATTCCAATCATACCCCAAAGAATCGCACTTAAATGCAGTTAAGAGGATTTTCAAGGATCTAGTAGGAACATGTGACTTAGGTCTTTTCTACCCTAAAAATGCACCATTTGATCTTACTTTCTATTCAGATGTAGATTACGAAGGATGCAAAACTGATAGGAAAAGCACTAGTGGCACGCGTCACTTTTTAGGACACTCACTCGTTTCATAGTTTTGCAAAAAGCAAACCTCAGTAGCACTTTCAACCACTGAAGCTAAGTATATAGCCGCCGATAGTTCTTGTGCTCAAGCCTTGTACATGAAGCAATAGCTTGAGGATTTTAAAATCTTAGTGAAAGGTACTCTAATTCATTTGTGATAATACTAGTACCATTAGCATTTCCAAAAATCCTTGCCTACATTCTAGAACCAAACATATCGAAATTAGGCACCATTTCATCCAAGAGCATGTACAAAAAGGGGATATTGAAATTGTCTACATTAACACTAAATACCAATTGGCCGATATCTTGACAAAGCCCTGTAAACGAGGATAGATTCTGTAAAATAAGACATGAATTTAGTATGTGTACTCCTCAATACATCTCTTAAAATTATGAGGATCATTATGCATATTGCAAAAAGGGAAGATGGTTTGGCACAAGACCAAACTGTCGATGGTTTCAGAGAGCCCAAAAACACTGTCGACAGTTTTAGTCAAGCAGTGCGTCTATAAATAGCAAAAATCCCAAATTTTAGAAACCCTAACCTCCTCATTCTCGAATTCTCATCCTCCCCACTCTCCAATCACTCTCATAACTCCTCCAACATGTGCTAATCTTCCATTTCCATGGCTTCCAAGCATGCAATGAGTAAAGCAAGCTTGTCAAGAAGGAAAACCAAAGTGGCTGTTCGAGAACCCTCGCCCTCTTCGCCATCCAACTCCTCTTCTTAGCAATCTGAGGAATCTGATCCATCTTCTCAAGCTATAGAACAATGGAAAAAGTGCTCTGAAGAATGGCAACGCCTCTTTACATCCCAGGAAACCCACCATCGATAGCAAACCGTCACATCCAAGTGGAATATTGTGAGTAGCAAAATTGTTTTGTTGATTTTCCTTGAAAAACATGTTCCTACTTTCATCGATAAGTTTAGGATAATATTTTGATAATTTTTTATGACATACAATGACTCCGTATACCCTAAGTTAGTTAGAGAATTTTATGCAAACTTTGTATCCGATACTCTTGAGGAACCCGCACATTCCATGGTTAGGGGTACGATAATCCCTCTAGACGCAGAGTCACTATGTGAAATACTTATGTGTGACCGGTATAATGTCCCCAATATCCCTAGCAAAGGCTGGACAATGCATAGGGAATGGTTTAACTCTCACGAAGCATTAAAACTAGTAACTGGCGATCCTCTGATTCTGGCAATCGCAAAACCTAAAGTCAAGGATTTAACTATCGAATTTCAAGTTTTGCATCACATAATCAGTTACAATGTCATCCTTAGACATGGTGGACGCGACACGGTGAAACTTGTCGATGTTTTCATGATGTGTTGTGTATGACATGATCGTGGGATTGATTTGCCTTCTCACATTATGCACGTAATAGAAGACAACTTGTGCAAAAAGACTAGATGTCTACCTTTTGGTCGTCTCTTTACAACTATCTTCCTTCATCGTGATGTATGCTCCACAGGTGCTAAAGAGGAAACTCCTAGATTGGAAGATGCATATTCAGAACTCTCCTTGCACCATATGCATTTTGTCCAAGATGAATAGACATCAATACGGATGAAACCAAAGTAGCAGCAAGCACCCATTATTGAGGAAGAGGAAGTTATAGCAGAGGAGGACGCAGTGGAAGGAGACCCTGATGAATATATGGATATACCAGAGGGTCCTGAGCCGACAAATGCATTCATTATGCAGCACCTTATAGGCTTGAGTTAGGCATAAATGCCCACATTGACTCTATGGAGTAGCATATAAATGCTCGCATTGATGCTCATTTTACTGAAGTTCTTGATCTTCTCCGACGACGTAACTGAGACCTCTTTTTTTATGACGATCAAAGGGGGACAGAAATTTTATTGGTGTTGATGCTGACTGACTTATGCATGTTTTTTGTTGGCTGTTACTGATGCATGCTTATTTGTATTAGATGGATATCTTTAAAACTTTAACTTTTGTTTAAATTTTATTTTTTGTTTTGCTTAGTTAACAGTATTATTTGATGAAGCTTGATAGTTGTTTGAGTACAACTATTGATACTGTGAGCAATACTGTTATATCTCACAGGTCATGATGCTTAAGTTTATCACAGGTTATTTACATATGGCATACATGACTATTGTGTACTACTGCTTGCCACTATGTGAACTGCTTATTTACATTGTGATATATGTAAATTCATTTGGAGTTAAGACTTGTTGGATAGATGGTTTACTAGTTGGATATATTGTTTAATATTGTCTATTTATTGTACATAATGTATAATTATTATAATACCATCTATTTGCTAAATATATTGTATATTGGTTGGATATATTGTTTGTTTGTTGAAATATTGTCTATATGTTGGAAATACTTTTAAATGTTGGATATACTATTAGAATATTGGATATACTGACTTTGATTGAAAAGTTCAGTTTTCGCTTGTTGATTCATATTAAATGAACTTGCAGAACTCTGCATAATTATGAAATATAAAGTTGAATACTTTTATCACGCATAAAATGTTTACAGTAAGGGTGAGTAATGTTTTCTTAAACTTCAAACAAGCATGCATATTTTGAGGAGGAGTTTTTAAGATATATCCTACAAGAACACTAATGGTTTGCCATCATAAAAAAAGGAAAAATTGTTAACCTTAGTGGCTACATTAATCCAAACTATTATGTTTTTATGATTTCAACCCATTTGCGATTCTTAGTTTAACTAATCTTTATACATCAAGTTTAGTAAAGGAGCAACATGGCGATATTGGAGCAAGCATGAAATTAGGTGAACTCTGATGAAGCATGATCAAAGCTTACTTAAGAAGTACCCAAGCACAACCAACCAAAGCCTATGTAAAGTCACATATATATTATGGGATGTGTTTGAGGTAGGAATATTTTGTAACTCTTGGAGTTATGATTTTAGAAAAAATATTAAGAAAGAGTTGAGCAATTGCATTTGCATGCTAGTTTATAAGATATCAACAACAAACTTAATAAGTTGTTGACTTAACTGGAGTTTTCAATCCTATTTTGATGATAACAAAATGAAGGATGCTTTAACATATGATGTTAAGTGATGCGTTTTAGGTAAAAGAACTCTCAAGGTTGATAAATTGAAGCTCAATGTTAATCTAGTGAAAGCACCTCAGAATATTAAAGGCAATGAATAACAAATGAAGAAGCTTAAGGGCAAGCAAACTCAAAGTCAAAAGTGAATCTCAAAAGGCTGAAGGAGGCTGAAGGATTTAAGAAGACCATAATTAGAAGAACTGTTGTAAGTACTTCAAAACCAAATGTCATTTAGATTTGTGAAGCTCTTATAAAAACAAAAGAAACTAAGAAACACTTTGTTTTAAAGAGCTTAAAACATGTTTTTGAAATTAAAGTAACAAAGGTCTTAAAGGAAGGAAAGTGTTCAAAATAAAAATTGAATTTCTGATAAGCAGTGCACCTGACAAATGACTGTCTGTCTATGGACAGACGACTGGCAAGTTAAAGGGTTTAATAAAAGTATTTTGGGTTTAAATTTTAACTATGACAGATGACTACCATGTCAATAAAAGTATTTTGGGTTTAAATTTTAACTATGACAGATGACTGCCATGTCATGGCAGACAACTGCCACGTGGAGCAAATTTTAAATCTCAAAGGGAAGCTTCTTTTAAAATTTTGAATTTCAAAGTTTAATCAACAATTTAATGTTTTTTCAAAGTTTACCTAATTTGATATGGACAACATCTTTCAAAGTTTTGAATTTCAAAATTGAATCAACAATTTAATGTTTTTTCAAAGTTTACCTAATTTGATATGGACAACATCTTTCAAAATTTTGAATTTCAAAATTTAGTCAACAATTTTAATGTTTTTTCAAAGTTTACCTAATTTGATGTGAATGTTGATCTTTCAAAATTTTGAAATTCAAAATTAAATGTTTTTTTCAAAGTTTACCTAATTTGATGTGGAAGTTGATCTTTTAAATTACCTATAAATACCTCTTTGGGTAATGAAAAAACACAATACTAGAAAACACAAGAAAAGAGAGAAATCAGACAAAATTTGAAATTCATCTTGTGCTGAAATTCTTCTGAAGCTCTTCTTTGCTCACATCTTTTGCTGGAGAGGAATTCTACAACTTTGGTAGATTGAAAAAAATCAAAGTTCGGTTCCGGGTTGCAATTCCATTTCTCTTTTAAACGAACCATTGGTGACTTCTAAAAACTTTAGAGCTTCATATATTCTATTTTGCTTTGGTTTTTTGAAGTACAATTTACATTTCAATTTGTACAACCTGCTCTAAATTTTGGGAGTATTTTTTGTACGCAGAATTTATATTATATTCTTGTAGATTGTGACGATTCCAGGTTTGCTGGATCATTGGCTAGGCGAGGGATTATCGCTTAGAGAGGTGCTGCTCTAGCCTTCTGAAGGAGTGTATAAAGGTATTGTTCCACCCGATAAAGGAACAGGTTTAGTGAATCCTTTGGTGGTTTTACCAAAGGCAAGGACGTAGGCTGTGTTGAAGCCGAACCTCGTAAAATCCTGTGTCTCACTCTCTCTTTCCCTTACTCTTTATTTTCAGCATATTTATATTGCGTGGATGGTTTAAATTTGAAATCATATACACTACGTTTATTTGGAAATCAAACAAACTTAAAGTTTAATTTTGATTTGGGTTGCGGAAACCGAAAGGGAGTACGTTGGTTAAACAATACTTTGCAGAAACCATACGGGAGTACGTTACTTGGTTAAAACACCTAAAGAAAATTAACTAAGAGTTTATTTGAATTCTGAATTTTGGGAAGAGTATGGATGTGTGGTTGTAAATCATATAAAAGAAGCAAATTTATTTTAACAAGCATATCATTGAACTATAAGGCTTGATTCATATTTATAAGGCATACATAAACAAATAACCATCCTAATTTCTTACTACTGTATATCTTAATTTTGGTTTGGTTGTTTGCCTTCAAATTGTGTTTGGTTAGTTTGGATAGTGTGGTTAATTGAAAGGTTGATTGGTGATTTAGTTGTTTAAGTGCTTGTGTTGTTGATTTTATAAAAGAAACTAAGTTATTGTTTGACAAATTAAACAAACAAGTAAAAGAATTAGATAAACAATAAAAGAAGTTAAGTATTCTTAAAAGGAATTAAAAAGAAAGTTTTTAAATTCCCAATTCACCCCCCTCTTGGGAAGCTATCCTCATTTCAATTGGTATCAGAGCCTAATTATAGCAAAACCTAACAAGTAGCTATATAAAGATCTAAATGGCACAAATAGGAGTAGCTCCCTTTGGTGAGGGTCAATCCTCAACTAGGCCACCAATTTTTTGTGGAATAAATTACACCTTCTGGAAGCAACGAATGAGAATTTATCTTCCAACAATGGACTGGAAGGCATGGAACGTTGTAACAAATGGAAATCTAATCCCCACTAAACTACTTGATGGAAAAGAGGTACCTAAAGAAGATAAAGAACTAAACGATTCAGATTATAAAATGTTGCAAATTAACTCAAGTGCAATAAACGCTTTATATTGTGCACTTGATGCAAATGAGTTCAATAGAGTAATGACATGTAAAACAGCCAAAGAGATTTGGGATAAATTAGAAGTAACCTATGAAGGCACAGTAGATGTTAGGGAAAGTAGAATTGATATGTTAACCAGTGAATATGAAGCCTTTAGGATGAACTCCGATGAAAGTATAACAAGCATGTACACTAGGTTCACCCATATCATAAACTCATTAAGTGCCTCAGGAAAAACTTATTCCACCCATGGGATGATTCGTAAAATTCTAAGAGCACTTCCACCTATTTGGGAACCAAAAGCCACAGCCATTACGGAAGGAAGAAATCTTAAAACAACTTCCTTAGATGAACTCATAGGATCTCTTCTAACCTATGAAATGATGTTGAAAGAAAGAAGCACTGAAAACAAAAATAAGAAGTCTATAGCTCTAAAAGCTTTGAAAGAATATTCAAGTGAGGAAGATAATGAATCTAATGAATTAGAAGATGAGGATTTAGCACTCATAACTAAAAGACTTGGAAAATTCTTAAGGAGAAACAAAAAATTCACTAGAAAATTTCACGGATCAAAAGCTGAAAAAGGAGAAAGTAATAAAAAAGAATACAAAAACAAAAATGATCCTCCCACTTGCTATCATTGTAAAAAGGTAGGGCACATCAAACCGGAATGCCCACAACTCAAGAAGGACAAGAAGAAAAAGAAGCCTGCAATGAAGGCAACTTGGGATGACACTAGTTCGAGTGAATCAGAAAGTGAACCAAGTGATCGAGAAATAGCAAACATGTGCTTCATGGCGCATAACGAAGAGGTAAACTCTTATTATTCCCTCTCTGAAGATTCGTGTAATGAATCTTGTAGTAATTCATGTGAAAGTATGTCCTCTTACAAAGAACTTCAAAATGAATTACTCTTTTTACATAACAAGTTTATTAAAGTCTCAAAAAGAAACATTAGTTTGAAACAACAAAACGAGGCACTTAAAAATCAACTTGAATCTACAAAACTTGTTGAAGAAGAAAAAGATTTAAAGATTGAAGAACTTGAGAAGAAAGTAGATAACTTATCTAAAAAATTAGCTGAGTCTCAAGTGAATGAAGATAGCAAGATTATGCAAGAAATAAATAATCTCAAAAATCAAATTCAAGAGAAAGAAAAGGTCATCTATAACTTTACCAAAGGTAAGGATAACTTTGAAAAGATGGTAGGACAACAAAGGATGACAAACAACAAAGAAGGAATTGGTTATAATGGAGCCTCAAACAAAAGAAAGAAAAACTTGTATGTGGGATTTTTTGTAAATCAATCTAAATATAATGCAAGTACTTCATTAACAAATATTCATGAGCACACCACATGCTACATGTGCAAAAAGAAAGGACACATAATGTTTAATTGTCCACTTAAGAAAAAGTATACAAAAGTAAAAGATGAGTGGAAGATAAATGCTAAAAATAGACAAAATTTAAAGAAAATTAAGAAGGTTTGGGTTCCAAAAGTAACAACTTGAATCATTTCTTGTAGGTTTGCTTTAGGACCACTCCGTCTAAGGATAAATGGTACTTGGACAGCGGATGTTCAAGGCATATGACGGGCGATAAATCTAAGTTTACCTCTTTCACTCCAAAGGATGGAGGATTTGTAACCTTCGGTGACAATGCAAAAGGCAAGATCATCGGAATAGGTAAAATAGGTAAAGACTCTTCATTTTCTATAGATGATGTCTTGTTAGTAGATGGTCTAAAGCATAATTTACTAAGTATTAGTCAACTTAGCGACAAAGGATGTGAAATAATATTTAAGAGAGAAAAATGCATAATACGAGATTCTAAGAATCAAAAAACGTTATTCACTGCACTTAGAATGAACAATGTTTATTGCATAAATTTTGATAGTTTAATCTCTCAAGATATAACTTGCCTAGCAGCCATGAGTGAAAATAGTTGGCTTTGGCATAAGAGGTTAGGACATGCTAGCATGGATCTTATATCCAAACTCTCCAAAAAGAATTTAGTTAAAGGCTTACCTAAAACAAAATTTGTCAAAGATAAAGTATGTGATGCTTGTCAATTAGGAAAACAAACCAAGAAAACGAGATTAAGCCTTGAAAAAGCCACGAGTAATGATGAAGTTAAAGCGTATTGAAGAAATGGTTAAAGTTGGACATAACATGGAAGCTAAAGCATGAAAACTTAGAGTTTAGATAGTTTTATCTTATAAAAGTCTCATATATGTACTTCACAAATTCAATACTGATGTTTGAAGCTCTTAGGAAATATCGTTGACTTAAAGACTTGTTTTTAAATCATGGAAAACATTTTCTCAAAGTCTTAAGTAAGTTTTTCCAAGTTACAAGTTAAGTTTCAAAACCAAATTTTGAAAAACAAAGAAATAGCAAGCAGGACAAGCGACTGATGTGCTGCTAACTTTGTTAATAATCAAAAAGAACAAAAGCATACGATTGACGTCTTAAATTCTAGTAGACTAACTTAGCATTGACTTTCAAAATGCGCTAAATTTGAAAAGCTCAAGCGACTGATCCTCAGGCCTTAGTCGACTAAAGTCTATGTTTTAACTTTTTAGCAGCACTGATAAAGTTTCCAAAATTGATTTCTTGGCTTCCAAATTAAGAGAAAGCTTGGGGAAAATGGTAAGAAACACTTGTGCACTATTTATATGTTTTATCTCACACATTAGGGCAACTTGCAACTCACAACACATATACGAATTAAATTTCTGAATTCTATTGCTAAAAGCTTTCTTGAAGAACTGTTGATTTATTGCTGAAATTCCCACACGAAATTCTAATTTGTTCTACTGAAATTCTCAATCTCTAATCAGAATACTTGTGATATTACTTTGAGCTTCAACTTCTTTATTATTTTTTATTGAAGTATACTGAATTTAACTTGTATAAATCTGCTCTAATTGTGAGTACTTCTTTGTATGAACCAAGTTGTTCTTTGTTTTGTTTTGTTTGACGGTTCATGATTGTTGAATCGTTGCCTAGAAAGAGGGTTGTTCTTGTTAGAGAGGGATCTCTACCTTGAACGGAGAGAGGATTGCTTCACTTGGTAATAAAGTGGAAAGGAAATCCTCATAACGTATTGCTTAAGGCAAGGACGTAGGCTGCTAGCCAAACCTTGTAAAAAATATGGTGTTCAGCTATTCTTCCCTTATCCTTTTACATTCTTGCAAGATTATTAATTGTGTGTATGCTTACTTAATTGTTGAGAACTTACTGGATATTGGGTTTTGCTAAATACTTATTGGTGTTGTATTTGAATCAAGGAACTCTATTGATTGTGATTGTTGGATTAAATGTTCAGATAAGTATTGAATACTGAATCTTTGAATGCACAACCGAGGTAATACAAGTGTGATTGATTATCCTATTGAGGCAAAAATTGCAAGATATTTAAGATTGACTTATTGAAATTATATCTTGAGATTATCATTGATCATTATTGAAAAATTAATTCTGAATTGTGTTTAACTTTTGAAGCTTTGAAATTTGATTTTGTATTTTAATCTCATATTTAAGTTCAAATATATGTAGGATTCTTGATTTGTATAGTACGGTCGCTGATTAGATCTTTGTGATCGTGCGATTATAGTAATATAAATTAAAAGGGTAATAGTCAACTAAAATTCCACAAAGAAAATTTTAAAGTACCCAATTCACCCGCTCTTGGGATTACACCTTTAATCTCACGTCAGTAATACTTTCATCATTAAAAATCAGCACTTTTTTTTTTTTTTTTAGTGATTCACCAATTGGACTAGGTTGTGTCTTGAAATCAATTGTTGGTTGGGATTTATGTTGAGTCTTTTGCTCTATTTTGGGACTATGGCTTTTCTTTTGTTGTAAACATTGGTTAGCACTACACCCTTACTTGCTCTACCTGCAACGACAAGGGGATTTTTGTTGAGAGATGTATTTTCTTGAATAATAATGAGCTTATTTTTTATTCATAATATTTCTATATATATATATATATATATATATATTTGTGTGTAGTATAAGTATATATGTATATAGGTACATATGAGTATACATATATGTGTGTGTGTGTGTATTATGTGCATAGTATTTTGTGTATATATATATATATATATATGTGCATTTGTGTGTGTGTGTACTAATAGTATATATGCATGTACATATATAAATATATGTATTCATATTGATATGTATAAATATGTGTATGTATATGACTAAGTATTCGATGTACTATGTGATAGCTTTGGTGTATTCCCAAGAGGGAGGGGGGTGAATTGGAATTTCAATCATTCCTAGGTCAAATACAAATCACAATTAGTATTTTCCAACCTAGGGTCTTTCTAACCATTAATCAATTTAGCATAATTCAAACTGAACAAGAATGTAAAACAATTGAAGCAATCTCAGTATTTCTAAACCATTCACCATAATTAAAATGACCACATTCAAGTGCGTAAATTTAACAGCTCTCTAAGGATAATGTGTAGGTATATAATTGACAAATCAAAATGATGGCACATGAAGTAGAATGTGAAGACTCTGAAGACCATATTTGTGTTGTACTTTAAATTCATTTTATGTCATGCGTGTCTATAATAGTAATTAGGGAAAATGGTCTGTAATAATCAAATGCATTACATGCATGATATGATAGGTAATCTCAAAATGACCTAAAATGACCCTAGGATCCACATGCATGCATAAACATATATGCTTATATGAATAGGGTTAATATATAAGGGAGTTGGAACTGAAATGCAGGAAAAATGCATGTTCGGTTGACCGAATCGGAATGTATAAAAACATTTGGTCAACCAAACTGGTTAGAGGTCAATAGTTTGACCATAGCTCAGTCGACCGAACCTTGCCAAGTTCACACAACTTGGTTGACCGAACTCCCACACTGGTCAACATTTTGACTCCTTGGTCGACCGACCAGAAATATACGGGCAGCGCCCTGGTCGACCGAACCCCTACGTGGGAGAATACAACTACTTGGTTGATCGAACTTCATAGTTCAAAATCATCTGGTCAACCGAACCGCACAGAAATGGAAAAATCGCCCTTGAGACCCTTAGTCTAGTTGACCGAACTCTTAGTTCATTTTTTACTCGATCGACCAAACTTTGTCATTGGGTCAACCGAACCTCAAGTCTGGTCGACTGATGCTCTCGGGTTGGAAATTTTTTTACCGCAATTAAATTTTTTTAAAACAGGGTTAAATGTGCTAAAATGTTTTAAAACAATACTAATAATGATGATGATATGATAGCTGTTAGTTTGAATGCCACTACTATGAATAATTTGTATTGTGGTCTTGATGTGAATGAGTTTAATAGAGAAATGGCATGTGCTACCGCAAAAGAAATGTGGGATAAATTCGAAGTCACATATGAAGGCACTAGGGATGTAAAAAATAGTAGGATAGATATGTTGGCTAGTGAATATGGGGCTTTTAGGATGAATGTAAGTGAGTCCATTCAGAGTATGTACACCAAAGTCACACACATTATAAACTCACTGCATGCATCAGGTAAGACCTATCCTACATATGAGATGATTAGGAAGATCCTTAGAGGATTGTCTCCTATTTGGGAAGCTAAGGCTACGACCATTTCTGAGGGTAGAGACCTTAAGGCCATGACTCTAGATGAATTGATAGGTTCCCTGATTACCTATGAATTAGCTATAAATGAGAGGCTCAATGAACATAATAGGGCAAAAAAGGTGACTACATTAAAAACCTCCGCTAATACATATAGTGAATGCAGCTAACCTGACTCTGAGGATGATATGGCCATGCTAACTAGAAAATTCAGCAGATTCTTCAGAAAGAATAGAAAGCCATACAAAATATGTAGGGAGTCTGCATCTGAGAAGGGAGAATCTAGTAAAAGAAAAGAAAAATCAAATACTCCCACGTGCTACAATTGCAACAAGGTTGGGCACATCAAGCCGGACCGCCCACTACTGAAAAAGGATGCTAGGAAAAAGAAGAAAGCCATGAAAATAGACACTTCATGGGATAAATTAAGTAGCAATGACTCAGACTCAAACCACAGTGACTTAAAGGTTGCTAATCTGTGCTTGATGGCATATGATGATGAGGTATCATCTTCTTGTTCTTTATTTTCATATTATTTGTCTAATGATTGTGATTCTGATTGCTTGCCTACGTTTAGAGAATTACAATTTGAATATATTCGTGTATCTAAACTATTAAATAAAATGACCAAAGAAAATGATGATTTGAAAAAGAAATGTGAAAATTGGTCAAAATTGTTTGGAATTATAAAAACTTCTCATGCTTCGATTTTGAAAGAAAAAGATGTGACTATTGCTGAACTTGAGAGGAAATTGGAGGATAGCTCAAAAATTATTTTTAAATTCATCGAGGACAAACACAATTTTGAAAAACTACTTGGTGCCCAAAGAAATTCTCTAAGTAAATAGGGTCTAGGTTTTAATGGCATTGAAAATGTAAAACGACCTAATCTTTACTTGGGACATTTCACACGCGAATCAAAATCTCAAGTCCCACATAAAGATCCTAAGTGTAGAATGAAATGTTTTAAATGCAAACAAATTGGCCATATTCAATTTGTTGGCCTAGTTAGGCTTACAAACTCTTAGTTTTGATGATAACAAAGTAAAGTTATTTAATGCATTTTCAAGTGATATGACTAGAGGCAAAAATGATTTGCTCAAAGTACATATACCTTGACATGAAAGCTTACAAGGATCAAGGAACAAGGAGATTTTCATGAGAATACCAAAGATCCACAATGAAAGCTTATAGAAGACTGAAAGATTGATAAAGCAACATTGAAAGGACTCGAAGCAAAGAAAGTGTCAAAATAAGCTTAGGACAAAGTCTTTGTAAGTACTTCTAAGTATATTCAAATATGAATCTTTCATTTTGAAGCTCATTAGGCAAAGAGACTTAGAGACCTTAGTATAAAGCTTGAAACACGTTTCTCAAAGTTAAACAAACTCATATTCCAAGATTAATTGAGCAAAAGAAGAGAGAATTCAAAAATATGTTGAAATAAGGAAAATCTGCCTAACAGATGACTGGCAAATTTAGAGTAGTTTAACTGAAGACAGAAGCCCGACAGACGACTGTCAAGGTTGACATACTGATGCCATGCCAAATAGACATCTATGGTTGGTTCACCAGATGTCTGCCACCCTTCTGCGTTAGGTTTAAAGCAAGTTGTTCTCACTTCATTGCAGATCACTGCAAGCTTGGAGAACACTGCCAACCTAACGAGTTTGTAAAATCTTATATTATTTTGTTGAGAGATGACTACCAATCAAAGGATAAACGACTGTCACCCCGCGGTCTCTTTCGCCGTAGGAATTTTATAGTTATAATTATGGCCCAACGACCGGCCAGGACTTCACGTCGTGTGGCTCACGACATTTTTAAGATTTCCCATGGATATATTTTTTTGAACATCAAATATTTTATGAAGCTTAAATATTTAAAACTTGTAAACAACTCGAGTACCCGTTGGAACAAGTACTGAGGCTTTTTCTATCGCTAAATACCCTTTCACGAAATTGTTTAACACACCAAGAAATCAATTTGCCTCATTCCTCTCTCTCAAAGCCTACTGAAATTCGAAGTTGTGTTAGTCTCTCATTACTCACGAAATTCCTCTAAAACTTTGCGGAGGTTTCTCACTGATGTGTGCATGAGTGTTGATTCTTCATCCATTGAAAGATCTACAGTGATAAGTTGCTAAGAGCCTCATTTCTGACAATGCATGTTCTGAATTTACTGAAGTACAAGTGTTTTTTCACTTTTTTGACTAATCACTCTTTGAGGATTTAATTCGTGTACGCCGTGTTGTAATCTTTGGTAACAGTTGAGTGACGGTTCAAGTGCGAATATTCTTGGACAAATAGGGATATTGTTTGGAGAATGCGCTCTAGCCTTCCCAAGGATGTTTGTTAATTTATGGTGCCACCCTGGTAACGAACGGTAATATTGAATCCTTTGGTGGGTGTTGCCAAGTGTGATGACGTATGCTGACCTGTTGTGTTGAAGCGACCTCACAAAAATCCCGTGGTCTGCTCTCTCCACCCTACTTTTTGTTTTTTAGCAAAAATATAATCTGGTGACTTGCTTTAAAATTCAATTCTACATGATTGGTTTTAATAGACGGAGGTAATTTGTTTTGGATTGATCGCATTGATCGCAGAAACCGAAAGGGACATGTTGGTTGATCATCCTTGACTTTTGATCTGGAAAATTATTTAAAGTTGAACATTAGGAAGAAGATCAATTGTATAATATGGCTTAACAAGTTATAAAATTCACATTTAACAGGCCTATTGTCCAAAGATTGAGTGGATTGATCTTTTAGTGTTGATTGTGTTGTTGTTTTTAAGTTTTGATTGTTGTTAAAACTCAAAGACTAAGACTAAGGGAATACATTTTTAAACCCAATTCACCCCCCCCTCTTGGGAAGTTATTCCAATTTCAATTGGTATCAAAGCCTAGTTATAGTAATTCTTAACAAGAAACTATAAAAAAGATCAAATGGCAAATATAGGAGTAGCACCCTTGAGTGAAGGTCAATCCTCAACACGTCCACCAATCTTTTGTGGACATAATTATACGTTTTGGAAAAAGAGAATGCGAATCTATATCCAACACATGGATTGGAAAGCATGGGAAGTAGTAGGATGGAGATCTTATTCTGACTAAAATAGTAGATGGAAAAAAGATTCCAAAAGAGAAAAAGGATATGGCCGATCCAGATTATAAAATGCTTCAAATCAATTCAAATGCTATAAATGTGTTATACTATGCTTTAGATGCTAACGAATTTAATAGGGTCATGGCCTACAAAACGGCTAAATAAATATGGGACAAATTAGAAGTAACATATGAAGGAACTATAGATGTTAGGGATAATAGGATAGACATGTTGACAAGCGAATATGAAGCATTCAAAATGAATTCAAATGAAACAATATTGAGCATGTACACTAGATTTATCCACATAATAAATTCCTTAAGTGCCTTAGGAAAAACCTATACTACCAACGAAATGATTAAAAAAATTCTAAGAGGCCTTCCCTTCATATGGTAACCAAAGGTTACAACCATTACAGAAGGTAGAAACCTTAAGAACACCTCTCTAGATGAACTCATTGGCTCGCTTCTCACTTATGAGATGGCTCTAAGGGAAAGGAATCCTGAACCCAAACATAAAAGATCCATAGCATTAAAAGCCTCTAGTAACAGCTCGAGTGAAGAAGAAAGTGAATCAAGCGACTTAGATCAAGATGAATTAGCATTCATTTTTAAGAGACTAGGAAAGTTCTATAGGAAAAATAAGAGGTTTCCTAGAAAATTTAACAAAAAGAAATCTGAAAAAGGAGAGATAAGTAGAAAAGAAAATAAAGGTAAGAATGAACCTACTATATGCTATCACTGCAAGAAACCAGGTCATATCAAGTCAGACTGGCCGTTGCTCAAGAAAGACAAGAAAAAGAAGAAGGAAGCAATGAAAGCCACGTGGGATGATTCTAGCTTCAGCGAGACAGAAAATGAATCAAGTGGACAAGAGATGGCAAACATATGTTTCATGGCATATAATGAAGAGGTAAACTCCTACACTATTCCTCTACAGAATCTTACAATGAGTCGCGTGATGAGTCATGTGATACCATGCCTTCCTATAAGGAATTACAAGCTGAGTTCTTTTCTTTACATAAGAGATTCATAAAAATTTCCAAAAGAAATATAACCTTGAAATATCAAAATAAAGAACTATTGAAGCAACTTGAATCATTCAAAACCAATGAAAAAGAAAAAGACTCATGTATTAAGAAGTTAGAAGAGGAAGTAAATAAAGTAACTCCAGAGTTAGGCAAAACTCATGAAGATGATTTGAATAAAAAGGATTTAGAAGTAAATGAACTTAAGAAATCAGTAGAGGATAAGGAGAAAATTATATATAACTTTACCAAAGGTAAAGAAAATTTTGAAAAGATGATTGGACAGCAAAGGCTACATGGAAATAAAGAAGGGATAGGTTATAATGGTAAAACAAATAAAAAGAATAAAAAATTGTACATGGGATACTTCATCAAGGAAGCCAAACACTATGCTAGCACCTCCTTAAACAACAAACATGAACACACCATTTACTATATGTGCAAAACTAAAGGGCATATAATGTTCAACTGCCCATTAAAAAGAAAATATGTTAAAATTCAAGGAGAATGGAGAGTCAATAATGGGACTAAAAACAATACAAAGAAAGTTAAAAGAATTTGGGTTCCAAAGACTAACACAATGATTTCCTCATTGTAGGTATGCTTTAGGATTACACCGTCAACGGATAAATGGTACTTGGACAACGGATGTTCAAGGTACATGACCGATGACAAGACCAAGTTTACCATACTAAGACAAAAGGATGGGGGATACGTCACCTTCGGTGACAATGCCAAAGGTAAAATTATTGGCATTGGAAAAATAGGTAAAGAACCTTCTCTTACCATTGATAATGTGTTATTGGTAGAAGGATTAAAGCACAACCTTTTAAGCATAAGCCAACTAAGCGACAAAGTGTTCAAAATAACCTTTAAGAAAGAAAAAAGTGTTATCCAAAATCCTAAGAAAAATGAAACCATATTCATAGCCAATAGGATAAATAATGTTTATTGTATAAACCTTGAGAATCTAGTAAATCAAAACGTAACTTGTTTGATAGCAATGAATGAAATAAGTTGGCTAAGACATAGAAAATTAGGACATGCTAGCATAGACCTATTATCTAAATTTTAAAAAAAAATCTTGTAAAAGGATTACCCAATACCAAATTTATAAAAGACAAGATGTGTGATGCATGCCAAAAGGGAAAGCAAGTCAAAACAAGTTTCAAAAAGAAAAAAAAATATATCTACTAAAAGACCTTTAGAACTACTGCACCTAGACTTATTTGGTCCAACTAGAACCTTAAGCCTAGGAGGTAAACAATATGCTTTTGTAATAGTAGATGATTATTCAAGATTCACTTGGGTATTATTTTTAGCAAACAAAGATGAAGCCTGTGACATGCTAATCACTTTAGGTAAGAAATTATAAAATGAAAAGGGCTATAATATAACAAACTTTAGAAGTGATCAAGGTAGGGAGTTTATAAACAAAAATGTTGAAAAATTCTCTAATGAATATGGAATAAACCATAATTTTTCAGCACCTAGGAATCCACAACAAAATGGGGTTGTAGAAAGAAAAAATAGAACCTTACAAGAAATGGCAAGAACTATGTTAAATGAAAATAGTCTACCTAAATACTTTTGGGTAGAAGCTGTGAATACAACTTGTTACATTATAAATAGAGTATCCATAAGACCTAGTTTAGACAAAACACCATATGAATTATGGAAAGGAAGAAAACCCAATATTTCCTACTTTCATGTATTTGGATGCAAATGCTTTATCCTTAATACTAAAGATGATCTAGGAAAGTTCGATGCAAAATTTGATGAAGGAACTTTCTTAGGTTACTTAACAAATAGTAAAGCTTATAGGGCTTACAATAAAAGAACTCTTACAATTATTGAATCAATACACATAACGTTTGATGAATCAAATGATCATGACAACAAAATTAAGACTGATGAAAAAGAAGATAATTCACAAAAAGAAAAAATACTGAAATAAAAGAAGAAAATAATAATGAAGCTTCAAAAGAAAACACCATTGAAAATCTAGAACTACCTAAGGAATGGAGATATGCTAAAAGTCACCCAAAAGACCAAATTCTTGGTGAACCATCAAAAGGAATAACCACTAGAGCCTCATTAAAAAATATTTGTAACCATTATGCTTTCTTGTCTCAAGATGAACCCAAGAATATAGAAGAAGCTTTAAAAGTTGATTCATGAATTATAGTTATGTAGGAGGAATTAAATCAATTTGAAAGAAGTCAAGTATGAGAACTTATAGCTAAACTCAAAGATAAGTCAATCATAGGAACTAAATGAGTGTTTAGAAATAAAAAGGATGAAACTGGAGTAGTTGTAAGGAATAAAGTTAGACTTGTAGCAGCACAAGGTTATAATTAAGAAGAAGGTATTGATTATGAAGAAACCTTTGCTCCTATAGCAAGGATGGAAGCAATAAGGATGCTTCTTGCCTATGTAACTAATAAAGACTTCAAATTATACCAAATGGATATAAAAAATGCATTCTCAAATGGTTACATTAATGAAGAAGTTTACGTTAAACAACCTCCAGGTTTTGAAGACTCTAAAAATCCAAATCATGTATTCAAGCTAACTAAAGCCTTATATGGATTGAAACAAGCTCCTAGAGCTTGGTACGATAGACTAAGCAAATTCTTACTCCAAAACAATTTTTCAAAAGGAAAGATAGATAGCACTTTATTTATAAAAACCAAAGAAAATGATAAGCTTATAGTACAAATTTATGTTGATGATATTATATTTGGAGTAACTCATGAAGACTTATGTAATGAATTTGCTACAATTATGCAAAGAGAGTTTGAAATGAGCATGATAGGAGAGTTAAATTACTTTCTAGGATTACAAATCAAACAAGTTAAAAATGGAACTTTCATAAATCAAACTAAGTATATTAAAGACATGTTAAAGAAGTTTGATATGGAAGAAAGTAAACCTATAGGAACTCCCATGAGCACCTCAACTAGTCTTGACAATGATGAAAAAGGGAAACAAGTAGATACCAAGCATTACCGAGGCATGATAGGAAGCCTACTTTACTTAGCAAGTCGATCAGATATCATGTTTAGTGTGTGTATGTGTGCTAGGTTCCAATCAACTCCTAAGGAATCACATCAAATAGTAGTGAAACGAATCCTTAGATATTTGCTAGGCAGACTAGATTTAGGATTATGGTATCCAAAAGGAACTGATTTTGAAATGATAAGTTATTCAAATTCAGATTATACAGGATGCAAAATAGATAGAAAAAGCACTAGTGGGACTTGTCACTTCCTAGGACATTAACTAGTTTCTTGGTTTTCAAAGAAACAAAATTCCGTATCATTATCTACAGCTGAAGCAGAGTACATAGCAGCTGGGAGCTCTTGTGCTCAAACTTTATACATGAAACAACAACTAAGGGACTTCAAAATTCAATACCAAACAATTCCCATAAAATGTGATAATACAAGTGCGATAAATATTTCAAATAATCCAGTATCACATTCAAGAATTAAGAATATATATACGTTGTCATTTTTTAAGAGATAATGTGGATAAGAAAGAAATAGTACTTGAATTTGTTAATACCAACGATCAATTGGCTCATATTTTTATAAAACCATTAGCTGAAGATCAATTTTTATTTATCAGACAGAAATTAGGCATGTTACATATAAGAGAAGTTAACTAAAAGAAAATAAGAAAAGATGTTTAGGGCAGACGACTGCCAGATAGCTGGCAGGTGACTGGCAGGCTACTGTCTGTGTAAAAAGATAATGGACAGACGACTATCAACTTAGTGACAGACGACTATCTCACGGTGGATAGTGTTCATTTCACTTAAAAACACTATTTTTAAACTCGCCAGACGTCTGTCCATTCGTCTCCCCTTCTCTAAATCAACTCCTCTTCACTCTCTTCAAAGTTCCTTCTCTCCTAAACTTCTCCCAACGATCATCCATCATAACCCTAATCCATACACATCTAGGGTTTTTGAACTTCAACTGGTTCAAAATGGTTTGTACCAAAATCGTAGGAAGAAAAGAAAAAGCTCCCTCGTCTTCTTCAAACCTACAAGCAACGACAACATAGAAAAATGGCTGGTTTCTTCGCGTGCGAAAGCATTATATCAAAATCACATTTTGACAATCGATCCAATGTTCTGTAAGGTTTTAGATGTCACTTTCTTTGAAGAAAACTTTCTTGAAATTCTTGAAAGGTTCAAAAGTATAGGATGGGATAAGTTCATTCTTCACCAAGTTAAGGGGTATTACCCAGATCAGATTAAGATTTTTTACTCAAACTTGATAAAGAAAGAAGTTGGGATTGCTACTGAAATTTATGGCCAAAAGATAACTCTTACCCCACACTCTTTACGAAAAATTCTTCGCATCAAGCATGGAGATTTTGAGTATACTTCAATAGAAAAGTAGTGGACTATGGAGCAAGGATTTTCACCACAAGAATTTTTGCCCCTGGTAATGAATGATGCACCTGTTTATTTTGGACATCCTCCACCATACAAACAACTAAATCTTCAAGCACAAATCCTACACAAGATCATTGCGTATAATATAATTCCGAGGTCCGAATCCTTTGATCATGTGTCGTTCTTCGATTGTTTCATAATGTGGTGCTTACTAAAAGGGAAGAAATTAGACTTAGCCAGTGTTATACTGAAATGGATGGTTATGAAGCTCAAATCTCCTAGAATTGAGCTTCCGTATGACGGCATTCTTTCCTTGATCTTCGCTCATTTTCAAGTCCTCTCTCCATCTTCAAAAATAGTAAAGCGAACCCATTGCCATGTCTTTTCCACTACATCACTAAAAAGAATGGGTTACAAAAAGTATACCGAAGGATGAATGTTTAGAGGAAATAGACCGGCAAGGCTAGCACAAGAAGAAGGGGATCCAACTCCTGAAGAAGTTGATATGCCACCTTGGTTTGTTTTGCTTTATCAGAATTATACTAGCTTTAGTTATGAAATGAGGGAAAATTTTACTTCTCTTCGGGATAAAATTTCAAACACTGATGACAAATACACTTTACTAGATAATTGCATTGCCAAAATTGAACACCATGTCACACAAAATCAAGAGAGCAATGACAATGATAATGAAGAAGAAGCTACGAGTGAAGAAGGAGAAGATGAAGGAGAAGCAGAAGAAGAAGGGGAAGATGCAGGGGATAATGAAGAAGAAACTGAAGAAGAAGAATAAGAAGAAGAAGAAGAAGAAGAAGAAGAAGAAGAAGGTTCACAGTAATCCAAAGGAAAAGGAATTGCTGCAGCTAATGCCACTGATTATGATACATAGATACTGTTCTGTAGCACTTTTGCTACACATGCTCAGTTTCTGAATGTTTTATGACTTTTTGTTGATGTCAAAAGGGGGAGTATGTGTGTTGAGCAAAGTCTATGAACTTATGTATGTATTTGCTTATGTATGGTTGTATTTCCAGTATGATGTACTACGTTTGTATTTCCAGTATGTTTCCAGTATGATCTATGAAGAGTTTTATGAGTCTTGGAATCTTGAAATGTGTCTTCATGAGATTATTTTAAATTTATGCTTATTGATAGGGGGAGCATTAATTTTAATTTTAATATCTTTGCTCATTCTTTGTCATCATCAGAAAGGGGGAGATTGTTGGCCTAGTTAGGCTTACAAACTCTTTGCTTTGAAGATAAAAAAGTAAAGTTATTTAATGCATTTTCAAGTGATATGACTACAGGCAAAAAATGATTGCTCAAATTACATATACCTTGACATGAAAGCTTACAAGGATCAAGGAACAAGCAGAGTTTCATAAGAATACCAAAGATCCACAATGAAAGCTTATAGAAGACTGAAAGATTGAATAAGCAACATTTAAAGGACTTGAAGCAAAGAAAGTGTCAAAATAAGCTTAGGATAAAGTCTTTGTAAGTACTTCTAAGTATATTCAAATATGAATCTTTCATTTTGAAGCTCATTAGGCAAAGAGACTTAGAGACCTCAGTATAAAGCTTGGAACACGTTTTTCGAAGTTAAACAAACTCATATTCCAAGATTAATTGAGCAAAAGAAGAGAAAATTCAAAAATATGTTGAAATGAGGAAAATCTGCCTAATAGACGACTGGCAAATTTAGAGTAGTTTAACTAAAGACAAAAGTCTGATAGACAACTGTCAAGGTTTTGAAAAACGACTGCCAGTGCCAAGTGAGACGTCTATAGGTGTTTAGCTAGACGTCTGCCACCCTTCTAAGTTTATTTTTAAAAATAAGTTGTTCTGGTGACAGTTGACTGCCAAGCTTAGGACAGATGAATGTCACCCTACTGAGTTGTAATCAAAACTATATTATTTTGGTGACAGACAACTACCAATCAGGGGACAGACGACTGCCACCTCTCTGCCTATGAATTTTATAGTTATAATATATGGACAGACGACTGCCAAGACTTCACAGTCGTCTAGCTCGCGGCAATTTTAAAATTTCCAACGGAATCTTTTTTGAAATTCAAATTATTTGAAGCTTAAATAATTTTTAAACTTGGAAACAACTCTAAGTACACTTGGGGAACAAGTAAAGAGGTTTTCTATCTCTATAAATACCCTCAAGGATGATTGTTTTACACACCAAGAAATCAATTCAGCTCTCATTTTCTCTCAAAGCCTATTGAAATTCTGAAAGTGTGTTATTGCTCTCATTACTCATGAAATTCGCTGAAAGCTTTGTTGAGTTTATCACTGAGTTGGTGCATCAAGTTGTTCATTCTTTCATCCATTGAAAGATACCTACGGTGATAAGTTTCTAAAAGCTTCATTCTAAAATTCATGTTCTGAATTTACTGAAGTACATAGTGTTTCAATTTGTACTAATCAGCTCTTTGAGGAGCAAGTTCTTGTACACCTTGTTTTATATCTTTGTAACAGGTTGAGTGATGGTTCGAGTGCTGAATCGTTGGACCAAACAAGGGGATATTGTTTGGAGAATGTGGGCTGTAGCCTTACCCAAGGAGTGTTTGTAATTGGTATTGTTCCGCTTGGTAAAGGAACGGTAATAGTGAATCCTTTGGTGGTGTTGCCAAGGGTGAGGACGTAGGCTGTGTTGAAGCCGAACCTCACAAAAATCCCGTGTTCTTCTCTTTCCACCCTACTTTTTGTTTTTTAGCAAAAGATATAATCTGTGTGATTGCTTTAAAATTCAATTTTGAATGATTGGTTGTTAAATAGACTGGAAGGTAATTTGTTTTGGATTGATCAGCATTGATCGCAGAAACCGAAAGGGACTATGTTGGTTGATCATCCTTGACTTATTAATTTGAAAATTTATTTAAAAGTTGAACATTAGGAAGAAGAATAATTGTGATATAGGGCTTATAACAAGTTCAGCAAATTTTCACATTTATACAGGGCTATTGTTACAAAGATTGAGTGATTGATCTTATTGTGTTGATTGTGTGTGTGTTTAAGTTTTGATTGTTGTTACAACTCAAAAGAACTAAGACTAAGGGGAATAAAATTTTTAAAACCCAATTCACCCCCCTCTTGGGAAGCTATTCCGATTTCAAATTTGATTGTCCACTTAGGAATAAGCATGCGAAAATTAGAAAGGTGTGAGTAGTTAAGGGTGATCCTGTTACTAACCCCCGTGGACCCAACAAAATTTGGGGACCATCGTCAGTCACTTAGTGTATCTTGCAGGTGTGCTTGAGATCGTCGTTCTCCAAGGACAGGTGATACCTGGATAGCGGGTGCTCACGGCACATGACCGGCGACAAGGCAAAATTTGTATCTATCATTCCCAAGGATGGAGGATATGTGACATTTGGTAACAATGCAAAGGGGCACATCATTGGCGTAGGTAAGGTCGATAAGGATCCTTTCTAGTTATTGAAAATGTTCTACTAGTTGATGGGTTGAAGCATAATTTTTTGAGCATAAGCCAATTGTGTGACAAAGGATATAAGGTTTCATTTGAAAATGATAAATGTATAGTTGAAAATAAATGAGATCATAAAATTCTTTTCACTGAAGACTAGCATGAAAATGTATATACTACTACTTTTGACAATTTAGCTTCACAACAATGAACTTGTTTTTCTACAATAAATGAAACTAATTGGTTATGGCATAGGCGCTTAGGACACGCTAGCATGGACTTATTGTCAAAACTAGTAAGAAAAGATTTAGTAAAAGGCTTGCCTAAAACACCATTTATGAAAGATAAAATCTGTAATGCATGTCAAATAGGTAAGCAAATAAAATCAAGTTTTAAGAAAAAGAAATTCATATCTACCACTAGACCATTCGATATGCTTCACTTGGATTTGTTTGGTCCTAATTTCGTGCAAAGTCTTGGTGGTAAATCATATGTTTTTGTGATCGTTGATGACTTTTCAAGGTTCACATTGGTGCTATTTCTCTCACATAAAAATGAATCATGTGAACAGTTTACCAAGCTTTGCAGGAGAATTCAAAATGAAAAGGGCTATAAGATAACTCACATAAGAAGTGATAGAGGTATTGAATTTAAAAATGAAGAGATAGAAGATTATTATGACTTAAAGGGCATATCACACAACTTTTCTACACCCAGGACCCCTCAACAAAATGATGTGGTTGAAAGAAAGAATAGGTCATTACAAGAAATGGGTAGGACTATATTGAATGAGCATAAGCTACCTAAATATTTTTGGGCCAAGGACATAAATACTGCATGTCATGAATAGGGTGTTAATTAGACCATCACTTAATAAAACCCCTTATGAACTGTGGAACAAACATAGACCTAATATTTCCCATTTTCATGTTTTTGGTTGTAAATACTTTGTGCTTAGGGATAATGAACATCTAGGGAAATTTGATTCTAAATCTGATGAAGACATTTTCCTAGGCAATGCTCTTAATAGTAAAGCATATAGAGTTTCCAATAAAAGAACATTGGCTGTCATTGAATCTATCCATGTCGTATTTGATGAATCTAATCCATTTTCTAAGAAAGATGATGAAGATGATATTGACATTAGAAAATGCTTAGACAAGTTATCTATTGAAAAAATGCAAGTGAAAATTCAGAAATAAATGATAAATCATCTGAAGATAATGACAATTAAAATGAAGTTCAGGAGTTGCCTAGAGATTGAAAATTCATTAGGAACCATCCTATAGATCAGATCATAGGTGAACCATCCCGTGGTATAGCCATAAGATCTTCCTTGAAGAACCTAATGAGTCATTCGGCTTTCTTACCGCAAGAAGAACCTAAAAATATTAAAGAAGCAATAGAGAATGAGTCTTAGGTAATGTCCATGCAAGAAGAACTTAATCAATTTGAAAGAAGCAACGTGTGGACCCTAGTTCCTAGGCCAAGTGATCATACAATTATTGCAACCAAATGGGTATATAGAAATAAGAAAGATGAGAATGGGGTAGTAACTAGGAATAAGGCTAGACTAGTTGCCCAGGGTTATAATAAGGAAGAGGGAATTGATTTTGATGAAACCTATGCTCCTGTTGGTAGGATGGAAGCCATTCGATGCTACTTGCTTATGCCGCTTTTAAAAATTTTAAATTGTTTTAAATGGATGTTAAAAGTTCTTTTCTAAATGCCTATATTAATGAGGAAGTATATGTAGAACAACCGCCCAATTTTGAAAATCATAAATATCTAGATCATGTATACCGGTTGTCTAAGGCCTTGTATGGATTGAAACAAGTTCCTAGAGCTTGGTATGAGAGGCTTAAAAGTTTTCTTCTAGAAAATGGGTTTACCCATGGCAAGATTGACACTACACTCTTCATCAAATCCAAAAATGGTGATATGCTTCTAGTTCAAATTTATGTTGATGATATCATTTTTGGAGCAACCAATGATGAGTTGTGTAATGAGTTTGCCAAATGCATGCAAAGTGAATTTGAAATGAGAATGATAGGTGAGCTTAGTTTCTTTTTAGGGCTGCAAATTAAACAAGCTAAATATGAAACTTTTATATGCCAATCCAAATATGTTAGGGATTTGTTAAAGAAATTTAACATGGAAGACGACAAAATTCTTGGTACTCTTATGAGTTCTTCCACTAAACTTGATAAAGATGAATATGGAATCCCTCTTAATGTAAAATTATATCGTTGCATGATTGGGAGTCTCTCATATCTTACTGCTAGTCGACCTGATATCATGTTTAGTGTATGCATGTGTGTTAGGTTTTAGGCCACTCCTAAAGAATCTCACCTATTAGCAGTTAAATGAATCCTTAGGTATCTATTTGGAACCATAGAGTTAGGCTTATAGTATCCTAGGCATACTACCTTTGAGATTGTGAGTTATACTGATGCTAATTTGTCGGTAGTAAGGTTGATAGGAAAAGTACTAGCGGTACTTGTCACTTTTTAGGACAATCTCTCGTTTCTTGGTTCTCCAAGAAATAAAACTCAATTACCTTATCCACAGCCGAAGCAGAATATAATGCTGTTGGAAGTTGTTGTGCTCAAACTCTTTATATGAAACAACAACTTGTGGTCTTTGGATTGCACTATGATACAGTCCCGATTAAATGTTATAATACTAGTACAATCAAAATTTCAAAGAATCTCATCTCACATTCATGAACTAAACACATTGAGATTAGACACCATTTCCTTCGTGATCATGTGTAGAAAGGGGATGTGGCTCTTGAGTTTGTATACACTAGTGAGCAGTGGGCGGATATTTTCACTAAACCACTTCCAGAAGATAGGTTCATACAAATTAGATGTGAACTAGGTCTCATGCATAGTAGAGATGTTTCATAGATATTTCATAGTTTGCATAAACTTAGGGGGGAGTTGTCTAATAATTTCAAAGTCTAACAATTAATATAACAATTAAAATCTTTCGTTGGCTTGGACTTTATGAAATTGGTTGTGTTTTGCAATGCAAAATTCTCATACTGGAACTATTTGAGTTGAGTAGTTGTGGATAAACTGTTAGATCTTAATAACTCAAAACAGGTCATTTTTATACAAGACTTTTTTGGGAAATGTCATATTTTCAAATGGCATGCTACCAAATTTTTTTAAAATTCCCAAACTTATCGTGTGTACTAATGATTTATACCCATTGCCTAAAACTATTAATTTCATAACTCTTTTTGCTGTTGCCAAAAGGGGGAGATGGATAAAAGGAAAAAATTGGGTTGCACTTAAGAAAAATAATTTGCATTGACAAACTTTTACATAATGCATATTATTAGGGGAAGCCTTCTAAGGCTATACCCATTTTTTGCATAATGTATTTGTCATCATCAAAAAGGGAGAGAATGTTGACCTTATAGGTCACACCCAGTTTTGATAATGACAAATACTTGTTCTATTTGATGGCTATCTAAGGATAATGTGCAGGTCTATAATTGACAAATCAAAATGATGGCACATGAAGTTGAGCGTGAAGACTCTGAAGACCATATTTGTGTTGTACTTTAAATTCATTTTATGTAATGTGAGTCTATAATAGTAATTAGGGAAAATGGTCTGTAATAATCAAATACATTACATGCATGATATGATTAGGTAAGCTCAAAAAGACCTAGAATGACCCTTGGATCCACATGTATGCATAAACATATATGCTTATATGAATAGGGTGAATATATAAGGGAGTTGGAAATGAAATGCATTAAAAATGCATGTTCGGTCGACCAAACTAGAACATATAAAAACATTCGGTCAACTGAATCGGTCAGAGTTCAATAGCTTGACCATACCTTGGTCGACCGTACCATTCCAAGTTCACACAACTTGGTCCACCGAACTCCCACACAGGTCAACATTTTGACTCCTTGGTTCGCCAACCAGAAATATACGGGCAATGCCCTGGTCGATCGAACCCCCACGTGGGAGAATCCAACTGCCTGATCGATCGAACTTTATAGTTCAAAATCATCTGGTTGACTGAATCGTGCGGAAATGGAAAAATCATCCTTGAGACCTTTAGTCCGGTCGACTGAACTCTCAGTTCATTTTTTACTCGACAAACCAAACTTTGTCACTTGGTCAACCAAACCTTAAGTCCGGTTGACCGGTTCTCTCGGGTTTGAAATTTTTTTACCATAGTTAAATTTTTTAAAACAGGGTTAAATGTACTAAAATGTTTTAAAACAATACTAATAATACCCTATGTGTCCTGGACGATTATAATTATGGGATAGTCTATATATACCCCCTCATTTGAAAAGATTAGCACTTAATTAGCAATCTTGATTAGCAAAATTTTCTAAAATTAAAAATTCTCATATACTCATTTTAAAGCCTCCTACACTCACTCTTGCTAGTTCTTATTGCTAAAATCTCTTCGTAAGTGTGTGCTTGAGTGTTCTTGCTATTAGGCTATTATTCTCCCATGCTTGGTTGATTGAGATTATTTTCTTTGGGAGCAAAGCTTTAAATTTTTCCTAGGAGACTTTATTGATAAGTCTTCCTTAGGGAAAATTCATTTGAGCTTGTGAGTATTGCATTCTCATTGCAATATCCCAAGGAGTTCACATTGCTTTTTGATTGCTAAAAATATCTTTCAAATCATCTTCAAATATCTCATGTGATTTACTTTGAGAAATATTTTTTTGAGATATTTGTGCATATGCAAAAAGATCTTTATTGAAATATCCTTTGATTGATTTTATCTTATTGAACACAAAGATCAAATCGTTTTATAAATTAGATCTGAATATCTCTTGAGGTTTATATTTATAGAAAAATATTTGTTGAGATATTTAAAGTATGCTAAGGATCTTTGTTTGTGCACTGCGATTGAACTTATTATTTTGACGCAAAGATCATATCATTTACACTCTCACGCACTGATTGCAATATTTGCATAAATATTTGAGAGTAGACATTTAGACCACATTGAGCTTACTTCGCTATATCATTCGGTGGTTTATTGATTAGATTGAGTACATATCTGCTTTACTGGGAAGCAAAATCACTATACCGATTTCATTATTAAGAAATACCGTTGTATTCCAGGCGTGGCCTAAGGGGGCGGTAATCCAGCCTGGTAAGGATTGTTTGTAAAGGTTGAGGTCAGCCTTGTTCTAATTGACCTAATTGTTTAGGTGCTGCTCCACTCATTAAGTGAGCCTTATAGTGGTAATCCTTGTACTTGTTAGCTAAGGCGGGGACGTAGGCAATTTGCCGAACCTCAATAACATTTTTGGGTGTCATCTTTTATTTATAACTTTTTGGTGCATGCTTAGTTAATTTTATCGTGCAATTTAATTTCCACTACATATTTAAATTAATTTAATTTATCTACATTAGATTGACCATTAGGTTGTGTAATACTGTTGTTAGGGGATTTACCTAGGGCATCAATTTTGAAAATACCAATTCACCCCCCCTCTTGGGTTAACGATAAAGCTAACACTATGTGTCTATTTCTATATTAGAAGTTTAAAAATGATCATACAATAGTCTAGAAATTACAATAGAAAATAAAAATAAAAAGGACGGTTTGTGATGATTTTTAAATCATTTTCTACTAGATAATCTAGTATCCTTATGCATGAAAATTATTAATTCGGTCATTAAGTGTATACATGTGTGTAAAAGTATAGTACTTATTATGCATATATATATATATATGTGTGTGTGTGTGTGAATTTATATGTATATATAAGTGTGTCTATGGTATATATATGTACGTGTGTGTCACAACGTCTCGGAGAAAGGTCTAGAATGGTGAGGAATAATAATATTTAAAGTTCAATAAAGTCGTCACTAACCTGTTATTTACCTATATGTGGTTCGTTCACCAAATTACTACTCGTTGATTAGTTTCTAGACTAATCCTAGGCCTAGGAATTAGTAGCCTCGGTTTGCATATACCATAGTTGGGATAAGGAATTCATTTATGCGAGGGGAAGGTACTAACACCCCTTACATACCCTTTCTATGAACAATATCTAATTAATTGTGAATTGTCCCTAAATTGAATCTGGTCTTTAATTAGCTCCTTTAAATTAAATAAATAAATAAAAATAAAAAAAATAAAAATAAAGTGCGGTTTAGGAATGTCTAATAAGACCTCCAAAGAAGTAGATCTTATTAAATAAACTCCCCTTAAAACTAATATAAGTAAGATCTGAAATACCTCTTTATCTTTTATTTAATTATTGGGACACACATAGTACAATATAATATATACAAATAACTATCAATTAAAATCATCAAATCTTAGCAAAAAGAGTCTTAAAAATATTCCCATATTTTTTTAAAAAAATTGTAGAATTTTTTCGAAAATGTTCCAAGATTTTATGGGATTTTGAAAGACTTTTTCTCATTTTTTGATTTTTAGTTATTAGAGTTAAAATAACTCAAATATTTTTTTATTTTTTATTTTTTGATTTTTAAAATAATTTTTTTGATTTGTCCTTGATTTTTCAATTTTTTAAAATTAAAAATTAACTAAAAATAAAATAAATAAACTAGAGGTTCAAAAATCAAATCGGTTCAACCAGCCTGAACTAGGTATAACCTGATTGGGATTACTGAGCCATGTGTCCGCCAGTAGTGGAGACACATGACTCTACTTTATTTTCCTTTCTTTTTTTTTTTTAAATTTATTTACTATGGTAGGTTGATCCTAGTATGATGTCATTCGCCATATGGAAGCTTCTCTATTTTTATTTTTTTTGAATTTTCTATAGTAAGGTGACGTCAGCATGATGTCATCCACCAAATGACAACATCTAGTTGGCTTTAGAGATTTGACATGGATTGCTGACGTGGTAGCAATCCATCCTTCAAAGAAAACACATATTGGACGACCAGGATTTCACCACATCACTCTCCTAACGTGTGAACTTAAGCGTGCCATGTGTCATTATACGAATGGCGATACATGTCCCACTAACACATATATAAAAGCTTATGCAACAACTTGCTTATTTGGCTATATAATTAATTACATAAACATCCCGATACCACTAAATAGCCATAAAATCAACCCAAACCCGTGGGTAATGGGGATGCATATATCATACACAGCGGAAACCTAAGCAGCAGTAAATTTAAATTACATCCATCAAACCATAAAATACTCAATACCAGAGTTGTCTACAATCCACCATAACACTGTATTTTCGTGCAATTCCCAAAACATAAAAAATGTATCTATCTAGGATTGCATAACAAAAATCTCCTGATCCTAGTCCAAAAACTTACTCTCCTAGCGGGGTAGTATCACACTATCTCAATGGCGACCTTGATTCGTCAGTCTTTTTGGGTTTCCTAAAAATGATTTAAGTTGGGGGTGAGACACCTCTCCGTAAGGGAAAATAAACTAAATACAGCTATGTGGCAACATGAATATTTAATGCTATAATGGATATACCCAAGATGAATAGCTAGTTGATGTCAAGTATTATCCCCCATAACGGGTTGTGCAACCCGAAAGTGGGACCCAACAATCACTGTCAAGTCAAAAATGTTTGTAAGTATGATAGGCCTGTCACACACTAGTCTAGACTTCCAGGTGGACGTCTACAACTCTACACTGAAAGCCACATCGACTATCCATCTCCCACCCCCTCTACTTGCAGGGGCAGTTAGCACAAGTTTGAAACATAATAATCTGATCTGTATAGCTACGATATCGTGCTTCTGAAACTAAACTGAATTATCATCCGGGTTCTAATAACATATAATACATGATAATATACTTGTCTAACATAAATAGATTGATAGCATTTTCTATAATAACATACATACATAGATACATACATATGGCCTTGCGCCGAATTCTTTCATATCTGCGGCCTTGCACCGAACATTCATAAATGCAGCCTTGTGTCGAAATCATACATAATACATGGCCTTGCGCCATCTATCAATCATGACCTTGTGCCAAACATTTATATATATCAATCTGAATAAATAATTTGTTTATCATGTATTTTGAAACCATACTATACTGCATTATTCCATAATCTCTGAAAACATGCTTTATTCGTAAAATTGCCATAACATATAATTTTCACGTAAAATAATATTCATGCCACACAATGCTGAATAAAACCATACATTCCATTCTAAAATCATATTTTCTGGCGTTTCATACTAATACATACATTTCAATATAATAGCAGTATTTTTCCAAACATGCGTTTTCTCAATAATATTAAAAAATATTACATGCTTCCCTGAACATAATTCTATTGATAACTTAATAATAATTTTCATGGAAAAATGACTACTTTAGTTTATTCCCTTACTTGATTTCTGAAAAGAAATCCCCCCTAAAATATACTGGTCCTGCACTCGCAGGGTTCCCCGTTCAATTCTCTGAAAATGACAACTCCCAGAACTAAACTTCAGTATTTTTCCATGAATAACATTTCCTATAACTATGGAAAGACCAAATTTTGAATAAAAAGCCTTACCTTAACCCAGGGATGAATCCCAAAGTAGTTCCACCGATGATCCACTTCAGCAGGTTTGTAGAGAACTTTTCCAAAAGTGTCGTGGTGGCTTCAGATCATCGAATCGGTGAGAATCCGGCCCGAGATCTTAGAGAGAAGGTAGAAGGGCGGAAAAAGAGAGAATTTTTTGCACAATTTATGGCCAAAAATGAGAGTTAGGCCTATTTATACACTGGCCCTCGTCGACGAGCCACGCCACTTCGTCGAAGCGTTCGTCGATGAAGTTTGCCGCCGCCCCCTTTTTTTTCATTTCCATTTTCCTCTCTCAAATTATTTAAATACCATTATTCTTCAGGTTATTATAGCTTTATTATCTCTCTCTTTCTCTCTCTCTCTCTCTCTCTCATTCTCTCTCTTTTATTTTCTTTGTTTCCTTTCTCTCACTTCTTTTCTCTTTCTTCCTTGCTACTCTTCCTTTCTCCTTTCCTTCTTTTATCTCTCTCTCTCTCTCTCTCCCCCCACATACCTCTCACGGACTTCTCTTTCTTTCTTTCCCCTCATTTTCTCTTTCTTTCCCCTTCGCTGCTTTTTCTCTCTTCTCTGTCTTTATCTTTCTCATTCGATTTTGTTTCTTTGTTTAGCATGAATCTCTCTTTCCTCTCTCTCTCTACCCGAACAACCTCTTACTGACTTCTCTCTCTCTCTCTCTCTCTCTCTCTCTCTCTCCATCTTTCTACTTTTTCATTTCCTTTCCCTTCTTTTCTTGGCTTCTTTGTTTCTCTCTCCTTTCTCTTTCCTATTTGCTTTCTTCTCCCTACAGATCCCTTTACATTTTGCACTTTTTTTTTTTCCCTTTTTTGTCTCTTTTCTTTCTTTATTTTGCATATTTGGATTAGAAGAAAGCTTTGAACTTCTATTTTAAAGTTCAGATTACCAATTTCAAAGATAAGTTCCTATACTTTTCCCTTTTCCTAGAATTTTCTCCAAAATATTTCTAGCAATTCCCCTCAACTAAATAAGAATTAGGATCTATTTGACTTGGGATCTAACCTAGGTAAGATTCTAACTTGGTAGGTTAGTTTAGAATTAGTTAGCTGGTTTAAGTTTGATGGGGTATGTAGCGACCAGAAAAATAGGAATAATAAGAAAAACAAAGAAAATAGGACTTTGGTTTGGTGTAGACCAAATCGTCGACGGTTTGGTGGGGGAAGCAGAAAACTGTTGACGGTTTTGTTATTACTGCAACAGGGTGAGGGTAATGTTGAATTTTTGGTCAGATCCTTATTTTGATTATGAAAAACCACAATATCTCATCTATGTGCTTTGAGTATTTGAGCTGGTTATGTTTTAGTTAGCACAAATGATGATGCAATTTGGAAGCCGAGAAGCACTTACATGAGCACATCATTCGGCGCATTCCATAGTTGCCGAGGAGTGGATTATGAAGCCTTTATTTGTTTTAAGTTGTTATTTTATATATTTTAATTCAGGTTTGTAATAATTTATGGTCTATAATTAATGCATATCATGTATGGTAGGAATATAAGCTCAACAGTTCAACATGACCGTAGATTGACCATAGGGAATTGAATGTCATTAGGGCACCCTTCAGTCGACTAACACCAGGTTTTTAGGCTTAATTGAAAGGCCTAGACCGTAGACTGACCTTAAGTCCTTGCACATACACAAAAATAATCCCCATAATCACTTATATTATCAGGGAATTTAATTGGAGAAAAACTGGACTTATAGGCAAAAGTTGTGAGGATTTAGGCGATTGAACCTTTAGTCTTCAAAGCACTTCGGGCGACTGAACCCTTGACCAGTCAGAAGGTTGACTTGGTTTCGAGCGACCGAAACATTTTGACCGTAGTGTCCTCGAGCAACCGAACCGCTGATCTGATCTCTCCCAACAACTCGGTAGCCTGAACTTATACGTTCAAAATATCCTCAAGTGACCAAACACATGAGTTCGGTATACCGAACTTTAGACTGAGCGACTAAACCATGGTCTTTTGGAAAATCGCCTTGGTTCAGCAAACCGAACTTAGTTTTAGGCACCTGAACTTCAAATTTGCCTTTTCTGGTTGTGAGTGTTCGGGGTGACCGAACCTATGGCTAGGGCACCCAAAACTCTCAGGTTGTTTTATTTTTTAACCGAGGTAAAATAGGTTAAACATGGTTAATTTTTCTAAATACTTTTAAAACAATTTGAAGAATTACCTTGGTGTCCTCAATGGTCATAATTTGTGTCATGTCTATAAATATATGCTCATTTACACAAATTAAACATAGATTAGTGAGTTGATTAAGAAAAATTCTCTCTGAATTTTTGAGAGTTCCTTACTCACATTCAAGCCTAAAATTCTTCATCCATTGCTATTTCTTTACTAAAACAAGTGTGGTAAGAGTGCATTAAGTTATCCTACATTATTCCCACTTGCTTATACTCTCATAGATTGTGTTGATTGTTGATTTTTTAGAAGAGAGTTAAGCCAAAAATTTTCCCCATAGATTTAGTTCATAAATTTATTGTGTGGGGAAAATTTCACTAGCTTGTGAATCTTAGCACTTTATTGCAAGACTTTTGAGCTTGCTTGTGTTTTTGAAGAACATTTTTTTTACAAGCTTGCTTCTAAATATCTCTTGTGTTTAATCTTTTGAAAAGCATTTTGAGATATTTTATTATACTCTTCGAAATCTTTGAAACATTATTTGTGGTTGATATATTTATATAAATTGTTTCAAAGAAACTTTGCTAGCTCATTCTCATACATTGATTGCATAGTGATATAATATTGAGAGTAGTTTCACACATCTTCATTGAACTTATATTTCTTATCATCTGGAAGTGCATTAATTATTGTCTGTGCGCACTGGTACAAATCTGCTTGTTGAAGCATATTGTTTGTACACAAATTATATTGTGAAATACTGTTGTATTCCAGGCGTGGCCTGAGGGGGGCAATAATCCAGCTCAGAAGGATTGTTTTAAAGGTTGAGGTCAGCCCTATGATAATTGACCTAGTTGTATTTAGGTGCTGCTCCACCCATTAAGTGAGCCCATAGTGTAATCCTTGTGCTTGTGAGCCAAGGCAGGGATGTAAGCAGTATTGGCCGAACCCCGATAACATTTCTTGTGCGTGCTTTTAATTTTCGCATTTTAAATTCCAACACATGAATGTTTATGTTTTACTATTGTGAATGATTGAGTTTATAATTGCATAGACAGACCCTAGGTTGAGTAATACTATTGCTAGATTAGCTAAACCTAGGAGAATTTTTTAATACCCAATTCACCCCCCTTTTGGGAATACGCAAAAGTCAACAATTGGTATCAGAGCCTCATTGCACTAGGCTTAACAACTTTTGTAAAAGATCGCAATGGCTCTCATTGGTGTATCCCCATTTGGCGAGGGATGATCACCTTCTCGTCCTCCATTGTTTTGTGGTGTAAATTACACCCACTGGAAAAGTAGAATGAGCATATTGATAAAATCAATGGACTAGAGGGCTTGGCAGGTGATTGTTAGAGGAACAGGTATGCAAAAGAATGAAAATTATACCACTTTTTTGCATGAAAATTTAATTTCCATGGACATGCTATATTGCGCTTTAGATTCTAACATCTTTATTGAGATTATGGCATGCAAAAGTGTGAAAGAAATTTGAGATGAGCTTGAAAGAATATATGGAGAGACCCAAGAGAAAGAGATCACTCTTCTAGATGCTCCAAGTTCAAATGATCAAGAGGAGGTAAATCATGAGCATGTAGCATTTGCAGTCAGTGAGGTATATGATTCTCACTCTTTCTCTTTTGATGACTCCGGTTGCTAGTGCTATTATATAACATGTACTGAATCTAATGATAAATCTATTGATGATGCGTGCGATGATTCTTGTAACAAATATTGTGACATATCTGGTGATGAATCATCAACTCATGTGATGTTTTGGCTGAAAATTCATGCAGTGATTCATATGATAATTATTGTGTTAAATTCTGTATTGAATCACAAAATGAATTTATTGATGGAAGCATGTTTTTGAATAAAAAACTAGAAAATGCTTTATCGAAAATGCACAAGCTTCTAGTTAGGATGAGTAAATAGAAAACATTGAAAAATGAAAATAAAAGGATAGTAATACAATTAGAAGAACTAAAAGACTATCATTGTATCCTTGAAAAGAAAATGGTTGTGAAGGTTTTGAAAATCATCTGTCTACAAAGAAAAACTGAAAATTATTTTAGAATGATTTTCAAATCCACAAATGCAAAAGACTATTTCGACAAACCCTTTGCAGTTAAAAAAAAAATATTCTCAAAAAGGGTTCATGTTTAGTTTATCAAACCCATAATCATGCCTCGTCAAGTAAAAATGGAAGAGGCTTGGATAAAAGGATGATATGAGTGAGAAAAGCAAGCCTCATAGGACTTAAGGAAAAATGGATTTCAATTGGAATCATATAATCATTTAATCCATCCTTAGTTCCTAGATGACTATATGGCCTAGGGAGTAATATGTGCTTAAAATATCAAAACTTAGTATATGCCTTCACTGTACACTATTTGTATACTAAGAACTTCAGAGAAATCATACCAATGTGAAAATTCAAGAAATTTATCCACTTTGAACCTAATGCATATACATTATAATGATTGGGTAAAATATGAAAATATTGGTCAAAGTATGTTAAAGTAAAATCCACTTCCAAATAGACAAGGCATGTTTTCCTAGTAATTAATTCTAAATGCTTAACTCGTGCTTGAAGATAAAACATCTTAAGTTAAGCAACATCTATCCATTGCACAGAAATGAGCTTTAGGGATCCATCCTAGTATACATACCTTTAACCCTAATCTCATTAATCAAAATACGGTCATCACTATATGTATAAGCACCAATGATAATAAATTCCATATCTACTAGTGCTAATTAAAAAGGCATCTTACTCGTAATCAAAATTAGAGGCATCCACTAAGGGAATCAAGTAAATGAAAATATTCCCTTTGAGCTTAAAATATAAAAATCCTCTAATCTTGGTTCACCTATCTGCTTCATAGGAAATCTTTACCATACCGCGATCACATCAGGTAAAGATCCATCCTCTCATTGGTTCGTATCCTTGCTCCAAAATTATGATCATACTTAAAGGATACTTTCCAATCACCAAAGAGCTATCGTCAAAATTCATATAATCTTTAGCGCTCTCTGCCAAAACAGTTAGGATAATCTCTTTAGACTTCTTATCCTGAAAAATGTCTTGCCTATCCTAAATACTCTTCTATACCTATTAGTGATTTAATTTTCAAAGAGTATTTATTCAAACTCCCTTTACAAGTTGTCAAAATTTAAGTCAAAAATTTTAGAGCTTCATATCCATTGAGATGAGTTAAATGGCTAAATTAATTGCTCTAGGTTTCAAATTTAAAGAAAATTTATATTCCAAAAGAAACCTATGCACGAACCTTAAGGTTTAATGCCATTTGAACTTGTGCCTCTCACATTTTGAAGATCATAGGAAAAGAGGTAGTTATAGACTTTATTCATTGAAAGAATATTGATTGTGACTTTTTGGTCCTTTAAAGCCTATGCATCTAGAGCCAAGTTTTAATCATTGAGAATCTTTAATCTATTGGCAAAAGATTTTGAAAAATAAGAAAAAGACATAAAATGGTTTAGTGCATAACTGAGGGGGAGCATTTACTCATGTCTATATAAATTTAAATGCTCTCATCATCTTATAACATTTATGTCTATATGTCTTCATAAGAACTGAACTAAACTCAAATCTATCCACTACTCTTTAGTGTTTATAGTCTTTGTTGGATAGATTATTATTTATAAATTGATGATTGCTACCTGATTACATGCTTATTCTAGAAAGCCTCTTGCATGGCAAATGCAGTTGCTGTGTATTGCATGCTAGTAGTGGATATAAGTTCTCGTGTTCCTTGAACTGAATCATATATTTCTTATTTGAACCTATTAGGCACAGGTTTTTTGGAAAAATTTCCAATTTACAAACGTTATACTACCGAAATTTCGACAGGAATTTTCCCAAAGTAAAACCTTGTACAAAGATGATTATGATAGAATAAATGTTAAAATGTTTTTGAAAGGATGAGTGAAAACTCAAATAGATAATTAAATTTCATCCTTGCATAATCATAAAAAATGTTTAGGGGAGCCAAGCACCATCCCTATAGAAAGAGCATAAAAAATTCATATGGATCAATTCACATTTTTGAATATTGAGGCTCTTCAAAAAACCCTGAACATCATATCCAGCTCTCAAAGCTCTATGAATTGATATGGATTGTTCTCGGCTATGACCATTTTTGCAATGCCTTAATATATATTTCCTTTTTATGCATACATGTTTATAAGAAGACCAAACTGACTGCATGATTGAAATGAATTAATTAATATCCAGAATGATTATGTTAAAAGATTTTAATTAATTGCTTATACTACTTGGCCCTCTAAATGAAAGTAATTCTTTATATGTATAAGCACTTAGAAGCATCTAGGCTATCATTCAAATCAAAAGCGGGAACATCAAAATTGAAAAGTTTTTATCTCGTTATGCTCACCAACTTGTTTAGCTTTGATCTTATCTGAACTTGCTGTGGCGTGTGATAAAATGAATTGATTTTATTGAAAATCTTATGTTGAAAAATTTGGTTTTGCCTCAGTCATCTATATTGCCATATGATCTTTACATGTGATTGATAAATGTTTAAGATCCATATGGTTGTCCTATTCTGGTTATATTATGACATTGCACTTAAATTCTAAAACCAGAAAAATGTTACTTGCTTGCATGATCTTTAAATTTTTGGCAAGCCTCCCTCAGCACTCTTGAAAACATCATTAAGGGAATATATAGTTATATACATACATATTATTATTATTATATACATATATATTTTTTAAATCACATAACCGGTTCGATAATTATACATGAAAATGCATGCGAATTGGTTAGACTGTGTTTGTGCTCAAACCAACTATTTGCTATCATATACCATATGTTTTAAACTCAAATCCTTTACGGTCTTATAATATGACTTAAACTGCTATGGTTTGTGGATAATTTTGGTATTTTCTTGTTTGTTATGTCATTTTAAATTTAATTGACCATTTATATTGTTTGTGTTCTCAAATTGTTATATTTTTCAAAAATAGTTGCATTTTTTTTACATGCCCTTTTGTTGATGCAAAAGGGGGAGAAGTGTTATAAGAGCAAAATTAGTCCTTTCTCCCTGACTTTTTGTTATTCAAAACGACAAATGATAAATGAACTTAAATGCACCACGTGATACATTCTGAAGTCTTCATGCTTGTATATGAATATTGAATATCATTCTTTTAATGTATATTGCTAGGGGGAGCCTTGTTAGGCGAACCCATATTTTGCCCTTGTCTTTGTCATCATCAAAAAGGGAGAGATTGTTGACATTTTGCTCAGATCCCTATTTTGATTATGAAAAACCACAATATCTCATCTGTGTGCTTTGAGTATTTGAGAGGGTAATGTTTTAGTTAGCACAGATGATGATGTAGTTTGGAAGCCGAGAAGCACTTACGTGAGCACATTATTCGTCGCATTTCATATTTGTCGAGGAGCTAAGCATGAAGCCTTTATTTTTTTTAAGTTGTAATTTTATATATTTTAATTTGGGTCTGTAACAATTTATGGTCTGTAATTAATGCATATCATGCATGGTAGGAATATAAGCTCAACAGCTTCACATGAACGTAGATTGACCACAAGGAATTAAATATCATTAGGGCACCCTTCGGTCGACCAATGCTAGGCTTTTAGGCTTAATTGAAAGGCCTCGACTGTAGACTGACCTTAGGTCCTTGCACATACAAAAAAATAATCCCCATAATCACTTATATTATGAAAGAATTTTAATTGGAGAAAAACTGGACTTATAGGCAAAAGTTGTGAGGATTCGGGCAACCGAACCCTTAGTGTTCAAAACACTTTGGGCAACCGAATCCTTGACCAGTTAGAAGGTTGACTTGGTTTCGGGCGACCGAACCATTTTGACCGTTGCGTCCTCAGGCGACCGAACCGCTAATCTGACCTCTCCCAATAACTCGACAATTTGAACTTATACATTCAAAATAGCCTCAGGAGACCGAACCGCGGTCTTTTGGAAAATCGCCTCAGTTCAGAAAATTAAACTTATTTTCAGGCACCCAAACTTCAAATTTGCCTTTTCTTGTTGTATGTGTTCAGGCGACCGAACCTATGGTTCGGGCACTCGAAACTCTCGAGTTGTTTTATTTTTTAACCGAGATAAAATAGGTTAAACAGGATTAATTTTTCTAAACACTTTTAAAATAAATTTAAGAATTACCTTGGTGTCCCCAATGATTATAATTTGTGCCATGTCTATAAATATATGCTCATTTCCACAGATTAAACATAGATTAGTGAGTTGATTAAGAAAAATTATCTCTGGGTTTTTGAGAGCTCCTTACTCACATTCAAGCCAAAAATTCTTCATCCATTGTTGAGTAAAACAAGTGTGGTAAGAGTGCATTGAGTTATCCAACATTATTCCTACTTGCTCATACTCTCATAGATTGTGTTGATTGTTGATTTTTAAAAAAAGAGTTAAGCCAAAAAATTTTCCCATAGATTTAGTTCATAAATTTATTGTGTGGGGGAAATTTCACTAGCTTGTGAATTTTAGCACTTTATTACAAGACTCTTGAGCTTGCTTGTGTTTTTGAAGAACATTTTTTTTTACAAGCTTGCTTGCAAATATCTTTTGTGCTTAATCTTTTGAAAATTATTTTGGGATATTTTATTGTACTCTTGGAAATCTTTGAAACATTATCTGTGGTTGATATATTTATATAGATTGTTTCAAAGAAACTTTGCTAGCTCACTCTCATACATTGATTGCACATTGATATAATATTGAGAGTAGTTTCACACATCTTTACTGAGCTTATATTTCCTATCATCTGGAAGTGCATTAATTATTATTTGTGCGCACTGGTACAAATCTGCTTGTTGAAGCATATTATTTGTACACAAATTATATTATGAAATACTTTTGTATTCTAGGTGTGGCCTGCAGGGGCTGTAATCCAGTCCGGAAGGATTGTTTGTAAAACACCATTCTTCATTCTTCAGCACGAACACCGCACGCTGTCATGATATGTCTTTTAGTTTGAAAGCGTGCACACGATGAAGCTGCATGCAATCCTTAGTACAGCCATCAGTACCAAGAGTATTTGTCATAATCAAAACTGGGTGTGACCTATTAGGTCAACAGAAAGCTTGAAGAAAAGATGGACTCAAAGCAAGGACATATATGAAGACTTCAAGGGTTGAAGGATTTAGAGTTTTGAGGAAATTTTATCTAAGTACTTCAAATAATTTCAATATGGATGCATGAAGCTCTTAGCTTAATTAATTGGACCTAGATACATTTTAAAATACTTGGAAAATATTTCCATAAGGTCAAAACTTATTTCAAAAAGGTTAAAATTATTTTTGGAATGAAAAGCACCAAAAAGAGGATTTTCCAAATGCTATTATATTTGCATTGAGGTGCATTTCTCTCTATCAAACACTCCCTATTTTAAAACGTATTCAACATGAAAGTTGTGGGAGTTTCTCTTAGCTTTCCTTAGACATCAAGAATGTCAAATTTGAAGTTATGTAGAAAAAGTTATGACCAAAAAACCTAAAAGGTCCTTGAAGCTAACAACTTGAAAGTAGCTTGACCATTTTTGACATGCGGCTGACCTTCGTATAATTTGAAATTTTAACAGCCGATAAAAGTTTCTAAAAATGGTTTCTTGAGCTCTAAACTTTGTGAAAACTTGGAGGATACTCCAAGCAACTTGGGAAACACAAAAATATGTTTTTTTAACTCTATAAATACATGATTAAACCCCAAGATCAAACACACCAAGAAATTATTCAGCAATTAAATACTCTCAAGTGCTCTTAATTCTCAAAGGCTATCTTGCTCACACCTTGCTATTCTTCCAACTATGTTTTTTCTGATCTTCTTCCACTGAAATTAAGCAATCAAATCTGAATCTTTCAATCATTCAAAGATTATATCGGTGATAGATTTATATTGAGCTTCAATTTCATTCCATATTGTTATTTACTTTGAAGTATATTATAGTGCTGAATTGCTATACTAATTTGCTCTATTAGAGAGTGTCTTTGTATGCTGAATATTGTTTTTTTTAGATGGTTCAGGTTCTTGAATCGTTGTTGGACCAAGCGTGGGGTATTGCTTGGAGAGATGACTACTCTAGCCTATTTAAGGAGTGTTGAGCGTGGGGTATTACTTGTAACGGTATTGTTCCACTTGAAAAGGAACTAATTTAGTGGAATCCTTTGGTGGTTTGCCAAAGGCGATGATGTAGGCTGGGGATAAGCCAAACCTCGTAAAAATCTGGTCTTCTTCTCTTTCCCTTTACTCTCTTTAATTTCCAGCATACATATAAACTGTGTGGATGCTTTAAATTCTTAATCATAAATACTACAAAGTTTGGAAATTAAATAAACTGAAGTTTAAATTGTTTTTAGGCTTACGGAAACCGAAAGGGAGTACGTTGGTTGATCAATACTTTGCGGAAACCGTAAAGAAGTACGTTGATTGGTTAATACCCAAAAAATCTTTAACTGAAAGTTTATTTAAAGTCTAAACTTTTGGAAAGAGTATTGGATTTTATATTAAGCATCATATTGAGAAAGCAAATCCATTACTATAGTGATTGTATCAAAATCATATATACAGGGCTGCAAACAAACAAAAGCTGAATTCTTGTAAAAAGCTGAATCTTATATCTTGGTTTGGATATTGTGGTTGATTGAATAATTGATTGGTTGATTAAGTTTTATTTTATTGTGTGGTTGTGGATTGAATAAAGACTTAAAGCTTTTGTTGTAAGTTTGAGAAATAAACAAGTGGTAAAGAATTCTTTAAATGGATTTATAAGAAATTTTAATAACCCAATTCACCCCCCCCTCTTGGGACTACACCTTAGTTTTCATGATGACTCATGGATAGTAGCCATGCAAGAAGAATTAAATCAATTTGAAAGAAATAAAGCATGGAAATTATTTCCTAAACCGGATGACCATTCAATCATTGGAACTAAGTGGGTATTTAGAAATAAAAAGGATGAAAATGGAATTGTGGTAAGAAATAAAGTTAGACTTGTAGCTCAAGGATACAACCAAGAAGAAGGAATAGATTATGATGGGACATTTGCTCCCATTGCTAGAATGGAAGCAATATGAATGCTTTTAACTTATGCATCTCATATGGAATTCAAATTATATCAAATGGATGTAAAGATTGCTTTTTTAAATGGTTTTATAAATGAAGAGGTATATGTAGCACAACCACTAGGCTTTGACGACATTCAAAAACCTGATTATGTGTACAAGTTAACTAAGGCTTTATATGATTTGAGACAAGCCCCTAGGGATTGGTATGAAAGACTTAGTGGATTCTTACTAGGAAAGGAGTTTTCTAGATGAAAGTTTGATAGTACCTTATTTATCAAAACTAAGAAGGATGACATGCTTATAATTCAAATTTATGTAGATGATATCATATTTGGTGCAACTAATGACGATCTATGTAAGGAGTTTGCTAAATGTATGCAAGAGGAATTTGAAATGAGCATAATGGGAGAATTGAACTACTTTCTAGGATTACAAATCAAACAAGAAAAAAATGAAAATTTTATAAATCAATCCAAATATATAAAAGATATGCTTAAGAAATTCGACATTGAAAGTAGTGAGCCAATAGGTACCCCCATGAGCACTTTCATAAGCATCGATAAAGATGAAAAAGGGGAACCAATAGATATGAAATATTATAGAGGCATGATAGAAAGTTTGTTGTACCTAACAACTACTAGGCCAGATATAATGTTTAGTGTATGCATGTGTGCACGGTTTCAATTAGAACCTAAAGAATCACATCAAATAGCTATGAAAAGAATCCTAAGGTACTTGATAGGTACAATAGATTTAGGACTTTGGTATCCTAAGGACACCATATTTGAAATGATTAGTTATTCAGATGTCGATTATGCAGGCTGTAAGATTGATAGAAAAAAGTACAAGCAAGACTTGTCACTTTCTAGGACGATCCTTAGTATATTGGTTTTCTAAGAAACAAAATTCCGTAACCTTATCCACCACTGAAGCTGAACATGTAGCAGCTGGGAGTTGTTGTGCACAAACCTTGTATATGAAAAAACAATTAAAGGACCATAATCTAGAATATTCAGCCATACCAATTAAGTGTGATAACACAAGTGCAATAAACATCTTTAAAAATCCAACATCACACTCAAGAACTAAACACATTGACATAAGACATCATTTTCTAAGAGATCACTTTCAAAAAGAAGATATACTACTTGAATTTATAAAAACAAATGACCAATGGGCGAATATCTTCACAAAACCTCTTCCCAAAGAAAGATTTATATCAATTAGAAGAGAACTTGGGTTGTTACATAGTAGGGAAGTGATTTAAGAAGATTTCATGTTGAGTAAAAAGAGAAATTTAAAAGATTAAGGACCTTAGGGGACTAAGCTTGGAAGCTCAGGCGACTGAATAATGTATTTTGGAGGCTCAGGTACCTGAGCCATCAGACCTCAGGAAACTAAGGTGCTATTCTTGCTAAAATTTAATTTCTATAAATCTTCAGGTGATTGAGCCAAACCTTCAGGTGCCTAAACTCGCGGGTATTATATATTTTTAAGCACAAAAACCCTAACTCTTTAGACTCCAAGCTACTGAACTCTATTCCATCACTCACCTGAAGTTCCAACTCTTGGTCTTCCTTGATTCCTACCTCAAAATCCCTCAAATTAAAGCCTCCCAATCACTCTCCTACACCTTTTCCCATGGATTCTAGGGTTTCTCTTGATTGATTTGTTTTATCCTCCAAACATCAAAGATGCCTTGCACCAAAACTACAGAAAATCGAGGATCTTCTTCCAGGAGAGATGATAATAACATCGAACAATGGTTTGTCACTCCTCAATCGAAGCTTCGATATCGATCTCATCTCTGTTCTACAGAACCAATTTTTGGTTAGGTCACGGATACCACCTTCTTTGATTCAGAATTTTCATAAATCCTACACATGTTTAGGAATATCTATTGGAAGAATTTCATAGTTTATCAATCCAAAGGATTGTATCCCAACTTAGTTAAAAAATTTTATGCAAATATGATCAATGGAGAAAATGTCCTAACCACTGAGGTAAAAGGAAAGAAGATCGTCTTAACTCCGCAAATCTTGGCTCCTATTTTGCACATCACCCCAAGTGAATTTGAATGTCTAGCTTTTGCTCAAACATGGATTCTAGAGCAAGGTTTCATATCTAAAGAATTTTTGCCATTGATTATGGTAGAGGAACCAGCTTACTTTGGCCATCCTCCTATGTACAAATAGTTGAATCTTTAGGCTCAAAAACTTTAGAAAATCATTACAAAAAACATCCTACCTAAGGATGGCTCATATGATCACCTCTCCTATGTAGATTGCTTTGTGTTATGGTGTCTACTAAAAGAAAAGAAACTTGATCTCTCTAGCCTAATTCTAAAATGGATGTAGGCTAAATTGAAAGCTACTTGAGTAACTCTTCCTTATGGTAGTGTTCTAAACCTTAACTTTGTTCAACTCAATGTTACTACACCTACGAAATTGTTCATCAAGCTTACTAGGTATGACCTTTTCACTTCCACAACCCTCAAGAAAATGGGATATGAAAAGCATGATCTGGGGTTGGTTTTTGAAAGGAGGACAACCTAAAAGGCCAGCAGTTGTACCTCCTCTTCCTCCAAAACATAACCAAGGACCTCTAATTGACACTCCTTCTTGGTATATCCCCTTCCATCATGAATTCACTACCTTCAGCAGAGATATGCATTCAGGTCTTCAATCCCTTTAGGAGAACGTATCCTCCCTCCATACTACTTGCTCTTCACTTGATCAGCGCCTAACTTGCATTGAGCAGTGTAGGGCTAGCTCATTTCATAGTGCTGATCCTATGGATACTAGTTCTGCCCCTCAAAGTGATGCTTCATCTAACGAAGAATCTGAGGAAGGAAGTGAGGAAGGTGATGAAGAGGAAGCTGAAGCTAATGATGCTGTTGCTGATGATAATTGATCTATTTGTCACTTTATATTGTATCGAGTACTATCTATGTATTGGCTTTGTATCATGTTGATTTGTTTGTTTTTGTTTTAGTTTGGCTTGTAACTCCCTTGCTTATGACTTTGTGTAATTTTTAATGACTATATGGCTATGCTTTTTATGTGCTATCCTAAGATTCTTTGTGACTATGCTCCTTATTTTTTTTTTATTGATATCAAAGGGGGATAGATATTTTGGAAAGTAAACATGTGAAGAGAGTATCGTAGAGAGCTACCAGGAAAAATGAGAACATAGCAAATATGTAAAACACATAATCTTGGCATGAGATAGAGCATGGGGGAGTAAAAGCAAAACTGAGCATAATAAGAAAAATGAAAACATAGGAAGAATGAGACCATAAGTATATATGTTGACATGAGCTATAATGCATTATAAAATAACATACTTGATTGTGACTTAATGAGTTTTGAACAAACTTACATTTGAAATCATTATTTTCCTTTTTTTTTATATTGGTTAAAAGGCATGCTTATTGTAAGGTGGAGCCTTATCAAGGTTCTCTTATATTTGCTCCTTATTTGTCATCATCAAAAAGTGGGAGATTGTTGGCCTAACATGGCTTTCGAATCTTATTTTGATGATAACAAATATAGGTTATTTTAACATGTTTTTGTTTAAGTGATGACATTTCAGGAAACCTTCTATGACAAAGGTCAAAAGGATCAAAGAAATGAAAGTTCTAGATCACAAGTACCATAAAGCCATACTCCATCAACATAGTGATCAAAAGAAAGCTCAAGAGGACCAAGAAGTTCAAAATATATGGAAACTTAAAGAAGACTCAAGCTCAAGTCTAAGAGGATTCAAAGCGAAAACATATATGAAGATTTCATGCTAGAGTGTTTAACTCTTTAGGATGACTTATGTAAGTACTTCATTATAGATATCATTTTGAAATGCTTTGAGGCTCATCAAGGGTTGATATGGACTTAGACACCATATTTTGAAAATCCTGGAAAAAGCTTTTTAAAGTAACAAAACACGATGGTTAAGAGTTTTTGAAACTAAATAGAAAAATTAGATTTTATAACTATTTAGGCAACTAAACTTTTGACCTCGAGCGCTTGAAGATTTTTCTAAAGAAATTCTGAGCAGGCAGGGTAGGCCCAGGTACTTGACCCTTGTAACCTCAGGCGCCCGACCTTGTTTTAAAGCTGAAATTTCATAGTTTTTAGAAACTTTAGGCGACTGACCCCGAAAGCCTCAGGCGTATGACCACTGTTAACAATTATAATTTTTAAAAGTTTTTAAAATTCAAATTTTTATTGCTTGTGCACCAAACTTCGTATAAACTTGGGAAACACTCCAAGTAACTTGGGCAACACAAATTAAACACTTTTGGGCCTATAAATACATGATTTATCAAATCAAATCAAACCAAGAATTTAAAATTTGATCTCAAGCCATATTGCTCTTTCTCTCTCAAAGCCCTCTTACTTACACATTCATACCAAGAATTGCTAAGATATTCTGAGTTTCTAATTAATCTTCTTTGAGCTGAAACCTCTAAGTTACCGATTCACATCAAGAGAAGAATTCCAGTGAAATAATTCTTGAGCTTCATTTCAATTTCTTTTTGATATTTGTTTTGAAGTATATAAGCTGAGCTTAAATTGTACTAACCAGCTCTATCATAGAGCATCTCTTGTACAAAAGAAATATTTCTTATTTCCTTGTTTCTTTGACAGTTCAGGTCATTGGATCGTTGTACCAAGCATAGGGTATCGCTTAGAGAGGGGGCTCCATCCTGAAAGAGGGATTGTAAATGGTTTGTTCTGCCTGCAAACGAACGTTCTAGTTGAATCCTTAGGTGGTTTTGCCTAAAGCGAGGACGTAGGCTGGGTATAAGCCGAACTTTGTAAAAAAATCAGTCTCACTCTCTATCCTTACACTTTAATTTTTTAGCATATATAAATTTTGTGATTGTTTTTCTAAGTGTAGGTAGCTAAAAATTTGAGATTGATAAAACCTTTTAATTTAAGAGAGTATGTTGATTAATCTTTTGTGGAAACCTTAAAGGGAGTATTGGTTAAAAGAAGTGCTCCAATATTCATTCATATAGGGCTTTATTTAAAACTCTAAGCTGAGTTTTTTTGCAAACGCTAAATCAAGGAAGTGCTTCAGCTCTTACAATTGGTTAAGTAATGTATGATTAATTGATTGTTAATATTAAAGGTATTTGGCTTGTGTTAAGATTGAGTGTGGATTGTTGTTGATTCAATTGCGCTTTTAAAATCAAAACATTCTTGTGCATTTGTTAAGTATACAAAAGGTTGCGGGTTTGTAAAAAGACTTAAAAGAATTTTATAAACCCAATTCACCCCCCTTCTTGGGACTACACCTTAGTTTTCAGTTTGAATGATCAAATTAAATTTTTTTTTTGTTATCTATATGCACTATAGCCGGAAATTAGGGATATTTCGCAAGACCCTTCATAGAAGACCCCTGTGAGCATATTTCTATTGTCTATGGCTCGACCTTTAGCTTAGAGAAAAGACCTCGAAAAGCTAAGTTTGAAACCCTTCCCACTCTTTCTAGCATTCTAGCACATCCTTCCATTGAGGCCCCACTGTCGCTTGAGTTCAAGTCCCTTTTGCCTTCCCTCAAGTATGTCTTCTTAAGCCCCCATGAGACCCTAACTGTTATCTGTAACGACCTGCTACAATTTAAATTTTTTATTATTTTTTTCACATATACTATTATTCACATATAATCTGAAATTACACTGCTCTGATACCTTCTATTTTAGGTCTAATTATCCACCTAAGCAGTGAGAAGCTGTAGTCATATATCCATAACCATACACAAAAATCTTACAATACCAGAGAGCTAGATTATCCTAAAGTTACACGTATATACTTGAATAGGGCTCTACAAAAGTATTTTCTACCCCAAAAGACTCACCCTTCTGATAGGGCAGTACTGTAGTCCCTCTACCTGCGAGCCTGATCTGCTCGCCTAGCTGGATCACTTGAAAAAAAAAATGTTAATATGATGGAATGAGACAGCGCTCAGTAAGATGAAATATGCTATTGCTAGTGTGTAGCAAATGAGTTACAATTCTATAAAAGTCTGTTTCTATGTAATCATGTATAACTGAATCTGTAAATACGGTACAAATAATATAAACCACCACCTATATCCATGTTGCTTAACATATCTGTATTTTAGGTTTCTACTCATAATACTTCTAATGTACATAAGTATATTCTCTGTTTCTATAAAACTATATATACATAATAATAACTGAAAAAAACTTCCCTGAATGGATAGCAGTATGTCATGATTTAACCCCTTATGACAGGGTTGTGTGGCCTGTAGGTGGGATTTATCATTGGCTGGCTTACCAGGATAAACCACTATACTCCATCAGTCAGATTGGCCCTCCTTAACACATATTTGATGGGGAACCTGTCCACATATAAGCACAATCGACTTATCTACCATGTATTATCTGAATACGTAGTTGCACTCTGAACTGTATATAGCTACGGTACAGTGCTCTACTGCTGAATATGGTTCATCAGGGTCTGATACTATATACATAACTGATATTTCTAAAAAAATACTATTTTTACCATGATTCTGTAACATATGAAATAACCATAACATTATATAAATTATTGAGTAAACTGTAATAACTGAGTTTCTAAGATATCTGCTTAATTGAATAACTGAAATATTTGATTTAGTATATGAACTGAATGTTATGGTTTTGAAATAGGTATATCATAATATTCTGAAAATACTGCAAAATACAAGTTTTTGCGCGTACATTGAAAATCATGGTATTCTGAAAATTATGGAAACCTTATACTAAGCTAATACTAACTCATGCCACACAATTAAATATCAACATTGTCAGGCTCTAAACCTGCATAGATAATCTAAATAATGATTTGCTGAAAACATATAATTTATACTGATTCATAATAGGTTTGCCCAACATAGCATATTTCCCTTACCTCATTCCTGCTAAAATCCCCTATTGTATGGGTCTTATACCCGCAAGGCTCCCCACACAACACCCTGAAAATCAAATATCTCAGAATAAAATATTACTATTTCTTCGCCTACAATATTTCCTACAACTGCTGGAAAACCAAATTTTGACAAAAAGACCTTACCCTGAATCTAGGATGAAATCCAACTTTGTCCCACCAACGATCCTCTCTAGCAAACTTAGGGATAACTTCCCTAGGAGCATCGTGGTGGCCTCTGATCGTCGATCCGATGACTAACGGGGCTGAAATCGAAGAGAGAGAGAAAAGGAACCGTAGAGAGAGAGAAGAGAGAGAGTTCTGCTGAATTTCTACATAAAAATCCTCGTTTAACACTATTTATACTATGGCCTTCGTCGACGAGACGACGTGGCTCGTCAACGAGGTCACGAAGAAGGTTCATCGATGAACACCATCTCTTCGTTGACAAATTTTAGAATTTAGAAAATAGTCTCTCGGTTTCTTCTCGTTGATGAAACATACCCTCGTCGACGAGTCCCTATGTTATCCTCGTCGACGAATCCCCTGTATTCATCGATGAGTCCTTGATTAAATTCTTGGGTTATTACACCCAAAGTGCAATGTCGTTGACAAAGCCTGCTGCCTCTCTCTGTTTCTGTTTCCTTTTTCCTCCCTCTTTATTATTTAAATATCATTGTTCTTCAGGTCACTACATTATCATTTCATCTAGCTTGACTAGTTCGCAGGAGTCTTAACTCATTCGTGTCTTGAAAAAATATATCAGAGCTATAGGGTGGTCAGTGGCAGACCTTAGGGATATATATCCATCTTTTTGTATGCAGCAGTCTTACTTTGAGCTAAATGCTAAACATATTCGTGAGATGCAGCAAAGGTTAAACCCCAATATGAAGGATGTGATGTTAAAGGAAGTTGTAAAACTCATAGATGTCAGAACAATATTTCCTATTTTTGATAGTGAGTTTGTGAGCCCCAAGAAAGTGGTTCCTAAGAAATCAGGAATCATAATCATTGAAAATGATAAAGGTGAAGGTATCCCCACTCATATCACTAGTGATTGGTGGGTGTGCATCAATTTCATGAAATTCGATAACCTCACCTGCAAGGACCACTTCCTATTTCCATTCATTGATCAAATCTTAGAGAGGCTAGTGAGCCAGAACTTCTACTGGTTTTTGGATGGGTACTCTAGCTATAATCAAGTTGTGGTCCACCTGGATGATTAGTATAAGACCACCTTCACCTGCCCATTCAGGACCTTTTCCTTAGGAGGATGCCTTTCAAACTATGTAATGCGCTCGTGACCTTTCAGCGATGCATGCTAGCCATTTTCCCTAATATGGCTAAGAAATTCCTCGAGGTGTTCATGGATGACTTTTCTGTGTTCAGACCATCCTTTGAGGTATGCTTGGAGAACTTGTCTAATGTTCTAAAAAGATGCGTGGACACGAACTTAGTATTGAGCTGGGAAAAGAGACATTTTTATGGTTCAAGAGGGCATAGTGTTGGGACACATACTTTCCACTAGGGGGATTGAAGTCGATAGAACCAAGGTAGAGTTAATTTCAAAATATCCTCCCCCTACCTCCATTAAACAAGTTTGGTCATTTATAGAGCACGTCGATTTCTACAAGCAATTCATCAAGGATTTTGGCAAACTTTCTCGACCTTTGACCAATTTGTTAGTCAAAGATGCACCTTTTGAGTTTGATAAAGACTGTCTAATTGCATTTGAAACTCTTAGGACTATTCTTTCTACTGCTCTGATTATGCAGCCCCCCGATTGGTCTCTTTCTTTCAAAATCATATGTGATGCATCGAATTACACTGTAGGGGCCGTGTTGGGGCAACGAGATGAAAAATTGCCCCACATGATCTACTATGCTAGTAAAACTCTTCAAGGACCGCAATTTAACTACACTACCACTAAGAAAGAGCTTCTAGCCATAGTCTTCACGCTTGATAAGTTCTGCTCTTATCTTTTAGGGTCAAAGGTCTTCATTTATTATGATCGTGCTGCTTTGCAGTACCTTCTTACAAAGAAAGAGATCAAACCTAGGTTGATTTGGTTGATTTTGATATTAAAGGAGTTCGATTATGAGATTCGAGATAGGAAAGGGACAGAAAATCATGTAGCCGATCATTGGTCCCGTATTCTGGTTGAGGGGTCTACTAACCCCTATTCAGTCCAAGACTCTTTCCCTAATGAGCAACTATTCACGGTGTCTTCTCGCCTTTCATGGTTCGCTATGACCTTTGAACCCCATTCTAGTGATCAAGCTCTTTGATGTGTTGGGGATCGATTTTATGGGTCCATTCCCTGCTTCTAATGGGTATGAGTACATACTCGTAGGGGTGGACTATGTTTTGAAGTGGGTAGAGGCGGTCGCAATTAGGACCAATGACCATCGAATGGTCATTAAATTTCGTAAAGGTCTCTTTAGTCATTTTGATTGCCCCCAAGCTATCATTAGCGATAGAACTCATTTCCTTGATTGCCATTTTACAGCACTCCTTCGCAAATATTCCATCACTCAGAAGGTAGCCGAAAGTTGAGGTGTAGTCCCAAGAGGGTGGGTGAATTGGGTTATTAAAATTTTTGTTTAATTATTTTCAAGAATTCTTAAACCACTTGTTAATTTAACAATCACATAGCATAGGCGTATTTACTTATTCAATCCACAAACCATCACTTCAGCACGACACAAATAAACCAAAACTTAAACAATCAATTAACCAATAAAGTATTCAACCTCAAAATACCAAATCAAGATGTGACACCCGGCTTCTTGGCAATTCTCAGCTTTTACAAGAATTCAAAATATTTGCTTGTCTGTAGCCCTGTGAATATATGTAAGCCCTGTGTTGATGGATTTGATATCTCAATATGATACACAATATGAAATCCAACACTCCTTCCAAGAACTTGGACTTTTAAATAAACTTTTAGTTAATTAGTTTTGGGTGTTAACCAATCAATGTACTCCCTTACGGTTTCCGCAATTTGTATTGATCAACCAACGTACTTCCTTTCAGTTTTTGAAAATCCCAAAATCAAATTAATCTTTAGTTTACTTAATATCCAATCCATGCAGTGTGTATGATCAAAAATTTAATTCAACCACGCAGTTAATATATGCTACAAAGTAAAGAGAGTAAGGAAGGAGAGTGACACCATGTTTTTTACGAGTTTTAGCTTATCCTCAGCCTACGTCCTCGCTTTGGCCAATACAACCAAAGGATTCCACTATACCATTCCTTTCCAGGTGGAACAAACTTTAACAAGCGATATTCTATGCTCAAACACTCCTTTAATAGGATAAAACAATGCCTCTCCAAGCGATACCCCACGCTCGGTCACTCCTTCAATAGGCTAGAGCAACGCCTCTCCAAGTGATGCCCCACACTCGGTCAACAATCCAACAACTTGGAATTGTCAAGAAACAAGAAACAATATCTTCGTGCAATAATACTCTCACAAGAGCATATTAGTACAAAATCAAACATTAGATACTTCAATATTGAAAGATCAAGTTGAAATACAATGAAGCTCAAGTAAGAATTCACCAAGTTCTCTCTATATGAGAATTAGTAACTCACAACTCAGAGGTAGGATGATCAACACTTTAGATTTTCTTAGAAAAGTAGTTGTCCAAAGTGTTGAGCGAGAGAGAGCTTCGAAAAAGCAAGTGTGCTTTCATCTTATGATCATATTTTTTCCTTCTGGGTTGTTCTATATTAATTTGATTTGCAAAACCATATATTTATAGGCTTAGAAAAGTAATTTTGTGTTGCCCAAAATAACTTGGAGTATCACCCAAGTTTTCATAAATTTTGGGGCACAAGAAACCTTTATTTGAAATTTAAAACGTTTAAAATTTCTAGTCGTTAATAGTGTTTTGACAACTGAAGTATTGGGTTCAGTCTTATGATGTTTCTTAACACACTGAAAAATTTAAACTGGACATCGGGTCAGTTGATTGAACTGAGGGTTTAGTCTTCTGAAGTCTCAGATCACACGACTGAACTAAGGGTTCAATCTTTTGAGAGTGTACTACCTCTTCTGTATTCCATCCGAAAAATCTTAAGTAGATTGAACTAGTTCTTCAGTCTTCTGAAGAAATTCTTCAGTAAACTGAATGAAAGCTTTACTCTTCTAAAGTACAGTTTACAGTCTTCTAAGGATGTACCTTAGTCATCTGGACAGATCAAATTCAGATTTTTTATTTTAGTTTTCAAAAATCCTTTTTGCTCTCTTACTTTGATTTCTTATAAAACATTTTTTGGGTTTTGAAATAAGGTCTCTGAGTCCATAATTAAACCTAGAAGAGCTTTCAACATATTTCATAAGATATTTAAAACATGAAGTACTTACATCATATCTCTTAAAGCCTACAACTCTAAGCTTTGAGATCTTCTATGATATTTTTTCTTTGACTCCATCGTGTCTTCAAGCTTCAATATCACTTTAGCAAGTTCTCATTCATGCTCTCATGATCTTCAAGCTTTATTTGATCATCTTTGAATCCATGCCTTTTAAACTTCTTTTGATCATCTTTGAATTCATGCCATTTAAGTTTCATTTGATCATCTTTCTTTGGAGTATGAGCTTTTATTGATCTTTGTGAGCAATTGACCTTGTATTCTCTTTCTTGAGTCATGTCACATCATCACTTAACCAAATATGTTAAGTTACCTTGATTTGTTATCATCAAAATAAGATTTTAAGCCTTGTAAGGCCAACAGTAGCCACTCCGTACCATCCGCAGACTAGTGGACAGGTTGAGGTATCGAATCATGAAATCCAATGCACCCTTAAGAAAATTGTGAGGCCAGATAGAAAAGATTGGTTATCTTGGCTAGACGATGCTTTGTGAGCATATAGAATGGCCTATAAGACCCCTATCGGTATGTCCCCATATTGATTGGTATACGGTAAGGTCTGTCACCTCCCGATTGAGTTAGAGCATAGGGTCCATTGGGCGATTAAGAAGTTCAACTTTGACATGGCCATTGCTAGTTCCCATCACCGCCTCCAACTCAATAAGTTGGAGGAGATCCGTAATAACTTTTATGAAAATGTCAAGATCTATAAAGTTAGGACCAAGGCTTTTTAGGACAAGCACATTGTTTTGAAAACCTTCGAGTCTAACCAAACGATATGGCTTTTCAATCCGAAGTAAAAATTATTCTCGGGTAAGCTGTGGTGTAGATTGCATGGTCTATATACTGTGACTTGTGTGTTCCCCCATGGTGCAGTCAAAATTGAAGATCCAGAGACCAACATCCTTTTCAAGGTGAATAATCAGCATCTAAAGCCATGTGTGGATGGGGTCAGTGACAGTGAAGGAAATTCTTGTTAGTGATCCGATGAGTTTGACATAAGCGTTCATTGCGATTGGTTGAAAACGGTAAACTTAGCGTTTCTAGGAGGCAATCCAGTGTTTTTCTTGTTCTTTGCTTTTTTTTCTTTGGAAGTTTCTCTGTGTCACACAGTGGTTTGAGAGGAAGTTGTCGCTATTCCATGATTTTGCACAGGTTGAGTAGGGATCCGGTGGCAAGATATACTGAGGGTGGAGATGTCCCCGGTGAACCCAATAAAGGGACAACGGAAAATCTCAAGGCCTACGATCGGGGTTCAAATACTCTAGTACCCCAAAATACATGTCCCTAATTAAAATAAAAATAAAAAACAACAATAAAATAAAAGACAACAAATTAAAAGAATAAATTTAACTAGAAACTACTCATTCAAGACACTAAAATAATTGAACAATTGATAATAAAGAAGGAAACTAGTATAATGATAAGACAATAAAATAAAAAGACAATGACACTAATTAATTCCATAATAAACTATTCAAAACAATAACTAAATGTAGGCTAAAACTAAAATAACTAATTAACCCAACCTTGAATCATTCAAAACATTAAACTACAAGAGAAGAAGCTAATTAAGCTAATGATAAACTATTCAATCAATAAAGTAAAATTCAACTTAATCCAAAATTAACTCAATCCAATGATAAACTTAAACAAGATATAAAAATAACAATAAAGTGAAAAGAACAAATAAACAAGGGAGGAGAGAGAGAGAGAGAGAGAGAGAGAGAGAGAGAGAGAGAGAGAGAGAGAGAGAGAGAGAGAGAGAGATGGAGAGATGAAATGGCCGAGAGTCTCTTTGTAGGCGTACACACAGTAGCTTTAAGCTGCTATGTTCTCCCTTCTTCTCCACGGCCAAGCAACTTTTTGTCATCATATGTGACTGCCCTCTTTTCCTTCTTTTTCTAACCCTATTCTCCTCCTTTCGGCTACCTTAATCACTCCTCTCCTCTCTTGCGCATAGCAAAATCCTCATAAAGCTACAGTCTCCCCCCTTTTAGGAACCCTACGACTGCCCTCCTTTTAGTTCAACGCATAGCCCATATTAAACCTATTCTAATAAAATGCATGGCCCATGCATTTGCATGGACCTTTTTGCTATTCACGGCCTTATCTTTGTATATGAATTAAAACCTTTTTCCTAAGCTTTCCAGCTCACTCTTTTGGCATAGAATAACCCACTTTAATTTCAGAGCATGGGCCTCTCATTCAACGGCCTATGCATGGTTTCTTTTCTTTTAATGATGTTCACAACTTCTTTCAAGTACATGGCCTCCTAAGTTGTTGGCTGTAAGTCCATAGTTGCTTGTATAAGCTTGTTATATTGCTTTTAGCCTTCTTATTTAATTCCCAAAAATTTCCCTACAATAATTAATGAAGAATATTTGTAAATTTTCAGGCAAAGAAAGGATAAAAATATCATCAATTGAGCTTAATATTAATATACTACAAATGAACAAGCATTTAATTAAAATTGCAATAGCTAATTAATGCATTTAAACACCTAATTATGCAACTTTGACGCATAATCACACCCCCCAACCAATGTTTTGTTAGTCTCTAGCAAATAACGTGAATGCATTCATACCGAGGAAGTAACAACCATAATTCCAGTACTTTTGAAAATCACATTCCATGAAATATGTTTATTGAGTCTAGGAACACAGGAAACAGATTAATCCAAATGAAGTATCAACTGAGAGATTTATACACCATTTAGTAAATTAGCTAAGGTAATGGAATGTAACAAAGCTCGCGCGCATAGGAATTAGAAGGTACCCACTTTCTTACTTAGTTATGACCTCAATAATAGGTAGCCCTTTCCAATACACAATTGTTTTTTTTTTTTCTTTTCTCTTTTTGCAATTGATCCCTGACTTATTTCTTATTTTGATTTGCTTCACATTTTTTTTTCTAAGCCATTAGGATATGGTTCATTAGAGTCTCAAACAATTGAAATGCACATTAACCAATAACGACCTAAGGTAGTCTTTCTAGGTATTTTGACCTTTGTTGTGTGTGTTTAGCAAGACTTTTAACATCCTTCCTTTGGTTGAAATTAAGTGAAATGGATAAATTTCCCTTTTGATTTAAACTCTGATATGAACTACATTCTACATGTTCCATGTCCTTAAAAGAAAACAAAAATTAACATGTAATATTCACAAATAAGGAATTTAGCATGCTCTAAGCTCAATAACAGCACTTCTCGAAGGATAACCAAATAGCCAAATGTCTAACACATGCAAACATCACATACAAATGTCACATTAAAATTCTATCACATGGAAACACACCACACATGCAAACATCATATGCAAATGTCACATTAAAGTTCTATCACATGGCAGCACACAATTACACATACATATTCCCCCCCCCCTCCCCAAACTAAACTAAGCATTGTCCTTAATGATTAGTGAAAGAATGATACCGAGGGAAGTAGAAGAGTACTTGGGTAGAGAAGTAAATGAAAATAAAAAACTAAAACTAAAGAAAAATGTACCTTCCAATAAACTTGTCGTGACGTCCCGGACTCGGCTAGAGAACTGCTCTCGCAAATGGGTGCGGCTACAAACTGGGAAAAATGGATGTGTGTTTTAAAAAAGATATTTTCGTGGAAAACATGATGTATGGAGTCACTACTAACCTTTTAAAGTATAGTTAGAACACTTGATTGCTACCCTGTTATGGGTAGAATCGGTCTACGTCACTAGAGTCAGACTCGGGAGTATGATTACGTGAGGGGAAGGTATTAGCACCCCCTACGCACCTGTTCTTACGAACGGTACTAGATTAATCGAAAAATATCCCAAAATACATCTAATAAGCCTTTCAAAATTACTCACTTATAAAAGTTGAAAGAATGAAAATACTATATAGGTATTCCCTCAGAACCGGGGCAATCCAATACTCGGAAGAGTCCATGCCCTTTGTTGCAATCATCGGGATTGAAAATCAAGAAAATAGAGTACGAAGTATGCTCCTGGGGATTTTGAAATCTGAAAATTTTTCTAAGTAGGAAAATATTATTTCGAGAGGTTTTTGAAATTTGTTCAGGATGGAAATGATTTTCTGTCCCCTAAAAATATTTTTGTGATTTTTTTCAAGTGTGAAAACATTTTTTGTGATTTTTCAATATTTTTCCCGAACTTCAAAATAGCACAAATAAAAACCATGGAAATCAAAGTATGAAAATATTTTTGGGATTTTATGAGAATTTTGTGATTTTTTTGGATATCTAAATAATAATAAACAAATGAAATGGAGAAAATCGGCGCGAACCGGTTCAGGGGAGGAGTCGATTGAGCACTGACTGGTCTGGGGGGGAAAACTAGTTTAAGGTCTTGGTCAAGACCGTAAGTCAACACGCGTTGCCTTCCATGTGGGTGGTGTGTGTGTTTAGGTGTATGTTAGAATGTGCAAGTGATGCATGAAGTATGTGTGAGCATGATTGAGAATGAGCGTGCGTATGCATGGGTGAGTATGTACGTGGATGTGTGTGCACGCATTAATGAGCACGTGCATGTTGAGTGTGATTGCATGCATGATTGGGTGCGTGCATGAATGTGTGTGCACGCATGATTGGGTACGTGCATGAATGTGGGTGCATGCATGGATGTGTACGTGTATGAATGTGTGTGCATGCATGGACTAGAATACTCATGCGTGCATGCATGAATTGACAATGACCTAAATGATGATGTCATGGGTGATATCGGGATGCATGAGGTGGGTTGCATGCATGTATGTGTATGAGTATGTGATTATGTGCATTGCATGCATGTATATGTCTAAGCATGTGAGTGTGTATGTTTGAGTGTGAGTGCATACATGCATGTGCATGAATGTGAATGCGTCTGTATGTGTGACTACATGCATGCATGCATGGGGGAATGTGTGCATATGAGTCAAATTGCATGCATGTAAATGCATGAATGTGAATGTGTGGTCGTGTGCATGATTGCATGCATGAATGGGAATGTGTGTGTATAGGTGAAGTTGCATGCATGTATATGCATGTGTATGTGTGAAATTGCATGCATATATATATGCACATGTGTGTGAATGCATGTATATGTGAATGCATGTGAGTGTATATGAATATATATACATGTGTGTGTGAATGCATGTGTATGTGAATGCATGCATGCATGTGTATGCATGTGTATGTGAATGCATGCATGCATGTGTATGCATGTGCATGTGAGTGTATATGAATGCATGCATGCATGTGTATGTGAGTGTATATGAATGCATGTATATGCATGTATGTGGATGTGGGTGTATGTGTTTGCATGCATGCATGTGTATGTGTGAAATTGCATGCATGTATATGCATGTATGTGGATGTGGGTGTATGTGTATGCATGTGTAAAGGAGACCATATACAAGTATACAAGTAGTTAAAAGGGTTAGTAAGCAAGTAAATAAAGGTTAGAGTGCAGGAAAATAAATGTTAGTATACAGGAAATTAAAAGTTAGTATACAAGAAATTAAATGTTAGTATACAGGAAATTAAAAGTTAGTATTCAGGAAATTAAATGTTAGTATACATGAAGTTAAAAGTTAGTATACAGGAAATTAAAAGTTAGAGTGCAAGAAAGTAAATGTTAGTATATAGGAAATATAAATGTTAGTATGAGTTCGTAAATGCATGAGTTAGGGTTAGTATGAATGCAAGCAAAGAAATAAAATGTTAGTTAAAGTTAGTAAGTTAGTAAATTAGCATGTGAAGGTGTGTGAAAGAGTGTGTGAATAGTGGGTGTTGTATGTATGGTGAGTGAATGGTGTGTGAGGAGTGTGTTTGATGTGTGATGAACCAAGGCATGGTGATGATATTCGGCTATAGTGGCACAACCATGGCATTAATTTAGCCTATATAAGCCATTAAGAAGTCAAACCACCTTCTATTGATAATGCAGAAAGTCAGCGGTGTCTTGGGCTTTAGTATCCATAATCATTTACACTTCCTTCATTAAGAAATTTTCACAAACAACTCACATGCAAACACAATCTACCAACACATATCCTTCATTAAAGCATTTTCACAAACATTTCACATGCAAACACAAACCACCAACACACTTACTTCATTAAAACATTTTCACAAACACCTTGCATGCACACAATCCCCAAACACAATTTCTTCATTAAAGCATTTTCACAAACACCTTGCATGCACCCAATTCACCAATCCTGTAAGAAACATAATCTCCTTGCAAACCTATGGGACGTAGGGAAGAGAGACAAAGAGAGTATACTGAGAACACTGCGAGAGCCGAAGGAGATGCCAGTATGAAAGTGACGATGGGAACCATTTGAGAAAGGAGCTCAGGTGGTAGTTCTATGAGTTTCCGCTGCAGCAAAAGAGGTTGTTGCGATTCTGTGAATAAGAATAGGGTGCTGCTATGCTAGTGGTACCCATGGTGGCAATGGAGAAGTTTTGGAAGGCTACTAGACGAGAGGAACCCGAGGGTGCTCTGGTGGTCGTCGAGAACCGTGGTGGTTGCAGGTGGTCACGGGTGGCTCTAGTCTGGGTTGTCTGAGGATGGTGGTGGAGCTTGGATGGTAAATGGAGCTACAGGTGCAGCTGTGGGAGCAGATGGAGATAGCAAGAAAGCTGCTACAAGAGCTTCAGGTGCTGCTATAAGAGGCAACTGCAGGTATTCGGAGGTGGGTCACTGAAAATTGCCACGGGTGAGCTTGATGAGATCTGAGTCGTGGGAGGCGGCTGGTTGCCGAGCTTCACTGAGAGAGACAAGAGAAAGAGCTAGGGAGATTGGGGAAAACCAAGGGAGAGAGTGAGGATTTGTGAGAAGAGAGAAATGGAGAATGTATTTAGGTGAGGCCATTCAGGTTTCTTCGTGAAGGTGAGGAGGATATGGAGAGATGAAAGAGCTGGGATATGGGGACTCTTGCAGGTATTCGTGAGGGAGATGGTAACTTGGTTAGGTGGAGGTGGTGGATTTTAGGCCGTGAGTCGGAGGTAAGGAGATAGCGAGGTGAGGGAGTGGTGAGTAGTGCAGTGGTGCCGGAGCTATGGGAGATGGCTGGAGACAGAGGCAAGAGGTTATGGAGGTTAAGGGTGAGTTACAGGTGTGAGGATGGACAGTGAAGAAGAAAATGAACAGTGCCAAAATCCCCCAGATTCAAGTTCAGTGCCTATAAGTTTGAGATATGACCTTGGGATGCGATTGATGGCCGAGGTAGAGATGCTTTGGATGAGAGGCAGTGCTTGGGTGAGGGTAAAGGATGGTAGAGTGGCCTTGGTGAAGATGCAACTAGGAGAAAGGAGAGTGGGATCTGCAGTGGAGTTGTGGTAAGTCTAGAGAAGCTCACGGCAGTTGGTGGTGCTGCTGTGTTCGGGTGGTCTCAGACTGGATCTGTAGGAGATTGGCGAGTTTATAAAGGCGGTGGGTGTTCAAAACAAAACTCCAGGCCAATGGATCCATAGAGCGACACAAAGCTCGCTTGGTGGCCAAGGGATACACTCAGGTAGAAGGTTTGGATTATCATGACACTTTTGCTCCTGTTGCTAAACTCGTTACTGTTAGGTGTGTTCTTGCAGTGGCTGCAACTCACAATTGGCATCTCCTTCAATTGGACGTCAACAACACTTTTCTCCATGGTGACCTCGATGAGGAGGTTTATATGATCCCTCCCCTGGGTTATTGTAAATAGGGGGAGACTCGTGTTTGTCGTCTTCAAAAATCCCTTTATGGCTTAAGCAAGCTTCTCGCAATTGGTTCTCTAAATTATCTTCTATTTTACTTGCTACGGGTTTCACTCAATCTCAGGCCAATCACTTTCTTTTCACCCGCTCTCGGGGTCAGTCTTTTACTCTTATACTTTTTTATGTTGATGACATTCTCATGGCAGGCAACGATCTCTTCGATATTAGCTCTTTCAAAGTCAAGCTCGCTCAGAAATTCAAACTCAAGGGTCTTGGCAAATTGAAATATTTCCTTAGCCTTGAAGTAGCTCACTCTCCCATTGGCATTTTTCTCAACCAACACAAATATGCTCTTAACATCCTCACCGATAGTGGTCATCTGGGTGCTCGTCCTACCCACTTTCCCATGGAACAAAATCTAAAGCTCAATAATACTGATGGTGCTCTTCTCTCTAATCCAAGTTCGTTTCGGTGACTCATTGGACGTTTGATCTATCTCACCATCTCTTGTCTCGACATTGTATTTCCAGTCAATATTCTCAGTCAATTTATGCACTAGCCCAGACAACCGCACTATGATGCTGCTGTACGTGTTCTTTGATACATTAAGGCATCCCCAGGTCAAGGCTTACTTTTTCCTACTACCAACACTCTTCAAGTCTCAACTTATTTTGATTTGGATTGGGCTAGTTGTCCACTCACTCGCCGCTCCACCACTGGGTTTTTCATTCAGTTGGGCACTAGTCTAATTTCCTAGCTCACTAAGAAACAAACTATAGTCTCTTGCTCCTCCACCGAAGCTGAGTATCGGGCACTTGCTTCCACTACTTGTGAACTTACATGGCTCAAAACTCTTTTACATGATCTTGGAGTACTGCATTCTCAGCCTATGCTATTATATTGTGACAACCAAGATGCTCTCCACATTGCCCAGAATCCAATTTTCCACGAACGCACAAAACATATAGAAATCAATTGTCACATTGTTCGTGAGAAGTTACGAGCTGGTCTCTTTCTCACGAAGCATATTCCTACCAACAATCATCTTGCCAATATCTTCACCAAAGCTTTGAGTCGTGAACATTTCCAAAACCCATCATGCAAGTTAGGCATTACGGATCTCCATGCTCCGACTTGAGGGGGTGTATTAATGATATATATACTATACTTTTTAGTAAAATATTTACTTTCCTTTTTTTTCCATTTCTCTTATGTATATATACCCTTGTAATCCTTGTATTGAGGGTGAATCAATATAGAGAAAATCATTCTTCTCCATTTTTAACAGAGATGGTGGTGAGGTGAGGGAGCCGTGAAAGGTGGAGATGGTGATGCGGTGGAGGCTGGAGATCACTGGCTGTGTGTGTGTGTGTGTGTGTGTGTGAGAGAGAGAGAGAGAGAGAGAGAGAGAGAGAGATGGCAGAATGGGGGAGAGTGAAAGTGAGAGAATGGGGAGAATAGAGAGTAAGGAGAATATCCGCCCGTGGCTGTAAAGGACTGGAGATGGTGGCCTAGGGGTGCGGTAGTGTATGAGAAAGGAAGGGAGAGATGAGAGAACTATGTAGGGAGAGAATCAGGAAGAAGATGAATAGTGAAAATGCCCCCATGTGCATGTGACCCGTAGCCTTTATAGGCCTTTTTTTTTTGTTTTCTTCTTTTCTGTATTTTTTTGTTTGTCTTCCGATAATAATAATAATAATAATAATAATAGTATACTAATAATAATAAAAATAATACTAATAATAATTGTAATAATAGTAAAAATAACAAAAATAGTACACTACTAATAATAGTCTTTTTTGTATTTTCCTTCATTTTTGTATTACTATTATTATTTTTTATATTTTATCGTTGAACCTTATCCTCCAAAAAGAGAGATTCGGTCAAAAATTGAAACTTGATTTCTCAAAAATGGAAAGACCTAGACTCCATTTTTCCAAAATGCCCGAAACTCAGTGAAAATGTACCAAGACTCGGTAAAGACAACGGGACTCAATAAAAACAACTGAACTCACTTAAAACGAACCGAAACTCGGTACAGACACCAGGACTCGGTAAAAACACCGAGACTCAATTGACACTATGAGACTTATTGAAGACAAAACAGGACTTAGTAAACATATCGGGACTCAATTGAAACTCCGAGACTCATGGAAGACAAAATGGGACTCGGTAGACACACCGGGACTCATTTGAAAATCCGAGACTCCTGGAAGACAACACGGGACTCAGTAGACACACAAGGACTCAATGGAAACTCCGAGACTCATGGAAGACAAACTTGGACTTGGTAAAAAAAACAACGAGACTCTGGAAACAAATCAGGACTCGCAAAAACACAAGGAATCAATGAAAACAAATCGAGACTCGATTGGGTCTCTCAGAAGGGTCCTCCAATTTTCGGGGCATGAAGTCAACTTTATGTGCCGGGTCTTCTCAGGGTAGTCTAGTTAAAACTAGGGTGTCAACAAAACTAAAAATAAAAAAAAATAAAACAAAATGAAATAAAGGAAAGTAACATGTCATAGTATGTCAGGAGGAGGCTCAAGAGGAATTTCATTTGGTGGGTGCAAGTTTATAAATTGAACTAGCGGGTCTCCAAATTTAAGTTGCCACAATGAATCTACTTTGTTACCTGCAAAAAAATTAGTTTCAAATAAATCAATGCTCTCCAATATGTCAGACAAAACATGTGAAGATTGATTTTCTTGTTTGAACAAGAAAGGATCATTATCTAATATGTTTTTTTTTAGAAAATTCACTTCTTTAAGAACCAGTCATTGAGGAAAAGGTGTTGGAACAGTTACCTTTAGTTCTTCAGAAACATCAACATTAAATGAGTAGCACAAAGGCTACCCCAAGTATATGAGGTCTATCATGTAATAATTAGCACAAAATGTCAGATCATCTCCTCAGAGAAAATAGATTCATTTCAAACTTGCATTAAAACAATAAAGAGAAAATAAAAAGCATTTACTGAATACAGTTCAAATTCATATTCTTGGGTTGGATACTAAAATTAAGGGAACAAACTAAAGCACCGAAAAACTATTAAAACAATAAAATAAAAGACAACAAATTAAAAGAATAAATTTATCTAAGAATTACTCATTCAAGACACTAAAATAATTGAACAATTAAAAATAAAGAAGCAAACTAATCTAATGATAAGACAATAAAATAAAAGACCATGACACTAATTAATTCCATAAAAAACTATTCTAAACATTAACTAAATGTATGCTAAACTAAAAGAATTAATTAACCCAACCTTAAATCATTCAAAACATTAAACTACAAGACAAGAAACTAATTATGCTAATGATAAACTATTCTACCAATAAAGTAAAATACAACTTAATCCAACATGAACTTTGAAATAAAAAAATAAAAGAAGAGAAGGGAGAGGAGAGAGAGAGAGAGAGAGAGAGAGAGACAGAGAGAGAGAGTCTAATAAGAATCCTTCAACATTGAAATAAACTTGACACACTAATAACTTAAACAAAAATAAATTCCAACAATAGCTTAAACAAAAATAACTCAATCCAATGATAAGCTTAAACAAGATAAAAAAAATAACAATATAGTAAAAAGAACAAATAAACAAAGGAGAGGGGAGGAGAGAGAGAGAGAGAGGGAGATAGATAGATAGATAGAGAGAGAGAGAGAGAGAGAGAGCGATGGAGAGATGAGACGGCCGAGAGTCTCTTTTTAGGCCTGCACACAGCAGCTTTAAGTTGCTATGTTCTCCCTTCTTGTCCGTGGCCAAGTAGCTTTTTGTCCTCCTCCACGGCTGCCCCCTTTTCCTTCTTTTTCTAACCCTATTCTCCTCATTTCGTCTACCTCAAACCCTCCTCTCCTCTTTTGCGCACAGTGGAAGCTTTATAAATGTAGTGACCTGAATAATTATAATATTTAATTAATATTAGAGAGGGAGGAAATATAAATTGGAAGGGATAAAGAAAGAGGCAGCAGGCCTTTTCGACGAATGCTTTGCATTCATCGATGAAGTTACAATTGGGCTCGCCGACGAGTGTACATTTCGTTGATGAGAAAATACTGAAAAGCAAACCTCTCATTCTTGAATTTCATCGACAAGAAACAGAGTTTGTCAACAAACTTCCTTCATGACCTCATCGACGAGGTGACGTGGCTCGTCGACAAAGGCCACAATATAAATAGTTCTAAACACAATTTTTTGATAAAATTTCAGTACAAAATCCTCCCTTCTCTTTCCCTTTGGTTCCCCAACCTTCTCTCTATTTTTTTGGGTCCATTCTTCATCGGATCGACGATCCGAAGCCACCACGACACTCCTAAAAAAGTTATTTGCATATCTACTGGAGTGGATTGTCGGTGGGTCGAGTTCAGAATTCATCCCAGATTCAGGGTAAGGCTTTCTACTCAGTATTTGGATTTTTGACAGTTGTAGAAAGCGTAGTACAAGTAGAAATATTGAATTTTAGTTTTGGGGAATGTCATTTTCAGGGTATTGAATGGGGAACCCTGCGGGTGCAAGACAAATTTTCTTAGGAGCTTTTCAGGAATCAGGTAAGGGGATAAACTAAGCTAGTTAGTTTATGAAAATGTATGTATATTATTACAGCATCTGATTTCAGAAAAATAAATATATTTATATATGATTTATATTTGGGAAATACTGCTGAAAATGATGGTATGCTAAATATATGAAAACCTAGTTCGTGTGGCATAAGTAGAAATTATAAAGAAATACTATTTTATGGGAATGTGATAAAGATATGGAATTTTACAATTAAAAAGAGGCGTATGGGCTGAGATTTTTATATGTTTGCTGGTGTACGAGCAGAGCTATGTATATGATTTGCCGGTATACGGGCCGAGCAATGGATATATTTGTTGGCGTACGAGCCGAGCTATGGATATGTTTGCCAGTGTATGGGCTGAGCTATGGATATGTTTGTCAACGTACGGGCCAAGCTATGGATATAATTTGCCAGCGTACGGGCCGAGCTATGGTAAAATGTGAAGTACCGGTGTACGAGCTAATGATTTTCATGATATACGTATATATGCAAAATGACATGATGATATTGATTTGGAAATTAATGGTATGAAATATCCATGTATCATAGTTTCAGTATATGCTATATGTTATCAGAACCTAGTTGGCTTGGTCTAGGCTAGCACTAGCACAATACCGATGCTATGTGTTCATGATTTATCATGATATTTGTGTTAACGTTGTTGTACGGAGTGGGGTGAGGTTGGATGGTCGATGTGGTTTTAAGAAGTGTAAGCACCCATAGTGTACGAACCAGGTCTGGCAGACCCATTGGACTTATAAACTATACTTTTGACTTGGCAGTGGTCGGCCAATCATTGTCAGGTTCCGCCTTCGGGCCACACAACCCAGTCATGTGGGGGTAATACATGACAACAGCCAGTTAACCTACCAGGGTGGTTTTGTATTATTATTATATGAGATGATTTATGCCATCATAAATCCTTTATGTTCTTCTTTTGAATGAGCATATAAGTTTTCCCAGATATGATACATACAGTTTTACTGGTTATGTTTATGTATATGATTATATGTATAACATAGAAATGCTCATGTTGCCACACACTAGTATTAGTTTATTTCCCTTACTGAGAGGTGTCTCATCCCAAAATTTTATAAACATTTCAAGAGCCCCTGATAGGAGAGCGGATAAAACTCTGCTGGTATAATACTGTTGATCTACCCTCTCTGAAGGGTAAGTTTTGGTAGGGACGGTTGGATTTTGTGGGAAATGTCCCTAATACTTTTTTTTGGGAAGGATATATAAATGTAATGGATGTAGTAACTCTGGTATTGTGATGGATGGTTTTGTGTTTATGATATTATGATTATATGTTTCCTGCTCCTTTAGCTTCCGCATTGTGTTACTGTTATATCCCTGGTACCCACGGGTCCAGGTGGATTATGATCTGCTGAGTTTTGGAATATTGGTTTTATTATATTATGGAAAAAAATATTTGGAAATTAAGTAGGTCGTTATAGTTTGGTATTAGAGCCTAGGTTGCTAGGTTCTGTAGACTTTAGAGTGCAGTGAAAACGATACCAGAGTATAGGAAATGATTTAAGGTTTTGTTCTACAGTCTAGAAGCAGGACTTCCATGATGGTTTCTGTCTTTTTCTTGGGGTGATGATTTCAGGAAAACCATAGTAAACTATTGTCAGGTGATGTTCCTAGAATGTAGGACTGGGGTTAAAAATAAGTCAAGAGTGTTGAGATAAGAGGTTGAGTTAAGCGGGTGAATTATAAGGATAGGATTTCTAAGTTAGGTTTGTTGTTTTTCTGGATGGATCTAGGAGGAGGTAGTGCACATACGAGTAGCAGTGATGGGGCAGGGCCCTCAGGTACAGGCGAGACAGACTCTGACCCATTATTACGTAGGCTTAGCAGGTTATGGCTGAGATTGCTAGGAGCTCCAAGGAGCAGAGTGGTCCATCTGCAAGCCATGGGTGCACTATAGAGAAATTTATGAAGATGAATCCTATAATATTTTCAGGAGGAGTCCATCTTGCAGCCACTGAGAACTGGATGCAAGAGACCGAGAAAGTCTTAGTTGTGCTAGAGTGTAGGGAGGAATAGAGGGTCCTCTTCGCCACCTATAGACTGACAGGAGAGGCTGAGAGATGGTGGACTGCTGTGAGGCTTTTAGAGCAGCAAAGGACTACGCCAATAGCCATGACTTTGAATCAGTTTAAGGAATTGTTCTTTGATGGATATTTCCCAACTACTGTTAGGGAGGCTAAAATGGAAGAGTTCCTGAGTCTGAAGTAGGAACAGTTATCAGTCCAGTAGTATGCGGTGTGTTTCATCGAGCTCTCTCTTTTCGGTCCGTATATTGTCCCTGATGAAGTGAAAAAGGCGAGGCAGTTTGAAAGAGGCTTGGGACGAAGTATATTCAAGCAGGTGGTAGTGCTACAGATCTAGGATTTTACTGAGCTAGTCGATAGAGTAGCCTTGGCAGAGGTTGGTGAGCGTTTGGATGCAGAGGAGCAGGAATAGAGAAAGAGATCTGTATCTATGGGCTACCAGTAGGGTCCTAGATAGGGTCAATGGAGGAGAGGAAACCATGGTAGAGGATGGAGGCAAGAGACTGGAGGATGCGAGGTTCAGGTAGTATAGGGTCCTCTTGTATGTCAGACTTGGGGTAGGAGACACTAGGGAGAGTGTCAAGCAGGTGGTGTGGTCTGCTATTGCTGCGGTAGACTGGGACATATGGTGCGAGACGGCCTTACACCATCGGATGCAATTCTAGCTCCCAAACAATACCGGGGAGGTTATTAGCTGCCACATGGGGGCTAGAAGAGGAATACGGCTCCAGCCAGAGTGTTTGCTCTGACGCCGAGTGATGCTGAGATAGCCAGCGACGTGGTGACAAGTATGGTTAGTATGCTTTCTTTTAAAGTTATTACACTGTTTGATTTAGGAGCCACACACTCGTTTGTGTCTTCGTGGTGCATTAGACTATGTGGGGCAGAAACACAGTTGTTGAATACTGAATTGTTGGTATCTACACCGACTGGGTTGGCAGTGAGGTGTAGTAGGGTGCTCTGGGTTTGTTCAATTAATATTCAAGGGGAAATTCTATCCGCCAATTTAATAGTGTTAGACCTACATGGCTTTGATGTAATATTTGGTATAGATTAGCAAGCAGCTAATTTTGCCAGTATAGAGTGCTATTCATGAGAAGTGATAGTTAGACCTCCGGGATGAGTAGAATTCAAGTTCGCAGGGTCGTGAGTGCAATCCTTGCCTTAGCTAGTTTCATTTATTCAGGCGAGAAGACTACTGATGAGTGGTTGCTAGGGGTTTGTGGCTATTGTAAAGGAGGTGTAAGAGAATAAATTGAAACTTGCTAGCACACTTGTAGTAAAGGAGTTTACAGATGTTTTTCCAGACGAGTTGCCAGGTTTGCCACGTGATCGTGAGGTAGACTTTCCTATTGATCTACTTCCAAGTACAATGTCGATTTCTAAAGTACCTTACTGGATGGTGTCGGCAAAATTGGCAGAATTGAAGGATCAGTTGCAAGATCTGCTTGATAAGGGCTTTATAAGGCCTAATGTATCTCCGTGGGGAGCTCCAGTCCTTTTTGTAAAGAAGAAAGATGGGTCGATAAGGATGTGTATAAATTATAGAAAGATTAATAAAGTGACTATTAAGAACAAATATCCTCTACCTCATATAGATGATTTGTTTGACCAGCTCTAGGGTACATGGGTGTATTCGAAGATTAACCTCAGATCCGACTATTACCAAGTGAAAGTGAAAGCAGAAGACGTCTCAAAGACGGTCTTTAGGACCAGGTACGGACATTACAAGTTCCTTGTTATGCTATTTGGTCTGATGAATGCTCTTGTTATATTTATGGATTTGATGAATAGAATTTTTCATCCATAATTAAATCAGTTTGTTGTTGTGTTTATTGATGATGTACTGGTTTATTCAAGGAGCTATGAGGAGTACGAGACACACTTAAGGTAGGTTCTATAGACGCTTTGGGAAAAGAAGTTGTACGCCAAATTCAGTAAATGTAAATTTTAGCTTGAGAAGGTCGTGTTTTTGGGGCATGTTATATCCAAAGATGGTATTTCTGTGGATCCTAGTAAAATTGAGGCGGTTGTGAATTGGGCTAGACTAAGGAATGTCCAGGAGATCAGGAGTTTCTTGGGGCTAGCTAGGTATTACTGTCGTTTCGTTGAGGGATTCTCAACATTGTCAGGGCCTCTGACACGACTGACTAGGAAGAGTGCCAGATTTGAATGGGACAACAGCTGCGAGCAGAGTTTTCAAGAGTTGAAGCAAAGGCTAGTCATAGTGTCGGTGCTGATCTTCCCATCAGGGGGTGAGGGTTATACTATTTACAGTGATGTGTCCTTAAAATGACTTGGCTGTGTGTTGATGTAGCATGGCAGGATGGTGGCATATGCATCCTGATAGTTGAAAGAGTACGAAAAGAACTACCTTACTCATGATCTTGAACTGACTATAGTAGTACACGCGTTAAATATTTGGAGGCATTACCTGTATGGCGAGTGGTGTGAGATCTTTTCAACCACAAGAGTTTGAAGTACTTTTCCACGCAGAAGGAATTGAATACGAGGCAAAGAAGGTGGTTGGAGCTAATTAAGGATTTCGATTGTACCATTAGTTATCACCCGGGGAAAGCAAACGTGGTAGCTGATGCATTGAGTAGGAAATCTAGCGAATCAGTATTGATGGCTATGGAGATCCAGTATCCAATCATGATGGATCTAGAGAGACTCAACATCAAATAAGTTGAAAATGATCTTTTGATATGTATCGCCAGTTTAGTAGTGCAACCTACACTGCAGGAAAGAATTAAAGCTGCTCAGAAAGAAGATCTAGAATTAGCAGAGGTGATGGAAAAAATGCAGAGTGGTCAGGGGGAGGAATTCAGTGTTGCAAATGACGGAGCTTTGCGATTCCGATTCCAATTCCGATCCAAATTATGTGTTCCTGTTGATGTGGATATTAGGAGGACCATTCTAGAGGAGACTCACAGATCTTTGTAAACAGTTCATCGTAGTAGTACGAAGATGTGCAGGGATCTGCAATAGTCGTACTGGTGGAGTGGTATGAAGAGAGAGATCACCGAGTATGCAGTGCAGTGTTTAACGTGCCAATAGGTAAAAGTTGAGCATTAGAGGCCGGCAGGTCAGTTGCAGCCATTATTTATCCCAGAGTGGAAGTGAGATCATATATCTATGGATTTTGTGTCAGGACTGTCAATGGCGTTGCACGGCCAGAATGCTATCTTAGTGATTGTTGACTATTTGACTAAGACCGCCCACTTTTTGCCTATTAAGATCAGCTACTCCCTTAACCGTTTAGTGGGGATTTACATTCAGGAGATAGTTCATTCTTATGGAATGCTAGTATCTATTGTGTTAGATCGAGACCCACGCTTTACATCACGTTTTTGGAAGAGCTTGCAGGAGGCCCTAGGGTCTTAGTTGTCTTTTAGAATGACATTCCATCCTTAGTCAGATAGGTGGACTGAGAGGAAGATACAGATATTAGAAGATATGCTCCGAGCATGCGTATTAGATTTTGGGGGTTGTTGGACTCAGTTCATGCTGCTGGTGGAATTTGCGTATAATAACAATTATCAAGCTAGCATTGGCATGGCACTGTTTGAAGCTCTATATGATAGGAGATGCCATTCTCTTTTATTTTGGAATGAAGTGGGTGAGCAGTGAGTTGTGGGAATAGAACTTGTTCAACAAGTGCGTGATAAGGTTCAACTCATCAGAGAGAGAATTAGTGCAGCTCATAGCCGATAGAAAAGTTATGCTGATAATCGCTGTAGGAATTTGGAATTTGATGTGGGTAATCATGTATTTTTGAAAATAGCTCCATTGAAAGGGGTTATGCGATTTGGAAAGAAGGATAAACTTAGTCCTAGGTTTATCGGTCCATTTAAGATCTTAGAGAAAATGGGGCCGGTGGCCTACAGGCTAGCTATGCCACCTGTGTTATCTAGAATTCACGACTTATTCCACATATCTATGTTGAGAAAATACGTTTCAGACCCTTCTCATATGATCAATTATGGTGAATTAGAGCTCAGTGATTCACTGGTATATGAGGAGGTACCAATAAAGATTCTAGATAGGAAAGTATAAGAGTTACGTAACAAGGAGATTCCTCAGGTAAAAGTTTTTTGGAGGAATCATACAGTTGAAGAGGCTTCTTGGGAATCTGAGGAGCAGATGAAGCAGAAGTATCCGCACTTATTCCAGGAAGCTTAATTTGGTAAGATGTAAGTAGTTAGGTAATGTTTCTTTTGCAAGTACAAGTAATAATTTAATTAGTAAGTGGTATTTTAGTTTTGGGAGAATTTTATTTTGTTTATGTAATCTCCTAGGACTTAGAATCTAACCACGGTATTCCTCCGCCATAAGTGAGGGTAAGTAATAAAATAAGTAGACCCTTTTTCTTTTAAGGGATGATAAGTTACATGAACAGTAAATTTTAAGGACGAAATTTTATAAGGAGGGGAGAATATAGTGACCCAAATAATTATAATATTTAATTAATATTAGAGAGGGGGGGAATAGAAATTAGAAGGGATAAAGAAAGATGCAGCATGCCTCATCGACTAACGCTTCGCATTCGTCGACGAAGTTACAATTGGGCTCGTCGACAAGTGTATATTTCGTCGATGAGAAAATACAAAAGAGCAAACCTCTTATTCTTGAATTTCGTAGACGAGAAATAGAGTTCATCGATGAACTTCCTTCATAACCTCGTCAACGAGGTGACATGGCTCATCGACGAAGGCTGCTGTATTAATAATTTTAAATGTGATTTTTTGATAGAATTTCAACGCAAAATCCTCCCTTCTCTCTCCCTTCAGTTCTCTAACCTTCTCTCTAGTTTTCTGGGTCCATTCTTCACCAGATCGATGATCTGAAGCCACCACGACACTCCTGGGAAAGTTCTCTGCATATCTGTTGGAGTGGATCACTAGTGGGTTGAGTTCGGAATTCATCCCAGATTCAGGGTAAGGCTTTCTATTCGGTATTTGGCTTTTTGACAGTTGTAGAAAGTGTAGTATGCATAGAAATACTAAAGTTTAGTTATGGGGAATGTCATTTTCAGGGTGTTGAAAGGGGAACCCTGCGGGTGTAGGACAAATTTTCTTAGGGGCTTTTCAAGAATCAGGTAAGGGGATAAACTAAGCTAGTTAGTTTATGAAAATGTATGTATATTTTTACGACATCTGATTTAGGCAAATAAATATATTTATATATGATTTATATTTGGAAATACTACTGAAAATGATGGTATGTTAAATATACGAAAAACCTAGTTCGTGTGGCATAAGTAGAAATTATAAAGAAATACTGTTTTCTAGGAATGTAATAAAGATATGGATTTTTATAATTAAAAATCGGTGTATGGGCCGAGATTTTTATATGTTTGTCGGCGTACGGGCTGAGCTATGTATATGATTTACCGGCATATGAGCCGAGCTATGGATATGTTTGCCGGCGTACGGGCTGAGCTATGGATATGTTTGCCGACGTATGGGCCGAGCTATGGATACAATTTGCCAGCATACGGGCCGAGCTATGGTAAAATGTGAAATACTGGCGTACGGGTTGATGATTTTCATGATATACGTATATATGCAAAACGACATGATGATATTGATTTGGCAATTAATGGTATGAAATATCCATGTATCACAGTTTCGGTATATGCTATATGTTATCAGAACTTGGTTCGCTTGGTCTAGGCTAGCACTTGCACGGTACCGATGTTATGTGTTCATGATTTATCATAATATTTGTGTTAAAGCCGCTGTACGGAGTGGCGTGAGGTTGGATGGTCGATGTCATTTTAAGAAGTGTGAGCACCTTTGGTGTGCGGACCAGGTCTGGCAGACCCATCGGACTTACAAAATGTACTTTTGTCTTGGTAGTGGTCGGCCAACCATTGTCAGGTCCCGCCTTCGGGCCACACAACCCAGTCATATGGGGGTAATACATGACAACAGCCAGCTAACCTACCAGGGTGGCTTTGTATTCTATGCCATCAAAAATTCTTTATGTTCTACTTTTGAATGAGTATATATGTTTTCCCAAATATGATACATACAGTTTTACTGGTTATGTTTATGTATATGATTAAATGTATAACACATAAATGCTTATGTTGCCACACACTAGTATTAGTTTATTTCCTCTATTGAGAGGTATCTCATCCCAAAATTTTATAAACATTTTAGGAGCCCCTAATAGGTGAGCGGATAAAGCTCCGCTGGTATAGTACTGTTGATCTGCTCTCTCTAAAGGGTAAGTTTTGGTAGGGACGGTTAGATTTTGTGGGAAATGTCCCTAGGACTTTTTTTTGGGATGGGTATATAAATGTAATGGATGTAGTAACTCTGGTATTGTGATGGATGATTTTGTGTTTATGATATTATGATTGTATGTTTCTTGCTCTTTAGGCTTCCACATTGTGTTACTGTTATATCCCTGGTACCCACGGGTCCAGGTGGATTATGATTTGCTGAGTTTTGTTATATTGGTTTTATTATATTATGGAAAAAATATATAGAAATTAAGCAGGTCTTTACAATAAAGCTGCGGTCTCCCCCCCTTTTGGAACCCTACGGCTGCCTCCTTTTTAGTTTAGCGCATAGCCCATATTAAACATCTTCTAATAAAATGTGTTGCCCATACATTTGCATGGGCCTTTCTCCATCTCATGGTATTATCTTTATATATGAATTTAAACGCTTTTCTTAAGCATTCTAGCTCACTCTTTTAGCATAAAATAACCCACTTTAATTTCAGTGCATGGGCCTCTCATTCAATAGCCTATACATGGTTTCTTTTCTTTCAATGATGTTCATGACCTTCTTTCAAGTGCATGGCCTCCTAAGTTGTTGGCCGCAAGTCCATTGCTGCTTGTATGAACTTTTTATATTGCTTTTGGCCTTCTTAGTTAATTCCTAAAAATTTCCCTACGATAATTAAACAAGAATATTAATAAATTTTCAAGCAAAGAAAGGATAATTATCTTAATATCATCAATTGAGCTCAATGTTAAGATATTGCACATAAATAGGCATTTAATTAAAATTGCAATAACTAATTAATGCATTTAAACACCTAATTATGCAACTTTCACGCCTAATCAACTATGTATGAATTACGGGCCCTTTTCAGTGCTCGACAATACCAGCTTCTATGCCTACTTGGTCCACTTTAGGTTGTACATTGTAGGGTGTGCTAGAGTCTAGAGTCATTAGATTAAGTCTTAGCATTAGTGTCCCAATTGACTTTGGTGTGACTAGGTTTCCCTCCCATGGCTCTGACATAAAGAAATTTGGAATATAGGTCTACAAGGGCTCGACAATCAATCCTACCAAGTGTGACTAGGGCGACTCTGGGTTACTCTCCAACCCTAAATCCTAGGCCATCTCAACCAAGGTGTGACTAGATGCTCTTTTGCATGTGATTTGGTCAACCATTTTGGCCCCTTGAATCCTAAAGTTCCAAACTTTCACAGAATTGGTTGACCCTTTCATGACCATTCCTCCTTCAAGGGCGACTTGGTCAACAATTCAGGTTCCCTTTGGCTTCAATTTCCAACATTTGACAGTGCTAGTTGACCAAAACATGGCCATCACACCAGTGTGGGGTGACCTGGTTGCACTTATATGTTACATTTGGCCATTAATTTAACCAATTGACATAATAGGTCGACCATCGTACGACCATCAATCCAATCGGGAGCGACTATGTTGACAACCTATTTTCCACATTAAGTTAGGGGTCGACCAACCCAATCTGGAATGACCTGGTCAAGGGTGTTAAAATCTATTAAAACACCTTATTAACCTGCGAGGCCCTAAACCCTCATTTCTTGTTCTCTTCACACCCCTCGTCGCACCACCATCCGTCCTTGTTGCCCTCGACCCCAATCCTTCTTTAACCACTTTTTGCCGGCATCCAATGCCTCTCCCATGTCTAGTGACCCTCTTTGGTTATCCTCATCTATCTATGACCTTGAGTTCCCCCCTACATGATGAGTTGCTCTTTCAGTGCAACCTCGTCTCTTCTTCCAGGGGTAAGATTTCCCTTCTTTGACTCTTTATTCATTCGGTTAGGGTTGCGGCAAGTTGCATTTCATTTTGAGAGCGTTTCTAGGGTGGGGAATTTAGGGTTTCATTGAGCCATGTGGCATTGGTGGTTGGGTGATATGTGCCTTAAGGGTTCACTGCCATACTTGATTTTTGTTCCCAACATGGTCATCTCACCGCCATAGTTGATGTGTGCTTAACATTGATGCTATTGAATGTAGGGTTACTTGGTTTAAATGCTATGTCTGTCATGATCTCATATGCACACACCACCTATTTGCTTAATTGTTAAGGCAATTGTTATGAAGTGTTTGCTGCGTCTGATACTTATAATTGAGGATTGAATAGCTTTAGTGACTTATTTTGAATACTTTTTGCCTCCATCTACCTAGACTAAATCATTTGTCACGTTTCCATGTCATATTGTTACTATGTTAAGTTGCTACATTTGAAATTACCATTAGGCTCCTCATAAGTTAATTATGCAAGCAAAGGGCCATATTCATCCTACCTTGTATATTCTAATCCTAGGTTGTGCTCCTTTGTTGCTATTTATGTCTCTGTAGGGCTTCGTGCCTATGACACACCACACCATTTGTAACGACCTGCTTATATTATCATATAGTAAAAAATATTTAATAACATAGTCAACTTGAACCCATGGGTAACGGGGACACAACTGTCATTCACAACGGAAACCTAAGCAGTAGTAAATGTAAATTACATTCTCACGACCATAAAATACATAATGCTAGAGTCAACTACGTTCCAAAATACTATGTTTATATACAATCTCCAAAAATAAAAAAAATATATATACATATCTAGGAACCCACAGCACAAATCTCCTGTTCCTAGATCAAAACTTACCCTCCTAGCGGGGTAGTATCACAGTATCTCAACGATGGCCTTGATCCACTGGTCTTTCTGGGTTTCCTGAAAATGATTTAATGTTGGGGGTGAGACACCTCTCAGTAAGGGAAAATAAACTAAATACAGCTGTGTGGCAACATGAATATATATAGTGCTATAATACATATACAATACATTTCATATTCTAGAAAACATTCATCATAGCAAAACTGTATAAGCATATACTTTCATAATTTCTAATAAATCATACTGTTCATGAAATGTCTGATATAACTGATAATACTGAAATTTACCTAGGATGTATAGCTAGCTAATGTCATGTGTTACTCCCCACGATGGGTTGTGCAGCCCGAAGGCGGGACCTGACAATGGCTGGCCAGCCACTATCGAGTCTGTAAGTACCATGGGCCCGCCACACTCTGGTCCAGACTGCCAGGTGGACGTCTACAACTCTACACTGAAAGCCATATTGACTATCCATCTACCACCCCCTCTACTTGCAGGGGCGGTTAGCACAAGTTTGAACATAATAGTCTGATCTGTATAGCTACGGTACTATGCTCCTAAAACTGAACTAAAATATCATCCCTGTTTTGATAACATATAATACATGATAATATACTTGTTGAACATAAATAGATTGATAGCATTTTCTGTAATAACATACATACATGGATACGACCTTGCGCCGATTTCTTTCATATCTGCGGCCTTGTGCCAAACATTCATAAATACGACCTTGTGCCGAAATCATACATTATACATAGCCTTGCGTCAGCTATCAATCACGGACTTGCACCGAACATTTCATACATATTATTCTGAATAAATAATCTGTTTATCATGTATTTTGAAACCATAATGTACTGCAATATTCCATCATTTTTGAAAACATACTTAATTTGTAAAATTACCATAACATAAAACTTTTCACATAAAATAATATTTATGCCACACAATGCTGAATAATACTATATATTCCATACTGAAATCATATTTTCTCGCATTTTATGCTAATACATACATTTCAATATAATAGTAGTATTTTTCCAAATAAACATTTTCTCAATAATATTCAAATGTAATACATGCTTTCTAAATATGAATATACTAGTAATTTAATAGTATTTTCATGAAAAAGTAACTACTTTAGTTTATTCCCTTACCTGATTTCTGTAAAGCTCCCCAAAATATACTCGTCCTACACTCGTTGGGTTCCCCGTTCAACACCCTGAAACTAACATCTCTCATAACTAAACTTCAATATTTCTTCGGGTACAACATTTCCTATAACTATGGAAAGACCAAATTCTGAATAAAAAACCTTTCCTTAAACTAGGGATGAATTTCGAAGTAGCTTCACTAACGATCCACTTCGGTTGGTTTATAGAGAACTTTCCCAAGAGCATCGTGGTGACTTCAAATCATCGAACCGAAGAGAATCTAGCCCGAGATCTTAGAGAGAAGGGAGGAGGGACGAATTGAGGAGAGAGAGAGAGAGAGAGAGAGAGAGAGAGAGAGAGAGAGAGAGAGAGAGAGAGAGAGGAATTTTTGCACAAATTTTGGCTAAAAAAAAAGAGAGTTAGGCCTATTTATACACTGGGTTTCATTGACAAGCCACGTCACTTAGTTGACGAGGTCAAGAAGGAAATTCGTCAACGAATACTATTCCTCGTCAATGAAATTCAGAGCTGAAATAAATAGCCTCTCGGTATCTTCTCGTTGACAAGCCCAAAATGCCACATCGTCGACGAACTGCTATTTCCATTTTCCTCTCTCTTTATTATTTAAATACCATTATTCTTTAGGTCATTACAATCTCCCTTCCTTATAAAATTTCGTCCTCGAAATTTACTATTCACATAACTCATCATCCCTTAAAGAAAAAATGGTCTACTTATTTTATTATTTACCCTCACTTATGGCGGAGGAATATTGTGGTTACATTCTAAGTCCTGGGAGATTACATAAATAAAATAGAAATTCCCGCACAACTAAAATATTACTTACTAACTAAATTATTACATGTATCTGCAAAAGAAACATTATAAAATCACTTACATTTTCTTTGATCATGATTGAACCTCGAGGAATAACTGCGGGTATTTCTATATTATCTGTTCCTCGAGCTCACAAGAAGCCTCTTCTATCGTGTGATTTCTCCATAGAACCTTTACCAGAGGAATCTTCTTGTTACGCAATTCCTGTTCCCTTCTATCAAGTATTTGTACTGGTACCTCCTCATATACTAGTGAATCACTAAGCTCTAATTCACCATAATTGATAATGTGAGAAGGGTCTAAGACATATTTCCTCAACATAGAAATGTGGAATACGTCGTGCATCCTAAATAGCATGGGTGGTAAAGCTAACCTGTAGGCAACCGGTCCCACTTTCTCTAAAACTTCAAACGAACCGATGAACCAATGAACCTAGGGCTATGTTTACCCTTCCTTCCAAATCTCATAACCCCTTTTAACAGAGCTATCTTCAAAAATGCATGATCACTAATATCAAATTCTAATTTCCTACAGGGATTATCGGCATAACTCTTCTGTCAGTTCTGAGTTGCACTAATTCTATCTCTGATGAGTTGAACCTTATCGTACGCTTGCTGCACAAGCTCTGGTCCCATAACTCGCTGCTCACCCATCTCGTCCTAATATAATAGAGAATCGCATCTCCTACCGTACAGTGCCTCAAACGGTGCCATACCAATACTGGCCTAATAACTGTTATTATACGCAAACTCTACCAGCAGCATGAACCGAGTCCAACTACCCTCCAAATCTAATACGCACGCTCGAAGCATATTTTCTAGTGTATGTATCGTCCTCTCAGTTTGCCCGTCTGACTGATGAAATGTCGTGCTAAAAGATAACTGAGACCCTAAAGCCTCCTACAAGCTTTTCTTGAAATGTGACTTGAAACGTGGGTATTGATTTGATACAATAGATACTGGCACCCCATAGAATGAACTATCTCCTGAATGTAAATTTTTGCCAAATGGTTGAGGGAGTAGCTGATCTTGATAGGAAGAAAATAGGAGGTCTTAGTTAATCGATCTACAATCACCCAAATTGCATTCTAGCCACGCGACACCGATGGCAGCCCTGCAACAAAGTCCATGGATATATGATCCCACTTCCACTCTAGGATAAATAGCGGCTGCAACTGACCCATTAGCCTCTGGTGCTCAGCTTTTATTTGCTGGCACGTCAGAAACTGCGCTACATACTCAACAATTTCCTTCTTTATACCACTTCACCAGTAAAAACTCTCGTAGGTCCCTATACATTTTCATACTGTCGAGATAAAATGTATACAAAGATCTATGAGCCTTCTCTAAAAGTCTTCCTGATGTCAGCATAGGCAGGAACACATAACCTGGAACGGAACTGCAAAGCTTCGTCATCTGACAAATAGAATTCCTCCCCTTGACCATTGTGCACTCCAATTAATACTTTTGCTAATTTTGGGTCTTCCTTCTGAGCAGCTTAAATTCTTTCTTGTAGAGTAGACTGCACTACCAAACTGGTGATACATACCTAAGGATCACTCTCGACCAATTCAATGCCGAGTCTTTCCAGATCCATCATAATCGGATACTGGATCTCCATAGCCGCCAACGCTGATTCCCTAAACTTCCTGCTCAACACATCAACTACCACTTTTGCTTTCCCTGGATGGTAACTAATAGTATAATCAAAATCTTTAATTAACTCTAACCATCTTCTTTATCTCATATTCAATTCTTTCTGAATGAAGAAGTATTTTAAACTTTTGTGGTTGGAGAAAATCTCACACCGCTCGCCGTACAAGTAATGCTTCTAAATCTTTAATGCATGTACCACTGCAGCCAATTCAAGATCATGGGCAGGGTAGTTTTTTTCATACTCTTTCAACTGCCTGGAAGCATACGCTACCACTCTACCATGCTGCATCAATACACAACCAAGTCCTTTCGAGGATGCATCACTGTAGATAGTATAACCCTCACCCCATGATGGGATGATCAATACTGCTACTATGACTAGCCTCTGCTTTAATTCTTGAAAACTTTACTCACAGCTATCATCCCACTCAAATCTAACGTTCTTCCTAGTCAGTTGTGTCAAAGGCCCTGATAATGCTAAGAACCCCTTAACAAAACGATAGTAATATCTAGCTAACCCCAAGAAACTCCTAATCTCCTAGACGTTCCTCAGTCTAACCCAATTTAGTACTGTATCAATTTTACTAGGATCCACAGAAATTCCTTCCCTTGAGATAATAAGCCCTAAAAACACAACTTTATCGAGCCAGAAGTCGCATTTACTGAACTTGGAATACAACTTTTTTTCCCTGAGCATCTGCAAAACTTGCCTTAAATGCATCTCATGCTCCTCATAGCTCTTTGAGTAGACCAGTACATCATCAATAAAAACAACAACAAATTGGTCTAAAAATGGATGTAAGATCCTATTCATCAAATCCATAAATATCACAAAAGCATTCGTCAGACCAAATGGCATAACAAGGAACTCGTAATGTCCATACCTAGTCCTGAAGGCCGTCTTCGGCACATCCTCTGCTTTTAATTTTAGCTGATAATAGTCTGATCTGAGGTCAATCTTAGAATACACCCGTGTACCCTAGAGCTGGTCAAATAAATCATCTATACGGGGTAGAGCATACTTGTTCTTGATTGTAACTTTATTAATTTCCCTATAATCTATACACATCCTCATGGACCCGTCCTACTTCTTCATAAATAATACTAGAGCTCATCATGGGGATACACTAGGTCGTATAAAACCCTTATTAAGTAATTCCCACACTTGATCTTTTAATTCTGCCAACTCTGCTAACGCCATTCGGTATGGTGCTTTAGAGATCGGTGCTGTACCTGGAAGTAGATCAATGGGAAAATCTACCTCACGATCAGGTGAAAAACCTGGTAATTCATCTAGAAACACATTTGTAAATTCTTTCCCTACTGGCGTACTAGTAAGCTTCAATTCATTCCCTTACATTTCCTTCACAAAGGCCACGAATCCCTGATCACCACTCTGAAGCAATCTCCTTTCCTGAATAGCTGAAATCATCTGAGGTAGAGATAGCACTCGTGACCCTATAAATCTGAATTCTGGTCTTCTTGGCGGTCTAAATATCACTTCTCTCGAATGGCAATCAATACTAGAAAAATTAGCTGCTTGCCAATCCATGCTGAATATTACATCAAACCCATGCATATCTAACACTATTAAATCAGTAGATAGAATCCTCCCTTGAACATCAACTGGACAGCCACGGAGTACCCTACTACACCTCATTGCCGACCCAGTCGGTGTAGTCACTAATAGTTCAACATCTAATGTTTATGTGTCTGCCCCATATAATTTAACACACCCCGAAGAAACGAACGAGTGTATGACACCTGAATCAAATAATGCAATGACTTTAAATAAAAACATACTAACCATACCTATCACCACGTCGCTGGCTGCCTCAGCATCACCCGACGTCAGAGCAAAAACCCTAGCTGGAGCCTTATTCCTCTGCTGGCCTCCACGTGGTGCCTAATAGCCTCCCCGAGTAGGTCTAGGAGTGGGAGCAGCACCAATATAAGCCTGACAATCTCCCATCACATGTCCTGGCTCCCCACACTGATAGCAAATACCTCGGCTGGAACGACACTCCCCCAAGTGTCTTTTCCCACAAGTCGGGCCAGTTGGAAGTGGCTGCATACCATGAAAACCATGATTCTCGATCTTCTGCCTCTGGTCTCTATAGTAGCCACCTCTCTTCCACGAACCACGACTAGACCCCTGCTGGGAACCAAACGACATGGATCTCTTCCTCTATCTTTGCTCCTCAGCCTCTAACTGCTCTCCAATTTTTGCTATAGTGGTCCTATCCACCAACTCAGCAAAATCTTGTAACTTTAGTATTGACACCTACTTATATATTTCTCTCTCCAGTCCTCTTTCAAACTGCCGTACCTTTTTCGTTTCATATGGAATAATGTACGGGGCAAAGCGAGATAGTTCAATGAATCTCGCCGCGTACTGTTGCATTGTCTACTGTCCCTACTTCAGATTCAGGAACTCCTCTATCTTGGCTTCCCTGGATGAGGTTGAAAAATACCCATGAAAGAATATCTCCTTAAATCGCTCCCATGTCATCTCCATAGGTACTTTCCTCTGCTACTCCAAGAGTTTCACTGCTGTCCACCATCTCTCGGCCTCTCTAGTCAATTTATACGTAGCGAACAACACCCGTTGCTCCTCCGTACACTACAACACTACAAATACTTTCTCAATCTCCTACACCCAGTTTTCAATGTCTGTAGGATCAATTCCTCATGAGAAAGCTAGAGGATTCATCTTAATGAATTTCTCGATTGGGCTACCATGGTCTGCAAACGAACAACCCAGCTCCCTAGAATTCCTGGCAATTTCAGCCATAACCTACTGTGCCACGCTACGTAAAATTGCATCTGAATCACCGCCTGCATCACGTGAGAGCCCAACTCCCTCGTTTCCACTGGCATGGGCACTACTGCCACCAGGGTCCATCCTGAAAAAAAAATAACTTAACCTAGAATTCCTTCACTATACATATCATCCAACCAATATAATATATTCCTAATTAATTCATCTCTTTCGATTTTAATTCAAGATTCAATCTTACAACCTAGATACCTAACCCAACGATAGTTTACCATGACTTTCTTGAAATTGTCACCCCAGTAAAATCACACAAACCACCACGAAAGTCTTGCATCTAGACAACAAAACCAGACCTCGAATTCTTTTATCCTATACTCTGGTATTATTACTGCTGCATTCTAGAGTCTACAGAACCTAGCATCCTAGGCTCTGATACCAAACTATAACGACTTGCTTATCTTATCATATAGTAAAATATATTTATTAATATAGTCAACCCAAACCCGTGGGTAACGGGGACACAACTGACATTCATAGAGGAAACCTAAGTAGCAGTAAATGCAAATCACATTCTCATGACCATAAAATACATAATACCAGAGTCAACTACATTCCAAAATACTGTATTTATGTGCAATCCCCAAAAATGCAAAAAATATATACATATCTAGGAACTCACAACACAAATCTCCTCTTCCTAAATCAAAACTTACCCTCATAGCGGGGTAGTATAACACTATCTCAATAGTGGCCTCGATCCACCGGTCTTTCTAGGTTTCTAGAAAATGATTTAATGTTGGGGGTGAGACACCTCTCAATAAGGGAAAATAAACTAAATATAGCTGTGTGTTAACATGAATATATATGGTGCTATAATACATATACAGTACATTTCATATTCCAGAAAACATTCATCATAGCATTACTGTATAAGCATATATTTTCATAATTTCTAATAAATCATACTTTTCATGAAATGTCTAATATAACTGATAATATTGAAATTTACCTAGGATGTATAGTTAGCCAATGTCATGTATTACCCCCCATGACGGGTTGTGCAGCCCGAAGGCAAGACCCAACAATGGTTGGTCGATTAATGTCGAGTCAAAAATGTCTGTAAGTATGATGGGCCTACCACACCCTAGTTCGGACTGCCAGGTGGATGTCTACAACTCTACACAGAAAGCCACATCGACTATCCATCTCCTACCCCCTCTACTTGCAGGGGCTGTTAGCAAAAGTCTGAACAAAATAATCTGATCTGTATAGCTACGGTACCGTGCTTCTGAAACTGAACTGAACTATCATCCGGGTTCTGATAATATATAATACATGATAATATACTTTTCTAACATAAATAGACTGATAGAATTTTCTGTAATAACATACATGCAAAGATATGACGTTGCGCCGAATTCTTTCATATCTGTGGCCTTGCGCTGAACATTCATAAATACAACTTTGCATTGAAATCATACATTATACACGGCCTTGCGCCGGCTATCAATCACGTCCTTGCACCGAACATTTCATACATATTATTCTGAATAAATAATCTATTTATCATGTATTTTCAAACCATAATGTACTGCAATATTCCATCATTTCTGAAAACATACTTGATTTGTAAAATTACCATAACATAAAACTTTTCACATAAAATAATATTCATGCCACACAATGCTGAATAATACTATATATTCCATACTGAAATCATATTTTCTCGCATTTCATGCTAATACATACATTTCAATATAATAGTAGTATTTTCCCAAATAAACATTTTCTCAATAATATTCAAATGTAATACGTGCTTTCTAAATATAAATCTACTAGTAATTTAATAGTATTTTCATGGAAAAGTAACTACTTTAGTTTATTCCCTTACCTGATTTCTGTAAAGCTCCCCAAAATATACTCGTCCTACACCCGTTGGGTTCCCCGTTCAACACCCTGAAACCAACATCTCTCATAACTAAACTTCAATATTTCTTCGGGTACAACATTTCCTATAACTATGGAAAGACCAAATTCTGAATAAAAAACCTTTCCTTAAACTAGGGATGAATTCCGAAGTAGCTTCACTGACGATCCACTTCGGTTGGTTTATAGAGAACTTTCCCAAGAGCATCGTGGTGACTTCAAATCATTGAACCGGAGAGAATCTAGCCCGAGATCTTAGAGAGAAGGGAGGAGGGACAAATTGAGGAGAGAGAGAGAGAGAGAGAGAGAGAGAGAGAGAGAGAGAGAGGAATTTTTGCACAATCTTCTAGTGCAGCTACGAAGAGGAAAAAGGTTGAGGAACAACCATTGGATGAGTCCACCTTCGATTCTGATAGGAATCGACCAATAAAGGGCAAGAAAAGGGGCTGAGCAGCTCAAAAAGACCAGGAGAAGAAGAAAAAATGAAAGAGGGCTTAGCATATGGCCCTTGATTATTATGACTTCAAGCCGATGTACACATACAAGCTTGAGGAGACTCGGGTCCACCTTAGAAAGAAATGTTGCATTGATGTGTTGGAGAAGAGGAAGTATGACCACTACATGACCCTACTGACTGATGAGGTTATTGATATAACATGGTCGCATGACTAGATTGATGACATCCCATGGTAGCCTCTCGACTCCACCGATGTGCATAATATCACCTCATAGGTGTTTCATAATAGGTACTCTGACTGTGTTGGTGCTTAGAGGGGGACATACATGGTCCAAAATCGCGTGCCAGATTATTTGCTGCTATTGGACTTGATTTTACAGCGCAACATTTGTGCTTTTGGGTATTATTTAGAGAAACCGAGGAGGTCCATCTCCAAGCCTTATGCATGGTTCATAGAGATATGGCCTATAATATCCCCAAATTAATATCATAGTATATGCTTACCTTCTATGAGAAGAATATAAGGCATCCTAAGTTGAAGAAGCCACTGCCAAAGCCTGTGCGAGGTCAGCCTACTAAGGAACCCAAGAGTCCCCTTATCCCTTATGCCCAACTTATTTTGGCAATCTCATGGACTAGGAGAATCAATATAGGCAACCTCGATGAGCACATTCTGATTGGTAAGGTCTCAAATGAAAAGACATAGAGTCAAAGTCAAAATCTAGTCGCCACAACGAGGCTGCATTTCAAAAGGTGGGCCCCATTTGAGGGTGACCCGAGGATAGAGTTTCTTATGCCTAACTTTTACTTTGGGCCCAAGTAGAGAGTGCATCCTCTAGTTCCCCCACCACCTCAAGCCTCGAAGGAGGAGAAAAGGATGACTGATGTGCTATCCACACAGCTACCTTTACTACTATGCCTTAGGCAGGGGATAGGTTACGTTAGCTTTGTCAGGATTTCACACGATTTACTTATGAGGTGTAGCAAGAGCTTTTAGAGTCTTGGGCCATGATGAGATAGGGCTTCCATGTTCTCATTAATTTTTTTTGCATTTGTTTCTCACAAGCTGCTGAGACTTTTGAATTTCTGAGTTTCGCAGATCCGCCACCCTCTCCTGTGACGACTAAGCCCCTAGCTGCTGCAACTACCCTTGGGACCTAATCTTTTCTAGCCCCTCCATCTCTAGTTCCATGACCTACCCCTCTAGCTAGCTGTATTGATATAGTCAATCTTGACGCCTCCATCGTGAGCGCTACATATGTTCTTCATGAGGAGGCTACCACACCTACTGCCTCTTCTACGAGAAGGGTTGCATCACCTGAGAGTTCTCCTACACTTGATTTTGCACAGCCTACAAAGTAGGTTTCTCCTTTGTTGACCCTGGTTACTACCATTGAGCAACCTAAGGTGGAAAGTGTCATCCTTGACCCTCCTACGACAGAGGCTTTGAAAACCACGCTGTTCCTTTCGATTAATGTCTCTAAGCATCCACCGGTGCCCTTTTCTATATCAGTGCTGACAATTCCCGTCCATGTGCCTACTGCATCAACCATGGTTATTCCGCTGCACACCCCTGCACTTCCCCTCCACTACTTAGTTCCGAGGATCATACCCACTCCACCACCACCTGCCCCTCCTAACTATACTGCTAGCGACCTGGTGGCGAAATCGTCCGATGTTTATGATGATAGCGAGTCTGAGGATGGTGTGGCTAATGATAGCGCAACTATTAATGTTTTCAAGGATTTAAGAAACGGTGATTCTGACAATGGGGCTGGCGAGTCTACCAAGGAGGATTTTTGACTACGCTGCAACCCTCTTTCCATTCTTTCATTGTTATTTGTGCTATTCTATATTCAGCTGTTGTTATTTGATATCCTATGCTACTCTATAGTCATGATTACTATTATGCTGGCTATACTTTCACTTTCCATGTATTTCTTATCAAGATGTACTACCTAATGGATATACGAGTTTGTGGTGACATTCTCTTTGTCTTTGTGCTTGTGTATTGTTGTTTGTTTATTGTACTTTGGTTTTATGCTAGGTGCGTTCATGTGTAAGTATAGTTGCTATTATCCCGTCACCATGTCGTGCTTCCCTCCCCTACATTTCAAGTGCCTTTTTTCCTTACTTCAGTGGTGACACTGAAGTCTTAAGTTAGGGGTTGTTGGGTTAGGAAGGCACTACACATTGAATATATGGCACATGCATGACAAACTTTTGAAATTTAAATGAATACTATATGAGGTAACTTATGTTAACACAATCTATTCCTATACATATTTTTATATAGCATGCTTGTTGCAAATTCATGTGGTATTTGTTAATGGCTTTATTATGATCACTAACGATGAAGTGAATTGTTCATGCATACTTTCATGAGGTGTAGTTAGTATTCATTTTTGGAAACTTGGTGAGAATTAATTGTGAGTTCAAAAGTTTTAATGTCGTTATATAAGTTTTGGTATTTGCATGGTATATTACAAGGCTTAGTCACAATTACACATGACTTGTTTCACTTAAATTTCCTTGTGAGCACTAAGAGAACAACTGTGGCGACTATGACACCTTTGTGAGGATTTTTTTAGCCTTTTGTTTGTTTGTTTTTTTTTTTTTTGGAGTTATTTACATGAACTCCGAGTTCACAAAACTCAACCATTCTTCTTAGGATACTCTTTTAATGCTAGTCTTTCTATTTCCACTTGCTAACCTAGAGGTGATGTCTAGTGGGGAGATATAAACCTAGGTCTTGTAGACTATTCAAGATGTGAATATTAAGCCAACCTTAGAGATAAAAATAATTCATGAACATTCTTTTCCAGTTTATTTCTCTATCGGTATCACAAAGAAAATAAAAAGTTATATTATTTGTCCCTACTGGCCATGGGAAAAAAAATGATGAGTAGAAAAGAAAGAACATAAGAAAATGATGAAAAAAATATATAGATGCTTGCTCCAAAAACAAAATGAATAATGGAAAGTTGATGAAAAGAGAATTGCCAAGGTATGTGCGCAGCATTTTTTCAAGTATCAAGTTTCTTCGGGTGTTCTGATGCATATAAATGGATTTATGCGTGGTTTATGAATTATCAATCTAGGGTGATCTTGGTAGGATGTGGTGAGTAGGTGAGAAGGCACTAGGGTAAAGGACTCGACACCTCTATACTAGGTTGGATTCCATTCTCTTGAGACTAATTCACTTCGTTTTCTTCGTCATTTATTTGATGTATGTGACATGTTTGATCATGCATGCTTTTCCTCACATACAGGAATAAACCCATTTCCATGAGTGTTGTTTAGAGTATATTGGTGAGGTTGGGTCAAGACAACCATTATGTTGGTGTATAAGGATCATCTGAGTGAAATGAGTCGTTCACTTTACACTTGCCTTGTGATTATGGCTAATATTTATGTAATTATATTAACTATGGATATGAATCGCTGATTGATTCTCTATGTTACTTGCTTGAGCTTGATAACATTTCATTGGGATAGGTGTTTGTGGGATTCACTTTGGAAATCCTCACGAGACTACAACTCGTCCAATAGGGCCACCTAGGGGTTTAAAGCTTTATCATATAAGGTAAATGCAATTGTGTTTCTCGTGAAAGAGGAGGTAGTTAGGAATTTATTTCTCTTTTGTAGGTTTTTCTTAGTTTTCTTTGCTTGATGTCTAGCAAAGTGTAAGTTGGGGGTCGTGATGTGTTCCAAAATATGCTTATTTAGTCCCCTATTTACTTGTGCGATGTTTCTATTAACTCTGTAATTACCACTTCTTATTATTTTTCAGAGTTACAAGTGGTATATTTGATGTTTCAAGAAATCAAAGTTTAAATCAAAGAGTTATGTAGTGCAAGGAGTTAATGCAGTAATTTAGAAGCACAAGGCTTGACCAAGTGCAAATCACAACTTGACTAGGTCTCCATGACCATGATTCGAGTGCAGTAGACGTTCCTTGATCGACTAGGTGGTGCAACGAAGAAGTCACAAGGGGGGACTAGATCGAGCTAGAAGATTCTAGAGTTCTAGTTAGCAGCATTTTCATAGACACCCTTGACTAGGGCATAACCAGGAGACCTTAGAAGTGCTACCTGGTCAACGATGCCACCGACTGAACACGAAGAAATAATTGAAGATCTTCCATATTGTGTCGACCATGGCGCGCCGTGGTCACGACGATGGTGCGACAAGCTGCCCTTGGCAGAAGACGCTGGATGATGAAGGTTCCAAGGAAGAGTTCGACCAAGGCTCTAAAGACATAACAAGTTTAGCATGGTTGACCAAGTCACACCTTTGAAGTGAGATCAGGTTGTCGCTGATTAACTTCAGATATCTGTTTCACGATTTTGTTGCCAATTGTTTTTTTATTTGAATTTGAATGCGTGTAAACCCTAAGGGGGATAAATTGAAACTTCTAGGAGATAATAGGGGCATCAAGGTGTCAATTCGTCAAGTCGTGACTCTATTGATTTTGTTTTTCAGATTGCAAAGTTTTAACATAGTTTTTGTTTTTACTGTGTGGAGATTCTGAATTTCAATCAAAGCAATATTTACATTATCGTTTATCATCTTGTCTTTGTGTTTGATTGAGTGCACAATGACTAGCTAATCTCCCAGATTCTCTGGTTGTGATGAAACCCTAAGTTAGATTTGCAAAGCTAGGGTTTAGTTAATTGTTCATAATAGGGTGTGTTGCATGATGTTATTTATACTTTTATGAATTAATTTTCATAATCAAAGTACTTAGATTAGTGTGGACCAAGCCTAATCTATGTACATGCAATGAGATTAATAAAAAGGAATTTGTGTTCACTAGACAAGGCATACCCAGTTCTCCTAATTGAGCTCCGGATGATTGGTGCGAACTCCGATGCGTTATACTACTTGAGCAGATTACTTGTCGTTATTTATGGTTCATCCTATGCATTCATATTAGGATGAATCGTTGAAGCCCCACTATGGATAATTGATCAAACCTTAATTATTACGAATTAACGGCTTAGGGTGGATTCATAACCGAGGAATTAGTCGCCCATAAGGACTTCACATCAAGACTTTGTGCTCATCTTAGTATAGTTGAATTACTTAATTTGTTTTGTAGTTTTAAATAGAAAATCCAACATTCAACCTTTTCTTGTTGCTTCGAGCGTAATAAATTAGATCAATTTTGGTACACCACTCCATTGAGTCCCTGAGAATTGACACCCGACTTACTCACTATTCTACTGAACTTGCGAGTAGTTAGGGGTTTATGACTTTTATCTTTGGTAGTTAAGGATCCAAGCCTTGGCGAAACTATAAAAAACCTATTCTAGGATCCATTCCTCAACCATAGGATATCTTAAAAAGTATGGGAATGGTGGCTGACCTAAACAATTTTCACAGTGGGAGTGAAAATAGATAAATAGTAAAATAGAAATACTTTTTATATTTCTCAAGACAATTAATAAACACAAGCCTAGATTAGCGTTTAGCACTAGTTATTTATCAATTATTCATTGTTTTTATATTTTTGGTGTTTGAGAATGGGTGCAACTGAGTATTTATAGTGGAGGCATCCCATTAATTCACCAAACTTCCATTTTTTTTTTCAACTTTTTTTTTACTAGGGTCATGAGCCCCTATTGAGATGCACAGATTCGTCACTACATAGGATGTCCCTCTGAAACCACTTGTTAGCATTGGAGAAATGCTCAAGAGTAGACTTGATTATATAGATGAGCGCCAACTTAACCTAAAAATGTAGCTATTAGATCTTGAGCTAAAATCATGTGTATAAACACCTATTCTCCACTATTTTGTTTCAATGTGAAACAAAATCACAAGTAGAAATCTCTTTGTAAAAATGAACATAAAATAGGAAACGAGGAAATTGTTGTTTCCTAAGGGACATCCCAATGTTTAGAGTTTTTGACTTTCTTGTTAGTGATCTTGAGTTCGAACATTGAGAGAGGTGGAAAGGGAATAAGAAGGGATTTGTGCTTTTTATTTAGTCTAGGCCAAGTGAGCATCCAATAATCGACCTGACCTAAAAAAAAGAATAAATCTATTAAAAACTATACAATATTATATTTTGGATGAGCATTTGAAGTAGTTTTGGAACCTAAAAATAAAATTTTGATTATTCTTAAAATGACAATTTAATTTTGATTAATTATTTGCTAAGGAGAACCAAGGAGGAAAATCAATTCAACTGGGAGCAAAAATCTATTAGTTTTTCTTTTATTAATAAATTCATTTGAAGTTTGTGCGATGCTACCTATTTTGAAGAAATGTTGTGTATGTATAGTTGGCTTATAATTTACATAACTACATTGCCAATTAGTTGTTATTAGCACGCAAGGACTTTAGCCTCTATTTTGAACTATTATATGTCAATTAAGTTGAATATTTTTTTCCTTGAAATTAAGGGTTGATTAGAAATGTTGGTGAATTCAAGGCACGGTTAGTGGCAAAGGGGTACTCATAGGAAAAGGGAATAGATGATGATGAAATCTTTTCACCTGTGGTCTGACACACTTCCATTTGGGTAGTGTTGGGGGTTAGTAGCTCATTATAATATGCATTTGGAACAAATGGATGTGAAGATGACATTTTTCCATAGTGACTTGGAAGAACAGATTTATATGGTACAACTAGAGGGATTTAGTTGTCTCGAGCAAGAGCATCAAGTTTGCAAGTTGAAGAAGTCTCTTTGCGAGTTGAAATAGTCTTTAAGGCAATGGTATAAACGGTTTGATTCATATATGATCCAGATAGGCTACATAAGATGAGAGTATGACTACTGCGTGTATGTGAAAAAGCTTGAAGATGATTCTCTTATTTTCTTATCATTGTATGTCAATAACATGTTAATAGCTGTGAAGGATTTAACTAAGGTGAATCAGTTAAAGGGTCTGTTGCATAAAGAGTTTGACATGAAGGATCTTGGTCCAACCAAGAAGATACTTGGGATGGAGATTTACTGGGACGAAACTGTAGGGAGGTTATGGCTATCTCAGGGTGGTTATGTGGAGAAGGTGTTGGAAAGGTTTAGCATGGTTGATGCTAAATCGATATGTACACCTCTAGCGAGTCACTTTAAATTTCTACTATTGAATGCCCAAGTATGGATGATGATATTCGGGACATGTCAAAGGTCCTCTATACTAGCGCCGTGGGGAACTTAATGTATGTCATAGTGTGTACAAAACCAGACTTAGCACATGCAGTGAGTGTGGTGAGTAAGTTTCTCTCTAATTTGGGTAGACAACACTGGACAGCCATCAAATGGATTTTTAAATACTTACGGGGTAATTTAAGTTATGGCATCATGTTCCACAAGCAACATAAAAGTCAATCCATAAGTTGTGGGGTTTGTTTATGTTGATTATGCAAGGGATAGGGATGATAGAAGGTCTACAATGGGTTATGTCTTTACCATTGTGGGAGGACCTATTTTTTGGAGGTCCATGGTATAATCCTTGGTGGCATTGTCTACAACTGAATCTAAATATATGGCAGTTGCCGAAACTGCAAAGGAATTCTTATAGCTTACCGGTTTGGTCAAGGAGCTAGGTATATAACAAGGTGGAGTTGTGCTGGACTGTGATAGTCAGAGTGTCATTTACTTGGAAAAAAATCTAAGGTACCATTCTAGAATCAAGCATATTGTTGTAAGGTTCCATAGGGTCCGAGAATTAATTACTTCAGGTGAACTTGCATTGGAGAAGGTTCACACATTTGAAAATGTTACTAACATTTTGACAAAACCAATTACTATTGAAAAGTTCAAGCATTACTTTAACTTGCTTCATGTCTCGAAGTGATAGAAGGGAGACGGACCCAACCTAATGTTCTAAGGTCAAGGTAAAGTATCGGGCTATATTTTTCGGGTTTTCCTAAGGGGGCAAAAATTCGCCAAGGTGGAGATTGTTATGTTTGGTGGCTCATAACATGCACAAGGAGGAGAACATAGTTAATATCAGTAGTCTAGGGGAAACCGTCGAAGGTTTGACAGATTTCCATATTTTTTGCTCTCGATATCTTCCCATCAAGTAAACCATCTCAGGGTCTCTAAAATCATTGATGGTTTTGTTCTGGGCAGCGAGGCTGAATTCAAAATTTGAATATAAACATTAAGTTGGTTGGGTTTTGGGGAAAACCTCCGAAGGGAACTTTGTTTTTGCATTAGTGTAAGTGTATTTTGAGAGGAAGATCATTGTGTATTGTATTTTACTATGTTCTTTGACGTTATCATAATGAAAACCTTTTCCAATTGCTCCTATAAATGTAGGCATTGTTGAACCATGTAAATCTTTGCGTTGTTGTTCTTGCTTTCATATATACTATGTGTGTCTTTCATATTTGTTTTTCATTGGCTGTTGCATTTAATTTTTGATGTGTAAAAATTTGAGTTTATTTACAACAACTTTTTGGATTTTAAACAAACTTACAAGTCGAATTCTCAACATGCCTCTTATTGTGTAGGCTAGGCCTATGTGGTCACCCAATCAAATTAAAAAAAAAAAAAACACACAAAACATAACAAAAGTAGAAAATGTCGAATACAAAAACAAAAAGTGTCAAATACATGTGGGTAGGAATATAAAGATCCATTTGATGGAGTTCTTTGAGATCTTTATTTTCAAAAGTTTCTTGAAAACTAATCACTTTGAATATTTGATTTCCTTGCAAAAATGCATTTCTTTTGTTTGTTTATTTATTTATCGAAAGCAATAATACTTATCAAAAATAGATAATTTAGTAGTACTAATCTGCTAATTATCCGATATTTTCTTGATCTAAGAAGGTTGGGTAAGATGCACAATATAAAATGGAATTGGGAGATGAGCTACTTCTTATTTTATAGGCTACGCTTAGTAATCTTTCAAAGAAAAAACAAAAAAAAAAAAGCAAACAAACAACCGAAAAAAAAAAAATGCCCAACACAAGTGGGTAGGAACATAAATATCCATTTGATGTGTTGCTAAGAAATCTTTTTTTTTTTTTTAAAAAAAAAGGGGGTAACTTCATTAAAGAGAAAAAGACAAAGAAGCGGCTTGAATCTTTCGAAAAAAAACAAGGAAGAGAAAGAAAATACTTGGGAGGAAGCATACAAGAATAATCCTCCCATATAAGAGAAAATACAAGAGAACTCTTACCAATCTAAAGTAGAAAGAAATGTGTTAGATCTGATCCAGTGTATCAGATTTGCTAGACATCTGTCATACACAACTTAAGTCGTGGCGTAACTCTTGCTGAATATTTTCTCATTCCTCTTCTTCCAAATTTTCCAACAAATAGCTGCCCAAATTGCAGCTTTTAGCCTAAACATTATTCGAGTTATTCCACAGCTTAGAAATCTTCTTTATATATGTTCAAAAGCTTCTTGAAAACTAATCATTTTGATTATTTGATTTTCTTGCAAATGCATTTCTTTTGTTTATTTATTTTGTTATTTATTAAAAATTAAATTCCGTATAAAAAATATATAGATAATTTAGTTGTTCTAACTACCTAATTACCCAATATTTTTTTAATATAAGAAAACTGGAGCTAGTAAGATGCTTAATGCAGAATAAAATCAAATCCATCACTTAATCCATAATCCATTCAAGTTTTTCATTCAATTCCATTCTGTCTCACCATAGTTTTAAATCTTTCATTCTTCTATCCCGATATATATATATATATATATATAAACATTGAATATATGATGTACAGCAGAAAAACAACACAAATAAACATTCTTACATGCAAATTAAATGGCTTTTAATCAACAACTAAAATCCAACGAAGAAAAAAGAAAACGAAACATCAAGAATTAATGGGGAAAAAAAAATGAATAATGTATAATGGATCGACCATATCATGAGAACTTCATTCCCTGGTTCATAAAATATAAATATATAGCCAGCTAGCTATATATCTACGACCTTAATTACTACGTACAACTGCAATTCTCCGACACCAAACACCAATTTCACTTACCATGCAAGAGAGGAACCGACAAACAGATCCAAAGCAAGCTTCTAAAGGGCTTCCAACGCAAGCATGCCAGTAGGAGCGGAAGGAATGCATCCACAGAGTCACAAAGCAGCTCTGGTTTCGACTGGCGAGAATCGCAGTGGATTGAAGGTACGCCGATGCAGCATGCTTCACCAGCTGGTTCCGGATGGAGATGTTGGAGGAGTCAAACCCACCCTGATTGTTAATCATGATGCTGCCCCCCTGATGTTGATGATGATCATGATGAAGAAGATTTGAGGGTTGGTGCGTCGTTGGGGAATTGCTGAAGATGATGTCTTTGAGGCTGGTGTACCTTGGGTTATCGCCCGTGTCGGCGTCGTCGTCGATGGGGCTATTGCTGATATTGTCGGATCTGGTGAGAGAGGAGTTGCTCTTGAAGGAGGAGAAGGAATGGAATTTGTGGAGTTCTTTCTCCATTACTAAAAGCCATCAGAGGTTGGCTATGGTGGAAATGATGAGTATTTCAATCATAGAGAATTTATATATATATATATATATATATATATATATATATATATTATTGAAGGATAAGGTTTGTGGTAGGATTTAGTCAAGTTGGTTATTGCATGGGATCAAATATGAGAATTAATGGAAGTGGTGCCATTTTTTTACACTTATCTATCGAATATTAAACTTTTTCTTATTCATTACTTTATATAATAATACCATATAAATAACATAATATTCACAAAACAATAGGTAAATAAAATGGCAATATCTAGAAGATAAGTATAATATCTCTATTGTCAATATTGTGATTATTGAGATTATGTTTGTTGATATGGTTTTGTATAATTATTAATTGATACCATAGAGAGAGAGAGAGAGAGAGAGAGAGAGAGAGAGAGAGAGAGAGAGAGAGAGAGAGATTGGCATGGATGTCTTCTATCTTAAAAAAGAATTCCTTTTATATGGTTATCCTTTGGACTAGGAAGTAGACTCGGACAACTACGGGTAAGGTTGTTTTTATAGTTTGTGGTTGCTACGTGCCACTCAATGAAAGTACCAAATTTCATTGTTAATGGGTATGCTTGATTTGTGAAACCCTTTTTGTAGATGTCATTGGCCGTAATAAGTTTCAAAAGAACCAATTAAATAATACATTTCGTCAAATGTTTGTTGTAAATATATGTGTGTGTGTATATATATATAATATAATATAAAATTTTAATATTAAAAAATGTGTTATTGTTAAAAAAAATTTAAATAACACTGCATCAATATTTTTATTTATTTTTTTATAGTATTGAATAGATAAGAAATGATTATTCTCAAATTTCATCATGTAAAAATTTATTTTTTGTCTTATGTCATTAAAATGAATAAAAAAAAATTTGAAGTGTTTTTTTTTTTTTTTATAAAAAAAATGATTACATCATTTACTATTAAAATAAATAAAATAAATAAATAAAATGACATATGGGGACAAGAAGAATCGACAAATAAAATACTCGTCCTCTAATACATTTATTAGAGCGACATTAGGTATGTTCATATTTGGAGTCTTCTAATTTAGTTGTAGCAAATAATAGACAATGAGTTACTCTTGCGGCAAATGAGAACTATTCATTAGTGCCGGCAAGTTTTCCCTCCAACATAGTAATAATTTTTATTTTTTTATTATATAGGAACTTCAGCCACCAACAAGTCCTTCGGACCCCCTGGTGCGGCGCCAAACCTACGGATCAGCGTCCTCCCCCTAGGTCTCGCTGATCAGGTAAAGTCTGGAATGCGGACATGACTTTCATGCATCAGTTGGTGTTCGGCTAACCCGACCCCCAGGACACATCTCAATTACCATCCACGGTCCCCGCTAGCTCACAGAAAACTCTCACCATCCACGGTCCTCGTTGGCTCACCAAAGCGAACTCTCACCATCCACGGTCTCCGCTGGCTCACAGAGTAAATTCTCATCATCCACAGGTACCACTCGTTCCATGAGTGTATCTACCTAGAATTGAGCCCTTGATGCTCTTTCTTACGTGTTGATATCTTTCCATCACGCCATGCCTGTAGGGGCCCAACATAGTAATAATTAGTTGTATTGTTGGTTGCATGTAGTAGGAAAGAATTAGGAATCTTGCTTGGTATTTTGAGGACCCTTCATTTTCTTATAAAACTATCTTTTATTTTCACTCATCAAGCATGGCTAGCGAAGCTCCGTGATTCATCTCGATTGCAAATCTCTCTCTCTCTCTCTCTCTCTCTCTCTCTCTCTCTCTCTCTCTCTCTCATGCAAACAAAAAACACACACAAAATCTTGCACGGCATTCTTGTGGTTTTTAATTAAAAAAATATTCCATGTTTCTACACCTTGTGACAAAATGAGAATTGAAATTTCCCTCTTCATTTACTTTGAAACTGTTCCTTTCCTCTCATTCAGTTAAGTCACAAATTAGTATGTACGTATCTCTCTCCTCTTTTGTTGATTGATTCCCATTCAATTGCATTTTTTTTTGCAATTTTTATTGTTTGTTTGTTTGTTTTTATTTATAATGCAATGTAATGAAATGGATTTTCTTTGTTTATGTAATTGATTGTGATTTTAGTAGCATGAGTTTGAATTGTTCAAGATTAGTCTTTGCCATTACATACACTCAGGTTTAAACTCGAGAGTGAAAATGGCACTGTGAGTGAAAAAAAAAAAATTCAAACCCAAGATTTCATTATGAAAATCTCAAATTCTAACAATTGATATTCTTGGGATTAATGTATTCTAACTATTTAGAATGCATAATATATGCATACACATAACAAAGACAGAGATTACAACTAGTAGTTTTGTGGTACACAAATAAAATGCCTCTCAAATTTTATTTTATTTTTATATTTATTTTCGTTTTAAAAAAAATATAAATAAAAATAAAAATTGAAGCATTCTTGGAATATAATGTTGCTAGTTGAATTTTCTAGTTCGTTAAATAATATAAGGAGTGTTATGAATTTTTTTTATTTTTTAAAAAAATTAAAAATTTCTCACTTCTAGCAAATTTTCAACATTTATATAAATATTTGGAAAAAAAATAAAAAAATATTTTATGAACAAGTGAATGGAGTTCGATCTCATGACCTCCATTATTAATTTTTTCTTCATTAACTCTTGATGTTTGGCTTTCCTGAAATCGTCAACCCAAGAAAGACACAGAAACCACCACGAAAGTCCTACCTCTAAACTGTAGAACAAAACTCCCAAATTATTTTCCTATACTTTGATATTATTTCCGTTACACTCTAGAGTCTATAAAACCTAACAACCTAGGCTCTGATACCAAATTGTAACAACCTGCCTATTTTACCATATTTTTTTTTTTTTTTCACATAATAACATACATAATATCCAGCTAAATTGTCATAGTCATGGTTAACATGGACCCATGGGTACCAGGGATATATCTGTCATAAAACTCTGATACCTAAGCAACGAGAAACAAAAAATCATATATATGTCATAAATACTAGAGACCATACAAGAGTTCTATTAAATCTATCGTATACATATACATACAATCATCCACAAAAGACCAAAAAATGCTCCTAGGGTTTCAACCCCAATGTTTATCTAACCCTAGCTCAATCCACTTACCCTATAAATAGGGTAGTCCAATCCTCTTTTACTGTTGCGGGGCTCTATCCGCCCTCCTACCTAGATTTTCTGAAATGTTTATAATGTTGGGGGTGAGACACCTATTAGTAAGGGAGACAAATTAATATCAGTGTGTGACAACATGAGAATTTTTCATTATATACATATAAACAATACATAATTCTTAACTCGTATAATAGTTGTATCATATTTGAATATATCATGGTTTATCATAACATAGCGTATCGTACTAAATTTCTATACTAAGAAAATCATCTTATATAATCATATCATACTTGAATTATTACCCAAGATAGATAGTTAGTTAGCTATCGTCATGTCTTACCCCCTACATTACAGGGTTGCGTGGCCCATAGGAGGGACCTAGCAATGGCTGGCCGACCATGCCAAGTCAAACATAGGTATGTGTAAGTACAATGGGCCTGTTCCCCATGTGCCGGACTACTAAGGGAACTATGACACTCCCATAAAGCCACATTGACTGCCATCTCCTACACTCTATATAAGATGTGTGGTAGCACTAACATATTCATAATTATAAAGATATAGCTACGATACCATGTTTCATGAAACTAAACTAAACTATCGGGGTTTTGATAACATATAATACCTTTTGTGATATTAAATAATAGTAGTTTCATATTTCAGGGTAAAACATGACATGATATTATTTCTTGATATTGACATAACCTGCATAATCACAACATTTATGCTGGCTTATCATAACATACTTGTTCATGAAATTCTTCCATATCGTAACTTGTAAATCACCACATTTACGCTGGGTTATCATAACATACCTTTACATGAAATTCTTGCACTGCTCAACATGATATTCATAAAACCATAGCTTCTGTAGTATTTTTATGATTTTTCTAAAAACTGCTACAACATGCTTATCTTGGGGATATCATAATATTTCAATATAACATAGTTTTATGGAAATATTATACTCATGTCACACAAATGTACATAGCCTTATAAACGCATAATTTATTCTAAAATCATATTTCCATATAAAATGTGTTAAAATTGTTTCCCTATTCAACAACAGTATTTCCCAACATAATTCTATATCATACAAATTTCCTAAAAATCAATGCTATTTAATTCATAATAATTTCATGAAAAAAAATACTGAGTTAATTTATCTCCTTACCTGACTTACTAAGAAGCCCACAAAATATTCCCAAACTATACCTATGGTGTTCCCAGTTCAACACCCTAAAATTTATATTTTCTCAAATACAACTTCAGTATATTCCATCTACAACAGTTTTCTCAGTCTAGAAATACCAAATACCTTATAAAATATTAAAATAACCAACTTACTTAGATTTTGGGATGGTGCCCAAATTGGCCTAACGAACGATTTACTCCAGCAGACTTGAAGAGAATCTTCCTAGGAGTAACGTGGTGGCTTCAGATCATCGATCTGGTGAATAACGAAGCCAGAATTCTAGAGAGAAGAAGTGGGAGACGAAGTTAGAGAGAGAGAGAGAGAGAGAGAGAGAGAGAGAGAGAGAGAGAGAGGTTCTGCATGAAATTCTCTCGCAGAAAAGTGATTTTTGGCCTTATATAAAGTGCTTGTCCACGTGGCCCCATCGACGAGCCACGACATCTCGTCGACAAATTCATGAAGGAGGTTCGTCGATGAGCACTTGACCTTCATCGATGAATTTTTGATCCAGGAAACAGCCCTCTCAATAAGTTCTCGTCGCCAAGACACGCGTCCACGTCGACGAGCCCAAGAAGCTTGTTCGTCGATGAGAACTCCACACTCATTGATGACACCTTGTTGAATCCCTTTTTGAAATTCCTTTTTCTCTCCTTTCTTTTATTATTTAATTACTATAATCCTTTGGGTCTCTACATGAGTATCTTGACTCTTGTTCAAATTGGTGTGATCCCAAAAAGATAGGTGTATTGGGTTTTAAAATATTTTGGCTAAATTTAAATATTTGCCGATTCACCACAGTTCATATCCCATTCAATATACATGCGTGTATGTTAAATAATTAACAACGAAAGCAAGTATACACGTGTGCAGTACATCTTATTTAAATCAAAAGTGTGTATGCAAATAATTATGACATTAAATGAACATTCATACATATTGCTAGCTTTACCGTGATCCCAAGAGGGGGGGTGAATTGGTACTTTATAAATTTATCCCCTAGGTATTTCTCCTAATAGCAGTATGTTCACAACCCTACAGTCAATCTAATGCGAATAATATAAATATATCAAAAATTAAATGAAGCAGTTTAATTAATCGCACAAGCACCAAAAAGCAGTAAATAAAGGGTGACACGCAGATATGTTATCGAGGTTTGGCTAACTGCCTACATCCCCGCCTTGGCTAACTAGCACAAGGATTATCACAATAACTTGCTCACTTAAATGGGTGGAGCGGCACCTATACAACCAGGTCAAATTATTACAGGGTTGACCTCAACCTTTACACCAATACTTACCGAGCTGGATTACCGCTCCCTCAGGCCACGCCTGGAATCTCTCATATATACAATCAAAAGGTACAATACAAGGGTGCTTTCATGTAAAGCAGATTTGTACCACAAATGAGCATAGTATCACATACAGCACAGATGATTTAATAATGTAAGCTCTGTGTGGTTTAGATGGTTTAACTCTCAAAGTATTTTCTATCAGTGTAATGCGTACGTGAGAGTGCCAATAATAATCTGTCTATTTCAAAATATTCAATCAAACGTGTTCACACATAATATCAAACAAGCCTCAATAATATCAATCAATAGAATGTCTCAATCACATGAATATGTATATGCTTGAATTGTAAGATATAAGTAATCTTTGTATTTCAGCAAATGATATAGATTTAAATGGATATTGCCACAAAGATTAGTATAACACACACAAATATCTTTTCACAAGAATATCAATATGAATACCACAAGATATTTGAATACGTTTGAAAATAGTTTTGCAAGTCAAATGCAAATACAAACTTCCTAAGTTATTGCAATGAGAATGCAACACTCAGAAGTTTAACAAGTCTTCTTAGGATAGGCTTATTAGAAAAGCCTCCTAAGAATACTTAGGTTATGCTCTCGTATGAAAAATCGATTCAAAGCGCTTTAAACAATGAGAGCAAACCTCAAAACAATATCACTCAATGCACTTACAAATGATACAGAATGATAGAGAAGGTAAGTTTGAGTGGATTTAGCAAGGGTATGAGAAGTAGGATGTTTTTAGCTTGAGAGAGAATTTTTAAGTATATTTGCTAAATTTTTAGGTTTAATTCTCTCAAATGAAATGGTATATATAGACATACCAAAATTTTTGACTGTTGAGGACGTATTAGGGATTGTTGGAAAAGTTTAATAACACTTAAACCATTTTAACCCTGTTTAAAAATTATTTATCCGCGGTAAAAATTATGGCAACTCGAGAGGTTCGGTCGACCAAAAATGTTTCGGTCGACCAGGAGGTTTTAGAACTAAGGGCTCGGTCGATCGGAAGTGGGCGATTTCCCAAATTTCCGAGGTTCAGTCGATCGGGCCATTTTGAACTACCTGGTTCGGTCGACCAGACTGCCGGGAAATTTCCCGAGGACCCTTCGGTCGACCAGGTAGTTGGAGTACAAAAGTGGTCGGTCGATCGGGAGGTCAAAATGTTGACTCCTAGATGGTTCGGTCAACTAGGGTCAAATGAACTGTAAGGGCTCGGTCGACCGGATCGTGGTCAACATGTTGACCCGGACTGGTTTCGGTCAACCAGCAGAAAATGACCTGTGTGGGTCAGTCGACCGAAAGTACAAGACTTGTACATTTTTGTCTTTTTTCAAGCATGCAATCACCTAGGTCAAATATTCAAACATATGTATGCATGAGTGAGTGTCCTAGGGTCATTTTGTGTCCAAATCTGAGACACCGAAAAAATTCGGTGTCAAGTCGACCGAAAGATACGCCCTGAGGTCATTTCTAGGTCACTATTTGGTTTGAGCTTACAGATTAAACCATGCATGTGTTGTGTGTGCTTATTACAAACCAAATAACCTAATTTACTATTACAGGCCAAATGTGCAAGAGGAATATATATTACAACACTTAATAAGAGATTTGTCTTCAGTTCTTCATCGTCTCCATGTGCATGTGTATTATGATTTTGACAGTTTTGGTTCCTGCACATATTCTCAAACACCCATTAGATATATAAAGAGTATTTGTCATAATCAAAACAGGGCGTGACCCATAGGGTCAACACATATGTTGAAATTAGAGTGCATGAGTTTAAATAAGATAGAGAGAGAGTGTGACACACGATATTTGTTATCGAAGTTCGACCAAACCAGCCTACGTCCCCACCTTGGGCATAACCCCCAAAGATTACACTATCCATGCTCACTTAAATGGACGGAGCATAAACTGTTTACATCCTCTCCTTACGGGGGTGAGGAAAACCCCAGCTCAATTACAAGGTTGAGCCCAACTTGTCTCACTTACGGGGCTGAGACTCCCCATTTCAAATTCCGGGCTGAACCCAACCGATCTAACTTATGGGGTTGAGACTCCCAAGTTAAATTAACGGGTTGAACATGTAATGACATGGAAAATATTAGTAATTAAATAAAGAGGAAAAGGAAAATTTAAAGAAGGTAAAGTAGGGTTCATCGACGAATGTCGTGGCTTCGTCAATGAACTCCCTTATATGGTTCATGGACAAAGTTTAGTGTTTCGTTGACAAAGAGATACCAAGCGGGGGTGTTTTGGACCCAATGGCTTGTTGACGAGATCCTTACCTTTGTTGCTAACTACTTTCTTGTCTCGTCAATGAGCACACGTGGCTTGTCGACGAAGCCACGTGTCAAGTCACTTATATATCTGTGAAAACTGAGTTTCGGTGAGGAAATCAAATCCTCTTTCCTTTCTCTCTTTAGAAAAAAGTCTACTCTGACTTCTCTCTACAAATCTGGCCCCATTTCTTCCTAGTTCGATCATCAGAAGCTACCACGATGATCCTAGAGAGATTCTCTGTAACTTAGCTGAGGCAGAAGTTTGATTTGAGAAGTTTGGGAACCATTCCAAAATCAGGGTAAGTAGGTTATTTAATGGTTATTTGGCATGTAGGTTTTTCTGAACCTAGATTTAATTGTGGATGTTATTATACTGGTGTTTGGGATGATTAAATTTGGGTGTTGTGATTTTAGGGTTTTAGGGCTTATACTGCAGGAAAATTAGAAAACTTAGTGGGTGTTCTCAGGAATCCAAGTAAATAATAAATAGTTTATAAATTCAGGAAATGTGAGTATGGAAATTGTTAGCTTTGGTGCGAACCCAAGAGGGGGGTGAATTAGAGATTAAAAAAAAATTTATGCCTAAGTCAACCAGTCTAGCAGCAGTATAACGCAACCTAGGGTCTGTCTATGCTATCAAAAATAAAACATACACATGTGGTAATATAAAATGTGGAAGAATAAACAGCATATGCGATATGTTATCGATGTTTGACCAAAGTGCCTATGTCCTCGCCTTAGCTCACCAACACAAGGATTCTACTATAAGCTCACTTCACAGGTGGAGCGGCACGGATTACAACCAAATCAATTAGCGAGGCTGAGCTCAACCTACACCTTACCAGGATGGTGCGCCAAGCTTTCCTAACCGGGTCTAAGCCAATTCGAGACTATTCCACAAGGCTAGTCTCCCTCTTCATGCCCACGCCTGGAATACAAAAAATGTATATAAAGTTTACGTACAAGGAAATATGCTTCTCAACAAGAGAATGTGTACGACAGTATAACTCAAATAATAACGTAAGCATGAATGATAGTAAATATGCACAGTGCTTAATAACGAGTGCTAAGCACTCAATCCAGTATAGATAAGCAACCAAGATCTAGAGTGTATTTCTAAGTAGAATTTGAAACACAGTATGAAGATTCTCTAAATCAGTTTAGGATTTCAAAGACGCTAGGAAGATGATTCAAACAACCTCAATAATATGTCCTAAATATATTGAGCACAAGAGATGTTTGAATGCAAGCTTAAAGAATATTTTGGCACACCAAAAACTATAGGCTAAGGTATCTTGAAATATCAACGCAAGAACCTACAAGCCACTAAGTTTTTCCACACAATATTTATTAGATAAAATTAGGGGGAGAACTTGACCTTAACTCTCAATATCAAAATCAATCAATAGGCACAACAAATGAGAGTATTAACCAAAGTAGAATGAAGCACAAGCACTTAGCACACTCACAAAACTTGGATAATCACTGAAATTAAAGCTTTTGAGTGTATGGGAGTAGTATAAGAAAAAATAAGATTTGGAAATTTGAGAGTGCTTTGGCCTTAATGATCTCACTAAATCCCTTTACTTTTTGTAAATGAACTTGTATATGTAGGCAAGGGCAATTTTATGACCGTTGGGGACTTAATGGGCATTATTAAAAATATTTTAAGTGAGTTTAATAAATTAACCCATTTTAACCCCTAATAACCCAGGTAAAAATAAAAACAACCGAGAGTTTCGAGTGCCTAAGCCACAGTTCAGTCGCTTGAACAGACACAGCAAGAAAAGGTACTTTTGAGGTTTAGGTGCCTGAAATTTACTTCGGTTTCCTGAATGAGGAGATTCCTAAAAAAGACCGCGTTTTGGGTGCCCAGTCTAAAGTTCGGCTTGCCAAACTCAGAAGTTCTGTCACCTAAGGCTATTTTTAACGTGATGTTCAGGTTGCCGAGTTGATGGAAAAGTTGCTGACACAGGTTCGGTCAACCACAGGCGATACGTGTATTTTAGTTCGGTTTCCAAACTTAGGTCAACATGTTGACTGGTCCACAGTTTGGGCGCCCGAGGTATTTTGAACACCAAAGGTTCGGTCACCTGACCACTCACAATTTTTACCCTTTAAGTTCAATTATACTCCAGTTAATTCTCCTAATAAATTACGTGATATTGGAGACTTAGTGCACTATGTGTAGGAACTTAAAGTCCAACTAAGGTCATGTTTGAGCATATCTACTTACCTTGCATGATGCAGATTATTACAAGCCATATTGAGATACAATCCATAATTAAATTACAGCCCATAATGAAGAATATAAAAATACTTACAAATACAACACAATTTTTTTCATTTTTCTACGTGATCACCATACACCATCATGATGTAACTTTCTGTTCAAATACACGTGTAGGGTGAACCTGTATGCAAGTGTGAGTGCAAAAATCAGTACCATGTGTATTTGTCATTATCAAAATGGGACATAACCACCTAGGTCAACAATCTCTCCCTTTTTCACGATGACAAATACTTTATGCAAAAGTGGGTATAGCCAAGAAAGGCCCCCCTTGACTATAGGCATAAAGAGATTTAAAGTTCAACTTAAATTTATCAATGTACCCAATTTTGCCTCTTCTCTACCTTTTGGCATCAGAAAAAAAAAAAGGTAAAGAAATATAGCATTGACCGGTGCAAACTGCAAGTGCACAGTATCGTAGTTTTATAATATAATGATGTGCAGAGTATCGTCCTCAGGGATTGATGTCTTAATTTTACCAAGTACCGAAATTTTACTAACCTTGATTTTATTTAGACAAATTAATAATTTTAGACTACGAAATTCAAACAAAGCTACTTTAAATAAACTATTCAAGAGAATTTAAAACTGGATACCGCATGTCAAATTGATGATGGTGAAAACTTCTAGGAAACCGATTTCACCTAGTTTCTCACTATGCTTTACTCATTTAGCTAATTCAACTTCGTTTTCTCTGTTTGTTAGAAAATTGCAAATTTTTCCAAAAGCCTCTTTCGATAGTCAATCAGAACCTATTCTTGTTTATTATTTAACATAAGAGTATGCAAATTAATAACTCAAGAACGCAGTAAGACCCTTGATTTTTAATGCTACGTATGTTCATACAAGTCTTTCGATCTCTATATTTACCTACACTAAATTATCCAAGATCTATCCTATAATCCCCCCTTTTGGTAGCAAATCACAAGACTAAAATCATTTAATTAATGACCTATTAATTAAAAGCATTAGGCACAGAATAACTCAAACAAACATTAATAAAAACTACTTCAGATTAGCATCAAAGAGCAAACATAGTTCGAAATTGGCTACACCATTTTCCTAGAATATAAAAATTTAGTTTATTCCAAAAATTAAATATGACATTACAAATTTTACCATATTTTCTTCTATTTGGAGCGTACGGGAAGATCAACACTCGCAGCACTGCCGTCGCGCGTCATTAACACCCCGAAAGCTGCCATTGTTCGCCGCCTTCCGATTCTGAAAAGATATTATTTTTGCATGCCTCCAACTCTCTTTTGCTGGCTGTGTGTGTATCTTCGCAGCACCCCAAAAGAAAACCACAAGATAGCTCCCAAAAAATAATTTTTCCCAAAAAAATTGTGTGATTCGCCTCCCTTGTGTGTCTCACCAAAAAAATAAATTTTCTTTTTTTTCTGTATGATGCGGCCTCCATCTCCAGCCCCAGTGCACGCTGTCCCCCTCTTCTCTTCTTGCGCACGGCTCCCCCAAAGAAACCCTCTTCTTTGACTTTTTCATTCCTTTCCTTTTGTCTTTCCTTTCTTTGCTTTTCTTTCCTTCCTTTTGTCTTTCCTTTTTTTGTACCGAGCACCTCACCCTGTTAAGATGACCCAAATGCATGGCCTGGGTCACATCTCATTTTTTCATTTTTTTATTTTTTATTTTCCTTTTTTCTTTTTTTCAAAGGTACACGAACTACCCTCCATCTTCAAGACCGATTTTAACTCTTCTATAGCCCTTAGCTCTCAATGCTCAAAACATTAAAGTTGTAGATCTCTTTCTTAGAGTTTCCCATAATTTTGAATCGTCTTGATTGGAGCTCATACCAGAAAGTTACACCCAGATTACGAAGAATTGTTGAAATAGTCCACAAAATGGCGTATGGTAACTTCACATCTGATTTCGACCTTGATGCAGCTAGTATTTTGCAAAACGCAAAACCCAAAAATTGTAGATCATTTTCTTATATTTTTATGGCATCTTGAATCATCTAAATCAGAGGTCGGATGAGAGAGTTACGCACAGATTGTAAAGTACCGTCGGTTTTTAGCTTCCAACAATTGCTTTGCAATAAAAAACACCAAAATTTCATACATTACTCAATAAAACCCAAATTTTATAAATAGAACACAATGTTAGAATATTAAGAGTAATTAGGCATTTAAATACAAAATATAATTCGTAATGCATGAATTAAAGCACCTAATTATGCAATTTAAGCGCGTAATCACACCCCCCAACTAAAGTTTTGCTAGTCCCTAACAAATAACATGAATGTAATTCAAGGCGGTGTCATACTAATTTCAATGAATAAACGCACATGCAACACAATCATACCACTTCACATATAGGAATATCACCAAATTAAACAAAAGCTCATTTATACACACTGCATGCAGCTCCGAAGTAAGTCATTCATGCAAATCTCATCATTATATAGCCATTAAGAAGAGTAAACTCACGTAAAATTAACCAACGAGCACAATTTAGAGTTAATGTAGCCATATAAATTCAAGTATAAATAGGCGAAATCTTGAAGCATGTGTAATGTGTGTGACTCGTTACACCCAGCATATCCGTGGACACCTGAAGAACTGTCGTTTTGACTCGGCCTAACTGGTATACCCTCAAAAACACTCATAAAGGATGGTTTCACTCATCGTATGTGAGGAGGAGTGTCATTATCAAACATCCCACATAATGCAAGGAACAAACACTAAATGTACGGAGTGGACTAGTCTGAAAAGGATCCAGCCTATTTATGAGGTGTCGGGTCCTTCACCCTAGCATCTTCTCACCTACTCGCCATGTCCAACCGAGACCACCCTAGATCAACTTATTCATAAACTAGACGTGAATACATCTGAGGCATTAGGCGGGTGAAGAGTCTTCATAAGTGTAGAACATGTGTCGTGTTCCTGACTTTTGTTGTAGTTGTGTGGAGCAGGTATTAATCTTTCACCTCTTCTGGGGTATTTCTATTTCTCTTTTTCTTTCTTCTGCTCATTTTTCAATTTCTTTCTTTTCATGGTCAATTAGGACAATCATAACATTTCTTTTATTGTTTTCATACCACCCATGTGCATTAAACTCGAATAAGAGTCCATGAAATAAGTCTATTTCTAGGGGTGGTTTGGCCTTCACATCTTGAGTAGGCTACAAGACCTAAGTTTTTATCTCCCCACTAGATGTCACCTCTAGGATAGCAATTCAACAACCAAGACTAGTGTACAAAGAGTATCCAGAAAAAATAGAGAAAGTTGAGTTTCATGAACTCTGAGTTGATGTCAAAACTCAAAAGAGCGATAAATGGCTCAACAGTACCTCATAAGGTGTCAAAGTCTCCACGGGTGCACTCTCAGTGTTCACAAGGAACCCTAAGTGCTACAAGTCACGTGAACATGTATATATATTTTAGCCTCAAGAGATACCATGTAGATACAAGAGTTTATATAGCCAGATTAACACAATTGCACTACCAATCAACTTTCAATGAATCCTAGTTTAGCAATATAAATAGAAACTACACATAAATGACCCAAGTGTGTATTCCTAGGTTATATGCAAGTACATGAAGGGCATAAGTAGTGTCACGCATGGCCTAATCATCCATATTCACACATTTTTTTTTCAATGTTATTAAAAAATGAGAAAGATTAAAGAAAAGAAAGAAACTTCCCTGACTTATTGGTGAATCCGTAGAGGAATTAAGTTTTCAGCTCTGTACTCGTGCCAATAAACTTGTATAAAAAATCTAATTTATTCAAAAGTGCATAAACAAATTAATAAAGTAATAAATATAAAAGAAAAAAACAAAAGAAAAACTCTTTGGGTTGCCTCCCATAAGCGCTTGTTTTAACGTCTCCAGCCAGACGTTTCAATCTTCGTCAACCAAGATCTCCAAGAGGAATAAATACACAGTTCCTCTCCATTTGTTCTCCATAATAGTGCTTCAATCTCTAACCATTAACTCTGAATATATTCCCTGCGAAGAGTTTTAATCGTGAGTTGAAGAGTAGAACCTGTTGTCCTGGAGCAAACTCACGCCTAAGAATTTGTTTTTCATGCCACTTCTTCATCTACTCTTTGTAAATTTTTGCATTTTCATACGCATCACCCGAGAACGCATAGCAAAGATGCTCATGGAATTATTTCAACTCTGGATATATAAGTTGCTGCATCTTTTCTTTAGAGATTACAGAATCCGTCTTTGCTACCATTGGTTCTAGCCTCCCCACGCGCTGCTGTGTTGTAATCTGCTGCAAGGATCGTTCTAGGTGATCAACTTGTACATCTTTTTGAAAGACTTTTTCTACACCTTGCTGAATGAAATCTACCCGAAAGCAAGTGCTTGGATCTTCTGGGAATCTCATGTCTTGGTAGATGTTGAACATAATTTCTTCCTTGTCCACTCTCAATGTTAACTCGCCTTTTTGAACATTAATTAACGCCATTCCAATGGCCAAGAATGGTCGGCCAAGAATTAGTGGGACTTCTTTGTCTTCCTCCATATCTAACACCACAAAATCAATAGGAAAAATAAATTTATCCACTTTTACCAATACATCTTCTATGATTTCACGTGGATACTTGATGGATCGGTCTGCTAGTTGCAAAGAAATGGTTGTTTGTTTTATCTCTCCAAGTCCTAATTTCCTGCAAATAGAAAGTGGCATAAGATTAATGCTAGCACCAAAATCACATAAAACTTTATTAAAAAATGAATTTTCAATAATGCAAGGCAAAGTAAAACTCCCTGGATCTTTTAATTTTTGAGGCAATTTCTTTTGAAGAATAGCACTACACTCCTCGGTAAGCTTCACTGTTTCGAACTCCTCCAACCTTCTTTTCTTTGAAATGATCTCCTTTAGGAATTTGACATAATTTGGAATTTGTTCCAAGGCATCTGCAAAAGGAATATTTATGTGAATTTTCTTTAAAATATCCAAAAAATTTAGAAAATTGCTTATCTAATTTTTGCTTTTGAAAGCGTTGAGGATAAGGAAGTGGAGTAGAGAGAATAGGAGGATTGTCAGGAAATGAAATTGCTGAAAGCGTGTCCGTCTCTCTTGGTGTATCATCCATAATCTCCTCTTCTTCCCCTTTATTCTTGCTTCGGCCATTCTCTTCAGGTGTTGGTGTGGACATGGTTTCCTTTGATGGTGATTTCTCAATTTCTCTTCCACTCCTAAGTGTGATGACATTGCATTGTTCCTTAGGATTCACTTCTGTATTGCTAGGAAAAGTTCCTCTCTATTGGGAATTTATAGTCGTGGCCAGTTGCCCAATTTGCATTTCAAGGTTCTTCGTAGTGGCTCCCATATTGTTGCAATGAGTTTCAATGTTGTCTAGCCGTACATCTATCTTTTTAAACCTTGCTTTTGTGTCCTCAAAAAAAGATATCATGGCATCCTCAAGTGACATCTTCTTCTCACCTTGATGACTCTCAAATTCTGCAGGAGGTTGCAGCACATTCCTTGTATTTCCATAGGACAAATTCTCATGATTTCGAAGCCCTGGATGGTAATATTGTGGCAAAGGATCACCACGATAATTGTAGTTCCAATTGTTGATGTATTGAACCTGTTCTTGACTCGCTCCAATGCTCGGATCTGTCCTACTTGTAGCTGGCACATATTCTGCACCTTGTGGTATCCTTTGGGTTGTCAAAGATGAAATCTGATGAGACAGAGAAGTGACTCGAGCTGAAAGTGCAGCAAACAGCTCCAATTCATGAATTCTAGCAACTTTCTTAGCCATAGTTCTTTCAGTTGGCCATTGATAGTTATTTGAGGCCATTTCTTCCAAAAGAGTAGTAGCACCCTCATGTGTCTTTGACATCAAAGTTCCCCCAGATGCAGCATCAACTAATGTCTACGTTTGCCCATTTAATCCATTATAGAACATCTGAAATTGCAACCAATCAGGAAATCCATGTTGTAAGCAGCGTCGAATCAAATCTTTATACCTTTCCCATGCTTTATAAAGTGATTCAAAATCATGTTACTTGAATTGACCAATCTCACTCCTAAGTTGAGCTATTTTTATAGGTGGAAAGAATTTAGCCAGAAATTTTTCTGCCATGTCCTGCCAACTAGTGATACTCCCAAGTTGTAGCGACTGTAGCCAACCTCTTGCTTTATCCCTCAAAGAGAAAGGGAATAATCTCAGTCTAATGGTGTCTTCAGTAATACCATTGATCTTCACAGTATCACAAATCTCCAAAAACATCGCCAGATGGATATTTGGATCATCAAGTGGTGATCCACTGAATTGGGCTTGCTGCACCATGTTGATTAATGCGGGTTTGAGCTTAAAATTGTTAGCATTAATGGGTTGGCGTCTGATACTCGAATAGTTGTCATTCACAACTGGTCGCACATAATCCTTTAGGGCGCGTGGCTGCGCATTATCTTGTCCATTCTCCATGGCTAATACCCTTTTTTTCCTTAGTGCTCTAAGCATTCTTTCAATCTCCGAATCAAAAGGAATATTGTCACGTGTTCTAGCACTACGCATCCAACATAAAAAAAAAACACCAGAAATATAGAAAAAATAATAATAAAATAAAATAAAATGAAATAAAATAAAAAGAAAAGAAATAAATAAAAATATAAAAAGAAAATTCTAAATTAAAACCAAGATTACTTTGTATAAATATTGGCAAAAATAAGATAAACTCAATCCTCGACAACGGTGCCAAAAACTTGACCTGTGCAAACTACAAGTGTACAGTATCGTAGTTTTATAATATAATGATGTGTAGAGTATCGTCCTTAGGGATTGATGTCTTAATTTTACCAAGTACTGAAATTTTACTAACCTTGATTTTATTTAGACAAATTAATAATTTTAGACTGCAAAATTCAAACAAAACTACTTGAAATAAACTATTCAAAAGAATTCAAAACTGGATACTGCTTGTCAAATTGATGATGGTGAAAACTTCTAGGAAACCGATTTCACCTAGTTTCTCACTATGCTTTACTCATTTAGCTAATTCAACTTCGTTTTCTCTGTTTGTTAACAAATCGTCAATTTTTCCAAAAACCTCTTTCGATAGTCAATCAAAACCTATTCTTGTTTATTATTTAACATAAGAGTATGCAAATTAATAACGCAAGAACGCAGTAAGACCCTCGATTTTTAATGCTACGTAGGTTCATACAAGTCTTTCAATCTCTATATTTACCTACGCTGAATTATCCAAGATCTATCCTATAATCCCCCCTTTCGGTAGCAAATCACAAGACTAAAATCATTTAATTAATGACTAGTTAATTAAAAGCATTAGGCATAGAATAACTCAAACAAACATTAATAAAAACTACTTCAGATTAGCATCAAAGAGCAAGCATAGTTCGAAACTGACTACATCATTTTCCTAGAATATAAAAATTTAGTTTGTTCCGAAAATTAAATCCGACATAACAGATTTCACCATATTTTCGTCTATTTGGAGCGTACGGGAAAGATCAACACTTGCAACACCGCTGTCGCGCGTCACTAACACCCTGAAAGCTGCCGTTGTTCGCCGCCTTCCGATTTTGAATAGATATTATTTTTGCATGCCTCCAACTCACCTTTGCTGGCTATGTGTGTATCTTCATAGCACCCCAGAAGAAAACCACAAGATAGCTCCCAAAAAATAATTTTTCCCAAAAAAACTGTGTGTGATTCGCCTCCCTTGTGTGTCTCACCAAAAAAATAAATTTTTTTTTTTTTTTTCTGTATGATGCGGCCTCCATCTATAGCCCCAACGCACACTACCCCCCTCTTCTCTTCTTGTGCACGGCTCCCCCAAAGAAACCCCTCTTCTTTGACTTTTTCGTTCCTTTCCTTTTGTCTTTCCTTTCTTTGTACTGAGCGCCTCACCCTACTAAGATGACCTAGCTGTATGGCCAGGTCACATCTCATTTTTTCATTTTTTTATTTTTTATTTTCCTTTTTTCTTTTTTTCAAAGGTACACGAACTTCCCTCCATCTTCAAGAACGCTTTCAACCCTTCTACAGCCCTTAGCTCTCAAAGTTCAAAACATAAAAGTTGTAGATCTCTTTCTCATATTTTCCCAAAATTTTGAATCGTCTCGATTGGAGCTCAGACAAGAAAGTGACACCCAGATTACGAAGAATTGTTGAAATTGTCCACAAAACGGCGTATGGTAACTTCACGTCTGATTTCGACCTTGATGCTACTAGTATTTTTCAAAACGAAAAACTCAAAAATTGTAGATCGTTTTCTTATCTTTTTATGGCATCTTGAATCATCTGAATCGGAGGTCAGATTAGAGAGTTACGCATAGATTGTAAAGTACCATCGGTTTTGAGTTCAATGGTCAATATATAATAATTTACGTACAACAACTCAAGCAGTTCACTATTGATCATGTTGAAGAAATAAAATGATCATTCAATACAAAATGATACCACTTGTTAATTGTTACCACTTTTAAAAAAAAATATGTATTCCCACAAGATATAAGGTAAAAAGAGATATAAGATAAATTTAATGTTTTAGAGCCATATATATCAAGGTGAAGTGGCTCCCCCTAAGATTATGCCTTCTCTTTAAACTTATACTTTGAACAAGATACACTGGTACTTTAAAGCTTTTAAATATACTACATAACACAGGATTAACTTTTAGGATTAGTTCAGCACATTGATTTTAAAAGAAATTCTCCCTTTTAAAAAAAAAAATAAAAAAAAAAACTGATACCAATTGTTGTTTTGGAGATACAGTTTGCCAAAAAACATAGTGAATTTCAGTTCAGCAAATAGAGTGAAGTGATCAACTAGAACCAGATCATACTAAAATTGTTCAGGATGCACAAAGATAATGTTCTAGAAGCACAACCTACGTTTTAAAATATTCAGTATTTATAAAAGTATAGGATATGTGTAGTGATTTTGAAAAATTTCGATAGCATTTTTTCTAAAAATATGACTTATCCCATAAACACCTGCCAATTTCAGAACCTTTAAATGTGTATGCACAAGCTTAAGATGATAAAAATTTAAATTTAGCTAAGTGCAGACATTTTGAAATCTAAACCAGAATTTACATGCACATCCATTATCATTTTACAAAACATTTGAATATTTCGAGAAAATGCCGACCAAAAATTCGGCAGCATGTCGTCTATAAACAAGACATTTCCCATATTAACTTGCATAAAAAGCTCTGAAGCAAACAATATATCACATAGTTTTGAGCATGTGAGAACCTAATATATCTACCAGTAGGTAATTTCACATCAACTGCATCCGTCATGTAAGAGGCTTTCAATCAGGCAATCATATACGTATATAAGCATGCAAGCTAATAATCATAAGATATGTAAATAAAAGTATAAGCAAAATGACAATCACCACAATATAGTATCGGTAGGCATCTTTGTAAGTGTATGTGTGTGGTGAAAGTGTACAACCGAAAAAGCAAAATAAAAGCTGTTTAATTATTGCAAATCCCAAATAAAAATGTATGTGTGTAGTAAGAGATGGGATAGATAAAAGGTAAAGAGCAGCTAAACACCAAGGACTCTTCTAAGTCTCACCATCATCATTCTCATCATCCTCATCACCACTCACCTCCATTTGATCCTCACCAACACCCTCATCATTCATCTCTCTCAGTCGTTCATCGAAGATATGGAAGTTCGTCTGCACATCGGACTAGAACTCAGTGAACTCACCATAGAGAGCATCAAGCCTGGCCTGGGAGGAGGACACCTGCTTTATCATGGAGGTTTTAAACTCCTCAAATGATGCAGTGAGACCGGTGATGGCCGCCATGATCTCGGTGTTCGAAGGCATATGAGGCTGCTCCTGTGGAACCTCCTGAGCCCCTAGAACTCTCTCAAAAATAGTAGGCAACCACATGTTGCTAGCAAGCTCGTACCCCATCAACTTCAGAGTAGTGGAGGGGAAGACATCTGTGCTCTTGATCTTCTTTAGTACTGCATATGGAGTCCTTGTGACTCTCTCTCTAACAAACATCCTAGATAGGATGCCTCCATATGGCAGTATGATCCTCTTCCCTACAATATTCACGAACATCCACCTGAGGATCAGTTGAGGTAGGTCTACCTTCTTCCTCGTGAATAAACACCACATCAAAAAATAGTCAAGGTATGAGACATGATCCCTTAACTCGGACTTCGGCAATACGTTATATGATATCAGGTGGTGTACTACTTTTGCCTCCAAAGTCAACGAGCTATAGCTAGGTGTGTGATTCAGATCCACAACAGGATGAAACATGACTAAATTCATGAATGTGCTCACAGTGAAGTCCTGCTCATTGATCCTAGTCGAGGTGGAGTTAGGACAGTCGAAGTCACCTCTTTAGATATCAAACACCTCAGCCAGGTATGCATCATCAAACCGAATGTCTGTCTTAAACACTCTGGAATAGCAACCCAGGTCGTCGTGCCCAATGTTGGCATAGAATAGCATGACAAGCATACGGTAGATCCCCCTAGGCTGGAAGCTCACAAACTCATACCATCCCTGGTATCTAAACATGTCTAACACATTATTGAAATGCATCTGCATAAATTGAATGTCTAGAACCTTACCAAGAATGGGTTCCTTGAGCCGGAAGACCTTATACTTGATCCATCTTTCAAGCGCATGGAGCCATTGCTCAAAAGCAATGCCTGCCTCCACACATCTTTGATCTCTGGACATGGTTAGGAGAGGGATTTTCTAGGAAGTTCTAGGCTAAGAATGAAAAATGGAAAGGCTGGAAGAGAGGAAAACCAAAGGTGCTATAAAGAATGGAGTGAAAATGAAGCTTTTTCCATGGGTGAAGATATATTTACAGAGTGGTTCAGTAGCCTGAATTGAGATTCGGTCGCCCAAATCGTAATAATTACCTAACGCTATGATTTTGTTTGGTTGACCGAACACATTGTCAGTTGGCTAAATTTGTACGGTCTTTTCGTGTTCCAAAGCTTGGTAGCGCGAACCAAAGTAGCTCATTTCAGTTCAATTGACTAAACCGATGATTTGGTTGCCCGAAAATCAGTTCAGTTACCCAAATCATTTTCGGTGGCCCAAAATTTTTTGAACTAAAGCATTCTGCCGCCCGAATAAGGTCAACGTGTGAGTCAAACTTTCAAGTTCGATCACTCGAATTGTCAAGGACCAAAAGGTTTAGCAACCCGAATTTGGTCAACACTTTTTATTTTGTCCTTTTCTCATATGGTAGGGCTCCCTATGATTTAAATATTAGACCTAAGGCTTACAGAGTCTTCCTAACCTATCCTATTGACACTAGGGAAAATTTTTGGGTCAAGAAGAGATGGGTTCGGATTTTTCTTTCACTCTCCACTCTTGTTTCATTTTGATCCCTTTACTTTTGAATGCACAATCAAACTTGGTATGCCCTTTATTTTTAGACAATGTACAGTAGATATGGGTATAAGGACTGGAGGAGGTACTAGCATAACAATCAGGTTCTCTCACAAAGTATCCTATATGCAAATTTTTCTTCTTTCTATTTCTAACTCCGTTGTATCCTATACCTTCCCTATTTAAGGTTATCTTCTGTGATCCTAGAAAATTATCAAAGTTGTCATTCCCTCTAGTGAATGTGTGAACGATCTTAGACTGGTCTTCTATTTTCTTCTCTAGTTCTTACATTTTTAAGTTTTAAAGACCCTTGCAAACATCTTGTAATTTAATAAACTCTTTAGTTATGTTGTTTGCTTTTTGTTCAAATTCTGCAATAAGAAGATCTTTATTATTATCATTTGATGCTTGAGATCTTATTGCATTCAATTCCTTCTCTAACTAATCAATCTTGTTTACTAATTGTTTAATCTTTAAATCACTTTCCCTTTCAACAAGAACTTTTGATTCATATTCTTTCATACATGCTTCATACTCGTTCTCCAAAACAATATATTTCTTATTAGATTTAACAACTTATGAATTCTAACATATTCAATTTGCAGTTCTTCATAAGTAGGCATGCTTTCACTATCACTACTATCACATGATTTAGAATCAGATACATCATTCAAATCATCACATGAATCATTTATAGATTTGTCTAATAAAATGAAAGGAGTTGAGATTACCTTATCATTACTCAAAGTAACAAAGCACGGGTTACTTCCTTTAAGATCCATAGAGCTTGAGTCATAAGGAGTGATCACTTTATTTTGCATGGATGCTCCATATCTTTTGTCAAGTTCATCCCAGATCTCTTTAGCATTGTTACACGTCATAACCTCATAGAGGATATCAGAATCTAAAGCATGCATCAAGGTGTTCCTAGCATCAAAATTTACTTGCACTAAATACATGTCATCATTATTCAGTTTATTTTCTAATTTGGGAACGTCAACACAATCAATGGTTTTCATAGGCATAGCATTCCCAAAAGCAATGACTTTCTAGAATCTCCAATTTAAAGCTTTCACACATATAGTCATTCTAAATTTCCAAACATCATAGTTTTCACCACAAAATACTGAAGGGTTCGTGACCAAACTTCCCTCACATGAAGGGGATGCACTAACACGAGTCATCATGATCTTTTACAAAATAACGTTTTAGTCTAAGTGACGAGACTCTAATACAACTTGTTAGCTTTTGTGCAATTCTAAAAGGGGGGGCGAATTGGAGATTAAAAAAAAATTACACTTAGGTCAACTAATCTAGCAGTAGTATAACGCAACCTAGGGTCTGTCTATGCAACCAACAATAAAACATGCATGTGTGGTAATATAAAATGTGGAAAAATAAACAGCACACGCGATATGTTATCGAGGTTTGACCAAAGTGCCTACGTCCCCACCTTGGCTCACTAAAACAAGGATTCCACTATAAGCTCACTTCATGGGTGGAGTGGCACCGGTTACAACCAGGTCAATTAGTGGGGCTGACCTCAACCTACACCTTACCAGGATAGTGCACCTAGCTTTCCTAACCGGGTCTAAGCCAATTCGGGACTATTCCACAAGGCTAGTCTCCCTCTTCAGGCCCACGCCTAGAATACAACAAATGTATATAAATTTTGCGTACAAGGATATATGCTTCTCAACAAGTGAATATGTACCATAGTATAGCTCAGATAATAATGCAAGCACGAATGATAGTAAATATGCTCAGTGCTCAATAACGTGTGCTAAACACTCAATCTAGTGTAGATAAGCAATCAAGATCTAGAGTGTATTTCTAAGAAAACTATGAAACACAGTATGAAGATTCTCAAATTAGTTTAGGGTTTCAAAGATTCTAGCAAGACGATTCAAACAACCTCAATAATATGTTCTCAATATACTAAGCACAAAAAATGTTTGAATGCAAGCTTAAAGGATATTTTGGCACACCAAAAACTATAGGCTAAGGTATATTGCGATATCAATGCAAGAACGTACAAGCCTGTTGACCTTATAGGTCACACCCGATTATGATAATGATAAATACTTGTTGTATTTGATGGATGTTTGAGGATATGTGCAGGTGTATAATTGGAAAAAAAAAATGATGGCACAAGGAGTAGAAGTTGAAGGCCCTGAAGACTTTATTTGTGATGTATTTAAATTCATTATTCATTATGGGTTTGTAATAGTAAATAGGATTTGGGTTGTAATAATCATATGCATCACTTGTATGATATGATAGGTAAGCTCAAACGAAAAATGCTGGCCTAGATTGACCCTAGGACACTCATACATACACAAATATATATGTATTTGGGTATGTATGAGTGTCCTAGGGTCAATCTATATATGGAAAGGGTGATCACATAGGGAAATAGAACCGAAATGCACTTAAAATGCATGTTCGGTCGACCGTACTTCATGAGTATAAATACGTCGGTCGATCGAACCAGTCACCGAGACAATAATTTGACCACTGCACGGTCGACCAAACCAGGCCATATTCAAGTCACCCGATCGACCAAACTCCCTCTAGGTCAAACATTTGACCATATGGTCGACCACACTTAAAACCTTAAGCCAACCACTTGGTCGACCGAGTTCCCACGTGTGTTTGGTCAACAACCCAGTGGATCGAATCACTTAGTTTAAATTCACACAGTCGACTGAACTGCACAAAAATGGAAAAATCACCTTGGAACCCTTGTGTCTGGTTGACCAAACTTCTAGTTCAAATCTTACTTGGTTGACCGAACTTAAACACTCGGTCAACCAAACCTCACCTTCGGTTGATCGGTGCTCTCGAGTTGCCATATTATTTTTACTGTGGTTAAAACATTTAAACTGGGTTAATTGTTATTAAACTCACTTAATATTTTTCAAAAATACCTAGAGTATCCCCAACGGCTATATTTTCTTCCATATCTATATATAGCCCATCATTTGCTAAAATTCAGCATGGATTAGGTTTTATGATTAAGAAAATTCTTACAAAATATTTTTGGCCCAAATCGTCATACACTTATAATCCTTTAAACCTATAGCTAAAGATCTACCTCTTGTGCTTATCTATCCATTTAACTTGAAAGGTAGTATTTCTTATATCTCTGATATAGGTTATTCTCTCCGGTTTTCAAATGGTTTCATGTATTGATTTTTGGAGAGATACCTAAGGTTTTTCCCATTATATTTCATTCATAAATATTTGATTGGGAAAAACCCTCGAGTGGCTGGGAACCTTGTATGTTCATTGAAAGTGTTCGTATGCTTGATTTGTGCTTTGATGAAAATCTTTAGAGCAAGCGTGAAGACCTTATTATCTACTGTGCTTATTACTTGAGAAATATTATTTGAGATATCTGTTAAGGTTATTAAAAGCCTTTGATTAATCTCATCAGAAGCATATCAGATTGACTTCAAAAGCCTCACTCTAACATACACACATTGATATACATTTGATTGAAAGTTAACACTTGAGTTAATGAAATCTCATTAGAGCTTAATATCCTATCATTTGTGAGTGCATTATTTAGTTGAACATACTCGTACATATCAACTTGTGTAAGAAGCATTTCCTTGTACGCAAAAATTGTATTTCAAATTTGTTGTATTCCAGGCACGAGCCTGAAGAGGGAGACTAGCCCTGTTGAATAGTCCCAAACTAGCTTAGACCCGATTAAGAAAGTTAGGTGCGCCATCCTAGTAAGGTGTGTTGGTTGAGGTCAGCCTCTTAAATTGACCTGGTTGTAATCGGTGTTGCTCCACCCGTTATGTGAGTCATAGTGGAATCCTTGTGCCTATGAGCCAAGGCAGGGACGTAGGAACAGTTGGCCAAACCTCGATAACATATCGTGTGTGCACTTTATTTTATCGCATTTATTTACTGCATGTGTATGTTATTCTTCAATTGTCAGTGAATGCTACGCATGATTTAAATTTTTCCATATTATATTTATATGCGCATTTGGAATTGCGTAGAAAGACCCTAGGTTGTGAAAAACCGTTAACATCTGGTTTAACCTAGGAATAAGTTTTAAAAATTCCAATTCAGTCCCCCTCTTGGGAATCCACCAAAGCTAACAATTGGTATCAAAGTCTCGTTGCCTAGACTTAAACGTTTTTGCAAAAAGATCACAATGGCTTAATTTGGTGTCTGCCAATTCGGAGAGGGACAGTCACCTTCCAGTCCTCCATTATTTTGTGGTGTTAACTACACCCATTGGAAAATTCAAATGAGCATATGTTTATAAAATCTATGAACTGGAGGGCCTCGCAAGTAATTGATAAGGTAATTTGTGTGCCAGGAGAAAATGATATAAATTTGATTCATGCAAATTCACATGCCATGGATGTACTTTATTGCTCCTTAAATTCTAACATCTTGCTTGAGATTATGGCATGTACGAATGCAAGAGAAATTTGGATTGAGTTAGAAAAAAGATATGGAGAGACCTAGGAAATGGTGGTTGTCACTCAAAATGTTCCAAGCAGCAATCATAATCAAACTCCATTGATAGAAGATGAGGTATATGGTTCAGACTCTACATGTTTTACTAAATTATGCAATGAAGTATGCGGTGATTCACATTCTGAAGATTGCAATATTTTGAATGTTGAATCATTTGTTGCCTCTAATGATTGCGTTGATGAGAATGCATGTAAAGGTTTTTGTATTGAAGGTTGTAACACACCATTTACTGATTCTTGTGATAATACTGATGGCCAAGCTTGCAATGATTCATATAATAGTTATAATATATTATATGATGAATCATCTTACGTCTCTGTTGACACTATATGCATCGAATCATATGTTGGTTACTATAGTAAATCAGGTGATGAATCATGTAATAAGTTTAACGATAAAAGCATGCCTTCCTTCAAACGAATAGAAAGTGACTTGAGTAGAATGCACACACTTTTAGCCAGGATGTCTAAATAGAGAAAGATTGGGAAAAAGGAAAATGAAAGTGTGGTAAAGCAATTAGAAAACATAAAAGATTATCATGCCACCTTAGAAAAGAAAAAGGTCAAAAAGATTTTGAAATTCATCTGGTTGAAGGAAGAAACAAAAAATAACAAACCCTTAGGAATTAAGGGAAATAAATAATTGAAAAAGAGCTTGTACACCAAATCCTATAGTTGTAAAAATTCAGACATCTCTTATAAACAAAATAAAACAAATGGGCATACCGGTTGGTATGCACATAACAGGTGCTTAGGACTAATTGGTTCTGCCTATTTGTGTGATAGTACCAGAAGGTCAAATGAAGAAATGTTGTGGATAATCTGGGTGGGTAGCTCCTTAGAGAGAGAGAAGGGAGGAAATTGAACCAAGTCGTAGGATAATGCTTAGTGGGGTAGATGTAACCTAAAAATTAAAATGTTGTCTAGCTTGAAAGCCTCAAAATCTATTCACCCTAAGTTGAGAAGTCATAAGCCATTCTTAAAGAGGAGTTGTTGGTCAAAATTGGGTCAAAATTGAAAATTTGGCCATGCTCGGTCAACCACCATCAAATGATCTGGACCTCTTAGTCGACTGTTGCATTGAATTTTACCATGCGGTCGACCGACCCATTTGAGCTGCACGAATTCGGTCGACCATACCTATCGGTCTACCCTTGGTCAATCAAATAGAAATCCGAGCACCTGCTTTAGTCGACCACCCAATTCAGTTCAAGTTTCTTTTGGTCCACCAAACATAACCGATTTGTGAAAAATTTAAAGGGACGGTCGACCAAACTTGTTCCTGGTCGACTGAACCTCGCTGTCTATATATATTTTTCACATTCAGAAGCTTAGTTTTCACTGAAAAATTTCAGAGCTCCTCCACTGCCTTTCTGAGTATCATCCTATATTCTTAAACCAGTGGAAAACCCATATCCTCTAGCATTCATGGCTCATCTAGATGATCGTATCAAAGTTCAGGATATGGCGTACGCTAAGGACAACTTGTTTCGGTCAGAACAAGCCAAAATCATATATGTGCGGGAGTTTCGCCCAAAGAAAGCTATTTTGGGTAAGATTCTAGACCTTGAGTTTATGGAACATTTCAAGAATATTATGGATATGTTCCTTTATCAGGGATGGAAGTCCTTTATTTCCTATCAACCTAGTGGCCATTACCCCACCTATGTTAGGTTGTTCTACGCGCAACGACGAGAATAGGTATTTCTCTAGGGTAGTGAGGACTAATATTAGATCTGATGTAGGATATTTATTTGGTGTTCTAGATATTCATCGTGGTGACTTTGAATACCCTGACTCAGTGACGTCCTGGATAAATGAACATGACTTTACTATTGCCACCTTTGCTAATCTGACCATGTTTAATCCACTAGCCGCTAGTCAAAATCACCCACGACAACATAGGCAATTTACCTTAGAGGCTAAGATTGTGCACCACCTGGTTACATACAATATCCTGCCTAAGGCAGGATCTAGTGTGCATGTCTCCTTCTTAGATTGTTTTGTCATGTGGTGTCTATTCGCACGGAAAAAGCTTGATTTACCCAGCCTGATGATTTGGTGGATGATGGCTATGACGATCAGTCATGGGATTATTTTGCCATATGGGGGAATTTTGAACAAGTTATTCTGGGCAGTGGGAGTTACCCGATCCAATGTAGTCATTTTGAAGAGGAGAAGGATTGCAGATATATTTTCCTATGTCACTTTGAGATTAATGGGATATGAGCTAGTCGGCAACATATGGTTGCCATCTGGTGCGAGGGGTGCAGTAGCTCAAGAGGAGGCCCCACATGAGTTACCATCGCAGCCTATGTAGCCAACAAATACTGATCTGATGGCTGCCATCACTAGTCTTATTGACTTCTTTGGACAGTTCGGAGGTTTTGTCCAGTCAGACCTTCGAGATTTAGAATCGTTATCTAGTACACTTCATGATGAGTTTAGACTGTTCTTGATATCTTGTGAGAACCGGTTCACGGAGATGGAGAGGGTCATCATGGTTAACTTCAGCGAGTTGAATGACTGGATCTAGGAGATGCATGATGAGAGAGATAGGATGACGATGGATTTTGACTTTGATGCGGACAATGGTACTGATGACAGCATAGATGGGGGCGAGATTTTGTCTTCAGGAGAGCATTCTGTAGGATCAGGAATTACCTTTATGATTCATTATCATTTATATTCTCTGGTCTGTACTTATAAAACATCTTACATTAGTTTTATTTTTCTTACATACAATACTCACACCCATTGTCCATTTTTGAATTCTGCGGATAGTTGGTCATTTGTTTTTATTTATATCTATTGGTATGTATTGATTTGGGGGAGTTGTGGTTGTCTATTTCTTAGGTGTTGTATGCTCCCATGATCATGAATTTGTGTACTCATGTATGTATATACCTAGATGATAGTATTTGTTCTCTTTTTGGATATTCTGTGATGAATGGTATATAAATCATTGTCTACCTAATTGCATGAGTAGTTTAGAATGCCTCCTACATGGAGGATGCAGTGGATGTGCAATTGTTTGCTGGTAGATAATTAGGTTCTCACATGCCCTATACTTATGATATACTGGCTATGTGGGAGTCTTTTATGCAGGTTTATTTGGGAAATGTCCTATTTACAGACGGTTAGCTGCCGAAATTTTGATGGACTTTTCCCAACATAAAACCTTGTCCAATGATGATTACAGTAAAATTAAAAGTCAAAATCTTTTTGAAAGGATGAGTGAAAACTCAATGAAAATTAAACTTCATCCTCACATAATCATAAGGTATTTAAGGAGCGTAGCTCCATCCCTAGAGAAAGAGCATGAAGAACTTATATGCATCATGTTTTAACTTTTGAATATTAAGGCTCTTCTAAGATCCCTGATCATCATATCCTATTTTTTTTAAAATTGTTTTTATATGGATTGTTCTCGGTTATGTGTCTTATTTCATGTTGTAATGTATGTTTCTATGATGCATGTGTGATCTATAGGGATGATTATACTGATTGAATGGTAAAATGAATAAATCTTAATCCAGTATATTAGTTTTAAAAGACTTAATAAAATTGATTGCTTATACTTCTTGCATTCTTAAGAAATATTTATCCATCTAGTGTAAACAGTTCATTTCATCTAAGCTATAATTCAAATTGATAGGGGGAGCTTTCAAATAAATCTTAAAAGTCTAATAAATATAACTGTTGATATCTTTTATTGGCTTAGACTCTGTGAAAATTGATTATGGCTTGCAATACATAATTCTCATATCTACTACCTGATGATGCTTGTATTTATAATTTATATCTTAATCATACTGGAGTTGTTTGAGTTGCCTAGTTGTGGATAAAATGTTAGGTCTTATAAACTCAAAACAGGTCATTTTTCTACAAAATTTTTTGGGAAATGTCTTATTTTCACATGGCATGCTACCGAAAATTTTTAAAAAAATTCCCAAACTTCTCTTATATTCAGATGATTATTACCCATTGTGTAAAGCTATAACTTTATTGGCCCTTTTTGATGTTGCCAAAAGGGGGAGATGAAGAGGCAAAAATTGGGTTGCACTTAAGAAAAAAAATCTGCATTGACAAACTTGTATATAATGTACATTGTTAGGGGGAGCCATCTAGGGCTATACCCATTTTTTATATAATGTACTTGTCATCATCAAAAAGGGGGAGAATGTTGACCTTATAGGTCACACTCGGTTTTGATAATGACAAATATTTGTTGTATTTAATGGATGTTTGAGGATATCTACAGGTGTACAATTGGCAAAACAAAATGATGGCACAAAAAGTAGAAGTTGAAGGCCCTGAAGACTTTATTTGTGATGTATTTAAATTCATTATTCATTATGCGTCTGTAATAGTAAATAGGATCTGGGTTGTAATAATCATATGTGTAAATACCTGCTTAGATATTCATATAATAAAAACAGAATAAATAAAATAGTCAACCCGGACTCGTGGGTAATGGGGACACCTGTCATACGTAGCGGAACCTAGGCACCAGTAAATGTAAATCACAAACGCATAACCAAAAAACACATAATACCAGAGTCAAGCATATCTCAAAATATTGTGTTTATATACAATCTCCAAAAAATACAAAAACATCTATCAGATCGCACATCCAAAAACTTCTTATCCTAGTTCAACTTACCCTCCTAGCTCAACGGCGACCACGCTCTGCCGGTCTTTCTGGGTTTCCTAAAAATCATTTAATGCTTGGGGGTAAGACACCTTTTACTAAGGGAAAATAAACTAAATAGGGTTGTGTGGCAACATGAACATTTAATGCAATTATACATATACAGTACATTTCATATATCTGTAAACATTCATCAAAACATACTGAATCATCATATACCTTCGTATTTTCTAATAAACCATATCGTTCATAAAATATATGTTATAGCTGATAATACTGAAAACTTACCCAGGATGAATAGCTAGCTGGTGTCATGTATTACCCCCCATGACGGGTTGTGCAGCCCAAAGGCGGGACCCGACAATGGCTGGCCGACCACTGCCAAGTCAAAAATATCTATAAGTACAATTGGCCCGCCACACCCTGGTCCAAACTTCCAGATGGATGTCTACAATTCTACACTGAAAGCCACATCGACTATCCATCTCCCACCCCCTCACGGGGTCGTTAGTACCAATCAAAACATAGATATCTGATCTATATAGCTACGGTACAATGCTCCTAGAACTGAACTAAACTATCATCCGGGTTCTGATAACATATAATACATGATAATATAGCGTTTAACATAAAGGAATTGATAGCTTTTTCTATAATTTCATAAATATAGCCTTGCACTGAATATTTCATAAATACGGCCTCACGCCGATCAATTCGTAAATACGGCATCGCTCTGAATATTTCATAAAAACCATTCTAAATAAATAAATCAATTATCATGTATTTTCAAAATCATAATGTACTGTATTATTTCAAAATTCTTGAAAACATGCTTTATTCATAAAATTGCTATAGCAGAATACTTGTCATGTAAAATAATGTTCATGCCACACAATGTTAAGTAAAATCATACATTTCATTCTAAAATTTCATTTCTTATATAACAGTAGTATTTTCCCAAATATGCATTTTCTCAATAGTATTCAAATATATCAAATGCTTTCCTGAAAATTAATTTGCTGATAAATAATACTAATTTACATTGAAAATGAATTGCTTTAGTTTATTCCCTTACCTGATACTGAAAAGAAACCTCTTAAAAATTACGGTCCTGCACTCGCAGGGTTCCCCGTTCAACTCCCTAAAAATAATAACTCCCAAAACTAAATTTTGGTATTTTCACGTAAGCATCATTTCCTATAACTGCGTAAAGATCAAATTTGGCATAAAAAGTCTTACCTCAACTCAGGGATGAACTTCAACTTACTTCCACCAATGATCTGCCAAGGCAGATTTTGAGAGAACTTCCCTAGGAGCATCGTGGTGGCCTCAGATTGTCCATTCGGCGACCGACGGAGCCGAAATCGAAGAGAGAGGAGTGAGAAACCATAGGGAGAGAGAGAGGAAGTGTTTTTTTGATTTTTTTGCATTAAAATCCGAGTTTTAAGCTATTTATAGAGATGAATTCATCGAAGAGACACGTCACCTTATCAACGAGTCCCTGAAGAGTATCGTAGACGAACCATCACCCTTCATCGACGAAATTCAGAATTTCCAAAAATCCTCTCTCAGTATCTTCTCGTCGATGAAACTTGTCTTCATCGACAAGGCCTTCTTGTACCATCATCGACGAATTCGCTGTGTTTGTCGATGACGACCTGATAAATTTTCTTAGGTTATTGCTTCCCAAAGTGCAAAGTCGTCGATGAACACTTCGGTTGCCTCCTTCTATTACGGTTTCCATTTCCCTCCCTCTCTCTATTTAAATACCATTATTATTTGGGTCATTACATTCTCCCCTCCTTATAAAATTTCATCCTCGAAATTTACTATTCATATAATTCATCATCCCTTAAAGGCAAAATGGTCTACTTATTTTATTACTTACCCTTATATATGACGGAGGAATACCGTGGTCACATTCCAAGTCCTGGGAGATTACATATACAAAAGAAAATTCCCCCAAAACTAAAACACCACTTACTAACTAGAGTATTACATGTACTTGCAAAAGAAATACTACATATTTACTTACATTTTATAACCACATCTGAACTTCTTGGAACAATTGTAGGTACTTCTGTATGACATGTTCCTCGATATCCCAAGAAGCCTCTTCTATTACATGATTCCTCCATAAAACTTTTACTAGAGGAATCTTCTAATTATGTAGTTCCTGTTCCATTCTGTCCAGAATCTGCACTAGTACCTCCTCATAGACTAGAAAATCACTGAGCTCTAACACACCATAATTGATAATATGAGAAGGATTTGGGACGTATTTCCTCAACATAAATACGTGAAATACGTCATGCATCATGGATAGTGTAGGTGGGAAAGCTAGCCTGTAAGCAACCAATCCCACTTTCTTTAAAATCTCAAATGGACCGATGAACCTAGGGCTAAGTTTAGCCTTCCTACCAAACCTCATAACCCCTTTTAATGGAGCTATCTTGAAAAATACATGATCACCAATATCGAACGCCAAATTCCTACGACGATTATTGGCATAACTCTTCTGTCGGCTTTGAACTGCACTAATTCTATCCCTGATGAGCCGAACCTTATCGTACGCCTTCTGTACAAGCTCTAGTCCAATAACTCGCCGCTCACCTATCTCATCCCAATATAACGGAGAACGACATTTCCTACCATATAAAGCCTCAAATGGTGTCATGCCAATACTGTACTGGTAACTGTTATTATATGCAAATTCTACCAGCGGCATGAACTGAGCCTAACTACCCCCAAAATCCAATACACATGCTCAGAGCATATCTTCTAGTATCTACATCGTCCTCTCAGTCTGCCCATCTGACTGAGGATGGAATGCTGTGCTAAACGAGAGCTAAAACCCTAAAGCTTCCTGTAAGCTTCTCTAGAAACATGATGTGAAAGGCGGTTCTCGATCTGACACTATAGATACAAGTAGCCCATAAGAACAAACTATCTCCTGGATATAGATCTCTGCTAAACGGTTAAGGGAATAGCTGATCTTGATAGGGAGAAAATGGGCGGTCTTAGTGAACTAATTTATAATCACCCAAATCGCATTCTGGGCATGCGATGTCGACGGTAACTCTGAAACAAAATCCATGGATATATGATCCCACTTCCACTCTGGCATAAATAGGGGTTGTAACTGACCCATTGGCCTCTGGAGCTTGGCTTTTACCTACTGCCACGTCAAGCGTTGGGCTACATACTCTGCAATCTCTCTCTTCACACCACTCCACCAATAAAACTCTTGCACATCCCTATACATTTTCGTACTACAAGGATGAACCGTATACAAGGATTTATGAGCCTCATCCAAAATAGTCTTCTTGATCCAAACATCAACAAGAGCACATGGTTTGGAACAAAATCGTAAAGCCCTTTCAGCTGAAATGCAGAATTCCTCTCCTCAGCCAATCTTCACTCCATCTATCACCTCTGCTAATTCTGGGTCTTCCTTCTGAGTGGCTATAATTCTTTCCTGTAGAGTAGGCTGTACTACTAGGTTGGGGATACATACTAAAGGATTACCCTCGATCAATTCAATGCCGAGTCTCTCTAGATCCATCATGATTGGACATTGGATCTCCATAGCCACCAACACTGATTCCCCAGACTTCCTACTCAGTGTATTAGCTACCACATTTGCTTTCCCTGGGTGGTAACTGATAGTACAATCAAAATCCTTAATCAACTCTAACCACCTTCTCTGTCTCATATTCAATTCCTTCTGAGTAAAGAAATACTTTAAACTCTTGTGGTTACAAAAAATCTCACATTGCTCGCCATACAGCTAATGCCTCCAAATTTTCAATGCGTGTACCACTGCAGCCAACTCAAGGTCGTGGGTAGGGTAGTTCTTTTCATATTCTTTCAACTGTCTGGACGCATACGCCACCACCTTACCATACTGCATCAATACATAACAAAGTCCTTTCAAGGATGCATCACTGTAAATAGTATAACCCTCACCCCCTGACGAGATGATCAGCACTGGTGCTGTGACTAACCTCTGCTTCAATTCTTGAAAACTCTACTCACAGCTGTCGTCCCATTCAAATTTGGCATTTTTCCTAGTCAATCATGTCAGAGGCCCTGATAAAGATGAGAACCCCTTAACAAAACGACGGTAATAACCGGTTAATCCCAAGAAACTTCTAATCTCCTGAACATTCCTCGATCTAGCCTAATTCACTACCGCCTCAATCTTACTAGGATCCATAGAAATTCTGTCTCCTAAGATAACATGTCCCGAAAACACAACTTTCTTGAGCCAGAAGTCACATTTGCTAAAATTTGCATATAACTTCTTTTTCCTAAGCATCTGCAAAACCTGCCTCAAATGTATCTCGTGCTCCTCATAGCTCCTCGAATAGACAATATATCATCATCAAAAACAACAACAAACTGATCTAAATATGGATGAAAAATCCTATTCATCAAATTCATAAATATCGCAGGAGCATTGGTCAGACCAAATGGCATAACAAGGAACTTGTAATGCCCATACCTGGTCCTGAAAGCCGTCTTCGATACATCTTTTGCCCTTACGTTTACTTGATGGTAGCCTAACCTGAGGTCGATCTTAGAATACACCTATGTACCCTAGAGCTAGTCAAACAAATCATCTATATAGGGTAGAGGATACTTGTTCTTGGTTGTCACTTTATTAATCTCCCTGTAATCTATGCACATCCTCATAGACACTAGGTCATATGAAGCCCTTATCAAGTAAATCCTGCAATTGATCTTTTAATTCTGCCAACTCTACCGGTGCCATTCAATACGGTGCTTTAGAGATTGGTGTTGTACCTAAAAGTTGATTAATAGGAAAATCTACCTCTCGATCAGGTAACAAACCCGCTAATTCATCTAGGAACACATCAGTAAATTCCTTTACTACTACTGTGCTGGTGAGCTTCACTTCATTCCCTGCAGTTTCCTTCATGAAGGCCATAAATCCATGAAAACCACTCAAAAGTAGCCTCCCCACCCAAACAGTTGAGACCATCTGAGGTAGAGACTGCACTCGTGACCTTGTAAATCTAAATTATGGTCTCCCTAGAAATCTGAATATCACTTCTCTCGTACGACGATCTATAATGGCAGAATTAGCTGCAAGCCAATCCATGCCGAAGATGATATCAAACCCATGGATATCCAGCACTAAAAAAGCAGTAGATAAAATTCTCCATCGAACATCAATTGGACAACTATGGAGCGTCCTACTACATCTCACTGCTGACTCGATCGGTGCAGCCACTAATAATTCAATATCTAGTGATTGTGTTTCAGCACCACATAATTTAACACACCCCATAGATACAAACGAGTGTGTGGCCCCTGAGTCAAAGAGTCCAGTAACTTTAAATGAAAACATATTAATCATACCTATCACCATATCGCCGACTGCCTCAGCATCACCCGATGTCAGAGCAAAGACCCTAGCTGGAGTCCTATTCCTTTGTTGGCCTCCACGTGGCGCTTGGTAGCCTTCTCAAGTAGGTGCAGGAGCAGAAGCAGCACCAATTTGAGCCTAACAATCCCTTATCATATGCCCTGGCTCCCCACACCGGTAGCAGACACCTCACCCGACATGACACTCCCCTAGGTGTCTCTTCCCGTAAGATAGGTAAGCTGGAGATGGCTGTACACCCTAAAAACCGCGATTCTCAATCTCCTGCCTCCGGTCTCTGTAGTAGCCACCTCTCTTCCATGAACCACGACCAACTCCCTACTAGTAATTAGAAGGTGTGGATTTCTTCTTCTGTCTCTGCTCCTCCGCCTCCATCCACTCCCCAACCTCTGCTATAGAGGCCCTATGCACCAATTTAGTAAAATCCTGTAACTTCAATATCGACACCTACTTATGTATTTCTCTCCTCAATACTCTTTCAAACTACCATACCTTTTTCGCATTATTTGGTATTATGTACGGGGCGAAGTGAGATAGTTTGATGAACCTCACTGCATATTACCAGTCTACTGTCCCTACTTCAAATTCAAGAACTTCTCATTCTTCGCTTTAATAGACGCGGCTGGGAAATACCAGTAAACAAATATCTCCTTAAATTGCTCCCATGTCATCTCAACAGGTATTGTACTCTGCTGCTCTAAGAGTTTCACCGCCAACCACCATCTCTTGGCCTCTCCAGTCAATCTGTAGGTAGCAAATAGCACCCTCTACTCCTCTAAACACTGCAGCACTGCAAATATTTTCTCTATCTCTTGCACCTAGTTTTCAACGACTACAGAATCTGTTTCTCCTGAGAAAGCCAGAGGATTCATCTTAATGAATTTCTCAATCAAGTTGTTGTGTCCTACAGATGAACCACCCAGCTCCCTGGAATTCCTGGTAATCTCAGCTATGAGTTGTTGTGCCACGCTGCACAAAACTACATCTGAATCTCCCCCCGTAGCGCTTGAGGGTCCAGCACCATCATTCCCACTGGCATGGGCACTACTACCACGAGGGTCCATCCTTAAAAAGACAAATACTTAACTCAGAACCCCTTCACTATACATATCATCTAACTCATATAATATGTTCTCCTAATTAATTCATCACTCCTGATCTTAATTCAAGGTTCAATCTTGCAACCTAGATACCCAACCTGACGATAGTTTACCATAACTTTCATGAAATCTTCACCCCAGGAAAATCACACAAACCACCACGGAAGTTCTACATTTAGACTACAAAACCATACCTCAAATTCCCTTATCCTATACTCTAGTATTATTACTGCGATATTCTAGAGTCTACAGAACCTAGTATCCTAGGCTCTGACACCAAACTATAAAAACCTGCTTAGATATTCATATAATAAAAGCAGAAAAAATAAAATAGTCAACCCGAACTAGTGGGTAAAGGGGACACCTGTTATACGCAGCAAAACCTAAGCAGCAATAAATGTAAATCACAAATGCATAACCACAAAATACATAATACCAGAGTCAAGCATATCTCAAAATATTGTGTTTATATACAATCTTCCAAAAGTACAAAAACATCTCTGGGATCCCACATCCAAAAACTTGTGATCCTAGTTCAACTTACCCTCCTAGCAGGGTAACTCAATAAACTCAACAGTGGCCACGCTCCTTCGATTTTTATGGGTTTCCTGAAAATCATTTAATGCTCGGGGGTGAGACACCTCTCAGTAAGGGAAAATAAACTTAATACAGTTGTGTGGCAACATGCACATTTAATGTAATTATACATATACAATACATTTCATATATCTATAAACATTCATCATAACATACTGAATCATTATATACCTTCGTATTTTCTAATAAACCATATCGTTCATAAAATGTCTGTTATAACTGATAATACTGAAAACATACTCAGGATGAATAGCTAGATGGCGTCATGTATTACCACGCATGATGGGTTGTGCAGCCCCAAAGCGGGACCCGACAATGGCTGGCCGACCACTGCCGAGTCAAAAATGTCTGTAAGTATGATGGACCCGCCACACCTTGTTCTGAACTTCCAGGTGGACGTCTACAACTCTACACTAAAAGCCATATCAACTATCCATCTCCCACCCCCTTGTAGGGTGGTTAGCACACAAATCTAAACATAGCTATGGTACCATGCCCCTAGAGCTGAACTAAACTAACATCTGGGTTGTGATAACATATAATACATGATAATATAGCATTTAACCTAAAGGAATTGATAGCTTTTTCTATAATTTCATAAATATGGTCTCGCGCGGAACATTTCATAAATATATGGTTTGGTGCCGATCATTTCGTAAATACGGCCTCGCGCCGAACATTTCATAAAAACCATTTTGAATAAATAAATCAATTATCATGTATTTTCAAAATCATAATGTATTGTATTATTTCATAATTCTTGAAAACATGTTTTACTCATAAAATTGCTATAGCATAATACTTGTCACGTAAAATAATGTTCATATCATACAATGCTGAGTAAAATCATACATTTCATTCTAAAATTTTATTTCCTTTATAATAGCAGTATTTTCCCAAATATGCATTTTCTCAATAATATTCAAATATATCACATGTTTTCTTGAAAATTAATTTGCTGATAAATAATACTAATTTACATTGAAAATTAACTATTTTAGTTTATTCCCTTACCTGATACTGAAAAGAAACCCCCTACAAATTCTGGTCCTACATTGCAGGGTTCCCCGTTCAACTCCCTAAAAATAATAACTCCAAAAACTAAACTTCAGTATTTTCACATGAGCATCATTTCCTATAACTGCGAAAAGATCAAATTTGGCATAAAAAGCCATACCTCAACACAAGGATGAACTTTAACTTGCTTCCACCAACGATCCGCTCTGACATATTTGGAGAGAACTTCCTCAGGAGCGTTGTGGTGGCCTCAGATCATCCATCCGGTGAACGACGGAGCCGAAATCGAAGAGAGAGGAGAGAGAAACCATAGGGAGAGAGAGAGGAAGCGATTTTCTGATTTTTCTACGTTTAAATCCGAGTTTTAGGCTATTTATAGAGATGGTTTCTCAATGAGACACGTCACCTCGTCAATGAGTCCTTGAAGAGTTTTGTCAACAAACCTTCACCCTTCGTCGAAGAAATTCAGAATTGCCAAAAATCCTCTCTCGGTATCTTCTCGTCGACAAAACTTGTCTTCGTCAACGAGGCCCTCTTGTACCCTTGTCGATGAATCCCCCGTGTTCGTCGACGAGGACCTCATAAATTTTCTTGGGTCATTGCATCCCAAATTGCAACGTCGTCGACAAACGCTTCGGCTGCCTCCTTTTGTTACTGTTTCTATTTCCCTCCTTCTTTATTTAAATACAATTATTATTCGGGTCATTACATTCTCCCCTCCTAATTTCGTCCTCGAAATTTACTATTCATATAATTCATCATCCCTTAAAGGCAAAATGGTCTACTTATTTAATTACTTACCCTTAGATATGACGGAGGAATACCGTGGTTACATTCCAAGTCCTGGGAGATTACATATACAAAAGAAAATTCCCCCAAAACTAAAATACCACTTACTAACTAGAGTATTACATGCACCTGCAAAAGAAATACTACATATTTACTTACATTTTCCAACTACATCTAAACTTCTTGGAACAATTGTAGGTACTTCTGTTTGATCTGTTCCTCGAGCTCCCAAGAAGTCTCTTCTACTGCACGATTCCTCCATAGAACTTTTACTAGAGGAATCTTCTAATTATGTAGTTCATGTTCCATTCTGTCCAGAATCTGCACTAGTACCTCCTTATAGACTAGAGAATCACTGAACTCTAACACACCATAATTGATAATATGAGAAATATCTGGGACGTATTTCCTTAACATAGATACGTGGAATACGTCGTACATCATGGATAGTGTAGGTGGGAAAGCTAGTATGTAGGCAACCAGTCCCACTTTCTTTAAAATCTCAAATGAACCGATGAACCTAGGGTTAAGTTTACCCTTCCTATCAAACCTCATAATCCCTTTTAATGGAGTTATCTTCAAAAATACATGATCACCAACATCGAACGCCAAATTCCTGTGGTGATTATCTGCATAACTCTTCTATCGGCTCTGAGCTGCACTAATTCTATCCCTGATTAATTGAACCTTATCGTACGCCTTCTATACAAGATCTGGTCCCATAATTTGCCGCTCACCCATCTCATTCCAATATAATGGAGAACGACATTTCCTACCATATAAAGCCTCAAATAGTGCCATGCCAATACTGGACTAGTAACTATTATTATATGCAAATTCTACCAGTGGCATGAACTAAGCCCAACTACCCTCAAAATCCAATATACATGCTCAGAGCATATCTTCTAGTATCTGTATCATCATCTAAGTCTGCCATCTGATTAAGGATGGAATGCTATGCTAAACAATAACTGAGACCTTAAAGCTTCCCGTAAGCTTCTCCAGGAACGTGACGTGAAACGCGGGTCTCGATCTGACACTATAGATACAGGCACCCCATAAGAACGAATAATCTCCTGGATATAGATCTCCGTCAAATGGTTAAGGGAATAGCTGATCTTGATAGGGAGAAAATGGGTGGTCTTCGTCAACCGATCTACAATCACCCAAATCGCATTCTGGTCATGCGATGTCGACAGTAGCTCTGAAATAAAATCCATGGATATATGATCCCACTTCCATTTTGGGATAAATAGCGGCTGCAACTGACCCGCTGGCCTCTAATGCTCAGCTTTTATCTGTTGGCACGTCAAGCGCTTGGCTACATACTCTGCAATCTCTCTCTTTATACCACTCTACCAATAAAACTCTCGTAGATCTTTGTACATTTTTGTACTGTGAGGATGAACCGTATACAAGGATCCATGAGCCTCATCCAAAATAGTCTTCTTGATCCTAGCATCAGCAGGAACACACGGTCTAGAACGGAATTGTAAAGCCCCATCATCTGAAATGCAGAATTCCTCTCCCTGGCCAGTCTACACTTTATTTATCACCTCTACTAATTCTGGGTCTTCCTTCTGATCGGCTTTAATTCTTTCCCGAAGAGTAGGCTATACTACTAGGCTGGAAATACATATTGAAGGATTACCCTCAATCAATTCAATACCGAGTCTCTCTAGATTCATCATGATCACACGTTGGATCTCTATAGCCGCTAACACTAATTCCCTAGACTTCCTGCTCAGTGCATCAACTACCGCGTTTGCTTTCCCTAGGTGGTAACTGATAGTACAATAAAAATCCTTAATCAAATCTAACCACCTTATCTGTACCATATTCAATTCCTTCTGAGTAAAGAAATACTTTAAACTCTTGTGGTTAGAGAAAATCTCACACTGCTCACCGTACAAGTAATGCCTCCAAATTTTCAATGCGTGTATCGCTGTAGCCAACTCAAGGTCATGGGTAGGGTAGTTTTTTTCATGTTCTTTCAACTATCTGGACACATACACCACCACCCTACCATGCTGCATCAATACATAGCCAAGTCTTTTCAATGACGCATCACTGTAAAATAGTATAACCCTCACCCCCTGACGGGATGATCAGCACTGGTGGTGCGACTAACCTCTGCTTCAATTCCTGAAAATTCTACTCACAGCTGTCATTCCATTTAAATCTAGCATTTTTCCTAGTTAATTGTGTCAGAGACCCTGATAGAGCTGAGAACCCCTCAGCAAAACGATCGTAATAACCGGCTAACCCCAACAAACTCTTGATCTCTTGAATGATCCTCGGTCTAGCCCAATTCACTACCGAATTAATCTTACTAGGATCCACAAAAATTCCGTCTCTTGAGATAACATGCCCCAAAAACACAAATTTCTTGAGCTAGAAGTCACATTTGCTAAACTTTGCATACAACTTCTTTTCACTGAGCATAAGCAAAAACTACCTCAAATGTATCTCGTGCTCGTCATAGCTCCTCGAATAGACCAGTACATCATCAATAAAAACAAAAACAAACTGATCTAAATATAGATGAAAAATCCTATTCATCAAATCCATAAATATTGCAGGAGCATTGGTCAGACCAAATGGCATAACAAGGAACTCAAAATGCCCATACCTGGTCCTAAAATTCGTTTTCGATACATCTTCTGCCCTTACCTTTACTTGATGGTAGCTTAACCTGAGGTTGATCTTAGAATACACCCGTATACCCTAGAGCAGGTCAAACAAATCATTTATATGGGGTAGAGGATACTTGTTCTTGATTGTCACTTTATTAATCTCCCTGTAATCTATGCACATCCTCATAGACTCGTCATTCTTCTCCACAAATAGTACTAGATCTCCTTGTAGAGACACACTAGGTCGTATGAAGCCCTTATTAAGTAAATCCTACAACTGATCTTTTACTTCTACCAACACTATCAGTGCCATTCGATACGGTGCTTTAGAGATCGGCGCTGTATCTTGAAGTAGATCAATAGGAAAATCTACCTCTCAATCAGGTGCCAAAATTGGTAATTCATCTGGGAACATATCAGTAAACTCCTTTACTACTGGCGTGCTGGTGAGCTTCACTTCATTCCTTGCGGTTTTCTTCATGAAGGCCACAAATCCCTGACAACCACTCAGAAGTAGCCTCCTCTTCTGGACAACTATGACCATCTAAGGTAGAGACTGCACTCGTGACCCTGTAAATCTGAATTTTGGTCTCCCTGGAGGTTTGATTATCACTTCTCTCATACAACAATCTATAATGGCAGAATTCGCTTCTAGTCAATCCATGTCGAAGATGATATCAAACTCATGCATATCCAGCACTACCAAATCAGCAGATAAAATTCTCTCCTGAACATCAACTGGACAACTACGGAGCATCCTACTACATCTCACTACTGACCTGATCGGTGTAGCCACTAATTATTCAATATCTAGTGATTGTGTTTTAGCACCACATAACTTAACACACCCCATAGATACAAACGAGTGTGTGGCCCCTGAGTCAAAGAGTGCAGTAATATTAAATGAAAACATATTAATCGTGTTTGTCACCACATCGCCGGTCACCTCAACATCACTCGGTGTCAAAGCAAAGACCCTCGCTGGAGCCATATTCCTCTACTGGCCTCCATATGGCACTTGGTAGCCTCCTCGAGTAGGTCTAGGAGCAGGAGCAGCACCAATCTAAGCCTAACAATCCCTTATCATATGCCTTGACCCCCCACATCGGTAGCAGACACCTCGCTCAGCACGACACTCCCCCAGGGGTCTCTTCTAGCAAGATGGGTAAGCTGGAGACTGATGTACACCCTAAAAATTGCAATTCCCGATCTCCTACCTCTAGTCTCTGTAGTAGCCACCTCTCTTCCATGAACCACGGCCGACTCCTTACTGTGAACCGAAAGATGTGGATCTCTTCTTCTGTCTCTGCTCCTATGCCTCCATCTGCTCCCTAACCTCTGCTATAGTTTCCCTATCCACCAATTCAGTAAAATCTTGTAACTTTAGTATTGACACCTGCTTATGTATTTCTCTTCTCAGGCCTCTTTCAAACTGTCATACCTTTTTCACCTCATATGGTATTATGTATAGGGTGAAGCGAGATAGTTTAATGAACCTCGCTACGTACTACTATACAGCCTACCGTCCCTGCTTCAAATTCAAGAACTCCTCAATCTTCGCTTCCCTGGACGAGGCAAGGAAATACCTGTTGAAAAATATATTCTTAAATTGCTCCCATGTCATCTCCACATGTACTGTCCTCTATTGCTCTAAGAGTTTCACCACCAACCACCATCTTTCAACCTCTCCAGTCAGTCTGTAGGTAGCAAATAGCACCCTCTACTCCTCTCAACATTGCAGCACCACAAATATTTTCTTTATCTCTTGCACCCAGTTTTCAGCGACTGCAGAATTTGTTCCTCTTGAGGAAGCCGGAGGATTCATTTTAATGAATTTCTCTATCGAGCTGCCATGTCTTGTAGACGAACTGCCCAGCTCCCTGAAATTTCTGGCAATCTTAGCCATGACTTGTTGTGCCACGCTGCGCAAAACTGCATCTAAATCTCCACCCGCAGTGCCTGAGGGTCTAGCACCCTCATTCCCACTGGCATGGACACTACTACCACCAGGGTCCATCCTGAAAAAAACAAATACTTAACTCAAAACCCCTTCACTATACATATCATCCAATTCATATAATATATTCTCCTAATTAATTCATCACTCCTGATCCTAATTCAAGGTTCAATCTTGCAACCTAAATACCCAACCCGATGATAGTTTACCATGAGTTTCCCGAAATCTTCACCCTAGGAAAATCACACAAACCTTCACGGAAGTTCTACATCTAGACTACAAAACCAGACATCAAATTCCATTATCCTATACTCTGGTATTATTACTGCTGCATTCTAGAGTCTACAGAACCTAGTATCCTAGGCTCTGATACCAAACTATAAAGACCTACTTAGATATTCATATAATAATAGCAGAATAAATAAAATAGTCAACCCGAACCCGTGGGTAACGGGGACACCTATCATACGTAGTAAATGTAAATCACAAATGCATAACAAAAAAATGCATAACACCAAAGTCAAGCATATCTCAAAATATTGTTTTTATATACAATCTCCCAAAAATACAAAAACATCTTTAGGATCCCACATCCAAAAAATTCTAATCCTAGTTTAACTTACCCTCCTAGCGGGGTAACTCAATAAAATCAATGGCGGCCATGCTCCACCGATCTTTCTAGGTTTCCTGAAAATCATTTAATGCTCGGGGGTGAGACACCTCTCAGTAAGGGAAAATAGACTAAATACAGTTGTGTGGCAACATGAACATTTAATGCAATAATACATATACATTATATTTCATATATCTGTAAACATTCATCATAACATACTGAATCATCATATACCTTCATATTTTCTAATAAACCATATCATTCTTAAAATGTCTGTTATAGCTGATAATACTGAAAACATACCCAAGATGAATAGCTAGTTAGTGTCATGTATGGTACCCATGATGGGTTGTGTAGCCCGAAGGCGGGACCCAATAATGGCTGGCCAACAACTGCCGAGTCAAAAATGTCTGTAAGTACGATGGACCCACCACACCCTGGTCCGGACTACGAGGTGGACATCTACAACTCTACACTGAAAGCCACATTGACTATCCATCTCCTACCCCCTCGTAGGGTGGTTAGCACCAATTTGAACATAGATATATGATCTATATAGCTACGGTACTGTGTTCCTGGAATTGAACTAAACTAATGTTCGAGTTCTGATAACATATAATACATGATAATATTGTGTTTAACATAAAGGAATTGATAGCTTTTTTTGTAATTTCATAAATACGGCCTCGCGCCGAACATTTCATAAATATGGCCTCGCACCGATCATTTTGTAAATATGGACTCGCACCAATCATTTCGTATATATGGCCTCGCGCCGAACATTTCATAAAAACCATTTTGAATAAATAAATCAATTATCATGTGTTTTCAAAATCATAATGTACTGTATTATTTCATAATTCTTGAAAACATGTTTTACTCGTAAAATTGCTATAGCATAATACTTGTCACGTAAAATAATGTTCATGCCACACAATGCTGAGTAAAATCATACATTTCATTCTACAATTTCATTTCCTATATAATAGCAGTATTTTCCCAAATATGCATTTTCTCAATAATATTCAAATATATCACATGCTTTCCTGAAAATTAATTTGCTGATAAATAATACTAATTTACATTTAAAATTTACTGCTTTATTTTATTCCCTTACTTGATACTGAAAAGAAACGATTTGTTATCATGGTTCGGCCAATTTGGCCTACATCCCTGCCTTGGGCCAACCACCCAAGGATTCCACTATAGGCTCACTTAACCAGGTGGAGCGACGCCATTTACAATACTCCTTACAAGGTAGAGTCTCCTTAGTTCACTTACTAGGTTAAGCTAAACCGGTTCTCTTTATAGGGTAGAGTCTCCCTAGCTTAATTTTTCAGGCTAATCCAAACTAGTTCCACCTTAAAAGATGGAGTCTCCCTAGCTCAATTCACCATGATGAGCTAAATCGGTTCCTCCTTATAGGGTGAAGTCTCCCTAGCTCAATTCACTAGGCTGAGCCAAACTGGTACATAAACAATTTTTGTACAATAGAAATTCTTTTGAAAAAGATGAGTTGTACACATTAAAACACTATATGCACTCTCATATGATGTTAAAATGAAGCTCTATAGAGTTTATAAAAATCCTTTCAAAGTATTTTTCAAGTAAATTGGTAAAAGTATGGAAAATGATTTCTTCTTTTCAAATGACCCTTAAATTAATATCAAAAGGCTACCAAGAAAAATATATGACTTTGAATGTATGCTCTAGCCTTTCTCAAGAAGCTTTTCAATAAAATATTTATCAATAAAAAATATGCTCAAAGCTTACTTGAATATCCCAAAACTTTTCTCCAAACAATATTTTCCAAGCCAAAGAATAGGAGAAACTAGGGATTCTTTCTCAATATGATCGACCTTCAAATAAAAGAAACCTTCAAAGCAAGAATATATGAAATAAATATGTTGCTTGTTGGTTTTATTGTAATCCCAAGAGGGGGGGTGAATTGGTATTTTAAAATTTTTCTCCCTTAGGTAAGATATCCAGCACCAATATTACATAACCCTAGGGTCAATCTAAAGTAGATAATTAAATGAATCAATAAATATAGCTGAAATTAAATTAAGTAAATAAATTACTCGAGCAAGCACAGTGAATCAAGTAGGGCACCAGATATGTTATGGAGTTCGAAAAATGTTCCTACGTCCCCGTCTTGGCTAACAAGAACAAGGATTCCACTACGGCTTACTTAATAGGTGAAGCGACACCTAATACAATTAGGTCAATTAACGGGGCTGACCTCAACCTATACAATCATCCCAGACTAGATTATCACCCCTTCAGGCCACGCCTGGAATACAACAAATTCACAATACAGTTTGTGTACAAAATACATGCTTCTCAAACAAGCAGGTTTGTACCAATATAATCAACACACTATAGTATAATAGGATATGATAAGCTCAATGTAGTCTTAATGTCAACTCTCAAAATAATGCTAGTATATCAATTAGAATGTGAGAGTGCATGTTTTAGGATCGTTGTGTCAAGATAATAATATCAATCACAAGATGCAACAACAAAGATCTTCAATACACAAGCAAATATCTCAAAAATATTTTTCTGAAAATCACCCGCAAGATTTATTTGAAATCAGTTTGCAAAAAAAAAATATTACTTCACAAACAAAATACAATACAAGCTTTTGAGTATTGTAATGATAATGCAAAACTCACAAGCTCTAAGGAGTTTTTTCAAGGAAGACTTATTAACAAAGTCTCTAAGAAAAACTCAAAGCTTACTCTCAAATAAAATAAATCTCAATCAAACAGATCAAATGAGAGTGTAAGCTTTATAAGATAGTTATAAGAACACTCTTACTAAACGATTTTTGCAATAAGAATGAGTAAGAATGGAAGAGGAGAGCTTGAATGTGAAAAATAGGGTTTTAGAATTTCAGAGAGAATTTGCTATAGATGTTTGCTAATTCAATCTCTAATCAAACCAAATGAGGGGGGGTATATATAGACACCCAAAAAAATATAACCGTTCGGGACCTATTTTGTATTTTTGAGAAAGTTTAAATAGGGTTAATAAAAATTAACCACGTTTTAACCTCAGTAAAATTCAAGAAACCCGAGAGTTTTGGTCAACCATTTTTAAGGTCCGGTCAACCAGATTACTAGGTTCGGTCGACTAGGAAATTTTTGAACTGAGGTTTTGGTCGACCATTTTTTAGCCAATTTTGGACCTCCGAGGTTCTGTCCACCAGGTGACTTTTGGTTTACCAAATATCATAGGTTTAGTCGACCAGGTCATAATATAACTGGAGATTTGGTCAAGCAAAGCATTGGGATTTCCCATGTGCTAGTTTGGTCGACCAGAGCATTGAAGTTCATTTCAAACTTGGTCGAACCAAATGGTGAACTATTTCACACTAGGGAGGTTGGATTGACCAAAGTTGCTCTATATGTTAGGGTTCGGTCAACCAAACATACTAACTTTGTGCATTCAAGTCCTAACCTCATTTGAAGTCACCCCTATTGACATAATAATCAATTCTAAGTTATAAGGGGCTCCTTTAGGCGATGTGTTGAGACCTATGGTCAGTCTAAGGTCTTTGAGCTTATCTATCCTATCATGCATGCAATGCATTAATTATTACATACCATTAATATTTAAATATTACAGACCTAAATAAAACTTAATTAAATTACAACAAATAAATATTTTGGGTCTTTATCTTCTTCAAGTCCATATGCACCATATGAAACTTCCAATTGATCCTACACATAAACTCATCAAACATTAAATACCAAAGTATTTGTAATAATCAAAATGGGATATGACCTATAAGATCAACAATCTCCTCATTTTTTATAATGACAAATACCTTATGCAAAAGTGGGTACAACTAAGAAAGGCTCCCCCAGAAACTATGCATAAGAGAAATGTAAAGATTTTAAAAGTTCAAAGACATTTTCCTAAGGTACCCAATTTTTCTTAACTTCTCTCCCTTTTGGCAACAGAAAAAAGGGTCATAATAAGTTTGAAGCATATAGGCAAGACATTGAATGAGAATCATTTAAATGCAAGATATGGTTGGGAAGAATTTTAGAAATTTCAGTAGCATGCCGTTTTAAAATAAAGCATTTCCCAAAAAAATCTGTATAGAAATGACCTGATTGAGTTCAAATTTACAATATATCCACAACAACTAACCCAAGTAGTCCAGTATGAATCAAAAAGGAAAACATAAATATAATTATCAACATGCAAAATATATGATAGCTATACAACACAAATAAATTCACAAGGTATATGGTAATGATAGATTTAAAGTTTTTAGAGTCATATGTTTCTAAGTGAGTAGTTCTCCCTACGTTTATGCACTCTATCAAAAATCTATGTGGCCTCTTTACTATGCATTAGACCTAACTCATGTCTAATCTATATGAACCTATCTTCTTGAAGAGGTTTGGTGAAAATATCAGCCCACTGCTCACTAGTACACACAAACTCAAGTGCCATATCCCCTTTCTGCACATGATTACGAATGAAATGGTGTATAATCTCAATATGTTTTGTTCATGAATGTGAGATAGGATTTTTAGAGATATTAATTGCACTAGTATTATCACATTTTATTGGAACCATATCGTAATGCAATCCAAAATCCATGAGTTGTTGCTTTATGTAAAGCATTTGAGCATAACAACTTCCAGCCGCAATATTTTCAGCTTTGCATGTGGATAAGGCAACTGAGTTCTGTTTCTTGGAGAACCAAGAAACTAAAGATTTTGCTAAATAGTGACAAGTTCTGCTAGTACTCTTCTTATCAACCTTACTACCAGCAAAGTCAGCATCAGTGTAGCTAACAATTTCAAATTTCATATGCTTAGGGTACCAAAAGCCTAATTCTATAGTCCTAACTAGTTACCTAAGTATTCTTTTCACAGCTAACAAATGAGACTCCTTACGACTGGCCTAAAACCTAGCACACATACACACGCTAAACATGATATTAGGTCAACTAGCTATAAGGTATGGGATACTACCAATCAAGCCACGATATAATTTCATATCAATGGGGATGTCTTGCTCAGCTTTATCAAGTTTCATGGAAGAACTCATAGGAGTTCCTAAAATTTTGTCATCTTCCATATTAAATTTCTTTAGCAAGTCCCTAACATATTTAGATTGCCATATAAAGGTTCTATGTTTAGCTTGTTTAATTTTAAGTCCTAAGAAGAAACTCAGTTCACCCATCATGCTAATTTCAAATTCACTTTACATGCATTTGGCAAACTCATTACACAATTTATCATTAGTTGCTCCAAAGATGATATCATCAACATATATTTGGACAAGGAGCATATGATCATTTCTAGTTTTGATAAAAAAGTGTAATGTCAATTTTGCCCCTTGTAACACCATTATCTAGGAGGAAACCACTAAGTCGTTCATACCAAGCTCTAGGAACTTGTCTCAATCCGTACAAGGCTTTGGACAACAGTGTAAACATGATTAGGATATTTATAATTTTCAAACCCTGGTGGTTGTTCTACATATACTTCTTCATTTATATAGACATTTAAGAATGAACTTTTAACATCCATTTGGTACAATTTAAAGTTCTTAAAAGCAGCATAAGCAAGCAACATACAAGTGGCTTCCATTCTAGCCGCGAGAGCAAATTTTCGTCAAAATCTATCCCTTCTTCCTGATTATATTCCTAGGAACCTAGTCTAGCTTTGTTTCTAGTAACTACCCCATTTTCATCCTTTTTATTTCTATATACCCATTTAGTTCCAATAACATTATGATCATTAGGCCTAGGAACTAGGGTCCAAACTTTGTTTCTTTCAAATTGGTTAAACTCTTCCTGCATAGACATTACCCAAGATTCATCCTCTATGGCTTCCTTAATATTTTTTGGTTCTTCCTGGGATAAAAATGCAAAATGACTCATTAGGTTTCTTAAGGAAGATTGGGTGGCTACACCACGTGAAGGTTCACCTATAATTTGATCTAAAGGATGGTCTCGAATGAATTTCCAATCCTTAGGAGTTCATGAAACTTATTTTCAACTTTATTTTATTCAATTGATTTGTCAATGATTTCTAAATTTTTGTCCACATTATTTTCAATAGATAGCTTATCTAATCCCTTTCTAAGATCAATATCACCATCATCATCTCTTTTAGAAGAAAGGATTAGATTCATCAAACACAACATGAATAGATTCAATAACAGTTAATGTTCTTTCATTAAAAACTCTATATGCTTTACTGTTAAGTGAGTAACCTAGAAAAATACCTTCATCAGATTTAGAGTCAAATTTCCCTAAGTGTTCATTATCTCTAAGTACAAAGCACTTACAACTAAAGTCATGAAAATAGGAAATGTTAGTGAAAAACTAAGGTGTAGTCCCGAGAGGGGGGGGCGATGATTGGGTTTTTAAAATTTTTCTTTTAATTCCCTTTATAAATTCCCAACTTATTTTATATTTAGCAATCACTCAAGAATAATTAGATATTCAATGCTTGTATGGGCCAATCACAAATCACACTCAATGAATTCATTTAATATCAACACAAAGTAATGATTCTTAATGAAAATCAACCAACTGATTTACCAAACACAAGTTATTCTATGAACTACAACACTATCAAGATTTGGTGATTAAATAGCCAATTTTGAATATGAATGCTTGCAGAGATTAAGCCATGTATTAATGAAATTGGTCTTTCAAGATGATAAGTAATATAACATCTAGCACTCTTTCAAAAATTCATATTTCAAATAAACCTTCAGTTATTAGGTTTTGGGTGTTAACCAATCAACATACTCCCTTATGGTTTTCGTAATTTATATTGATCAAACAACGTACTTCCTTTCGATTTCTGTAAGTCCCAAAAATAAATTAATCTTTAGTTTATTTAAAGTCTAATCTACGTAGTATTTATTATCAAGAAATTTAAATCAACCACGTAGTTAATAAGTATACTAGAAATTAAAGAGTAAGGGAAAGAGAGTGAGACCGAGTTTTTTATGAGGTTTGGCTTATACCCAGCCTACATCCTCACCTTAGGCAACAACCTAAGGATTCCACTAACACGTTCCCTTATGGATGGAACACACCATTACAATCCCTCCTTTAATAGGGTTGAGCTCCCTCTCCAAGCGATACCCCATGCTTGATTACAACGATCCCATAGCCTAAATCGTTAAGAAACAAGAAACAAGAAGAAGAGTTTGACTACAAGAATCACTCTCACATAAAGCAAGTTAGTACAAGTGTAAGCACAAAATATACTTCAATGTAAATATCAATACAATGAAATTGACGCTCAATGTAAATCTATCACTAGTATAATCTTTCTATGAATGAAAAATTCAGACTTGATGCTCAATTTCGGCTTAAGAAGTTCAGAAAAAACTCAGTTGAAAGATCAATAAGGTGTAAGCAAGATAGCCTTTGAGAATTGAGAGCACTTGAGAGTATGTTGATTGCTAAAAATATTTCTTTGTAATGAAAATCTTTGCTTGGGGGATATATATATATAGATTTTAAAAATTGAATTCCTTGTTCCCCAAGTTTACTTGGAGTGTTTCTCAAGTTTGCATGAAGTTTGGAGCCCAAAAAACCAATTATAGAAACTTTTCCCAGCTGCTAAAATTTCAAATTTTACGAAGGTTAGGCACTTATCGAAGGGTCGAGTGCCTGTCAAATTAAAACCCAGCTTATTTTAAAGAGGCAGTGTTGTGTCAGGCACTTGGGAAAACATGGGCAGGCTCCTTTTGACTTTTGTGTATTCCCAAGAGGGGTGGTGAATTGGGTATTTAAAAATTCTTCCTAGGTTAAATCAGATTCCACAATCTGTAATTTCCAACCTAGGGTCTGTCTAAGCACATACCAATACCCCAACAAAATAATATTGAGTAGACATATAAAACAAATGCAGCAGACTCAGTATTTTCCAATCATTCACAGTATTTAAAACATGCACAACATTCGTATAACAATTCAAATATAAACATACATGTGCATAAATTAAATTGTAGAAATATAAAGAGTATAGGGAAAGAAAGAGCAGACATAGGATATGTTATCGGAGTTTGGCCAATACTGCCTATGTCCTCGCCTCTAGCTCGCAAGCCCAAGGATTCTACTAATGCTCACTTAACAAGTTGAGCGGCACTGGTTACAACCAGGTCAATTAGCGGGGTTGGCCTCAACCTATACACACCTTAGTAGGATGGTACACCTAGTTGTCCTAATCGGGTCTAAGCCAATCCGAGACTATTTAATAGGGCTAGTCTCCCTCTTCAGGCCCACGCCTAGAATACAACGAATATAAAACTTTGCATACAAATAAATGCTTCTTAACTAAGCAGACTATGTACCATTAAGCACAATATCAATCAATCAATCAATGCACATCAATAATATATGAACAGTAAGCTCAATGATGTAAATGTGTGCAATCAACACTCAGTCTAATGATTATTCTCAAGCAAGCACTAGAGTGTTTCAATAAGCTAATCTTTGAAACTATAAATCAAAGTATATCTCAATTACAAATTAGAGTTTTAAAGATTTCCAAATATCATAATCAAAATATCTCTAAATATATTTTCTCAAGATTCTAGCACAAAAAGATATTCGAAATATAAGCTTGTCAAAAATAATTTTATCATAATCAAAATACAAGCCTTGGAGTCTTGTAATGCAAATGCCAAGACTCACAAGCTTCAAAGTTTTCCCCACACAATGAAGTTATTAAATAAACAGGAGGGAAAACTGTAAGCTAAAACTCTCGATAAAAATCAATCAAACGATAAATCAAAGAGAGTTTTTAGCAAGTAGGAATATTGCAAAATCACTCAAGAGAGTTTTTCAAATGAATGAGCAAAGGATGAGTATTTGGCTTAGTATGGGAAGATAGAGCTCTCAAAATTTTAGAGGAAATTTCCCTAATCTAAATCCCTAATCTTGTCATAATTTTTGCAAATGATCACATATATATAGCCTTACTCAAAAATATAATCGTTAGGACACAAAGGGTAATATTAAATTTGTTTAATGAATTTTAAAACCAATTTATACTTAATTACCCGCTGTAAAAATTGTACAACCCGAGAGTTTCGGTCGACTAAACCCAAGGTTCGGTCGCTTGAACAGACACAATGGAGAAAGTGAGCTTACCATGTTCAAGTGCCCAAATTTATATTCGGGTGGCTGAACTAGGCGATTCTCCAAAAGACCACGAGTCGGTCACCTAGACCAGAGTTCGGTCTGCCGAAAGTCCAAGTTCAGTCGCCCAAGGTGAAAATGACCTAAGAGTTCAAATGCCCGTGGATGAAGGAAAAGTACATGGTATGAGTTCGGTCGACCGTGGATGGTGAAGTCCTTTTGGGTTCGGTCGCCCAAATCCTGGTCAACTTTTGATCGGTCCATGGTTCGGTCAACCAAGGCAATCTGACTTGCCTGGTTCGGTCGCCCAAAGTCAGTTCATTTAGCCTTTTAAGTCCTGTTTTAAGCCCATTGATTCCCTTGATATTATATGTGATATTGGGGACTATATTTCGTGTGAATGCGAGGACATAGGGTCTTTCTAAGGTCATTTTTTAACTTTTAAACAAAACCCAAAAATCCAGCATCAATCGACCAAAAGGTGATCCCTAAGGTCTTTCTATGGTATTTGTATGATCATTTTCTAAGCTTACTCCTTACATGCATGATGCACATCAATTATTACAAACCATTTTGTTGGTTTTATGGGGAGTCAGTAGTCAACCCTGTTGCGAGGGATCGTAGCAGTGGACCTTAACTCAATAATGCTTAGCATGCCAGCCCATCAACACTCCTGCTTGGAATTGGTGCAACCCCTCATGTGCACTCAACGCTTAGTTTGGAGCTCTGCACTGCCATTTAAAGGAAAAAGTTGTGGCCCTTCTACCACCAATTGGTTTTAGAAGAACTGATAGCACTTGTTCCTGACAAGTGCTATCAGAGCGAGGTCACGGGTTCGAGCGCTCCTAGGGTAGTTGCTGGGGGGATGATTATCGGCTTTATGAGGAGTCAGCAGTCAAATCTGTTGTGAGGGATCATAGCAGTGGGCCCTAGCTCGACAGTGCTTGGTGTGCCAGCCTGTCGGCACCCTTGCTTGGAATTGGTGCAGCCCCTCATCTCCACCCAACACTTAGTGCGGGGCTCTACGGTTCCGTTTAAAGGAAAAAGTTCCACCCCTTCTACCACCAATTGGTTTTAGAAGAACCGGTAGCACCTGTTCCTGACACATTTCCTATATTACTATTGCATACCCAAATTAAACATGATATGAATTACAACTCAAAATAAATCTTCTAGGTCTTTAGTATTAAAGTCTTCATGTGCCATCAAATGATCTTGCTAATAGACATTAAATACCAGAGTATTTGTCATAATCAAAATAGGTTTGACCCATAGCGTCAACAGCGCTTCAGATTGCAAAGTCAGACGCCTAATACAAATCTGTGAGGCACCTATCCTGCTATTAGCTTCGAGCACCCTTTAGTATTTTGGTCATAATTTTTTATATACAACTCCAACTTTGACGTTATTTATATCAATAGAAAGCTAAGAGAAAATCCCAAAACTTTCATGTTGAATACATTTTTAAGATAAGGATTTCTTTTTATAGAAAACAATGCTCATCAATGCGGGTATAAAAAAAGTAACATAATTTGGAAAATCTTGTATTGGTGCTTTTCATTCCAAAAAATAATTTTAACCTTTTGAAATAACTTTTGGCCTTATAAAAACATTTTCCAAGTATTTTAAAAAGTATCTAGGTCCAAGTAATTAACCTAAGAGTTTTGATGCATTTATATTGACTTTTACTTGCAGTACTCACATAAGACTTCCTTAACTCTAAAGCCTTCAATTCTTAAAGTCTTCATGTATGTCCTTGCTTTGAGTCCATCTTGGCTTAAGCTTAAACATTCTTTAAGCTTTCATAATATTTGTAAAACTTTGAGCTTTGTAACACTTTGATATGAGCTTTGCTTGAATCACTTGTTTTTATGTTTTCATTGTACTCTTGTGATTACTTGATCTTGAGCTTTACTTAAGCATAAACTTGAGCTTTAAATACCAGTTACCTGAAGATTTATACTCATAACTCAAGCATGTTAAATAACATTTTATTTGTTATCATCAAAGCAAGATTAGTAAGTCATGTTAGGCCAACAATCTCTCCCTTTTTTATGATGACAAATAAGGAGCAAAAAATGAGAAAGCCTTAGAAAGGCTCCCCCTTAGAATTAAGCATCAACTTAACAATATTTGCAATATCAAGATCAATTTCAATATTAATTTCAATATCATACTCAATTTTTGTTCAAAACTTCTCCCCCTTTTGACATTAATCAAAAAGAGTAAGATATCAATAAAATATATAAATACCAAGACAATGAGCAGCCATAAGCAAAAGTATAGATCTAGTGAAGGCTCGAAGCAAAACTTTGCATTTATCATGCATATAAAAGATTAATAATAAGTCCCAAAATAGCATGATAAAATACATAAGATTGTATATCATAATTTTCAAAAGTCTCCATAAATCATGATTTCATAGCTTAACAAATAAACTTCCCCTGAATGAAATATATTTCATATTCAATAAATTTTGACTTTCATTTGTCAATTATAAGCTATGTATTCATGAAGGTGTCAAGATTACCAATCATGCTTTTAAATTTATTATTTCATGCTCAAATATCAATTAATTTCATGTAAGTGCTCATGGATACCAATATCAAGAATAATACCAATATCTTATTAATATCGTCACTATCATAACATGCTCATGTTTAGCAAGTTATTTCAGTTTTGCAACTCAATCTCTTTTTTTTTTTTTATTTATCATTTTATCAGTCTTCAAATGACTTTCTAAATTGGCTTTTTGAAGCAAATGACTTCCTTGATTTCGAAGATAAGCCTTGTACAATCAAGCTTTCTTGATTGTGGCCAACAATGCCATTTTCATTTGTTTCAATATGATAAGCATCAATAAGCTCGAAAATTTATCCTTTAGTATTTATAACAATTCAACTAAGGTTATGCTTTTTCATCCCTCATGATATGCATAATTAATATAGACTTTCAGTTTATGCAATAGATCTTCAAGGTCTCTAATATAGTAGACATATCTATTAATATTTCATGAGTTAAGCATGTCTATTATCAGTGCACAATTATAATTATCACTTTATCTCTCTTAGGATTAGCTAACTTAAACCCTATAAGGTGTTGAGTCATCACTAAACCATTTCATTTTAATACAAATTTAGCTTTCTCAATTACTAATAAGAGAATCCCAATACTTAAGATCTTATGAGTCCTTGGTTTATGAACTAGATTTTCATCTTGGTACCCATACTTTTTTGGGTTCAGATGGTTTAACAAGAGATGTTTCTTTTGTTCTTCAAATTTGTTTAGTTTTCACACTTTTTCTCTTTAATAGACATTCAAACTTTATATGTCCCTTCTTCTTACATAGGAAGCATGTGGTGTGAGTGTAAGCATTTGAATAGGTGCTAGCATAATCTTTTGAGGCTTTTGCAAAGTACCCCATGTAGAGATTCTTTTTCCTTATATTCTCAACTCCATTAAATCCTATGTCTTTTTTATCCAAGGATATTCTTTGTGCACCAATCATTTTATCAATATTTTCTTTTCATGTAGTGAAGTTGTAGATGATTTTGTTTTGATCCTCAAATTTTCTCTTAAGATCATAGATATTTGAATTTTGTATATTTTTACCCTTTTCTTGATTTTGAGACATTTTGCTAATTTTGTTTTTCAGTAATTTTGTATATTTTTACCCTTATATTCTCAACTCCATTTTCCTCTTGGGACATTTTGATTTTGAGACATTTATATTGACTTTTACGTGAAGTACTCACATAAGACTTCCTTAAGACTCTAAATCCTTCAATTCTTGAAGTCTTCATGTATGTCCTTGCTTTGAGTCCATCTTGGCTTAAGCTTCAACATTCTTTGAGCTTCCATAATATTTGTCAAACTATGAGCTTTGTAACACTTTGATCTGAACTTTGCTTAAATCTCTTGTTTGTATGTTTTCATTATACTCTAGTGATTACTTGATCTTGAGCTTTACTTACACTTAAACGTGACCTTTAAATACCTGTTACCTGAAGATTAATACTCACAACTTAAACATGTTAAATAACATTTTATTTGTTATCATCAAAACAAGGTTAGTAAGCCATGTTAGGCCAACAGTTAGGTCTATAGTTGTTCCACAATCCATACGGAGTCTTATTAAGTTAGGGCCTGATTAATACTCTGTTCATTACATAACAAGTAGTGTTCACTGCTTTGGCCTAGAAGTAATTTGGGTAATTTTTGTTCATTAAGCATAGTCCTACCCATTTCTTTCAAGGATATATTTTTATTTTCTACAACAACATTTTTGTTGTGGGGTCCTAGGTGCAGAAAAATTATGCGAAATGCCCTCTAAGTCACAATAGTTTTTTATGCCGTCATTTTTTAATTCAGTTCCCCTATCACTTCTTATGTGTGTGATTTTATAGCCTTTTTCATTCCGAATTCTTCTACATAATTTAGTGAATTGTTCACATGATTCATCTTTATGAGAAAAAAATAGCACCCATGTGAACCTAGAAAAATCACCCATAATAACAAAAGCATACAAATTTCCACCTAGACTTTGAGCTTGATTAGGACCAAATAAATCTAAGTGTAGCATTTCAAGTGGTCTAGTGGTAGATATGAATTTCTTTTTCTTAAAACATGATTTAGTTTACTTACCCATCTGACAAACATCACAAATTTTATCTTTCACAAAATGTGTTTTTGGTTAGCCTTTAACTAAATCCTTTTTCATAAGCTTTGACAAGAGATCCATGCTAGCATGTCGTGGATGTCTATGCCACAACCAACTAACTTCATTTATAGTAGAAAAGCATGTAACTTGTTGAGAAGCTAAATTATCAAAACTAGTGGTATATACATTTTCATAACGTTCAATAGTAAAAAGTACTTTATTATCATATTTACTCTCAACAATGCATTTATCATTTTCAAAAGATACTTTATACCCTTTATCACACAATTGGCTAATACTCAACAAATTATATTTCAAGCCATCAACAAGAAATACATTATCAATAACAAGAGAATGTTCCTTACCAACCTTACCTACGCCGATGATTTTCCCCTTCGCATTGTCCCCAAATGTCATGAATCCTCCTTCCTTTGGAGTGATGGATGCAAACTTGGCCTTGTTGCCAGTCATGTGTCGTGAGCAACTGCTATCCAAGTATCATTTATCCTTGGAAGAGGACGACCTTAAACACACTTGCAAAAATATCTAAATAACTGACGCTGGTTCCCAAATTCTGTTGGGTCCAAAGGGGTTAGTTCTTGATTCACCTTTGACACTCCACACATTTTTAATTTTGACATCTTGTTTCTAAATGGATAGTCAAACAGAATGTGACCAATCTATTTGCATTTAAAACATATCTGGAATTTGGGAGTTTTATTTTCGAGTAAAGTGTCTCAAGTAAAGAGCAGGTCATCTCACATTTTCAATACCATTAAATCCAAGACCTTCTTTACTAAGAGAGTTTCTTTGGGTCCCAAGGAGTTTTTCAAAATTGTGTTGGCCCTTAGTGAAATTATAAAAAATTTCGGAGCTATCCTACAATTTTCTTTCAAGTTCAGCCATTTTCACATTCTTTTCTTCTTGCCTAGTGGAATGAATTGATTTTTCCCATTTCAATAAACTTTGAATAGTTTTCACATTTCTTTTTTCAAAAAATAATTTTCCTTAGTCATTTTATCTAGAAATTTTGACACATGAATATATTTATATTGTAATTCTTTACAAGTAGGCATGTTATCAGAATCATAATCATCATCATTAGAATAATATGAAGATAAGGAGCAGGTTGACAATACTTCATCACCGTGGGCCATCAAGCACGGCTTAGCAACCTTCGAATCACTACAGTATGAATCTGAATCACTGCTACTTTGTTTATCCCACAAGATGCTTGCTTTCATAGCTTTCTTCTTTTTCCTAGACTCCTTCTTCAGTAACAGGCAGTCGGGTTTGATGTGCATGACCTTGTTATAATTGTAACACGTTGGAGCATTTGGTTTTTCTTTTCTTTTGCTGGATTCTCCCTTCTCAGATACTGAATCTTGGAACTTTCTATATGGCTTACTATTTTTTTTAAAGAACCTGCTGAACTTCCTAGTAAGCATAGTCATATCATCTCCAAACTCAGGTTCACTGCACTCACTAGAAGTATTAGTAGACATTTTTAAGGCTGACACTTTCTTCATTCTATTGTGCTCATTTAGTCTCTCATTAATAGCTAACTCATAGGTGATAAGTCAACCTCTCAGTTCATCTAGTGACATAGCCTTAAGGTCTCTACCCTCAGATATGGCCGTAGCCTTTGCTTCCCAAACAGGAGGCAAACCCCTAATAATTTTTCTGATCATTTCATATGTGGGATAGGTCTTACCTAATGCATGCAATGAATTAATAATGTGTGTGAAGTGAGTGTACATACTCTAAATGGACTCACCAGTATTCATTCTAAATGTTTCATGCTCACTGGTTAACATGTCTCCTACTATCCTTAACATCTCTAGTACCCTCATAGGTGACCTCTAACTTATCCCAGATCTCCTTAGCAGAAGAACAAGCCATAACTCTATTAAATTCATTAACATCAAGTCCACAATTGAGATTATTCATGGCAGTAGCATTTAAACTAAAAACTTTCATATCCTCATCATTATATTCATCTACCGTCTTAGGAACTTTAGTTTCACCTTCAATTTTCATGGGGACATAGTTTCCTTTAGAGACAACTCTCCGCACCTTCCAGTCAATATTCTGAAGATAAATACGCATCCTTTGTTTCCAGAAGGTGTAATTGACAACACTTAAAAATAAGAGGACGTGTGGAAGAGAGTCCCTCAGGGAAAGGGGTTACAGTGTTATGAGTCATCTAGATCTTTTTCCGAAAAACAGTTAAGTCTAAGCTACCAGACTGATCCCAATTGTTAGTTTTACTGTAATCCCAATAAGGGGGTGAATTGGTATTTTAAAATTTTTCTCTCCTAGCTCAGATATCTAGCACCACTATTACACAACCCTAGGGTCAGTCAAAAGTAGATAATTAAATGAATCAATAAATGTGGCTAAAATTAAATTGCGATAATAAATTACTCAAGCAAGCACAGTAAATCAAGTACGACACCAGATATGTTATCAAGTTTGGCAAATGTGCCTACATCCTTGCCTTGGTTCACAAGCATAAGGATTCCACTACAACTCACTTAACGAGTGGAGTGACACCTAATACATTCAGGTCAATTAACGAGACTGACCTCAACCTCTACAATCATTTTGGGCTAGATTATCACCCCTTTAGGCGACGCTTGGAATATAACAGATTCACAATACAGTTTGTGTACAAAATATATGCTTCTCAAACAAGCAAGTTTGTACCAATATAATCAACACACTATAGTATGATACGATATGATAAACTCAATATAGTGTCAATGTCAACTCTCAAAATAATGCTAGTATATCAATCACAATGTGAGGGTGTATGTTTTAGGATCTTTGTGTAAATATAATAATATCAATCACAAGATGCAACAATAAAGATCTTCAATACACAAGCAAATATCTCAAAAATATTTTTCTCAAAATCACCCACAAGAGATATTTGAAATCAGTTTGTTAAAAAAAAATTTATTTCACAAACAAAATACAATACAAGCTTTTGACTATTGCAATGATAATGCAAAACTCACAAGCTCTAAGGAGTTTTTCCAAGGAAGACTTATTAACAAAGTCTCAAAGAAAAACTCAAAGCTTACTCAAATAAAGTAAATCTCAATCAAATAGATCAAATGAGAGTGTAAGATTTATAAGATAATCACAAGAACACTCTTACTAAACAACTTTTGCAATAAGAATGAGTAAGAATGGAAGAGGAGAGCTTGAATATGAAAAATAGGGTTTTTGAATTTTAAAGAGAATTTGCTAATGATGTTTGCTAATTCGGCCTAATCAAACCAAATGAGGGGGTATATATAGACACCCCAAAAAATATAACTGTTTGGGACCTATTTGGTATATTTGAGAATATTTAAATCGGGTTAATAAAAATTAACCATGTTTTAACCTCGGTAAAATTCGAGCAACCCGAGAGTTTCAATCGACCATTTTTTAGGTTCGGTCGACCAGATTATTAGGTTCAGTCAACCAGGACATTTTTGAACTAAGGTTTTGGTCGACCATTTTTTAGGCGATTTTGGACCTCCAAGGTTCGGTTAACCAGGTCAAGTTCGATTGACCAAATTTCATAAGTTTGTTCAACCAGGTCAACTTTTTGACCCTTGGGAGGTTCGATCAACCAAAGTTGCTCTTCATGTTAGGGTTCAGTCGACCGAACACACTAACATTGTGCATTCAAGTCCTAATCTCATTTGAAGTCACCCTTATTCACATAATAATTAATTATAAGTTATAAGAGGCTTTTTCATTAGATGTTTTGGGACCTATGGTTAGTCTAAAGTCTTTGAGCTTATATGTCCTATCATGAATGCAATGCATTAATTATTACATACCATTAATATTTAAATATTAAAGACCCGAATAAAACTTAATTAAATTACAACAAAAAAATATTCTGGGTCTTTATCTTCTTCAAGTCCATGTGAACCATATGAAACTTCCAATTGATCCTACACACAAACTCATCAAACATTAAATATCAAAGTATTTTTCATAATCAAAACGAGATATGACCTATAAGGTCAACATTGCTCAAGGCTTTCAAGGATTTACTTAAAAAAAAATTTCCAAAAAAATTTTTCAAATAAAAGTGTAGGAGAATTTTGGCATTTGATACATAAAACCACAAGTAGGCTCACAAGCATTATATATATGTATGTAAGATATATGCTCAAGCCATTCTTGGATGACAGAGAGATTTCTTCACAAATAATTTTTCAAGAGAAGAGTAAGAGAGAAATTTTGTCTTTGTAAAACAATAAAAGAAGAGGACTTCAAGCAATATATATGAAAGATATAAGCTCAAGCCTCTTCAAATATAACCCCAAAAGTATTTTCCCCAAAAACGATTTTCAAGGAGTATGAGAAATATTACCTTTGAAAGCATAAAAGAAATGACCATCAAGCAGTATATATGTATGATATATGCTCAAGTTTCTTCACATAAAAACCCCAAGAGTATTTTCTCCCAAAATGATTTTCAAATAAAAGAAAAGTAGGAGAAAAATGAGAATTTAAAGAACCAGTGGGGTATGGAAATGGGACAGTATCAAAGAAGGATTAAAACTAGTTTTAATATGATTCTCTTACTTCTTCCAAGTTGTTTAGGCTAGTATTTATGGGCAAGAACCCAAAGTAGCCGTTTTATGGCTGTTGGGGAATAAAAAAATGATTTTATTTTTAAAACTAGCCATTTTATGCTTATTGAGCATTCTGACACGAACAAAACCGTTGATGGTTTTTTTTGGTCTCTCTCAAACTATCGAGTGTTTTTTCCCTGAAAATTTTCAACATGAAAGGAATTTTCTACTATAGATACCTTCCAGTATTTTGGCCATAACATTTTCTATAAAACTCCAAAGTGGACGTTCTTAGTATCAACCAGAAAGCTAAGAGAAAAATCTCATAACTTTCATGTTGAACACCTTTTAAGATGAGAATGGATTGATTGAAAAAAATCACTCATTTTTACTATTCGGTCGACCGGCCCCAGTCGACTAGGGCCTTTGAAAAAATATAGTTTTGCCTTCATTTAAGTTCAAAAACCCCTTAACAAAAAATTTGGTAAGTTTAACATTTTAAATAAAGGATTTTCATGTTTCTTGGATGTCCCTAAGGTCAATCTATGATCATTTTGAGCTTCAATTTAATTCATATGGTACGCATGCACATACAACCCTAAATTTCTATTACAACCCAAAAATAAATAATGTCTTCAAGCTTGCTCTCCTGATTTCCCAAGGAATACACCGATTGGTGTGAGCTTTTAAGTCCTTTTATGGCTTCCATTATGCATCCGTCATTCGTGCTTTTAGAAGAATAAACTTGTTCACACTCAATGCACAAATGAGATGTAGTAGTTTGTCATTATCAAGACAGGAATCGGACTCAAAAAGTCAACAATATTCATCCAAATCTGTGAGTTAATCTCGTGGTATGGTTTCCATACCCAAAGTAGTACTCTTCTTCACAAGCTAGGATACCTTACGCCTTACTGTGCAAGTTTGTGAGTTGACTTGGAAATCCATACATCTTTGTAAATTCATATATTTTCCTTTTGCAGGGGTTTTGTTATATAAGGCCCAGACCAAAATTGTGTCCTTAGTCTTTATAGATTTGTTACTTAAAAATGCTAATGAACAAGTTTCTTTTATAATATTAAGTAAAAAAACCTATAAATAGGGGTAGTTGTAGATGCCCAAATTGTTTAATGTCTTATATAGCAAAAACAAAAAAAATAATTTTATATTTTATACAAAAAAAAAAAACACAGAGATACATAAAAGGAAAAATATACATTTTTACATTGGAAAAAAGAAAAAGAGAAAAAGGAAAATGAATAAAAGTAGGTTAGCAGTCTTCAATCAGCATAATTATAACCTGTGAGAAAGAAAAAAAATGTTAAATATGTGCTGAAATTCAGAATTAATTGGGACAACTTACACAGAATTGTTGATTGATAAAGTTAAAGGCTAATTGAGCAATCAATAACTAATTAAATCAATCACGATTTAGTTAAGATATTCCTCAGAAGCCTATAAATAAAGAGCACTACAGAGAGGAAATGATGAACAAACATAAATATTTAGGGAGTGAGGCAAAAATAGGCATTCAAATAAAGATATATATAGAGAGAGATACATATTCACACAGTGAGTTAATTGGAGGAGGCCATTCAAGTACTTTTCAATCAGAGCAAATTTGAATTGAAAAACTTGAAGGAACTATTAAGGAAATTGCTAGAGAAAATTGTTGAGTTTGGAGGCTTTGAGGATTAGAATTTGGGGATTCAAAATTGCACGAAAGAGACTTAAAGGTTGGTGGAGTTGAATACCAAACGTATGTGTCAATTTTTAGTTTTATTTTATGTATTTAATCTGGTATGGAAATATGATGAAAAAGGGACAAGATTTTGGATCCACCATGTGGATCTGATCCATTGAGCTTGACTAAATGACCCAACCCATTTGGTCGGGTTGACTCGACTCGTTTAAGGACCCGCAGACCCAAGATCCAGATCCAATTTGGATTTGGTTCCATTAATACTTGAGCCTAAGTCTTTAATTTCCAATCTCCAAATTGCCTAAGATCAAATTTATTTTCAATAAAAACCAAATCTAGAAATTGACTAAGCCCAAGCCTACACAAACAAAGCACACCAAAATTCATTAACACCTGAGCCCAAGCACATATGTTCAAATAAAGCCCATTAAAATCCATCAACATATGAGCCTAAGCCCATACATTCAAGCCTGAAGCCCATGTGTCAAAATCCAAAGCCCATCTGTGGGTTTGGAGCCAAATAGGTGTTTGGTTTGCAAGAAAATAAAGGAAAATTTTTTTAAAAAAAAAAAGGAAAATGGATACTTATCTTGATTTTGAGAGTGGATTTAAGGGTATCAAAGAATTCCATTTCTTCGTGTAGATCAAACCTGTAAGAAAAAAAAAATGAGAACATATTGAGAAAAAATGAAAGAAAATTGAAAGGTGAGAGGAAAATAAAAGAAATGATGAAAGAATATACGAGAGAAAATGTTCGTGTGTGTGTGTGTGTGTGATAGAGAGAGAGAGAGAGAGAGAGAGAGAGAGAGAGAGGGAAACCAAAAGAAAAACCATGAGAGAAAGAGAGAAACTAGGAAGATTAAGAAATGGACGAAGAAGAAGAACCAGAAGATTGGAGAATAGAAGAGAAGAGGAGAAGAAGGAACCAAAAGTGAGAGAGAGAGAGAGAGAGAGAGAGAGAGAGAGAGAGAGAGAGAATATGAAGGAAAATGGATACTTATCTTGATTTTGGGAGTGGATCTAAGGGTATCAAAGGATTCCATTTCTTCATGTAGATCAGACCTGTAAGAAAAAAAAATGAAAACATATTGAAAAAAAAATTAAATAAAATTGAAAGGTTAGAGGAAAATAAAAGAAATGGTGAAAGAATATACGAAAGAAAATGTGTGTGTGTGTGTGTGAGAGAGAGAGAGAGAGTGAGAGAGAGAGAGAGAAAGAGAGGGAAACCGAAAGAAAAACCATGATAGAAAGAGAGAAAACTAGGAAGAATAAGAAATGGACGAAGAAGAAGAGCTAGAAGATTGGAGAAGAGAAAAGAAGAGGAGAAGAAGGAACTGAGAGAAAAAGGAGAAGGAACCAAAAGTGAGAGAGAGAGAGAGCGTAAGTGAAATATGAAGGAAAATGACAAAAAAAGTTTTTATATTTCAGAGGGAACACCTATCACTGCCATAGGGTGACACATGTCAAATTCAAGGCCAAGTATAAATTGGCGACATGGCTCAATCTTAGCCATCCAATTTGTGTTTTCTCTAGATAGTCAAATTTTCACCACATAAGCAATCGGATGATGCTACATAGCAGTCAGGAGCATTCGGATAATGCCACATGGCAAGGGTGATGTCATACTAACGTCGCCCTACTATAGTAAAATTGAAAATAAAAATAAAAAAAAATATATATATATATATATATATATATATATGTCACCACAATAAGTGGACACATGGCCCCCACAAAAATGAACTAGTTGACCCAATTCAAACCATCCCAAACTATTTTTTTTATTTGTTATTTTATGTAATATTTTTTTTTTGTTTATAATTTCATAAATTGGGGAAAATGATAAAAAAATCATAACAATTAGAGAAAAAAATATAAAAATAAAGGAAAAAATATTTTAAGTTATTTTGTCTCAAATTTAAAAATATTTTGAAAATTTTCAAAAACTTTTTACAAAATTTTTTGAAAAATATGTTAATGTTATTAGAGTTACTTTTTGATGATTTTACTTGATTTATGTGTGTGTGCATCCCCATAATTTTAAAAAAGGTAAAGAGGTATTTCAGACCTCACCTGTATTGGCTCTAAGGGGAGGTTTATCTAACAAGATCCCCTCGTTTTGAGGTCTTATTAGACATTCCTAATTACATTATTATTTTTATTTTTCTTTTAATTTTTTTATATATTTAAATATTTATTTATTTATTTTGCTTATTTTTTTGTTTATTTATTTAGTTGTTTATTTCAAATAGGATAATTAAAGAACATTAGCTTCTATTTAGGTATAATTCATAACTAATTAGGTATCATTCTTAGAATGGGTGCATATGGAGTGCAATTACTTTCCCTTCACATAATTGAACTCCCGATCCCAATTATGGTAAAGCAGACTAAAAGCAACTAGTTCCTTGGCCTAGGAATAGTCCAGTGACCAATTAATGATTAGTAATTAGGTGATCTAACTGCACCAAGACAAATAACATGTTAGTTTCGACTCCATCAAATTTCCAATATTAGTATCCCTTGCCATTCCGGACCCTTCTATTGGATGTTGTGACAACAACTCTGTAGAGACCCAAAGAATTATAATAGTTAAATAATAAAAGAAAGTAAAGAAAAGGATTTTCAAAAAGGAGTTTCAGCAGGGTCTTGTCGACAAGTATTGGGTGCTTGTTGACGAATAGGCTTCTTGGCCTCGTCGACGGGGACATGCGACTCATCGACGATAACTTACTGAGAGACTGTTTCCCAAGGCTTGAATTTCGTCGGTGAAGGGTAAGTGTTCTTCAAGGAAACTTCTTTTTGGACTCGTTGACGAGGAGAAGTGGCTCATTGACGAGGTCACGTGGATAAGCATTTCTATGAAAGGCCAAAAATCACTTTCTACAAGAGAAACATGTAGATTTCTCTTCTCTCTCTCTAACTTCATTTCCCTCTCCTTCTCTTTAGAAATCCAGCCTCATTTCATGCCAGTTCGACAATCTGTAGTTGCCATGCAAGTACACCTAGAAGATTCTCTTCATATCTGCTGGAGTAGAACGTTGGTTGGGCCGCCAACTTGGGCACCATCCCAAAATTTGGGTAAGTTAATTATTTTAAGTTTTATAAGGTATTTGGTATTTCAGAAATGAGGAGGTGTAGTATATGAAATAATATTGAAGTTTTTTTGGGAAAAAATGTGAATTTCAGGGTGTTGAGTTGTGTTGACCTTATAGGTTGCGCCCGGTTTTGATTATGACAAATGCTCATTGTATCTAATGAGTGTTTAAGTCCTTGTGTGGGAACTTAAATTTTCAATATCATAATGCACATGCACATGGAGCAAATAAAGGTTGAAGACCAATTCATGTTTATAATTGATATATATATATATATATATATATATTCAGTTGTGTAATTGGTTTGTAATAGTAATTAGGACTTTACCTACTTGTAATAATCACACACATCACGTGCATGGTCAAATACATAAGCTCATAATACAAATGACCTTAGGGTTTACCCTTCGGTCGACCAACACCGGATTTTTTTGGTGTCTTCAAATTGGACCTAAAGAGACTTAGGACACTCACCCTTGCACTCATATATGTTAGGCACATTGAATAAGGTGATTGTTGGCTGAAATAAGACCGAATTGCACAAAATATGCAGTTTCAGTCGACCGAACCTTATAGTTCATTTGTAGCCTGGTCGACCGAACCTAGGTCCAGGTCAACGATTGACTATGTCCTGGTCGATTGAACTATTATAGTTCAAATCCCCCGGTCAACCGAAACCTCCGAGCCCAAATTGCATTGCAACTGTCTGGTCGACTGAGGGTCCTCAGGAAAAATCCCAACTGTCTGGTCGACCGAATCACCCAGTGCAAATCTGCCTGGTTGACCGACCCTCGATAAAATTGAAAAATCACCTCGGACATGCACCTCCAATCGACCGAGTCCCAAGTCAAAAAATGTCTTGGTCGACCGAGCCATATGAATTTCGGTTTACTAGGCCTCTCGAGTTGCCCTGATTTTTTTACCGTGGTTAAATTTTTTAAAGATGGTTAAAATAATAAAAACATCATTAATTTTTTCTAATAATCCCAATCTTGTCCCCAACGGCTTTATTTCATTGGGTGTCTATAAATACCCCTTCATTTGAGAAAATTCACTTTGATTAGGAGAGATTCTCTGAAATTTCCAAAACCTATAATACTCATATCTAAGCCCCAACCAGTTAGACTTACCTTCTCTTATAGCCAAAAGTCATTTGTAAGTTGATTGAGTGATTGTCTTGAGAGGTTTGCTCTCCTCACGTGTTTGATTGAAACGATTTTCTTGAGAGCCAAACCTAATTGTTCTTCGGGGGTTTTGTTCATAAGACTATCCTAAGAAGACTTACCTAAGCTTCTAAGTATTGCATTTGTGTTGGAATTTCTTAAAAAGCTTGTATTTGTTTTTGGATTGCAAAATGTTTTCAAAACTTACTCAAATATCTTATGTGTTTCATATTTGATATACTTGTGAGAAGATATTTGTGTTTGTGATATTAATATTTGTGCAAAAATTATTCACTCACATATTATTTGCTGAATACAAAGATTACATATCTTTTGCAAATCAAGCATATGCATTATCTGATTTACGCAATTGAGATATCATACTGATTAATATACTTAAGACATGCTTGATATCTTTGTGTGAACACCTTGGTTCAATATCTTGTGATACAAAGATTGCTTGATTGATACTCTCACGCACTAATTACACTGATAGTAAATATATATATCTAAGAGTTGAAATACTAGACCACATGAGCTTACATATTAAATCATCTTGTGGTGTATGTGACTTATCGCATTTGGGTACATATCTTCTTTACAAGAAAGCACAATCACTGTACCAATATTATTTGATTGCAAATCTGTTGAATTTCCAGGCACGGGCCTGAAAAGGGAGACTAGCCCTATGGAATAGTCCCGGATTGGCTTACACCCGATTAGGAAAGCTAGGTGCGCCATCCTGTTAAGGCGTGTAGGTTGAGGTCAGCCCCGCTAATTGACCTGGTTGTAAAGGTTAAGGTCAGCCTTGTGCTAATTGACTTGGTTGTAATTGGTACCGCTCCACCCTTAAGTGAACCTTTAGTGGAATCCTCAAGCTTGCGAGCTAGAGGCGGGGACGTAGGCACAGTTGGCCGAACCCCGATAACATATTGTGTGTTTGTTTACATTTCTGCACTTTATATTTACCGCACGTATATGTTATGGTATGAATGATGTGCATGATTTAAATTCCACATATTTTATTTATCAGCACATTTGGAATTGTGTACAAAGACCCTTGGTTACCAAATCATATTGACTTCTGACTTAACCAAGGAGAAAAGTTTAAATTTCCAATTCACCCCCCCCCCTCTTGGGAATACACCAATTCTAACAAGTTGGGAACACCACAGGTGCATATTTAATTAGATTGTGACCTTTTCAGTAGCCAGGTAAGGGGATAAACTAAATCAGGATTTTTCATGAATTTATTTATCATAGTACAGCATTTATTTTTAGAAATTATGTATGCATTAGCACAAAGTTTGGGAATGCTGTAGTTGAACAGGAAAATGGATTTAATGTTAATTATTAGGAAATATGATCTCAGATCAAGTTTTATGTTTATAATTATTATTCATATTTGCGTGGCATGAGTATAATTTCCATGAAATTATGTTATATCAGAATATTATGATTTTCCCAGAATAAACATGTTTTTCTCAGTTTTTCAGGAAAACCATAAAAACAGTACAGGAACTATGATTTTATGAATATTATGATAAACGGTACAAGAATTTCATGTTCAGTACGTTATGATATGCCGATGTAGATGCCGTGATTTTCATGTTATGATATGCTAGTGCAGATGTCGTGATTCATGTTGGCTCTGATGCCGTTATTACGTATGAAATGCAAGAATTCATGAAAATCATGTTAGGTATTATTATGAATATGCAACAGTCATGTAACAGTATTTGAAACGTACTATATGTTATCAGAACTTGGATGGTCTATTTTAGATTTCACGAGCACGATACCATAGCTACAAGTTCAAGTTCAAGTACAAGTTCATGTTAGTGCTACCACACAACTTATGTTGAGTGTGGGAGATGGCAGTCGATGAGGCTTCATGGTAGTGCAGGCGCTCTCCTGGCAGTCCGGACCAAAAGGGGCAAGCCCATCGTACTTACAGACTTATGTTTGATCTAGCATGGTCGGCCAACCTTTGCTAGGTCCCGCCTTCCAGCCGCACAACCCAGTCATGTAGGGGTAATACATGACATCATCTAGCTATCCATCCTGGGTATTAATTTATGTATTGTACAATATATATAAGATAATTTACATGTTACAGAAATATAGAATGATATGTTATGTTAAGACTAGTTATGTTTTATTTAGAAAAATTACAAATGGTTTTACCAGTTATGATTTATATACTGTTTATATTTATCACACATGAATACTCATGTTGCCACACACTGATGTTAGTTTATTTCCCTTACAGAAAAATGTCTCACCCCAGCATTATAAACATCTTAGGAAATCCAGATAGAGGGGTGGATAGAGCTCCGTGGCAGTAGAGACTAATTTGGCTACCCTGTCAGAAGGGTGAGTTACTAAGCTAGGGTCAGATGGGTTTTGGGAGTGAGACCCTAGAGATACTTTTGGTACATTTTTACGGATGACTGTATCTAATGACCTGCTAATTTACCAATTTATTGTTATTTTTTTCATTATAACATTCAATATAATAATCATGTACCACTCAATAACATAATCAACCTGGACCCATGGGTACCAGGGATATACCCAAAATGCAACTCAGATACCTATGCAGTAGGAAACGTAAGTTACAACATACCATACAATCAACCACAATACCAGAGTCCTACTAAAACTATTATATATATACAATCATCCAAAAAAGACCATAAGTAGCCTAGGGTCACTTCCCAAAAATAAATCTAACCCTATCTCATCAACTCACTCTTCTGACAGGGTAGCTCAGTCAGACTTTACTGTCGCGGAGCTCTATCTGCTCCTCTACAAGGATTTCTTGAAATGTTTATATAGCTGGGGTGACGCACCTTTCAGTAAGGGAAATAAACTAATATCAGTGTGTGGCAACATGAGTATTTTCGTTGTTGATTTAGGTGTAATCCCAAGAGGGGGGGTGAATTGGGTATTTTCAAAATTCTTTCAAACTTATTTACCAATTAATCCCCATATCTAAGATTTAACCAATTACTTATCGAGTTCGTGTGAAATCATTCAACAAACATACATGTAAGCTGGATATTGAAATGCAATGCAAAAAATAAAGAGATAAGGGAAGAGAGAATGCAAACGCAGTTTTTACGTGGTTCAGCCAACTTGGCCTACGTGCTCGCCTTGAGCAACCCACTAAAGGATTCAACTATAATACCTGCTCCTTAAATTGGGATGGAACTTCCCTTACAATCCACTGCTTACAAGAGGTACAACTCCCTCCTACTCTGCTGCTTACAAGAGATATAACTCTCTCCTCTCACCTGATTCACTGCCCAAACCAGGATTACAATTAAATATGTAAAACACTCAAAATTTCTTCCAAACAAAGCTCGTGAGTACAATTCAAATTCCTAATACATAATCATATGATAAAACTAGAAACTCAGAATGTATGAAATGATACAATCGTTTATGAATGATTATGTTTCAATAAGTAGTTCGCTTGGTAAAAATACACAAATATATCTAATGTGAACTTATAAAAAAAACTTTGTCTTGAATATTGGATAAATCAAAATCAACTACTTTCTTTCAAATATTCAATCACACAATGATCTTTGTAATAAGCTAATTACATATATATATATATATATATATACATATATATAATGATTTTCAAAGATCACAAACTGAATATATTGTTTTTCAGAAAATATCCCTAAATAAAATGTATATTTATAAATACCAAGGATATTTAATCAAGCGTTAATATATCTAAAATATAGATCCTTTAACAAAACACACACTTGAATCAAATATTTTCAACCGATGATAAAAATCTTCATCAAGTAGTGAGATTATCTAAGTAATATATATATATATGAAGTTTACTCACTCTCTAACACTCAGCCTATTTTAATGATAGATTTCGAAATGAGTAGTTCTTTGAAAAATATATATATCAATGGAAAAATAAACTTTCTCAAGTGATGAGCTTGTCAAAAACAATCTCTATATGGTTAAGAACACTCAAGATCAAATTCTCTACAGATATTCAATAACAAGTGATGAGATGAGAAGCTCTTGAAAATAATAACTTGAATCACCAAACCTCAATACCAAGTTGAAATTAAGATGTATAAGTGAGATCCCTTTTAGTTTTATAAGTAGATTTTCCCAAGGAAGATGAATATAGGATGGAGTGTAGGCAATCGTGTAGCAATCAACTTAAGTTTCTCAAATCCCTTTCAATAATATGTTCTCTTCTCTTCTCATTTTTCTTAGCTCTTCCACTTGGGTTTAGATATTCAGTATATATAGTTATGTTACCCTTAGAATAAATCTTGACAGTTGGATCAAAATTTAGCTCGCATGTTTGCTCATTAAAAATTAGATTTTAAGTTTTCCCGCATGTTTAGGTGACTGAAGTAGGGTTTAGGCTCCTGAAGTGGCGAGTTCAGGTGCCTGAAGTGCCGAGTTCAGGTGACCGAAGTGCCTTAGCCAGATTCTATGTTTCACCTTAATTCTTTAGGTGACTGAACTTAATCTTCAAGCTTATGAAGAAATTCTTCAAGCGAGTGAGGTTGAGTTCAGGCTGCCGAAGTGGCCATTTCCTGAATTTTTATTTTCTTATTTAAAATTCTTATTTGCTCTATTTCTTAACTCTTTTATAAAAGTATTTTCAGGGGTTTTGAAAATATTGCTAGGTCCATGAATGTCCCCTAATATTGTTCATGAAATGCATAAGTCCTAAAGTCATTCTAGTATTTATGTTGAGCCTCAAATTAAATCATATGAAAATGTATATACATGAGTTCTAAGTACCCCATTCTCATGACGTTCTTGAACTTTGCCACTTTCATCTTGATTCTTGTATTCTTTGAGTTCCATGGAATGTGCCAAGTTATGTAACTTTAATCTTTATGGCGTCCATCACTTGTTATCCTTCCGTGCATGCTTAGTATAGTTCCTGTTCACAAACTCAATGCCCAGATCAAATACCAAATGATTTGTCATTAGCAAAATAAAATTGGACTCATAGAGTCAACAATCTCCCCATTTTTTATGATGACAAATACACGAGCAAAAAATAAATAATGGGTTACACCTAACAAGGCTCCTCCTCAAATAATCCATTAAATATTCAATAAATGGAATATGCTCATGTTCATACAAATGCTATTTAGCCTGATTCCAAATGAAATATGCTTATGTTCACACACAAGTTGTTTAGCCTGATCCTTCTCCTATTTACACAATTAGTTTTGCCAAACAATTTTTGCTTCTAATTTTTCAACAATTTTTGCTATTATCCTTCTCCCCCTTTGCTTCCAACCATATTTGCTCCTAATATTTATCTAGTGATGCCAACAACATTTTTGCTCCTTTTTAAACTTTTGCTCCTTAATTTTTTCCCCCTTTTGACATCAACAAAAAGGTGTATAAGAATTAGTGCAATAGTGTACATAACCGTATGTTCTTCTTCCATTTGACATCTTAAAGTTCTAAACTTATCCAACTAGCAGATTTGACCAAAAAAAATTACTTCTCCCCTTTTTACATCAACCATCCCTTATGCTAATGCATAAATTTCAAAGATTATGTGAGCATATCAAGTGAGTATTGATGTGATACCAAATGTGGACTAATATTATATCAAATGAGAACAAATGTTGATTGATTTGATACCAAATGTTAATTAATGTGATACCACATTCGATTGATTTGATACCAAGTGATTACATCTTAAGTGACGTTGCTCCCCTTGAATTATATAATCTAATATAATTCTAGGCAACCTATTAACTATGCATCAGACCTAATTCATGCCTAATTTGGATAAACTTATCCTCCGCAAGTAGTTTTGTGAATATATCTGCCCATTATTCATTCGTGCATACAAACTCAAGTGTCACATCCCTTTTTTATACATGGTCACGAAGAAAGTGATGTCGTATTTCTATGTGCTTAGTTCGTGAATGTAATATGGGATTCTTTGAGTTGTTTATCGCACTCATATTGTTGCATCTAATAGGGACTGTTTCATAACTTAATCCAAAATCCTTCAATTGTTGTTTCATGTATATTGTTTGAGCACAACAACTACTTGCCGCTATGTATTCAACCTCAGTTGTGGAAAGAGCAACTGAATTTTACTTCTTGGAAAACCAAGAGACTAAGGAATGTCCTAAGAAATGACAAGTACCACTCATGCTCTTCCTATCCACTTTGCTACCTGCAGAATCAACATCTGAATAGTTGATAATCTCAAAAGATGTGTACTTAGTATACCATAACCCAAGTTTCACAGTTCCTATCAGGTATCTAAGTATTCGTTTGCCAGCTAACAAATGTGACTCTTTTGGTGCAGACTGAAATCTTGCGCACAAATATAAGCTAAATATTATGTTAGGTCTACTAGCAGTCAGATAAAGTAAGCTACTTATCATTCCACAATAAATCTTGTCATCTACTGGTATACCTTGTTCATCTTTGCTTAATTTCAATGAAGCGCTCATAGGTGTACTTAGTATTTTTCCATCTTGTATATTAAACTTTTTGAGTATATCTCTAATATACTTCGATTGATTTATGAATATTCCATGTTTTGCTTGTTTGATCTGAAGTCTTAGGAAGAAATTTAGTTCACCCATCATGCTCATCTCAAATTTATTTTGCATAGTATTAGCAAAGTCATTACACAATTCTTGATTTGTAGCTCCAAATATGATGTCATCTACATATACTTGCACTAGGAGCAAGTCATCTTTCTTTGACTTTATGAACAAAGTTGTATCTATCTTTCCTCTTATAAATCTATTTTCTAGTAGAAAACCTCTTAGCCTTTCATACCAAACTCTAGGCGCTTGCTTTAAACCGTACAAGGATTTTGTTAGTTTATAAACATGATTTGGATTCTTATGATTTTCAAAACCTAGGGTTTGTTCTACATACACTTCTTCATTTATGTACCCATTTAAAAATGCACTCTTGATGTCCATTTGATATAGCTTGAAATCCATAAAAGCTGCATAGGTTAAAAGCATTCGTATGGCTTCCATCCTAGTTATAGGTGCAAAGGTTTCTTCAAAATCTATTCCTTCTTCCTAGTTATATCCCTGAGCTACTAATCTTGCCTTATTTCTCACAACTATCCCATGTTCATCCTTTTTATTCTTATGTATCCATTTTGTTCCAATGATTAACTTATCCTCAGGTCTAGGAACTAATGTCCATACTTTGTTTCTCCCAAACTAGCTTAACTATTCTTACATGGACAACACCCATGATTCATCATCTATAGCTTCACTCACATTCTTAGGTTCTTCTTGAAATAGAAATGCAAAATGAAGATATGCAATAGAATACGGTGCATGTTGGAGTTTGGCAGACTCAGAGGATGATCTAGATTCTTGAAGATATGCTATAGGCTTGCAAGCTAGAGTTTGGGGGTAGTTGGAACTAGTATATGTCACTAGTGAAGTTTATGTACAATAATAACTACCAGACCAGCATCAAAATGGCACCTAATGAAGCATTGAATGGAAGAAGGTTTCGTTCCCCAATATATTAGGATGAGATGGGTGAGCGGCAAGTTGTGAGGCTAGAGCTAGTGCAGCAGGCATATGATAAAGTTCAACTCATCAAAGATAGGATCAGTACACCTTAGAACCGACAGAAGAGTTATGTTGATACTCACTATAGAAAACTGGAATTTGACATGGGAGATCACGTGTTTCTAAAAATAGCTTCATTAAAGGGAGTTATGAGATTTGGAAGGAAGGGTAAGCTTAGCCTTACGTTTATTGGCCTATTTAAGGTCCTTGACAGAGTGGGGTCAGTTGCCTATAGGCTAGCCTTACCACCCATTTTGTCCAGAGTACATGACGTATTCCATGTTTCCATGTTGAGGAAATATGTCCCAGACCCCTCCCATGTGATCAGTTATGGTGAGTTAGAGCTCAAGGATACTTTGGCATATGAGGAGGTACCAGTGTAGATTCTGGACAATAAAGATCGGGAATTACGCAATAAGAAGATTCCTTTGGTAAAAGTCCTATGGAGAAATCATACGGTAGAGGAAGCTTCTTGGGAGTTCAAGGAGTAGATACGAAAAGAATACTTGCATTCATTTAGTAGGGTTCAAAAGTAATTAGGAAAAAATGCAAATAAGTATGTAATGTCCCTTTTTCAGGTTAATTAGTACATGCAATAATATTTTGGTAGTAGGTAGTATTTTGGTTTTGGAAGAATTTTAGTTTACATATTTGTAATCTCCCAGGACCCTGAATGTAGCCATGGTATTCCTCCACCACAAGTGAGGGTAAATAATAAAATAAGTAGCCTATTTTCTTTAAAGTATGGTGTTCAATACAGATAGTAAATTTTGAGAACTAAATTTTTATAAGGAGTGAAGAATGTAGAGACTTGAAAAATTATAGTAGTTAAATAATTATTTTAGGTTTTTTAAGGTATTTGGTATTTCTAGATTGAGGAGGTGTAGTAAATGAAATAATACTGAAGTTTTTCTGGGAAAAAATGTGAATTTCAGGGTGTTGAGCTAGGAACACCACAGGTGCAGATTTAGTTAGATTGTGGGCTTCCCAGTAGCCAGGTAAGAGGATAAACTAAGTAAGAATTTTTCATGAATTTATTTACCATATTACAACATTTATTTTCAGAAATTATGTATGTATTAGCATAGAGTTTGGGAATATTGCTGTTGAACAGAAAAAAGGATTTAATGTTAATCATCAATAATATGATCTCAGATCAGGTTTTATGTTTAAAAGTATTATTCATATTTGCGTGGCATGAGTATAATTTCCATGAAATTATGTTATATCAGAATATTATGATTTTCCTAGAATAAACATGTTTTTCTCAGTTTTTCATGAAAGCCATGAAAATGGTACATGAACTATAATTTAATGAATATTATGATAAATAGTACAAGAATTTCATGTTCAATACGTTAAGATATGTCAGCGCAGATGCTATGATTTTCATGTTATGATATGCCGGCACAGATGTCATGATTCATGTTGGCTCTGATGCCGTTATTATGTATAGTATGCAAGAATTCATGAAAATATTATCATGTCAGGTATTATTATGAATATGAAATAGCCATGTAACAGTATTTGAAATGTACTATATGTTATTAGAATTCAGATTATTTAGTTTCGATTTCATGAGCACGGTACCGTAACTGCAAGTTCAAGTTCAAGTTCAAGTACAACTTCATGTTAGTGCTACCACACATCTTATGTAAAGTGTGGGAGATGGCATTCGATGTAACTTCATGGTAGTGCAGGCATTCCCATGGTAGTCTAGACCAGGAGGGGCAAACCCATCGTACTTTCAGACTTATGTTTGATCTAGCATGGTCGATCAGCCATTGCAAAGTCCCGCCTTTGGGCTGCACAACCCAGTCATATGGGGGTAATACATGACATCAGCTAGCTATCCATCCTTGGTATTAATTCATGTATTGTACAGTATATATAAGATGATTTACATGTTACAAAAATATAGTATGATACGTTATGTTAAGACCGGTTACGTTTTATTTAGAAAAATTACAGATAGCTTTATCAGTTATGATTTATGTACTGTTCATATTTATCACACATGAATACTAATGTTGCCACACACTGATGTTATTTTATTTGTGATGACCTGCTTAATTTCCAATTTTTTCCTTTTTTTGTAAAAAATGATATAATAAACCTGACAGATCATAATCAACTTGAACTCGTGGGTACTAGGGATACAACATAATACGGCACAGAAGCCTAAGCATCAAGAAACATAAATCATAAACACCTCATAATACCATATACATAATACCATACATTACAATACCAGTGTTACTACATCCATTGTAAATATATTTACAACTCAAAAGGAGTCCTAGGGTCATTTCCCACAAAATACATCTGACCCTACCAAAACACTTACCCTTCAAAAAAGGCAGACCAGTTATAACTACCTTAGCGGAGCTTTATCCACTCTCCTATCAGGGGCTCCTAAAAAGTTCATATAATTCGGGGTGAGACACCTCTCTGTAAAGGAAATAAACTAATACTAGTGTGTGGCAACATGAGTTTATCCGTGTTATAGATAAAATCATATATAAGCATATCAAGTAAATATGTATGTATCATTTCTAGGAAAACATGCATAATCATAACATGACAGAACATACCGGATTTTCATAGTATAGTTCATCTCATATGATAATTATACAAAAAAAAATCCTGGTAAGATAGCTAGTTGTTGTCATGTATTAACCCCACATGATTGGGTTGTGTGGCTTGAAGGCGGACCTGACAATGGTTGGCTGACCACTACCAAGTCAAAAGTATAGTCTATAAATCTAATGGGTCTGCTAGACCTGGTCCGTACACTAGGGGCGCTCACACTTCTTAAAACCACATCGACTATCCATCCTCATGCCGCCCCATATGACAGCGTTAACACAATATCATGATGAACATGAACACATAGCAGTGGTGTCGTGCAAGTGCTAGCCTAAACCACGCCAACTAGGTTTTGATAACATATATCATATAATCAAAGTGTGATACATGGATATTTCATACTATTAATTGCCAAATCAATATCACCACATCATTTTGCACATATATGTATACATCATGAAGATCATCAGCTTGTACGCCGATATTTCATATTTTACCATAGCTCGACCTGTACGCTGGTAAAACATATCCATAGCTCGGCCCGTATGCCGGTAAAACATATTCAAAATTCTCGGCTCATACACCAATTTTCCATTATAAAAATCCATATCATTATCATATTCCCAAAAAATAGTAATTCATCATAAATTCTACTCATGCCATGCAAAATGGGTATTACGTACATTCCAAACATATCGTCATTTTTAAAGTATTTTCTAACATAATGCATAATTATATATAAATACATATATTTCCCTAAAATCAAATGCTATAAAATTATACTTATTTTTCATAGAACATCTAGCTTAGTTTATCTCCTTACCTGATTCTTGAAAAAGCCCCTAAAACAGTCAATTGAACACATGCTAGGTTCCTCGTTCAACACCTTGAAAACAACATTTCCTAGAACAAAAATTAAGTATTTCTACGCGCACTACATTTTTACAATTGTAGGGAAGGCCAAATACTAAATAAGAGCCTTACCCTAAATTTGGGATGAATTCCAAGCTCATCCCACAAGCGATCCACTCCAACAGATATGCAAAGAACTTCCTCAGGAGTGTTGTGGTGGCTTCGGATTGTTGATCCGACAGCAAATGGACCTAGAACTTAAGAGAGAAGGGTGGAGAGATGAAGGGAGGTGAGAGAGAGGGTTTGGGAGTCGGATTTCAGCCTAAAAAATGAAGTTTGGCCTATTTATATACTAGCCTTCATTGATGAGCCACATCACCTCATCGACGAGGTCATGAAGACAATTCATCGACAAACTCTCCCCTTGTCGACGAAATTCAGAATTTGCCAAAATATCCTCTTGGTACTTTCTTGTCGACGAAACTCTCCCTCGTCAATGAGACCCTCTTGTTCTCTCATCGATGAATTCCCGGTGTTCGTCGACGAGGACCTTTTTAATTATCTTTTTTAATTTCCTTTTTCCTCATAACAAATTTATTACCTTTTCTTGATTTCTTTCTACAACCCTGTTCAAAGCTGTAACAGGTAACCTTTCATCTCCCACTAGTGAGCTTGGTGTCTATGTGTGTCTATGTGGAACCTCTACGAGCTCTTCTTCCAATGAGCTTCCTTGGGCTTCCTTAGAACTTCAACCATCACACTCTAGTGTTTGGAATAGAAAGAAAGATTCAAAGAGAGAGATTTCTTGAACCGAACAAACTTGTATTAATGCTTCTTAATTTTCCCTCCCCGAACATAAGGGTTGGAGTTCTCTTAAATAGGCAAGCAAACTCTAATGGATAAGCACAACTCGCTTTCTCAAAAGCAGATGCCTGGCGTAAAGCAAAAGTAAAGCTATAAAGTAAAAGCTACTTTAATAAAAGAGGAGGACAACACATACTTTGTTGACTCATCCTTTCAACACAAAACAAAATACCGACACAGCTTTAATAAAGCTACTTTAGACAAGATATGACCCGTCGAATCATCCTTTCGGCGAGGCCTGGGATATGACACGTTTATGGATAGGTGTCTGATATGACCTTCTTGAGTAGCCCGCTCAATCTAGCCTGAGATATGATGAGTGTCTGGACTATCATCTAATCTGTACACTTGGCAAAGATCTCATTCACCTTCAGAGATCTTTCAAGGCACTGATGATTTCTTCATCGTGCTCCTTCTTTCACAACTCTGCAAGTACGATCTGAAGATCACTCTTCATGGCCTGTGTTGAAGGAAGATGATGCTCCCAATTCTTAATTTGATTAATTAAATTTCTTGCATTAATTGCAATTTCTACTAAATTTGCTTCTTCAAATTTCTGGAGAAATTTTCCTTCAATTGCGATAAGGATTTCATGATCTGAGAAAAATATACAGTCTAAAGCCATCCTGGCTTCAAGAAGATAAATTCCCTATAAATTCTAGACCAAATCATAGAATTTTCTATGTCTTTGAAAATCCTCCCAATCTGGTTCTTCTTTATGAAATTCTGAAACTATTCCGACTTTCCAATCTTCTGGAAAAAGATTCCAGAACAAGACTTTTCCTAGCTTTAATTCAATTGGCTCAATATAGCTAGTCGACCAAATCCGTCCTAGATTAGTAAAGTTTAGCACATATTTTACCATTGCTGGTAAGAATTTGAAAGCCTGTCATGTCTTACTGAACCCAAAAAATTGGACTTCTCCTGTCCTCAAGGCCTTCTGTATTGCAATAAGAAGCTCAAGGTTAATATTTCCAGGAATGTGTAGCGTTGGGATACACAAACCACTCTTCATCCAAAACCTCTTCAATTCTGGATATTCTGAGATACCGACTATCGCTCTGGTAGTAGAACTGTATTTCTTTAAATGAATATCCATCTCCACCTTGAGTTTAGTCTGTTGGTGAATAAGTTCGGATGTACTTTCCCTGTCAATAAATCTATAGTATTATGAAATAATGGATTCAAATTCTTCCAAAATTTCTACTATTTCTAAAAATTTTACTAAAAAAACTATATGCTGGTATTGCTGGATTATTAATAATCCCTTCAAGCAAATGTCTTTTCTCTTTTGCAATTTCTGGAGTCCTTCCCAGAAAATCTTCAAGAACGAGATCAACATCGACTACTTCGACTTCAACTGTTTCTTTATCCCTCCTAGATTCTGAAACATTGTTGATTTCTATTTCTTTATTTTTCTGCATCACTTCTCCTTTCCCCTTCCTGGTTCTAGGATTTTGAATGCATTGAGTGCTGTAATGACCAAACTGGCTGCATACGAAGCACTGGATATGACTTTTATCACTAAATTTTTCATCTCTTCTGGATGAATTCCCCTTTTTCATCAGAATCTGTTCCTGGACTGGAACTAGTCGTCCTATTTTCTGAGAAACATTTCTCTTACTGCTTCCTTCTTATTTTCTGGAATTGAAAACTATCTACCTCTGTTTGTCAACAAATCTGGCAACTGGGCAATCTGCCACCTTATGCCTTTCTTGACAAATTGGACATCTGGTATGGTTGCTACTGCTACTGCTACTACTTGCCATTTGATCTACAAGAATTCAAATATCTAGTTAGAGTATCAGCAATAATATTATCTTTTCCCTTAATATGTTATACATTAAAGGAGTAATATTATAACTCATTTCTCCATCTAACCAATCTTGCTTGGGTGCATCGTTTTAACTTAATTCCCATGAAATGCTTTACATAGGAACTATCTCTTCTAATGATAAATGTTTTACCCAAGAAAAGTTCATTGGCCCTAATTCCTTTAAGGACTGCCAATAATTCTTTTTCATGAACTGGGTAATTAAGCCCTGCTCCATTAAAACATCCACTCCAGTATCTACTGAGATGTTCTGTTTTATCGATCTTCCTGATCTTTAAAACACACCCCCATGCTATATCTGAAGCATCGGTTTCCATAATTATATATAATTCCGTCCCGTATGGATATTCTAATCTTGGCAAATTTTTAACTTCTTTCTTTAAGGCTTTAACAACTTCAGTATCCTCTGAAGTCCAATTCCAAGGATTCTTTATTGAAACCTTTTTCTGAATTGGTGCTGCCTTTTTTTCCAAATCCTTTATGAATTTTCTAATGTAATTCAATATTCCTATAAAGCATTGACACTGCCTTCTATCTTCAAATTCATTAGGGAAGTCACATAGCCTTTCTTCTATGTGTGGTTGAAGCTTCTCTTCATTACCTCGAATTTTTAACCCTAAAAATTCTATTTTAGGTTGCATCCAAATGGTTTTTCTTTCTGAAAGAACCATTCCTTCCTTTTTGAACACTTGTGTCACCTGCCTCAAATGTTCTAAATGATCCTTAGTATTTTTACTAAATACTAAAACATCATCAATGTAAATCGCAACAAATCCATTCATTCCTTCAAACACTTTATTCATTCTTCTCTGGAAAATTCCTAGGGCATTCTTCAATCCAAATGGCATAACTAGCCATTCGAAAGCCCAATTGGCGTAGTGAAGGCTGTAAGAGCTACTGCTCTTTCCTTGACCTTTATTTGCCAGTACCCTGATTTGAGATCGAATTTAGAATAAATTGAGGGTTTCTCCCTTCTTATTCTATTTTTAAGAGACTCCTGATTAGGTAAATTATACCCATCATCCCTTGTTTCCTTATTCAGATCTCTATAATCAATAACCATTATAGCTTTTCCTTGTACTTGCTCGGCATGATTTGTCACCATGAATGTTGCACTCCTGTGCTCACTCGTGCTATGCCTAATGAGTCCCAAATTTAATAATTCTGGAATTTGCTTCTCAAATTTCTTTATCATTTCATTTGGATAACTAATCCCCTTACTTTTGATGACTGTATCGGGATTTTTAAGCACAATATCAGCTTTTGGCATGGCCTTCTGCCATAATGCCTGTGGATTCTCCGACCAATTTTCTGAAAGCATCTTCTTGACTTCTTCAAGACTACTTTCTTCTTCTTCTGACTGATTTACCTTTAGAATACTTCCTAATTTCAATTCTTTCCAATTATCAAGTTTCTATTGATAATTAGATTTTTGTTCCGATTTTTCTTCCTCTACTAACATGTAATTCTTTACAGTAGTTCTCGAAGGCTTCGGAATGAAATGATTATCTAGGATAATTCCTTCTAAAATATTGTAAACGGTTGATATTTTCTAAGGAATTTACTTCCTAAAAGGAAATCATCTGGTAATTCTGGAATTAGGCCAAGAATTTGCTCCTCATATTCTTTTCCATTCATCCTTATTTTTACAGTTCTAGCAACCTCTCCTATTTGGAGAATAGCACTGTTACCAATTATAACTCTAAGATTTTTTGATTCCCAAGTCACTTCTGAAAATCTAATCCTTGTACAAGACCATGTACACCCAGTGTCAATAAAGGTTGTACATCTTATCTTACCAATAGAAATTTTAGCTAATGTCGCCCATTCTTCGAATTTGGCGCTCAAAATGGATGCACCCATATATGTTATATGAGACTGGTCTTCATCTTCATCTGCATAGATAGGGATTCTTATGGTTCTCTAACCAGATACCCTTCTACTACTTGATGGTCTTAATTCAGATGGTTCAAATCCTTCTGACCTAATTTCTGAATTAATATCCTACTCTCTAGATACACTCGCTCTACTAGGAGTATAATCACTTAGAGGTTCAGTTATGATTAATCTATTTGCCTCTTGTCTTACTGACTCTGGCAAAAGATTTTTCAATCTTTCTTCTGTTCTTGGGGTTACCCAAATCAGAGGCCAAGTCAGTGCTCTTGGATTTACCACCTCTAGTTGTAATCCTCCAACTGAGTCGATTTAATTTGTCTCGAAGACTTGAGTAAATCTACTAACTCTTTTCAAATTTTTGGATCACTACATTCTCCATTACTTATGAAAATTTTGTCCTCGAAATTTGTCATTCATCATCCCTTAAAAGCAAAACGGTCTACTTATTTTATTACTTATCCTTACTTATGGTGGAGGAATACCATGGTTACATTCCAAGTCTTGGGAGATTACATATACAAAATAAAATTCCCCCAAAACTAAAATACTATTCACTAATTAAATCACTACATGTACGTGCAAAAGAAACATTACCTACTATTACACTTCCCTGAATATTTGTGGATATCTCTGCCTTATTTGTTCCTCAAGCTCCTAAGAAGCTTCTTCTATTGCATGATTTCTCCACAATATTTTCACCAAAGGAATCTTCTTATTACGCAAATCTTGTTCCTTCCTATCTAGAATCTATACTGGCACTTTCTCATAAGCTAGTGAATCACTGAGCTCTAATTCACTATAACTAATTACGAGAGAAGGGTGTGGGACATATTTTCTCAACATAGAAACGTGGAATATGTCATGGATCCTAGACAACATAGGTGGCAAAGCTAGCCTGTAGGCCACCGGCCCCACTTTATCCAGAATCTCAAACATTTAGATAAACCTAGGGCTAAATTTACCATTCTTCCCAAAATAAAGGAGAACGACATCTCCTACCATATAGTGCTTTAAGTGGTGTCATGCCAATGCTGGTCTGATAACTGTTATTATACCCAAATTCCACCAGCGGCATGAACTAAACCCAACTACCCCTAAAATCTAATACACATGCTCGGAGCATATCTTCCAATATCTGAATCATCCTTTCAGTCTGATCATTTGTCTTGGGATGGAATGTCGTGTTAAATGATAACTGAGATCCTAGATCCTCCTGCAAGCTCCTCTAAAAACGTGACATGAAACGCGGGCCTTAATATGATACAATAGATACTTGCACTCCATAAGAACAAACTATTTCCTGAATGTAAATCTCTACCAAACGATTGAGGGGATAGCTGATCTCTATATGTAGGAAATGGGCGGTCTTAGTTAACCGATCTACAATCACGCAAATCGCATTCTAGCCATGAGATGCTGATGGCAGCCCTGAAACAAAGTCCATGGCTATATGATCCCACTTCCTTTCTAGGATAAATAATGGCTGCAACTGACCTGTTGCCCTCTAGTGCTTAGCTTTTAGCTGTTAACACGTCAGACACTGAGCTACATACTCAGAAATTTATTTCTTCATACCACTCCACCAATAAGACTCTTGCAGATCTCTATACATTTTCATACTGTTAGGATGAACTGTGTGCAAAGATTTGTGAGCCTTCTCTAAGATAGTTTTCCTAATATCAGCATCGACAGGAACACATAACCCGAAATGAAACCGCAATGCTCCGTCATCTGCAATATAGAACTCTTCCCCCTGATCATTCTGCACCCTGACTTATACCTCTGCTAATTCTGAATCATCTTTCTGAGCAGCTTTAATCCTTTCCTGCAAAGTAGGCTGCACCACCAGACTGAAAATACATACATGAGGACTGCCCTTAACCAACTCTATACGAGTCTCTTCAGATCCATCAAGATCGAATACTGGATCTCCATAGTCGCCAACGCTGGTTCCCTGGACTTCCTACTCAAAGCATCGGCTACCATGTTCGCCTTCCTTAAGTGGTAACCGATAGTGCAGTCAAAATCTTTAATGAGCTCCAATCACCATCTCTACCTCATATTCAATTCCTTCTAGGTGAAAAAGTACTTTAAACTCTTTTAGTCGGAGAAAATCTCACACCACTCGCCATACAGATAATGCCTCCAAATTTTCAATGCGTGTACTACTGAAGCCCACTCAATATCATGAGTAGGGTAGTTATTTTCATACTCTTTCAACTTGGGAAGCATATGCTACCACCCTGCCATGCTGCATCAATACATAGCCAAATCCTTTCAAGGACGCATCACTATAAATGACATAATCCTCACGCCCTGACGGGATGATCAGCACTGGTGCAGTAACAAGCCTCTGCTTCAACTTCTGAAAACTCTGTTCATCGCTGTCGTTCCACTCAAATCTGACATTTTTCCTAGTCAGTCGTGTCAGAAGCCCCGATAACGCTGAGAATCCCTTGATGAAACCACGGTAATACCCAGCTAGCCCAAGAAACTTTTGATCTCCTAAACTTTCCTCAGTCTAGCCCAATTCACTACCGCCTCAATTTTACTAGGGTCCATAGAAATACCATCTCCTGAAATAACATGCCCCAAAAACACGACCTTCTCAAGTTAGAATTCACATTTACTGAACTTGTCGTATAACATCTTTTCCCTGAGCATTTGTACAACCTGCCTCAAGTGTATCTCATGCTCCTCATAATTCCTCGAATAGACCATTACATTGTCAATAAAAACAACAATAAACTGATCTAAATATTGGTGGAAGACTCTATTAATCAAGTCCATAAATACTGCAGGAGCATTCGTTAAACCAAACGGCATAACATGAAATTCGTAATGCATGTATCTGGTCGTGAAGGCCATCTTCGAGACATCTTCTGTTTTCACTCTCACCTAATGGTAGCCTGATTTGAGGTCAATCTTCAAATACACCTGTTTACCCTAGAGCTGGTCAAACAAATCATCTATATGGGGTAGAGGATACTTCTTCTTGATTGTCGTTTTATTAATTTCTCTATAATCTATACACATCCTCATAGTCCCGTCTTTCTTCTTTACAAACAAAATTGGAGCTCCCCATGGCGATACACTAGGTCGTATGAAGCCCTTATCAAGCAAATCTTGCAACTGATTCTTCAATTCTTCCAACTCTATTGGCGCCATTCGGAAAGGTACCTTAGAAATCGGCACTGTACCTAGAAGTAGATCAATAGGAAAATCTACCTCCCAATCAGGTGGCAATCCTGGTAACTTATCTAGAAGAACATTTGTAACTCCTTTACTACAGGCGTGCTAGCAAGTTTCAATTCATTCCCTAACATTTCCTTCATAATTGCCACAAACCCTTGACCACCACTCAGCAGTAGTCTCCTTTTCTGAATAGCTAAAACTAGCTGAGGTGAAGATTGCACTTGCAACCCTACGAACCTGAATTCTGCTCTTTTTGGAGGTTTGAATAACACTTCTCATGAAGGGCACTCTATACTGGAAAAATTAGCTACTAGCCAATCCATACCAAAGATTACATCAAATACATACATGTCTAGCACTATCAGATCGGCAGACAGAATTTCCCCTTGAATATCAACTGGGTAATACCGAAGTACCCTACTACACCTTACAACTGACACAATCGGTGTAGACACTAACAATTTGGTATTTAACAACTGTGTTTCTACCCCACCCAATTTAATACACCCCATAGCTACGAACGAATGTGTGGCTCCTAAATCAAACAATGCAATAACTTTAAAAGAAATCATACTAACCATACTTGTCACCATGTCACTGGTTATTTTAGCATCACTCGACATCAAAGTGAACACTCTGGCTAGAGCCATATTCCTCTGCTAGCCCCCATGTGGCGCCTGATATCCTCCCCAGTACGGTATGAGAGCAGGAGCTGCATCGGGTGGTGTTAGGCAGTCTCGCACCATATGCCCTTGTCTACCACAACAGTAGCAGACAACTCCACCTACTCAACACTCTCCCCTGTGTCTCCTCCCACAAGTTTGATAGATAGGAGGACCCTACACTACCTGCACGTCGCGTCCTCTAGTTTGCTGCCTCCATCCTCTGCCATGGTTTCCTCCCCTCCACTGATTCTGTCTAAGATCCTGCTGGTAGCCCGAAGATGCAGATCTTTTCCTCTGTCCCTGCTCCTATGCATCCAAATGCTCACCAACCTCTGCCAAGGCTGCTCTATCGACTAATTCAGCAAAATCTTGGATCTGTAGCACTACCACTTACTTGAATATACTCCACCTCAAACCTATTTCAAACTATCTCACCTTTTTCACCTCATCAGGCACTATATATGGAGCGAAGCAAGAAAGCTCTATAAACCGCACCGTATACTACTAAACCGATAACTGTCCCTACTTCAAACTCAAGAACTTCTCCACTCTAGCCTCCCTTATAGTAGTTGGAAAATATCTATCGAAGAACAACTCTTTAAAGGATCCCAAGTCATGGCTATTGGCATCATCCTCTGCTACTCTAGAAGTCTCACAGTAGTACACCACCTCTCAGCCTTTCCTGTCCATTTATAAGTGGTGAAGAGGACCCTTTGTTCTTCTATACATTGTAACACAGCCAATACTTTATTAATCTTCTGCATCCAATTCTCAGCGGCTACAGGATTGACTCCTCATAAAAATACCTGAGGATTCATCTTCATAAACTTCTCTATGGTACACCCATGGCCTGCAGATGGACCACCCTATCCTCTAGAGCTCATAGCGATCTCAGCCATAACCTACTGAGTCACGCTACGTAGTACTGCGTCTGAGTCAGTCCCACCTGCTCTCGAGGGCCCTACCCCCATCACTGCCACTCACATGGGCACTACCTCCTCCTGGATCCATCCTGAAAAATAAAAAATGTAACTTAGAAATCCTATAATTATAGCTTACACACCTAACATAGTTCCCCACTTTAACTTCCTCAACTCATTCCTAACCCTAGCCCTACATTCTAGGAACACAACCCGACAATAGTTTACTATGATTGTCCTGGAATCATCACTCCAGGAAAAGCACAGAAACCACCATGGAATTCCTACCTCTAGACTATAGAACAACACCTCAAATTCTTTGCCTATACTCTGGTATCATTTTCCGCTGCATTCTAAAGTCTACGAAACCTAGCGACCTAGGCTCTGATACCAAATTGTGACGACCTGCTTATTTTTCACTTTTTTTTTAGTAAAAATGGATATAATAAACCCAACATATCATAATCAACCTAAACCCATGGGTACCAGGGATACAATAGAATATAGTGCGAAAGCCTAAGCAACAAGAAACATAAATCATAAACACCTCATAATACCATATACACAACACCATACATTACAATATCAAAGTTACTACATCCATTGCAATTATATTTACAACTTAAAAGGAGTCCTAGGGTCATTTCCCACAAAATACATCCAACCCTACCAAAACACTTACCCTTTAGAAAGGGCAGACCAGCTGTAACTACCTCAGCGGAGCTTTATCCGCTCTCCTATCAGGGGCTTCTAAAAATTTCATATAATTTGGGGTGAGACACCTCTTAGTAAGGGAAACAAACTAATACTAGTGTGTGGCAACATGAGTCCATCCTTGTTATACATAAAAGCATATATAAGCATATCAAATAAATATGTCTGTATCATTTTGACTCACTCGAAAAATGAGCAACTCGAGAGCTGTCCCAAGTATAGGAGTTATGTCGTGTGATATTCAGCCCAAGGGCTAGATCGTCTCCTCAAGGAATGCGTTTTAATTTCAAATTTCACGTTCGCCCAATCGAAAATAAAAGCTACTGAACTCAATTCAGATTCGGGGGTTTTCAAGATTGTGGAGACTTAAATGAAAACACAAATTGAAGTCCTAAAACTAGCATGCACGGAATTAAATAACAATAATGGAATCCCTAGGCTACTCAAGGAAACACCGGAGCACATTAACTAAAAATAGAAACTTTAAACATGGAATTAAAAATACGCAATGGAAATTTAATCGGATTTAACACACACACTAAAAATTGGATCTTTATCCAAAGCAATAACTCAAACCACAATCACAATTTAAACACAAAACAAACAAAAATTTAAGACATAAAGGATAACAAAAAAATAATAAAAACACAAGAAATCAAACCAAACTTAATTAAAAAGACTAAATTAAAACTCCCACTAATTAGATAAACAAATAAATAATTTCAATAAGAATTAAACACTTGACAATGTCGAATTTAAAAAGAAATTTCAAATAACATTAAAAAAACTAAACTTTATTTTGTATTTAAAGACTGAACAAAAATAAATAAAAGTGAGAGAGAGAGAGAGAGAGAGAGAGAGAGAGAGAGAGAGAGAGAGAGAGAGAGAGAGAAAAAGAAAGAAAAAAAAAAGAAAACAGAGAGATAAAGAGAGAGAATGCAGAGAGCCATGTATGCTGCTATTGGTGTTGCCGTAGAGTTTCTAGTGTTGCTGTGGAGGCTCAGGTCCAGCTGGTGTGGCAGGAGAGAGGGTCAGCTGCTGTGGAGGCTCGGTGAAGTGGCCGCAAGGATTGCTGTCCAGAGTGTTGCCATAGTGCTGCTGTGGTGTGATGGAGGGCTCGGGTATTGCAATAGAGGGAGGCTTGAGGGCTAGTATTGCTGGAGGTATGGAGTTCTGAGGAGAGATAGAACAAGGGAAGAGAAAGGTAAGAGAGTAGAGGACAAGGGAGAAAAGGATAAAAGAGAAAAGAGAGCAAGGAAAAAAATTAAGGAAGGGGAAGAGAAGGAGCAGGGAAGAAGAAGAAGAAGAAGAGGAAGAAGAGGAAGAGGAAGAGGAAGAGAATGGTGCAGTTGGTGCAATGCCCAATAAGAGAAAAGAAGGAGAATAGGAAATTTAAATAAAGGAGAGAGGAGGCTTGCCCTAGACCCACAACCCGGATGGCTCAACCTGACCCAATTGGAGCTGACCCGGCTTGCATGGCCGGGTCATATCACATATCCTTATATATATATTTTTTCATTTTTTTCATTCTATGTTCATCACTAAATTTGACCCTTCTAAAGTGTGAGAAACGCAAAATTAAAAACACAAAAGTTGTAGATAATCTTTTCCTCTTTCTTAAAAAATTTGAATCGCCTTGATTGGAGCTCAGATGGAAAAGTTATACCAAAAATAAGAACAGGTGTCGGTTTTGATTCCTGAAAATTTTCCTGCGATAAAATATTACCAAAAATTCATAAATTGCACAATAAAACTCAAGAATGATAATTTTGGCACTTTATTAAAATATTGGATAAATTTGGACATTTAATTAAAAATATAAGCCGTAAAGCCTGGGTTAAAATGCTCAATTACGCAGTTTCGGCGTGTAATCACACCCCCCAACTAACGTTTTGCTAGTCTAGCAAATGACGTGAATGAATTTCAGGGCGGTGCCTACAACTACAAACTCAAATGCTCATGAAATCAATGCACATGTGACACAAGCATACCATTTTGTATACAAGAATATAACTGAATTTCACACAGGATTGTTCATATTCAGTACACACAACTCCAAAGCACGTCACTCATGCAAGTTTCATCATTTATGTGTTATTTAAGAGCAGTACTCATATGAAGTTAATCAGTGGCACATTCAGAGTTAATGCAGTCATATAAGTTCGAGTATAAATAGGTAAACTCTCGAGGTGTGTGTGATGTGTGTGACTCAGTACACCTAGGATACCGGTGGACACTTATAGAACGGTGGCTTTGACTCGGCCTAACTGGTATACCCTTAAAAACACTCAAAAGGAATGAGTTCACTCATCATATGTAAGGAGGAGTGTCGCTATAAAACATCCACATATTAAAAGGAACAATGGTAAGTGTATGGAGTGGACTAGTCTGGAAAGGATCTAACCTATCTATGAGGTGTCGGGTTCTTCACCCTAGCATCTTCTCACCTACTCGCCACATCCAACCGAGACCACCCTAGATCAACTTACTCACAAACTTATCATGAATGCATCTGAGGCATTAATCGGTTGAAGAATCTTCATACGTGGAAAATATGTGTCGTGTCCTTGACTTTTTGTGATATTTGTGTGGATCAAGCAATAGCGTTTCATCTCATGCGCATGTGTATTTCCTATTCTTTCTTCTACTCATTCTTCATTTTCTATATTTTCTTGATCAATTAGGACAATCATAACACTTCTTTTGTAATCTTCATACAATCAATGGGAATTGAGCTCGAATACTGGTCCATGAACTAAGTCTATCTCTAGGGGTGGCTCAGCCTTCACATCTTAAGTAGGCTACAAGACCTAGGTTTTTATCTCCCCACTAGGTGTCACTTCTAGGCTAGTAAATCAAAGACAGAGACTAGTGTACAAAGGATATCAAGAAAAAACAAAAAAAAAAAGTTGAGTTTCATGAACTCTGAGCTGATATCAAAAACTCAAAAGAATGATAATTGGCTCAACAATACCTCACAAGGTGTCATAGTCATCACGAGTGCTCTCTTAGTGCTCATGGGAATCCTAAGTGCAATGAATCATGTGAATGTTTTTATTCAGCCTCGTGAGATGCCGTGTAAATACAGGAAATTATATAGCCAAATTAACACGAATGTACTACCAATCAATTCTTCATGGAGTCATAAAATCATATAAAGAGAAACTACGTATTATTGACTCAAGTATGTCATTCTTAAGTTATACGCAAGTATGTGAAGGGTATGAGTCAGTGTTAAGCATGACATAATGCAGTGTAAATCCTCAGTGCTCCTCCTTTATTTCTCTTTTTTTTTTTTTTTTATCTTTTTGATTTTTGATTTTTTTTAAAAACCCGGTACGTGTACGTGCATAGTGTCACATGCGAATGCTCATCCCCCCCAACTAAAGTGGAATATTGTCCTTAATGTGAAAGCATAAGGGAAATAAAAAGGACTGTGCATGGGAAAAGTAAAGTGTACTTGAGTGACAGGGTAATGGGAAAGAAAGATTGAACTACGATAAAATAGACCTGAAAACTAACTAAAAATAAAATAAAATAAAATAAAAGGAAAAGAAGGAAAAGAAAAACATACAATTGTCTGGCGGAGGCTCAAGAGGAATTTCGTCTGGTAGCCGCAGGTCTATAAATTACATCGGCGGGTCTCCAAATTTAAGCTGCCACAGTGGATCAGTCTTCATACTTGCACGAAAATCAACCTCAGATGAATTAATGCATGTCAAAATACCAAACAATTTCTGTGCAGGTCGACCCTCTTGTGTTGACAAGAAAGGGTCTTTATTCAACATTGTGTCCAGGAAATTTGCTTCTTTACGAACTAACGTGTGATGGGAAGTTATTGGAGCAATTACCTGTAGTTCTTCGGAAGCATTAACATTAAAAATTTTACCTGGTTCCTTGAAAATGAGACATTCACCATACTGGTCACCCTCTTTATCGGGTGCACATATTATCATATCACTGCCGAGATTTACTTCCACATTAAGCTCCTTAACATCTAATTCAGGCGGGGGTGACGGTTCCATAGTTTCTGACCTCGGAGTATGAGGTACCACAGGTTGGTACTCCGTATAAGTATTAGTCTCCTCATCAACTAACTGCTCCACTTCTGGGCCCGTTTCCTCTAATTTTTCTTTTAATTCACCTACTTCAGGTTCAGCTGTAACTTCTAGTGCTGGGACAGCTGGTTGTCCGACGATGAGCATCTCAGGTTAGGGAAATTCTTTCTCGCTTCTCGAAGTAGTGGTGGTCTCTGCTGTCTCAAGAGAAATATCGTGTATTTGTTGGTGTGACTACTGGCACTCTTAAGGATTAGGTTGAGGTTCCACGGGCAATTCTTCATTTTATAAGATGTCTGACTACGTGCTTATCGCATTAATGGTGTCCCGCAATTCATTATTATGATCGACTTGAGTTTGCATGAACTGTTGAAGCATGTTCACCATCTGTGTTATGCTATCCTCCAGAAATTCTGATGGCGTACAGCTCTGAGGGATCTGTTGTAGCTGGTATTGAGGCGGAGGAATGTTTGGGTAGTTTTGGTGGTTCATATGCATCACCATCACTAATTGCGATGATAGGGTGTGCAGTCATGGGTGCCTGAGTGTATCGTGTGTTGCACTGCGGGACATTGTCAGTTAAGTAATTAAAGAATGATAATACTTGATCTAGATCCTCATTGACGGGTTCTCCATTGCACATGGTCTAGACAAAATACTTGCAATCAGGGGTAAGAGTAGTATAAAAATATTCAGCTAACCTCCATGAGTCAAACCCGTGATGTGGGCAAGTACTTAGCAGATCCTTGAATCGTTTCCAGCAAGCCCAAAATGTCTCGTCATCCTGCTGCACAAAATTAAGAATTTGTTCCTGCAAATATTGAGTTTTCTATGAGGGACAAAATGCATGCAGGAATTCATGCTCCATATCAACCCAATTAGTGATAGAGTGAGGTCTCAAGGAATGAAACTAGATCAATGCCCTATCCTGCAAAGTAGCAAGAAATAAATTCAGTCTAATAGATTCATCAGTTTAAGTATGAGAGAAAAACAGGTTGCAGGTTAACTCAAACTCTGCTAGGTGCTGATAGAGGCAATCAGATTCCGTCCTGTAGAACTCGGGTAGCAATGACGTTCTCCCACACTGCATCATGAAATTAAGCTCGTCATAAGGCAAAACAGTGGAAGAGGATGCAGTGGCATATTCAAGCTGCAAAAAGTCCATTATTGTGCGCGGTGCAAGTGCAGCCATTTTTCAAAACTTGATTTTTTTTTTCTGTTTTTATTTTCTGCTTTTTTCTTTTTTCATAAAACTAATAAAAATGATGGGAAAAATGAAAATTTGAGACTAAGACCGGCATTCCCCAGCAACGGCGCCAAAAACTTGACTCACTCGAAAAATGAGCAGCTCAAGAGCTATCCCAAGTATAGGAGTTACGTCGTGTAATATTCAGCCCAAGGGTTAGATCGTCTCCTCAGGGAATGTGTTTTAATCTCAAATTTCACGTTCGCCCAATCGAAAATAAAAGTTACTGAATTCAATTCAGATTCGGGGGTGTTCAAGATTGTGGAGACTTAAATGAAAACACAAATTAAAGTCCTAAAACTAACATGCACGGAATTAAATAACAATAATGGAATCCCTAGGCTACTCAAGAAAACACCGGAGCACATTAACTAAAAATGGAAACTTTAAACATGGAATTAAAAATACGCAATGGAAATTTAATCGGATATAACACACACACACACACTAAAAATTGGATCTTTATCCAAAGCAATAACTCAAACCACAATCACAATTTAAACACAAAACAAAAAAAAAATTTAACACATAAAGGATAACAAAAAAATAATAAAAACACGAGAAAGCAAACCAAACTTAATTAAAAAGACTAAATTAAAACTTCCACTAATTAGATAAACAAATAAATAATTTCAATAAGAATTAAACACTTGACAATGTCCAATTTAAAAAGAAATTTCAAATAACATTAAAAAAAACTAAACTTCATTTAGTATTTAAAGACTAAACAAAAGTAAATAAAAGTGAGTGAGAGAGAGAGAAAGAGAGAACAAGAAAAAAAATAAAATAAAGAGAGAAAGAGAGAGAATGCAGAGAGCTATGTATGTTGTTGTTGGTGTTGCCGTAGAGTTTCTAGTGTTACTATGGAGGCTCGGGTCCAGCTGGTATGGCAGGAGAGAGGGTTAGCTGCTATGGAGGCTCGGTGAAGTGGTCACAAGGACTGCTATCTAGAGGGCTGCCATACTACTGCTGTGGTGTGATGGAGGGCTCGGGTACTGCAATAGAGGGAGGCTTGAGGGCTAGTATTGCTGGAGGTATGGAGTTCTGAGAAGAGATAGAACAGGGGAATAGAAAGGTAAGAGAGTAGAGGATAAGGTAGAAAAGGATATGAGAGAAAAGAGAGCAAGGAAAAAAATTAAGGAAGGGGAAGAGAAGGAGCAAGGAAGAAGAAGAAGAAGAAGAAGAGGAAGAAGAGGAAGAGAATGGTGCAGCTGGGGCAGCACCCAATGATTACGCGTCAAAACTGCGTAATTGGGCATCTTAACCTGGGCTTTACGGTTTATATTTTTAATTAAATGTCCAAAATTTTCCAATATTTTAATAAAGTGCCAAAATCATCATTCTTGAACTTTATTGCACTATTTATGAAGTTTTGGTAATTTTTTGTTGTAGGAAAAATCTCGAAAACCAAAATCGACACCTGCTTGTATTTCATGCATAACTTTTAAGTCAAAACTCCGATCGAGATGATTCAAATTTTTAGATAAAGAAGAAAGGATTATCTACAACTTTTGTGTTTTGCGTTTTATGAGAAACCAGCTCCAAAAGAGTCAGATTTGCGATGAACAGAGAACAACAAAAAATGAAAAAAAAAATATAATAATTGGGTTATTGATGTGATCCAGCCATGCATGGCCGGGTCGGGTTGTTCCACGCCGGATCCTAGGGCACCGCCCCCCTACCCTTTAAATCATATTTATTCCTGTACACCACGATCCGCCCCTCTTCATCTTCTTCTTCTTCTTCTTCTTCTTCTTCTTCTCTTCCTCTCTTTTCCTTCTTCTTTCCCTTCTCTCTTCCTTAGCCTTTCTCTCCCTCTGCTCCCTCTCGTAAATTCCTATGTTGTTCTTTCTCTTCTCCCTCTATTCTTCTCTTTTCTCAGCTCTGTTTTTCAACTCTCCATTGTATCTCCTTTGCCCCAAACCACCATCCTCAAACACTAGTCCACGAACCAGCCTCCCTCTGCTCTCTCTTGCCGCAGCACAGCCGCCGTGAACCCCTGAGCCTCTCCCTACCTCTTACTCCTGCAGACCAGCTTCCCCAGATGTGCTACAACTCTAGTAGTCTTCAAGCACTCGAGAGGACTCGAGGCCAGCAGCTGCAACCAGCTTCTCCACACCTCAGAGCACAGCAACCAGAACCTCTGCAGTTCCAACTCAAGCACCACCCTCGGCCACAGTCACCAGTCGAACCCAGTACCAGTAGCAGCAATCACTAGCGGTTCCTCCTCTGCTCCTCCTTCTAGCAGACCTCCTGCAACTCTCCTCTGCTCTCTCTCTCTCTCTCTCTCTCATCTTTTCTCTTTCTTTTATTATTACTAATTAATCAGTTGAATATTGTTAACTTTTTATTTGAGTTTATTGTTATTTTTAGATTTTGAATATTATTTGGGGTGTTTCATTATTATTGAAGTTTAATTGTTTTTTTTTATTCTCTTTCGGTTAAATTTTTTTTCCGTAGATTAGTTTAATGTTCCAAGTTATTTAATTAATTTAGTTAGGGTCAGTTTCGTCAAAGTTCGTATTTTTCAGTTTTGTTAAATTTCATATTTTTATTTTTCGGTATCATTCAAAGTTTAGATTTTTGATGTGTTTGCATTTTTGTTCGAGTTCTTGGTTTGAATTATTGATCCGTATTAAAAGTTTGGTTTCTAGTGTGTGATTGAATTTGATTTCTAGGTTACCATCTTTAATTAATGTGTGCTTCGATATTTCCTTGAGTAGATTAGGGTTTCCATTTTTTTTGTTCGTTAATTCAGTGCGTGTTAGTTTTAGGATTTAAATTGCATGTTATTTTAATTGGTCAAAAAGAATCTCAACAATCTTGAAAATCTAAAATCTGAACCGAGTTCAGCCCTTTTTTAATTTCGATTGGAAGAACGCGAAATTGAGATTAAAATGCATTCCCTGAGGAGATGATCTAGCCCTTGGGCTTGATATTACACGAAGTAACTTCTATACTTGGGATAGCTTTCGAGCTGCTCATTTTTTGAGTGAGTCAAGTTTTTGGCGCCGTTGCCGGGTGTCATGGTCCGACTCTTTTCACACCATTATGAAGGGCCGTGCGGCGCTAGCTAAAGCACTCTTGCTTAACTAGCCAGCCTATCGTTTCCCAACATTCATCCACAAAGCACTTTCATTAACATTCATTCAGATGGCAGCGGAAATAATAATCAATTCATGAAAGTTGTGGCAACCAAGCATTAAACATTGAAGCAAATGTAATTCATTAACAAATCCTCCGTTGACATGTTGTACTTAGCGAGGGAGGCAAGTAGGCTAAGCACGTTGACAATTTCTAGTGAGTTTTACAATGATTGATGAACACTCACCCTCCCCTAAAGAGCTTTCTGGGCTATTCTCACTCTGGCACTAGGAAACATCAAAGTGACCGAGGAGTCATACTGCCTTATTTGGCTTACAATGAAATAAATACTGGAAAATAACCCTACACTAGTATTTACATGATGGAAACCCATCCCAAACACACGAGATAAGCAGTCACAGGCAAGCATAATGCCCTGAACAAGCTTAGCTCGTGACATTCTCCCCCACTTATGCGGTCGACGGCCTCGTAGACTTTTTGGTGATAGGTACACTTCAACTTTGTCCACGAATGGCTTCAATTCTTCCGTAGAAATCCAGCTGATTTCTTTGTCATCAAGGCACTTCCACTTCACTAGGAACTTCTGCCGCTTCTTCCTTGAGGATAGGAACTTTCTATCTGCAAGGATCTCTTCAACATCATGTCTGTCAGGTTGCACTGTCTTCAACTCTGCGCTGTTTGACTGACTTCTGCTCAGGTTGTTGGTGTTGACGTTGAATGTCTTGAGGCAACTAACATGAAATTGCGGTTTTGTCTCCTGATCTGCCCACTTCTTCATCTGCTTCAAAGCTTTCTCCAGATAGGCTTGGGCAAACTCTGCATTCTTTCTCCCTTCGCTGGTGAAGATGTACGCCCTGGGACTCTTTCGTCTGTACGGCTCGCCCATTGTGTGAGGTAACAGCGGTAGCTGGCCTGTAACAAGCTCAAAAGGGCTCTTGTTGGTTGTTGAGCGCCTTTGGGCGTTGCCACAGAATGGAGCCACATCAAGTAGTTGCATGCCATTCTTCTGGTTGTCATTGACAAAATGGCACAAGTACTCATCTAGCAACTCTCTGAATCTCTTCATCTGTTCGTCCATCTGTCGATGATAACTCGAAGAGATGTCAAGGTGTGACCTGAATATCCTGAAAAACTTTGTTAAGAAGTTGTCAGTGAACATTAAATCTTGGTCACAAATAATAACTTGGGGAACACCCCAATGTTTCATAATAGTCATAAGGAACAATTGTGTGTTCCCCTCTGCCGAATAGTACTTTGGTGCGGCCATGAAAGTACCATACTTCTTCCGCTCCCCCTTGTCTTATTGGCAAGTGAGACAAGTTTTGGTATAATCAACCACATCATCCCACGTGTGCGGCCAATAATACCTCCCCAGTAGTCCTGTCATTGGGGTCATTCTCCGTGAATACCCCTTAACAAACTTCCTGTAGTATCCAGTAAGGCCAAGAAAGGAACGCAACTCCTTCACTGTCGTGGGGATCTTCCGTTCTTGAATCATCCTTACCTTCTCCATACCCCTCCGGATACGACATTGTTCAATGACTTAACCAAGGAATTTGTTGCTCCACCGAGCGAAAGAGAAATTCTCCTTCTTCAAATCCAGACTATTTCCCTTCAGCCTGTCGAACACCTTCCATAGATGCTCTTTATGTTTCCTCTGAAACGACACCGATGCTCCCAATGGTGTTTTGGAAGGGCGAACACATCCCGCTTCCACTTCATCAAGTTGCTTCCCCAACTCTACTATCTCTCTAGGTGCAATCCAACATAGCCCTTTAGCAGGTGGTTTCACTCCTGATAACAACTCGATCTCTTGCTCCACAGCCCGTCGTGAAGGCAAATTGTGAGGCTTCTTATCCGGTAACACCTCCTTATCCTCATCTAACACCGCTTGGATGGTCGTAGGCTCCAGCTCTTGGCCTATTTCTTTGTCTACCACCACCGTGGCTAGACGTGTCTGCTCACCCTGACCCAATCCTTCATTGAATTGTATGGCTGAAAGGGACTTCCCGTCATCTCCTTTCGTTGCAACGACTTGCAGCATGCACGAGTGATCTCCCATCAGACACAGGGAACCAGCCGAAGGCATCAGCACTGCCCTCATCCCCATTAGGAACTCCATTCCTAGAATGACCGGATAGTCATCCAATGGCATCACTTTGAAATTCGCATGACCTTCCCACTGTCCAAGCTTTATAGCCACTTGCTTGGCTACTCCCAGAGTAGGCTGGGCTACAGAGTTAACTGCTTTCATGCGTCCTGTATCCTTCTCTAAGGATAAGTTGAGTCTTCCTGCTTCCAACTGCGAAACAAAATTATGAGTAGCTCCCGTATCCACCATAGCGCGAGTACTCTTCCCATTTATCCTCAAGTCCACAAACATTAACCCTCTTGCTCGTGTAACTTTTGGTGTTTTTGTCTGCTTTTCCAATGTGTTCACCAACCACACTGAACCCACCCTCAGGGCATCATCCTCTTCCCCATCATCTTCCACTGCCTGTTCTACAATGGAAGCCTGTAAGGCATTAAGTGATGCTTTGTGAGGGCACTCAAAAACTCTATAAGGACCTCGACACAAGAAACACTCAATTTTACTCTTCCCCTTTCCATTGGGTGTGTTGAACCCTTGAGACGACGAAGCTTCCTGTGAGGTTGATGATTTAGAGTCGGCTCCCCCACTCTTAGGTTTGCCATTCTTGAAAGACTTTCCACCATTTCCCTCTCCGCCAAACCGTTTGGGTGAAGCAGTCTCATCACTAGCGTAGTCTGTCAAGCGTTCTGCAGCCGCTTGTGTAGTTGACAAGTCTTGAACCCTTTGCCTATGAAGTTCAGTTCTTGCCCACGGTTTCATCCCCTCAAGAAAATAGAACAACTTGTCCTTCTCTGACATATCCCGAATATCCAACATTAAAGCAGAAAATTGTTTCACATATTCGCTGATTGACCCCGTATGCTTGAGATCTCTCAGTTTTCTCCTTGCATTATACTCAACGTTCTCAAGAAAGAATTGGGCCTTGGGCTCTCTCCTCAAGTCTACCCAACTATCAATTACATAGTTTCCATTTTCAATTTCTCTGTACTTGGTACGCCACCACAGTTTGGCATCACCAACCAAGTACATGGTTGCAGTATCCACCTTTGCCTGTTCTGAGGCCATCCTCACAACGCGAAAGTACTGCTCCACATCAAACAAGAAGTTCTCTAACTCCTTGGATCTCGGGCACCCCCATACGTCTTGGGTTCTGGAACCTTGGTTTTGCTAACTCCCGGAGTGTTGGAGTTCCCCATAGCAAGAACCATCACATTCATCTTTGCATCCAGATCTGCCATCTGGGCTTGCAAAGTTTCCATAGTGTGGCGAAAGTCCTCTGACATGTCGCCTATCAAACCTGTTTGATGTTTTTGTGATCCCATCACTTCATCAACAAGTTCTCTCATCTGGGCCACCTCCGCGACCATAGTGTTGGTTATTTCCTCAACCTGTGCTTCTAGCACGCTGATCCTCTCAGCATTGTTTGGTGCCATGGTCACTTGCCAAAGCTTCCCAAATCCAACAAAGAAGGCAATAGAATTCACATAGCAACTCAACCTTGGGCTCTCACCAAGTGTCACCGACTTGGCTCTGATACCAAATGTCACGGTCCAACTCTTTTCACACCGTTGTGAAGGTCCGTGCGGCGCTAGCTGCTAGCTAAAGCACTCTTGCTTAACTAGCTAGCCTATCGTTTCCCAACATTCATCCACAAAGCACTTTCATTAACATTCATTCAGATGGCAGCGGGAATAATAATCAATTCATGAAAGTTGTGGCAACCAAGCAGTAAACATTGAAGCAAACGTAATTCATTAACAAATCCTCCGTTGACATGTTGTACTTAGCGAGGGAGGCGAGTAGGCTAAGCACGTTGACAATTGCTAGTGAGTTTTACAATGATTGATGAACACTCACCCTCCCCTAAAGAGCTTTCTGGGCTATTCTCACTCTGGCACTAGGAAACATCAAAGTGTCCGAGGAGTCATACTACCTTATTTGGCTTACAATGAAATAAATACTGGAAAATAACCCTACACTAGTATTTACATGATGGAAACCCATCCCAAACACACGAGATAAGCGGTCACAGGAAAGCATAATGCCCTGAACAAGCTTAGCTCGTGACACCAGGGAATGTCGGTCTTAGTCTCAAATTTGCATTTTTCCCGTCATTTTTGTTAGTTTTATGAAAAAGAAAACAAAAACAGAAAATTATTTTTTGAGTTTTGAAAAAATGGCTGCACCTGCACCGCGCACGATAATGGATTTTTTGCAGCTTGAATATGCCACTACATCCTCTTCCACTGTTTTGCCTTATGACGAGCTTAATTTCATGATGCAGCGTGGGAAGACGTCATTACTACCCGAGTTCTATGGGACGGAATCTGAGTGCCCTTATCAGCACCTAGTAGAGTTTGAGTTAACTTGCAATATGTTTTTCTCTCATGCTAGAGCTGACGAATCTACTAGACTAAATTTATTTCTTGCTACTTTGCAGGATAGGGCACTGATTTGGTTTCATTCTATGAGACCTTATTCTATCACTAATTGGGTTGATATGGAGCTTGAATTCCAGCATGCATCTTGTCCCTCATAGAAAACTCAATTTTTGCAGGAACAAATTCTTAATTTTGTGCAGCAGGATGACGAGACATTTTGGGCTTGCTGGGAGAGATTCAACGATCTACTAAACACTTGTCCACATCACGGGTTCGACTCATGGAGGTTAGCTAATTGTTTTTATACTGCTCTTACCCCTGATTGCAAGTGTTTTGTCCAGACTATGTCTAATGGAGAGCCCGTCGGCGAGGATCCAGATCAGGTATTATCATTCTTTGATTACTTAGCTAACAATGTCCCACAGTGCAATACACGATACACTCAGGCACCCATGACTGCACACCCTACACAGCACAATTAGTGGTGGAGATGTATACAAGCCACCAAACTGCCCAAACAACCATCCGCCTCAATATCAGCCACAACAGATCTCTCCAAGCTGTACGTCGGCAGACCTTTTCGAGGATAGCATAACTCAGATGGCGAACATGCTCCAACAATTCATGCAAACTCAAGTCGATCATAATAATGAATTGCGGGATACCATTAATGCGATAAGCACGCAGTTGGACATCTTAGAAAACGAAGAATTGCCCGTGGAACCTCAATCTAGTCCTCAAGAGTACCAGCAGCCACACCAACAAATACACGATGTTTCTCTTGAGACAGCAGAGGCCACCACTACTTTGAGAAGCGAGAAAGAATTTCCCCAACCTGAGATGCTCATCGTCGGACAACCAATTGTCCCAGCACTAGAAGTCACGACTGAACCAGAAGAGGTCAAAGAAAAATCAGAGGAAATAGGGCCACAAGCGAAGCAGTTAGTTGATGAGGAGACTGATACTCGTACGGAGTACCAACATGTGGTACCTCATACTCCAAGCTCAGAAATCGTGAAATCGTCACTCCTGCCTGAATCAGATGTTAAGGAGCCTAATGTGGAGGCAAACTCTTGCAGTGGTATGATGATATGTACACCCGATAAAGATGGTGACCAATCTGGTGAGCATATAATTTTTAAAGAACCAGGTAAAACCTTTAATGTTAATGCTTCTGAAGAACTGCAGGTAATTATTCCGATCACTTTCTCTCAACCGTTAGTTCGTAAAGAAGCACATTTCCTTGACATGATGTTGAATAAAGACCCTTTCTTGTCAACACAAGAGGGTCGACCTGCGCACATATTGTTTGGTATTTTGAAACGCATTTATTCATTTAAGGCTGATTTTCGTGCAGGTATAAATACTAATCCACTGTGGCGGCTCAAATTTGGAAAACCACCATTGCAATTTATAGACCTGCGACCACCAGACGAAATTCCTCCAGAGCCTCCACCAGCCAATTATAATGTTTTTCTTTTCGTTCTTGTCCTTTTATTTTATCTTATTTTATTTTTATTTAGTTTTCAGGTTTATTTTCTCATAGTTCGATCTTTGTTTTCCGTTATTTCGCCACTCAGGTACGCCTTACTTTTCCCATGCACAATATTTTCTATTTCCCCTATGCTTTCACATTGAGGACAATGTTCCACTTTAGTTGGGGGGGGGGATGAGCATTCGCATGTGAAACTGTGCACGTACACGTACCGGATTTTTAATTTAAAAAAAAAATCAAAAAAAAATCAAAAAAAAATCAAAAAGATAAAAAAAAAAAAAAAAAAAGAGAGAGAAAGAAAGGAGGTGCACTGAGAAATTACATTGCATTATGCCATGCTTAACATTGACTCATACCTTTTGCATACTTGCATATAACTTAAGAATGACACACTTGAGTCAATCATGCGTAGTTTCTCTTTATATAACTTTATGACTCTATGAAGAATTGATTGGTAGTACACTCATGTTAATTTGGTTATATAATTTTCTATATCTACATGCATCTCACGAGGCTAAATAAACACATTCACGTGATTCATTGCACTTAGGGTTTCCTGTGAGCACTGAGAGAACACCCGTGGCGACTATGACACCTTGTGAGATATCCTTGAGCTATTTATCATCCTTTTAAGCGTTAATATCAAATTAGAGTTCATGGAACTCAATTCTCTTTTTTTGGATGATTCCTTTGTACACTAGTCTATGTTTTGATTTGCTAGCCTAGAGGTGACACCTAGTGGGGAGATAGAAACCTAGGTCTTGTAGCCTACTCAAAATGTGAAGGCTGAGCCATCTCTAGAGATAGACTTAGTTCATAGACCACTATTCGAGTTCAATTCCCATTGATTGTTTGAAGATTACAAAAGAAGTGTTATGATTGTCCTAATTGATCAAGAAAAGACAGAAAATGAAGAATGAGCAAAATAAAGAATAAGCAATACACATGCGCATGAAATGAAATGTCAATGCCGGCCCAAATACATATCACAAAAAGTCAAGGACGACACATATTTTCCACGTATGAAGATGCTTCAACCGGTTAATGCCTCAGATGTATTCACGACAAGTTTGTGAATGAGTTGATCTAGGGTGGTCTCAGTTGGATATGGTGATTAGGTGAGAAGATGCTAGGGTGAAGGACCCGACACCTTATAGATAGGCTAGATCCTTTCCAGACTAGTCCACTCCATATACTTAGTGTTGTTCCTTTTAATATGTGGGATATTTGATCGCGACACTCCTCCTCACATATGATGAGTGAACCCATTTTCTTTGAGTGTTCTTGAGGGTATACCAGTTAGGCCGAGTCAAAGTGACCGTTCTGTAGGTGTCCACTAGCGTCCTAGGTGTACTAAGTCACACACATCACACACACCTCGAGAGTTTACCTATTTATACTCGAACTTATATGATTGCACTAACTCTGAATGTGCCACTGATTAACTTCATGTGAGTATATTGCTCTCAAATCACATATAAACGATGAAACTTGCATGAGTGACGTGCTTTGGAGTCGTGTGCATTGAATTTGAACAAACTTGTGTGAAATTCAGTTATGTTCTTGTATGTGAAGTGGTATAATATTGTTGCATGTGCATTGATTTCATGATTATTGGAGTTGTAGTTATAGATACCACCCTGAGATTCATTCACGTCATTTGCTAGAGACTAGCAAAACGTTAGTTGGGGGGTGTGATTACGTGTCAAAATTGCGTAATTGGGCATCTTAACTCGGGCTTTACGGTTTATATTTTTAATTAAATGTCTAAAATTGTTCAATATTTTAATCAAGTGCCAAAATCATCATTCTTGAACTTTATTGCACTATTTATGAAGTTTTGGTAATTTTTTGTTGTAGAAAAAATCTCGAAAACCAAAACCGACACCTGTTCGTATTTTATGCAAAACCTTTCCGTCCGAGCTCCGATCGAGACGATTCAAATTTTTGGAGAAAGAGGAAAGGATTATCTACAACTTTTGTGTTTTGCATTTTGCAAGAAACTAGCTCTAGAAGAGTCATATTTGCGATCAATAGAGAACAACAAAAAATGAAAAAAAAATATAATAATTGGGTTATTGATGTGACCCGGCCATGCATGGCCGGGTCGGGTTGTTCCACACCGGATCCTAGGGCACCGCCCCCCCTACCCTTCAAATCATCTTTATTCTTGCGCACCACGATCCACCCCTCTTCATCATCTTCTTCTTCTTCTTCTTCTTCTCTTCTTCTCTTTTCCTTCTTCTTTCCCTTCTATCTTCCTTAGCCTTTCTCTCCCTCTGCTCCCTCTCGTAAATTCCTCTGTTGTTCTTTCTCTTCTCCCTCTATTCTTCTCTTTTCTCAGCTCTTTGTTTCAACTCTCCATTGTATCTCCTTTGCCCCAAACCACCATCCTCAAACACCAGTCCATGAACCAGCCTCCCTCTGCTCTCTCTTGCCGCAGCATAGCCGCCGTGAACCCCTGAGCCTCTCCCTGCCTCTTACTCCCGCAGACCAGCTGAGCCAACTCCACCAGTTTCCCCAGACGTGCTGAAACTCTGGTAGTTTTCAAGCACCCGAGAGGACTCGAGGCCAGCAGCTGCAACCAGCTTCTCCACGCCTTAAAGCACAGCAACCAAAACCTCTGCAGTTCCAACTCAAGCACCACCCTCGGCCACAGTCACCAATCGAACCCAGTACCAGTAGCAGCAATCACCAGCGGTTCCTCCTCTTCTCCTCCTTCCAACAGACCTCATGCAAATCTCCTCCGTTCTCTCTCTCTCTCTCTCTCTCTCTCTCTCTCTCTCTCTCTCTCTCTCTCTCTCTCTTCTCTCTCTCTCTCTCTCTCTTATCTTTTCTCTTTCTTTTATTATTACTAATTAATCAGTTGAATATTGTTAAACTTTTTATTTGAGTTTATTGTTATTTTTAGATTTTGAATATTATTTGGGGTGTTTCATTATTATTGAAGTTTAATTGTTTTTTTTTATTCTCTTTCGGTTAAATTTTTTTCCGTAGATTAGTTTAATGTTCCAAGTTATTCAATTAATTTAGTTAGGGTCAGTTTCGTCAAAGTTCGTATTTTTCAGTTTTGTTAAATTTTATATTTTTATTTTTCGGTATCATTCAAAGTTTAGATTTTTGATGTGTTTGCATTTTTGTTCGAGTTCTTGGTTTGAATTATTGATCCGTATTAAAAGTTTGGTTTCTAGTGTGTGATTGAATTTGATTTCTAGGTTACCATCTTTAATTAATGTGTGCTTCGATGTTTCCTTGAGTAGATTAGGGTTTCCATTTTTTTTGTTCGTTAATTCAGTGCATGTTAGTTTTAGGATTTAAATTGCATGTTATTTTAATTGGTCAAAAAGAATCTCAACAATCTTGAAAATCTAGAATCTGAACCGAGTTCAGTCCTTTTTTAATTTCGATTGGAAGAACGTGAAATTGAGATTAAAACGCATTCCCTGAGAAGACGATCTAGCCTTTGGGCTTGATATTACACGACGTAACTCCTATACTTGGGATAGCTTTCAAGCTGCTCATTTTTCGAGTGAGTCACCCAATAGGAGAAAAGAAGGAGAATAGGAAATTTAAATAAAGGAGAGGGGAGGCTTGCCCTAGACCCATGACCCAAATGGCTCAACCTGACCCAATTGGAGCTGACCCGGCTTGCATGGCCGGGTCACATCACATATCCTTATATATATATTTTTTCATTTTTTTTATTCTATGTTCATCACCAAATTTGACCCTTCTAGAGTCCGTTTCTCATAAAATTCAAAACATGAAAGTTGTAGATAATTGTTTCCTCTTTCTCCAAACATTTGAATCACCTTGATCGGAGCTTTGAAGGAAAAGTTATACTCAAAATACGAATAGGTGTCGGTTTTGATTCCCGAAAATTTTCCTGTGATAAAATATTACCAAAAATTCATAAAATGCACAATAAAACTCAAGAATGATAATTTTGGCACTTTATTAAAATATTAGATACATTTGGACATTTAATTAAAAATATAAGCCGTAAAACCTGGGTTAAAATGCTCAATTACGCAATTTCGGCGCGTAATCACATTTCTAGGAAAACATGTATAATCATAACATGACAGAAACATATGGGATTTTCATAGTATAGTTCACCTCATATGGTAATAATACGAAAACAACCCTGGTAAGTTAGTTGGCAGTTGTCATATATTACCCCCACATGACTGGGTTGTATGACCCGAATGCGAGACCTGACAATGGTTGGCCGACCACTGCCAAGTCAAAAGTATAGTCTGTAAATTCGATAGGTTTGCCAGACCTGGTCCGTACACCAGGCATGCTCACCCTTTTTAAAACCACATCGACTATCCGTCCTCACGCCGCCCCGTACGACAACGTTAACACAATATCATGATGATCATGAACACATAGCAATGGTACCGTGCAAGTGCTAGCCTAAACCAAGCCAACCAAGTTCTAATAATGTATAGCATATAATCAAATTATAATACATGGATATTTCATACTATTAATTGCCAAATCAATATCATCACATCATTTTGCACATATATGTATACATCATGAAAATCATTGGCCCGTACACGGGCATTTCATATTTTACCATAGCTTGGCCCGTACGCTGGCAAATCATGTCCGTAGTTCAGCCCATACGCCGGCAAAACATATCCATAGCTCGGCCTGTACACCGGCAAAACATATCCATAGTTCGACCCGTACGCCTGAAAAACATATATAAAATTCTCGGCCCGTACACCGATTTTTCATTATAAAAATCCATATCATTATCATATTCCCAGAAAACAGTAATTCATCATAAATTCTACTCATGCCACACAAAATGTGTATTTTGTACATTCCGAACATATCGTCATTTTTAACAGTATTTTCTAACATAATGCACAATTATATATAAATACATATATTTCCCTTGAAATCAAATGCTATAAATTATACTTATTTTTCATAGAACATCTAGCTTAGTTTATCCCCTTACCCGACTCTTGAAAAAGCCCCTAAGACAGTCAAATTCAACACCCGTTGGGTTCCCCATTCAACACCCTGGAAACAACATTTTTCAGAACAAAAATTCAGTATTTCTACATATACTACGTTTTCTACAACTGCAGGGAAGGCCAAATACTGAATAAGAGTCATACCCTGAATTTGGGATGAATTCCAAGCTCGTCCCGTCGATGATCCACTCCAGCACATATATAGAGAACTTCCCTAGGAGTGTCATGGTGGCTTCGGATCATCGATCCAATGGCAAACAGACCCAGAAATTAAGAGAGAAGGGTGGAGGGACGAAGGGAGGTGAGAGAAAGGGTTTGGGCGTCAGATTTCAGCCTAAAAAAAATGAAGTTTGGCCTATTTATACACTGGCCTTCGTCGACGAGCCACGTCACCTCGTCGACGAGGTCATGAAGACAATTTATCAACAAACTCTCCCCTAGTCGATGATATTTAGAATTTGCCAAAACATCCTCTCGCTACTATCTCATCGACGAAACGGTCCCTCGTCGACGAGACCCCCCTGTTCTCTTGTCGACAAATTCCCGATGTTCGTCAACGAGGACTTGTTTAATTATCTCTTTTAATTTCCTTTTTCCCTCCTTCTTTCATTATTTAAATATTTAAATATTTGGGTCACTACATTATTTCCCTTACTATGAGGTGTCTGATCCCAACATTATAAACATTTCAAGAAATCCACATAAAGGGGCAGACAGAGCTCTGCGACAGAAGAGACTGATTTGGCAACCCTGTCAGAAGGGTGAGTTACTGAGCTAGGGTCAGATGGGTTTTCAGAGTGAGACCCTAGGGATAATTTTGGGACTTTTTATGGATGACTTTATATATATATATATATATATACGTATATGATAGATTTAGTAGTACTCTAGTATGGTTTCTTGTGTTTTATGGCATATATATAATTTTATGTGTTCTACTACTTAGGTCTCAGAATTGTATGACAGGTATATCCCTAGTACCCATGGATCCAAGTTGATCATGATCTTGACAGTCGAGCAGGATGATAGAGTTATTATTATTATTATGGAAAAAATATTTTATGGTAAAATGGGCTAGTCATTACAAGCTCTCTCTCTCTCTCTCTTTATCTTATCGCAAGCCACAACCAGAATCACTATCAACAACAAACCTAAGTAAACCTCCCTATCTCCTTTTCAATTCTTATCACTTTTATTTATTTATTTTCTTTTCATTTGATCTATTCTCACCTCCCTCTTCTATTTCTCATTTGTAGGCTAAATAATGCACATCATGGCATAGAGCTTCAAGCTCTCCACCTTTATCCTCTATATCTAAACATATAGACCAACCAAAGGTAAAACCCAATCCCTTTCTCTTTAATTTTTTTTCTTTTTTCAGTTCAATTTTTGGAGAGAAAAACAAGGGAACTTGAGGCTCCGAATTAGTTTGAACTAGGGGTAAACTCGAGTTGGATTAAAGTTAAGTTAGGGTTAGGTTAAACCTGAGCTAGGTTATAGGTTGGGTTTAAGTTGGAGGGGCTAGGGCCAAATTGAGTTAGGCCTAATTCGGTCCTGGGTCAATTGAATTTAGGTGGATCAAACCCAATTGGGCCTTTTGTTGGTACTACTATGGCACATATTTCGGCCATGAGAAATTAGACTAAGACAAGCCTAATTGGGCCATGGATTAATTGGGTCTTAGGGTTTAGTTAACTAGGACTCTTGAGCTTATTTTGGAGTGACTTAACTAGGCTAAATCCAGTTTGGGTTTGGGGTTTTGGTTTATTAGGTTTTGGGTCTAGGTGGGATTGTGTTTGAGATTTAAGTAGGCCTTAGGTTTAATTTTAATGGGCAAAACTAGTTTTGGGATAGGGCTTGGGTTGGTTTAGGGTAAGTGGGTTTGGGCTAGGATCTAGGGTCAATGTATCCAAGTCAAAGTTGACTTGGGTCTTGGGGTCTTCATGTCTGTTAGAATTGGTGTATTCCCAAGAGGGGAGGGGGGTGAATTGGAAATTTAAACTTTTCTCCTAAGTTAAATCAGAAATCAATATGATTTAGCTACCTAAGGTCTTTCTATACAATCCCAACATGGGCAAGTAGATATAATGTACGAAAATTTAAATCATGTGCATCATTCACTCAATAACATGCACGTGTGGTAAATATAGAGTGCGGAAATATAAACAAACACACGATATATTATCGGGGTTTGGCCAACTGTGCCTACGTCCTCGCCTCTAACTCGCAAGCCCAAGGATTCCACTAAAGGCTCACTTAAGGGTGGAGCAGTACCGATTACAACCAGGTCAATTAGCACATGAATGACCTCAACCTTTACAACTAGGTCAATTAGCGGGACTGACCTCAACCTACACGCCTTGACAGGATGGCGCACCTAACTTTCCTAACTGGGTCTAAGCCAATCCAGGACTATTTCAAAGGGCTTGTCTCCCTCTTCAAGCCCGTGCTTGGAAATGCAATAGTATTTAAAATACAATCAAATGGTACAGTGATTACATTTTCATGTAAAGCATATGTGTACCCAGATACGCTTAGTCACATACACCACAATATGATTTAATATGTAAGCTCGGTGTAGTCTAATATTTCAACTCTCAGAATATTTGCTATCAGTGTAACGAGTGCATGAGAGTATCAACAAACAATCTTTGTATCACAAGATATTCAATCGACAGATTCACACAAAGATGTCAAGCAAGTTTCAAGTGTATTAATCAGTGTGATATCTCAGTCACGTAAATCAGATAATGTATATGCTTAGTTTGCAAAAGATGTGTAATATTTGTATTCAGCAAATAATATGTAAGTGAATAACTTTTGCACAAAGATTAATATCACAAACACAAATATCTTCTCATAAGTATATCAAATATGAAACACACAAGATATTTGAGTAAGTTTTGAAAACGTTTTGCAATCCAAAAACAAATACAAGTTTTTAAAGAAATTGCAACACAAATGCAATACTCAAAAGCTTAGGTAAGTCTTCTTAGGATAGTCTTATGAAAAAAGCTCCCTAAGAACACTTAGGTTTGCCTCTCAAGAAAGTCATTTCAATCAAACACGCAAGGAGAGCAAACCTCTCAAGGCAATCACTCAATCAACTTACAACGAGTTTAATCAGTATGAGAAGGTCAGTATGAGTGTAGGAGGCTAAAAAATGAGTATTATAGGTTTTGGAAATTTCAGAGAATCTCTCCTAATCAAAGTGACTAATCTCTTGTTAATTTCCCAAATGAAGGGGTATTTATAGATACCCCATGAAATATAACCATTGGGGGGACATAGCCGGGATTATTAGAAAAGTTAAATGAAGTATTAGCCATTTTAACCCTATTTTAAAAATATTAACCACGATAAAAATTCACAGCAACCCGAGAGGCCTGTTCGGTTGATCGAAGTTCTTATGGCTCGGTCAATCGAGACATTTTTGAACTAGGAATTCGGTTGACCGGATGTACATGTCCGAGGTGATTTTTCCATTTTGCCGAGATTCAGTCAACTAGGCTATTTTGAACTAGGTGATTCGGTCGACCAGATAGTTGGGATTTCTCCCGAGGACCCTTGGTCGACCAGACAGTTGCAATGCAATTTGGGCTCGGTCGACCAAATAATCAAAATGTTGACCCTATGAGGTTTCAGTCGACCGGGTGCTAATTGAACTATTCAGTTCGGTCGATCGAGACATGGTCAACTGTTGACCTGGACCTAGGTTCGGTCAATCGGGCTATAAATGAACTATAAGGTTCGGTCGACCGGGCTGAGGTCAAATTGTTGACCTTGGTGGGATTCGGTCGACGGGGGCAGAATGAACTGCATGGGCCGGTCGACCAAAAGTTCACAAAGTGTGTATTTCGGTCCTGTTTTGAATCACAAACACCCTAATCAAGTGCCTAACATATGTGAGTGCAAAGGTGAGTGTCCTAAAGATCTTTTCTAGGGTCCTTTTAAAGACACCGAAAAAATTTGGTGTCGGTCAACAACCCTTAAGGTCTTTCTAAGGTCATTTTTAGTTATTCTTGGTTTGAGCTTACGTATTAGACCATGCATGTGTTGTCTGTGCTTATTACAAATCAAAGACCCTAATTTACTATTACAGACCAATTTTGAATATATATTACAATTATAAACATGAATTGGTCTTCAAGCTTCATTTGCTCCATGTGTATTATGATCTTGACAATTGAGGTTCCTGCACATAATCTCAAATACCCATTAGATACAATGAGTATTTATCATAATCAAAACCGGGCATGACCTATAAGGTCAACAATGTCAATTGACTTGGACTCGGGTTATCAGACTCGGGTTTGGTTTTTTGGATACAGGTATTCAAGGTTTTGGTTTAAAAATATGGGTTTATGCCAAGTTTGAATTTTCACATAGTTTTTATTCAAAGTTTCAAGGATTGAATTTGGGTATTTTGATCTAGAATTTACTAACTCCCTTAAATTCTAAATTTCTAGACCATACTAGCTTTATTTGGGCCTAACCTTAAATTGTCTATAATCAATTTAACCACAAACTTAAAACAATTGCATAACAAAGTTTAAGGCAAAAGATACCAACCTTTTGAACTTTCAAAAACTTCCCCTTGCTTGTTGCTTCTATTCAAAGCTCTTTCCTCAAGCTCCTAATTTTTCCTTCCTCCTACGCAACTTCTTTGCTACTTCTACCCAAAAGTTTTGTCTTAGTTCTTCAATCTGTAATCCAAACTCTATAGACTCCAATGTACCAGCTTCCCAGCTTCTTGTCCAATTTTCTCCTCCTCCTCGATTCTTTAAAATGCTCTATTTATAGGCTGGAATGAGAATGTCCAATTAGCTCTAATTGATTAATTAAATTTAAAACATATTGATTTTTATTTATTTATTTTGATTTGCAATTACTAATCTATTGCTAACTAAAATTTCTCTTGTGATGTATGTGTAGGTGTAAGGATGGAAGAGATGGCCAACCAGATTTTTTATTTTTTGTTTTTATTTTTCTATTTTGAATGTATTTCCTATTTTTATTCATTTTTGAAACTGTATTAATGAATATTTACAAAATAGTATATGAATTTGAATTGAACGGTGAGAGTGCCAAAATAATAGATCACGCCTATGTGAAGTGGGCACTAAAATTTAAAATATATATATAAATTTTGCTATATTTTATAGAAAAATGTCTACATTTTATATATATAAAAAAAAACAATAAAAAAATTTAAAAACAATAAAAAAATTTTCTTTTTTGTTTTCTAAAAAAAAAAAAATATTCTACTGCTCCACCTTATTAATAGAATTTGAAAATATATATATATATATATATATATATATATATATATATATATATATATATATATATATATATATATATAGTACATTCAGATGATCTCTTTGAGAGAAAAAAAACAAAAAAACAAAAACTAGAAAAGAAGGTGCTGTGCGTGGCAAGAAATTGCATTGCTATTATGCTTGCCTTGCTAGAAAGTTTAAAATGGGCCTTATGTCAGCACAGTCTTGGGCCAGAAAATTATATCCAAACAAAAATGGGCCAAATAAAGCCCACTCATTGTATTCAGGTAGGACAATTCGGGTTACTAAAAAAAAAACAAACCGATGAAGCAGTGAGAAAATAGGCATCACAATGCGAAGATGCATTTGTCGTGGTTGCTATAAAACCCCGGAATTTCTCATGATAATTCACGAGAAAACAGAATCCCGTGATCCAATCATGGATTTCCTCTACGCTCACATGAAAAAAGTTTTCCGTGAATCATTTTTTCTTTCTTGTATGCGTGAAACATTGTTGTTTTATTTTTCACGTAAAGCATTTTTTATTTTATTTTTAGTTTCCGTGAAGCATTTTTCTGACTTTATTTATTTATTTATTTTTTTGTTTCCATGAAGTACTTTCATTTATTTATTTTTACATTTCTATGTCATCATCCGGTGTTGACGTGTTATATCTTGCTCTGTGTTCCCCTCCCCACTTAAACGGCTGACTTTGGTATAATAGCACGTGTTTTGCTAATATTTTACTTTAATTAATTTTATCAATTTTTCATTGCATGTCAAAAAATAATTTTTTTATAATGAGTAGTCTAAAATCTTGCCTCTTATTAAGAGAAGAGTTTGTGGTGAGTTAGACTTTACATACCGTTGTTACCAAAAATCAAACGATTTTGGTGAATTGTCATTCAATTGTGATCACCTGAAAATAACCAAATTTAAATGGTTTGGAGGACTTGAGGTGTTAACTGCTGCTGCCAAAAATTGAACGACTTTCGTGAATTATCTTTCGACTGCGACCACACAAAAAGAACCAAATGTAAATGGCTTTGAGGACCCCGAAGTGTACTCCGGGGAATCACTTCGATGCTAAAGTTATGAATTGTGGGAGGCTTTGAATTACAATAGTAATAGAAAAATGAGCAAGAATGAGATGCTTACTTCCTCTTGGAGAACCCTTTTATAGTGGTGGAGGTTGACAATCTTTCAATTTAGCATTTATGGGTGCATTATTATGCTTATGGGTGTTACAGACAATTTGAGGGCATTGATGCGGGTATTTTAATTGCGGTTTTATAACTGTTTCCCTTCATGAATATGCATATTGACTTTAGTATGCCGGTTATGCAGGTGTGTTAATGGTGGTTTCATAACTATAACCCCTTATGATCGAATCTAGTAATTTTGGGTATATCAGTAGTCCCCCCCCCCCCCTCACTCTCGAATTTTTGAAATAGGTTCCTTTTATTTGAGAGTGTTTCGAGATTCGCTATACAAGCTTCCATTGTAATTCAAGCTAGTTACTCGCCGACTAGTTAAATTTGGGTGTTCTTTGTCAAGCTTGTTATTGTACGAGTTGGCTCTATTTGAGCCGGTTGCTTTCTTGTTCGGCTCAATCCGAGTTGACTACTTCAGTGTTCAGCTCAATCTGAGCTGGTGCCCTCAGTGTTTGGCTTGTCCAAGTTGGGTGCTTCACTGTTCAACCAAATTGGATCTAATTCCTTCACTATTCGACTAAAATGGTCGGCTCGGCACACGGCTCAATCTGAGCTGGATGCATTAGTGTTCAGCTCAATTTGAGCTAGTACATTCACTATTTGGCTTAGTCTAAGCTGATACCTTTATTGTTTGGCTTAGATGGTTGTTTCAACATATGACCAAATCTAAGTTGGGTGGATTAATGTTTGGCTCAATCTGAGCTGATACATTCACTATTCAACTCAGTCCGAGCCGATTCCTTTGTTGCTCAACTCGAAAGGTCGTTTTAGCACACGACCCAATCTGAACCGATTACTTTAGTTTTCGGCTCAATTCGAGCTAATGCCTTCACTGTTTGGCTTAAAAGACTATTTTGGCATACGACCCAATTCGAGTTGGCTGCTTCAGTGTCCAACACAATCTGAGCTGGTTACTCCGTCCTTTAGATCAATCTAAGCTAGGTGTTTTAGTATTCGGCTTAATCAGAGCCAATTACTTCACTGTTCAGCTCAATCCGAGCCAGTTACTGCGTCTTTTGGCTCAATTTGAGCCAATGCATTAATTGTTAACTCGATTTGAACTTCCCAATTTTGTTCAAATTGAGCTAATGTGTTCACAGTTTGGCTCAATCTAAGTCGATTCATGCATTGTTTGGTTGAAATTCGAGCCAATTTGTCCATCTTTTTGGCTCAATCTTAACCGCGGACATGCTTGGTTGCCTTATAAGTTGTGCTCATCAGTTAGGCATATTTTAGGGTGCCTCATGAGCTATGCTCATCAATTGGGCCATTGTTAGTGAGTCGTGCTCACTCTTTTCTTGCCTTATAAGGTGTGCTCATCTATTGGGCATGAGGTCGGGGCCTAATGAACTGTGCTCATCAGTTGGACCATTGTTGTTGAGTCGTGCTCACCCTTTTCTTGCCTCATGAGTTGTGCTTGTCTATTGGGCATGTGTTCAGGGCATTATAAGTTATGCTCATCAATTGGGCCATTTTTCTAGTGAGTTGTGCTTACTCTTTGTTTGCCTCATGAGTTGTACTCATCAATTAGACCATTACAAGTGAGTTGTGCTCACTATTTGCTTGCCTTATGTGTCATTCTCATTAATTAGGCCAGTCTTCGGGGCCTTATAAGCTGTGCTCATCAGATAGGCTATGGTGATGCACACCGTTGTGATTTGCATCAGTGTGATGTGTGCCATTGGGATTTGTGCCACTAGGATTCGCACTGTTGTGAGTCTATAAATTGCTTCCTTCACTTCATTTCTATCTTATCTGTAGAGGAAGTTTCTCCCATAGCCAGTAGGTACACCTCCTTCTCTTGTCTTTTTCTTTTACCTTTCTATGCTTGTTCGTTTGAGTTTTTTTGGTATATATATATATATATATATATATATATGTATGTATGTATATTGATTATTCGTGCACTTTTCATGTGTTCGTCTTAGTGCTCTTCACGTGTTCTTCAAAATTTTCCCAATGGAAGTTCCCTTTTTTATTTTCTAACAAGTGAAAGTGTCATTTTGCTTTTTATCATTCCTTTGCGAGACTTATAAGAATGGAAACTTGTGAGGCTCATGATCAGCTAATTTTATTGTCATCCAAGTGCAAAAGCTGTCAAAGTAATATACAAGGGTGAGTGCCAAGATCGAATTCACAGGGACAATGGGAAATATGCAAGCATTAAGGTTTTAATTATACCACATGAAATCAAATTACTATTTATGGTGATAAGGAATTCTAAATTAAATAATTAATTAACGGGTTGAAACAATGATCAGGAAAACAAAAAGATAAAAATAATGAGGTTCGCGCACAAGTACGATCTAGAGATGATGATGAATCTAAGGATCTAAAATTACCAATAACTAAGTAATTCAAAGGGAATGGGTAGAAATTAAATTGCAATTAAAGTCTTGAAATAAAATGTCCAAGTCCAAATTAAAGTGTCCATGAAAAATATAAAATCCAACATAAAATATCATCTTCAAGAATGCATCCACAAATAATATAAAGTCTTCAAAAGTCTTCCATCAAAAGGTAGATGATCTTCAACCATTTCTATGTGTACCTACAAAATAATTATGGGTAATAGTAGACATCGGAACGTTGTCCACATATCACCATTTCGGCAAAGGAGATAGTCAAAGCATGTTGATCCCCATCATCTCTCTCGGTCCCAAAACCATTATTCTTCGAAAAATGAGAAGTGATGTACTTTGAATACAACTTCGGGTTGGGACAAAGGAGGTGCTCTTTAAGTATACAACTCCTCTTGTAAAGTGGCTTGCCTCTTCACTTGACTAAGAACTTTTGATATGATCCGGCTCGTGTGCATGTAGTCTTGTCATCCAATATCTCTTCAGTGTCATCAAACTTCTTTGGTATGGGCAAAGGTGGAGGAAAAGGTAACTTTGGGTTTTCATGCTCATGAGGAGCGAGGAATGGAGTAGGATCACCTGCAACGTAAGAATTGGAAGGCTCCACAGAAGATGATGCTTCAAAAAAGGGGGTTAGATCGTCAACATTAAACACATTGTTTGCACCGAAATGAATAGGAATATCAAACATGTAAGCATTAGAACTAATTTTCTTTAAAACTTTGAAGGTTCCATCTTTTTGGCATGCAACTTTCCTACCTTTCCTAAAGGAATCCACACTGGATGAATACAGACCATAACCATATCACCTTCTAAAAATTCTTGCAACCTGCGATGTACATCAGTAATAGATTTATAATTCTCACTGTTTAAGTTAATTTTCATTCTTATTTTAGAGTGTAAATCATGTATGTGTTTTATAAAGGCATTAGCTTGCTCACCCACTCTAGCCTGTGGGGGTAATGGGATAAGATCTATAGGCTTCCTAGGTTAGTAACCAGTGGTAACCTGAAAAGGACTCAATCCTGTGGTTCTAATCACTGAACTATTAAATGTAGATTCAACCATACGAAGACACAGATCCGACAAACCTATGTTGTCACCCACTAGAAATCTCAATAGGTCACCCAAGCTCCTATTAACCACCTCATCTTGCCCATCAATTTGGGGGACGTAGGCACTAAAAAAACTGGAGCTTGGTGCCTAACATGGCCCATAAGGTTTTCCAAAAATAACTCACAAATTTCAGATCCCTATAAAAAAAAAATGGTTTTAGGAAGACCATGTAGCCTTACAACTTCCTTGAAAAAGATAGTCGCAATTTCATAAGCGTCATGTATCTTGCTGCATGGAATAAAGTGTGACATTTTAAAAACTCTATCCACAACGGCAAACACTGAATCATTTCCTCTAGAAGTCCTAGGGAGTTCTAAAACAAAGTCCATACTATTGTCCTTCCAAAGGGTATAAGGCACAGGTAAAGGAGTATACAATCCAGTGTTTTGCTTCCTACCCTTTGCAATTTGGCATGTATCATAATGAGACACAATTCTAGCAACATCCATTTTCAAACTAGGCCAAAACAATTAATCCTCGACCATGACAATGGTCTTATCTCTACCAAAATGACTTGCAACACAACCTACATGCAACTCCCATATCAACTGGTCATATAGAGATGCAAATGGTTGCACAACATAGTCCCTTTAACTAAAAATGCACCATGGATCACAAAATCAGGATGGGATCTAGGAAGTCCTTGTAACAAGTCAGAAAAGATATCACAAAAATTAGGATATTGGGAATATTCTCTCTTAATGCTCTCAAAACCTATGAATCTCACCTCTAAGGTCTGTAAAGTGGCCACAGCTTGGCTCAAGGCATTAGTAGCTTTGTTCTTAATACTGGCTCAATTTTTTAGCATAAAAGTGTACTGATAAATGTATTCAACCCACTTTATATGCCTATGATTCAATTTCTTTCAGGTGCTAAAATACATAAAGGCATAGTGGTCTGAAAAGAGTACAAACTCCTCTGTGAGCAAGTCTCCAGTGCCTCAAAGATTGAACCACATCATAAAATTCTTTGTCATAGGTGGAGTAAAGTTGTTTTACATCATTCAATTTTTCATGAAATAAGGCAACGAGATGGCCTTCTTGACTAAGCATTCCTCCTATGCCTACACTAGAAGCATCATAAGCTACTTCAAATAATTTCTAAAAATCAGGAAGGTGTAGCACAGGTGTTTTAGTTATCATGTCTTTTATGTCTAGGAAAGCTTTGGTTGTAGCTTTAGGTCATATGAATTCACCTTTCTTAAGACAATTTGTGATGGGTGTCATGATGGTACTAAAATTATTAATGAACCTTTGATAAAATGTGGCTAACCCATGGAAGCTTTTTGCTTCCTGAATGTTCATAGGAGTAGGCCAATATTGAATAGCCTTGACCTTTTTAGGGTCAACAGAAACTCCATTTTCAGTCACAAAAAATCCTAAAAAGATAACTTGTGAGGTAATGAAAGTACACCTTTTCAAGTTTGCATAAATTTTTTGCTCTCTTAACACTTCAAACACTCTTCTCAAATGAACTAAATGCTCATTTTTTGTTAGGCAATAAATTAGTATATCATCAAAATAGACAACAAGGAAGTGAACAATGAAAGGTCTCAAGATTTGGGTCATCACTCTCATCACCAGCCACTCATACAAACCATATTTAGTTTTAAAAGTAGTTTTCCATTCATCTCCAGGTCTAATTCTTATTTGGCGGTATCCACTTTTACGATCAATCTTTGAAAATATTTTGGAACCAACCATTTGATCACGCATGTCATCAAGCCTAGGTATGGGAAACTTATACTTGATAGCAATCTTATTAATTGCTTTTCTATCAATATACATTCTCTATGTTCCATCTTTCTTAGGAGTGAGAAGGGCGGGACATGCACATGGGCTCATAATCTCTTGAATAAAACCCTTACCTCTCAACTCATCAACTTGTCTTTTCAATTCATCATGTTCTTTAGGATTCATCCTATAATGAGGAAAATTAGGCAAAGATGATTCTAGAACAAGGCTTATGGCATATTGAATCTCTCTAATGGGAGGAAATTCACTTGGAGGCTCGGAAATAACATTCTCAAACTCAAAAAGTATGGGTGAAACCTCAAGTGGTGTTTCATGTTCAAGAATGGAGGAGTCACTCTTTGGTAGCTACGACATAGACAACTTGTGTTTCTTTGCTTTCTTGTTCAAATTCCTTTTTATTTAAAATGTGCAATGAATTTCCAATATTTTCTTTATTGACCCTATGGGTTATATCCCGATTTTGATAATGACAAATACTTATGTATTTAATGGCTATCTAGTTTATGTGCATGTTTATATTAGCGGATACACTGATTGCACATGAAGTAAAACATGAAGACCCTAAAGTTCATTTTTATTGTATTTTATTATTATTATTATTATTCAATCCAGGTCTGTAATAGTAATTAGGAGAAAAAGGTCTATAATATTTAATACATATCAGGCATGTAGGAACTACAAAGCTCAATGGCCTTAGAACGACTCTAGGTCCCTACACATCACCTGAAAATTAAATGACCTTAGGGATCACCCTTCGGTCGACCGACGCTGGATTTTTTCAGTGTCCTAAAGAATACCTAGACTAACCTTAGGACTCCCTATAATTTATAAAAATATGCCCTATCTTCTTAAATTTAATCATCATTGGAATATGATTTATATACAAAGGGATTAGAACTGAAATGCATTAAAAATGCATGTTCAGTTGACCGAACTTTCACAGTGTAAATCACTCGGTTGACTGAACTGGTCACAGTCAACATTTCAACCATAGCTCAGTTGACTGTACCTTGCGAAGTTCACATAACTTGGTCGACCAAACTCCCACAGGGTCAACCTTTGACTCCTCGATCGACTGATCAAATTTATACGGGCAATTCCTTGGCCGACCAAACCCCCATGTGGGAGAATCCAACTTCCCGATCGACCGACCTTCATGGTTCAAAATCACCTAATCGACCAAACCATGTGGAAATGAAAAATTGCCCTTAAACCCTTAGTTCGGGCGATTGAACTCCTAATTCAGTTTTTTGCACAGTTGACCGAACTTTGTCACTTGGTCAACCAAACCTCGCGTCTTTTCAACTGGTGCTCTCAGGTTGGGCATTATTTTTATCATAGTTAAATTTTTTAAATAGGGTTAATCATGCTTAAATGTTTTAAAAGAAACCTAATAGTAGCCTACATGTCCTAAACGGTCATAATTTTCCCAACCTCTATATATAAGGGCTCATTTGTGAAAATTAGCATGAGATTAGCAAGATCATTAACGAAAACTCCTCTCAAATTTAAAAAGCCTATTTTGCTAAATACTATCCCAAAACTCCTTTACCTCATTTTCTTTGATCATCCAAGCCTAGAGTGAGTGTTTAGATTATTAGTGCTTCATTCAAAATAGCCCTATACTCTCATTGATATTTGTATTGTTTTATTTTTGCTGAGAGTTTGGCTAAGGTTATTCCCACTTATTTAACTTGATAAATCTTGTGCTAGGAAAACTCATTAGCTTCTGAATCTTTGCATTGTCATTGTAAGATTCATTAAGTAATTATTTTTGTGTGTAAAATATTTTACAAAGCTTGTTTTCAAACAACTCCTGTGCTTGATACAATTTAAGAAAATATTTTTGTGTTCGTTTGAATAATATTGCTAGCATATTTGAAACACTAATTTGATATTAAGAGTTGATATACTTTGCTTTCAAAGATTAGCTTGTTTGAACACTCTTGTGCTTGACTGAGTAAAATCATCATATTGAGTGTAGATTGCACATATACACCATTAAGCTTACAATTCTTACATGTTTGGTGTGGATTGATTGTTACTTGTGCATAGTGGTACATATCTGTTTGTGTAAGAAGCATTTCCGAGTACACAAAATTTTATACACATTCATTGTATTCTAGGCACGAGCCTAAAGAGGGAGACTAGCCCTGTTAAAAGTTCTGGATTGGCTTAGACCCGGTTAGGAAAGCTAGGTGCACCATCTTGGTAAGGTGTAGGTTAAGGTTAGCCCCACTAATTGAGCTGGTTGTAACCGGTGCCGCTCCACCCATTAAGTGAGCATTAGTGGAATCGTCGGGCATGCAAGTAAGAGGCTGAGACATAGGCATAGTTTGCGAAACCCCGATAACATATCGTGCGTGTACTTTATATTTCTGTAATTTTTTTTTCGCACTTTCATTTTTAGCACATGTATGTTGTATGCCTGATTCAATATATGCTTTACATGTGCTGATTGGTTTTATGATTATCTAGACAGACCCTAGGTTGTGGTCATACTACTGCTAGTTTAGTTGGACCTAGGAGTTAAAATTTTAAATACCTAATTCATCCCCCCTCTTGAGAATAAACCAATTCCAAAATTCTTTTCCTTTCAAATCTTTCTTTTTCTTGTATTGCTTGTCATTTTTATCATTTTTTAGCTCAAGGGGACTCCTGATAATCTCTTTCGCATTACACCTAAAGGTATAGGTGTTAGCACAACCATTATGTGAAACATCAAGGTCATAAAGCCAAGGTTTTCCTAAAAGAATATATGCAATATCCATAGGAAGGACATCACACCAAAAGTCATCTTCATAGTTCGCAATTTTGATGGGCACTAAGCATCTACGGCTAACGAGCATTGTCGTTGCATTTACCCAAGCAACTTTGAAAGGATGGGGATGAGGTTCAACTTTCAAATTTAATTTTTTGGAGACTGATTTTGAAACTACATTCATGCAACTCCCTCCATCAGTCATCATTTTTCAACTTTTATTCCACACTTAATGTAAGTATGGAAAATAGAAGTGTGACACCAATCCTCTTGTTCTCGAGGGGTCACCATGATGCATCTTATGACATTCAAGTTAGGAGTTTGATTTTCCTCAATTGAAAACTCATCCTCACTTGCTACTTCCTTGAGGATATAAGGTTGTTCTTCTCCCGAATCTTTCTCATCGTCCTCTCTTTCAATTGCCAAATTTCTAGTTAGGCATCGTGATACTAAAAGGTCTACTCCCAAGAGCGGGGGTGAATTGGGTTTTAAAATTTTCTTTGCAAAAACTTTAGTTAAGTATTACTCCTTTTTAAATTAATTTGATACAATCACACAATCACAAAATTTCTAATCAACCACCTAAACCAACCAACAATCCTATGTATGAATGTAAATATGATTTCACAATTCGAATTCAAATCTCAATGCTTCAATAGATAAATAATTTTCAAGATCAGTTTTTATTTTCAGTATCTATCAATGAAAATATCAATATAAAATTTTAGAATATTCATTTTAAGTACCTTGCAATTTTCCTTCAATGGAATAATCAACAACAAATCCCCAATATCCAGCAAGTTCTTAAGAATTAAATAAGCATACACACAATTTATATACTAACAAGAATGTTAAAATATTAAGGGAAGAGAGTTGCAAAGCATATTTTTTTACAAGGCTCAGCTAGCGGCCTACATCCTTGCCTCAAGTAACACATTGTGAGGATTCCCTTTCCACTTCATTACCAGGTGAAGTACGCCTCTCTCCATTCAAGGTGTAGATCTCTCTCTAATGAGAACAACTCTCTCACTAGGCAACGATTCAACAATCCTAAACTATCAAAAACAAAAAATAAGGAACAACCTTTGTTTGTATAATAAAATACTCTCAATAGAGCAGATTTGTACAATGTTAGAATCAATATACTTCAATAAAAAATAATAAATAATTTGAAGCTCAAGATTGTATCACTAGTATTCTAATTAAAGATCGTGGATTTCGTGAGTTTAAATAAGAAATTAGTGTGAAATTTCAGTAAGAACACAACAACACTTTTAGAATAGCTTTCAACAGTATAGCTCAAAAATTTGAATTTTATGTAAGTTGTGTGCTATCCTAATTTGCGAGAATAATACATATAAATAGTGCACAAGGGTTTCTTAGTATTTTCCCCAAGTTTTCTCTAAGTTTGAAGCCAAGAAATCATTTTTGGAAACTTTATCAACCCCGTTTAAAAGTTAAAACATACACTTTAGTAGGAGGGTCTGAAAGTTGAGGTGTAGTCCCAAGAGGGGGGGGGGTGAATTGGGTTATTAAAATTTTCTTTTAGTACTTTTTATGAATTCTTTAACCACTTGTTGATTCAATAATCACACAGCAAAAACTTAATTACTTAAACCAAAACACAACACAAGTAATCAAAACTCGATCAACTAAATAGCCAATCAACAACTTAAAGTAAACAACCAAAATACCAAACCAAGATAAAATATGCAGCCTTTTGGAAATTTTAGCTTTTTATTGTAGCCCTGTAATGAATGGAATTGTTTGCACTCTCTTAACAAAGATTTTTGTAAACGATTAAACAATGTACTCCCTTTTTAGGTTTCCGCAAAACGTTTAATCAAAACATACTTTCTTTTATTAAGAATCTTCTTGTTAATCTCAGTTCTTAACTTCAGCTACCTACACTTTACATTCACACGCAACAAAGTATATAGATGCTGAAACTAAAGAGTAGGGAAAGAGTGACACCATGATTTTTATGAGGTTCGACTTATCCCCAGCCTATGTCCTCACCTATGGCCAATACCACCAAAGGATTCCATTATTGCACTCCTTTCTGGATGAAGCAAACCATTACAAGTGATACCCCACACTTAACCATTCCTTCACTAGGCTAGAGCAACGCCTCTTCAAGTGATACCCCATACTTAGTCGATGATCCAACAACCTGGAATCGTCCAAGAACTACAAGAAACAAGAAATAGTTTCTACGTACAAGAGTACTCTCACAAAGAGCAAATTAGTACAATTTCAAACACTAGATACTTCAATATTCAAATATCAAATTGAAATAAAATTTAAGCTCAAAAGAATTTATCACCAAGTTCCTTCTTTATGAGAATTAGCAACTTAGAATTCAATAGTATTATGATGAACACTTCAGAAATTCAGCAATTCAATTAAGCAAAGATTTGAGCAAGAGAGAGCTTTGATAACAAGATGGCTTTCAGCAGATTTTTCAATTCTTGGTGTTATTTGATATGCAAAACTATGTATTTATAGGTTTCTAAAAGTAATTTCGTGTTGCCCAAGATTACTTGGAGTGTCTTCCAAGTTTTTAGAAAATTTGGGGCACAAGAAACCATTATTTGGATTTTAAAACATTTAAAAAATTTAGTTGTTAACAGTATTCAGACGATTGAAGTATCGGGTTCAGTCTTCTAATGTTCTTTAACACACTCAAAAATTTGAATTGACATAGGGTCAAACGACTAAATTGAGGGTTTAGTCTTTTGAAGTCTCACATCAGACGATTGAACTGAGGGTTCAATCTTTTAAGGGTGTACTACCTCTTTTGTATTCCTTCAAAAAAATCTTTAGTAGACCGAAGTAATTCTTCTGTCTTCTGAAGAAATTCTTCAGCAGACTAAAGTAAAACTCCATTCTTCTGAGGTACATCTTTAGTCTTTTAAGGGTGCATCTCAGTCGTCTGGGCAGACCAAATTCACATTATTCATTTTTGTTTTCAAAAATCCTTTTTTCTCTCTTGCTTTGATTTCTTATAAAACATTTTTTAGTGTTTTAAATAAGATCTCTAAGTCTATAATTAACCCTAAAAGAGCTTCAAAATATTTCACAAGATATTCAAAGATGAAGTATTTAAAATATTGTCCTTAAAGCCTAATACTCTACTCTTCAAGCCTTTCATTGTATTTTGCTTTACGTTCCTTTTGACTTCAGCTTTGAGTCAGCTTTAAGTGTCCACATATTTTGCTTATGTTGGTGTTGCTTTGAACTATCTTTTGGATCACTCTATATATAAATGTGGCTTTATGATTCCCTGAGCTTTCCATTGCTTTTCTTTTTAACTTTTTCTTTCCAGAAACATCACCACTTAACCAACACATATTAAATTATCTTTTATTTATTATCATCAAAACAAGAATGAAAAACCATGTTTAGGCCAACAATCTCCCCCTTTTTGATGATGACAAACAAGGATAAAAAATGAGGGTTCCTTAGAAAAGGCTCCCTCTTACAATAAGCATTTCTTTTAATGATTTTTAAAAGTAATGATATCAAGTATAAAAAGTTCAAAATAGATCATGAACACCAAACAAGTATATCACATTTATACACACTTTCCAATATATTGTAACATCTTCAAATTTACAATCAAGCATACGTTAGCTCAAAAGACTCAAAAGTCATATTTGTCATTCATAATTCATATGTGTCTACAATCCATTTTTGTTTTTGCTTTCAATGCATCTTTGCTAACAATTTCTCTCCCCCTTTGTCATTATTCAAAAAGAAGTAGGGATAGAAAGAAAAAAAAAATCACCATACACGCAAAGAGTCATTACAAACATACGTAAATAAAATCGAGGCAACACAGAAACTAAGTGTTTGAATACATCCACAAAGATCTAAAATTAAGTTTATTAATACATCAAAAGATCTAACTATCAACATTATCATCCTCTTCTTCCTTAGATCCTTCTTGCCTTATTTTGAATTCTTCTTAAACCACTTCCCTGCTATGTAGTAATCCAAGTTCTCTTCTAGTAGTTATAAATCTTTCTTCATTAAAAGGTTTTGTAAAGATGTCCGCCCATTGAACATTTTTTTTAATGAATTCATGTGATATATCCTCTTCTTGAACACGATCTCTTAAAAAATGGCGTCTTATATCATTATGTTTTGTTCTTGAATGTGATATTGAATTTTTGGATATATTTATCACACTTGTTTTATCACATTTGATTGGAATGGTTGAATATTCTAAATTATAGTCTTTTAGTTGTTGTTTCATGTATAGGGTTTGTGTTAAATTTTTGAGTATGTCTCACGTTTTGATTATAACAAACCACAGTATCTAATATATGTGCTAAGTGTATGAATAGGTGTATGTTACTAAGCACGATTGACATATGAGAGGTGGAAGCCGTAAGAGCACTTGAAAGAGCATACCTAGCGTATTCCATGGAATTGCAAATGAGCCGCGCATGAAGATCGATTTATATTTCAAGTTGAATTATGCTTTTAAATTTTTCATTTAGGTCTATAATCTTATATGATCTGTAATAATTAATGCATTTCATGCATGATAAGACTCATAAGCTCAAATGACCATAGGAATCCGAATGACCTTAGGGCACCCTTCGGTTGATCGACACCAAATTTTAGGGGTTAACTTACAAAGACCATATATTGTCTTTAGGACCCTAAATATTGCATAAAAATGTCTCTCATAGTCTTCAAAATAAACATCATATAAATAAGGACAATTTAGTAAAGGGAAAAAGATTGAAATGCCCAAGGATGGCATGTTCGGTCGACCGAACTCAGTTACATTGAGATTTTTGGTCGACCGAACCCCACCGAGTCAACATGTTGACTGCTCAGTCAACCGAACAAAAACATATAGGCAAGCCCTGGTCGACCGAACCACTCCAAGTCAACAAGTTGACCACTCGGTCAACTAACTAGAAAATGAACTCCAACGCTCTGGTCGACCGAACTACCTAGTTCAAAATTACCTGGTCGACCAAACCACACGGAATTGGAAAAATTGCCTTTAAGACCTTCAGTATGGTCAACTGAACTCTCAGTTTAATTTTTACACGGTCGACCGAACTTTGTCCCTTAGTTAACCGAACCTTAAGTTCGGTCGACCGGTGCTTTCGGGTTGGTGAGAATTATCGAGGTTAAAATGTTGTTAAATTTTATTAACCTCACTTAAACTTTTTTCAAAATGACCAATATGTCCCTAATGACTACAATTCTTTGCATTCTATATATAGCCTTTCATTTGAAAAATTAAGGGGTGATTAAGGTTTTAGATTAGCAAAAAATTCTCTAAAAATTTTATTGGCCAAAATCTTCCCTACTTCCATATTCTTCATATTCAAAGCCATATACTCTTCCATTGATCATTCTATTGCAAAATCCTTTTGAGAAAGAGTATCTTGAGTTATTCCATACAATTCCTACGTGCTTATACTCTCATATAAGTGTATTGAGTTTTTATTTTAGTGAGAGTAAGCCTAGAGGTCATCCTAGTGATTTAATTTATAATTTCATTTGTGGGAAACTTTCTTAAGCTTGTGAGTCTTTGCATTCTCATTGTAAGACCCAAAAAGCTTGTCTTGTGTTGTGAAGAAAAATATTTTTGACAAAGCTTTTTTTTTTTTTTTTTCAAAAAATATCTCTTGCAGTTGAACTTTTGAAAATCTTGTTTGAGATATTTGATTGAGCTATTGAAATCTTTGAAACTATATTTGTGGTTGAAATTATTATATGCATAGTGTTTCAAAGATATATTGCTAACACATACACTCTCACTCTTTGATTGTATATTGACTGAATACTGAGAGTAGATACACATATCTGCACTGAGCTTATAGTTCTTATTGTGTTTAAGGTGTATTGATTATTGCTTGTGCATAACAGTACAAATCTGCTTGTATTAGAAGCATCGTTATTTGTACACAAAATTTGTATTCATTGATTGTATTCCAGGTGTGGCTTGAGGGGACGGTAATCTAGCGTGGAAGGATTGTGTAGGTTGAGGTCAGCTCTGTGTTAATTGACTAGGTTGTAAAGGTTGATGTTAGGACCGAAGGAACCTATGTGTGGGCTTGATATACATAGGTGAACACCAACTTGACCCAAAAGCTTAAGCCTATTGGGTCTTGGGCCCAACCATGTATATAAGAACCCATCTTCCACTTTAATTTTCCAATGTGGGATAAGCTCATAGTGGAATTCTTAACAATCTCCCCCTCACTTGTGAGTTCCAACAGCTCCCTTTTGAATGGAAACCATCTCACTTGTGGGAGTAAGCCCAATTCCTCAACAATTGCTCAAGTGGGCCTCACAACTAGTGTCTTACGTGCCTCGAATTGCATTCCACATGCCTTCGAAATAATCATACCTCCCATGTCTTGACCCTATTCAGATCCATCCCAGGCCTAGATGATCATTATTGGCCTCAGCCACACACTTGGTTCTCCAACTGTTAGCACGTCAGGAGAATTAGCTTTACTTCTTGACTTTTACGATGTCACTGACCCAGAGTTATAAACCATCGGCTCTAATACCAAATGTTAATTCAGGTGTAATCCCAAGAGGGGGTGGATTGGGTATTTTAAAAATATTTAAGTTTATTTTACCACTTAATCCCTATTTCAATATTTAACAAATTAATTGCAGGGGCTTGAAATTAATTCGAATTATTATCTCAATAAATTCTATTTTACCAAATTAATTATCAAGTGCGTATAATATAAATCAACATACAACCATGCAAAAGCTGATAATGAAATGCATGCAGAAATTAAACAGATAAGGGAAGAGAGAAGGCAAACACGATTTTACGAGGTTCAGCCAACTTGGCCTAAGTCCTTGCCTTAAGCAACCCACTCAAGGATTCCACTAAATCTATGCTCCTTTAATCGGGATATAGCTTCCCTTACAATCTGCTGCTTACAAGAGGCACAACTTCCTCCTCACCTGGTTAACAACCCGAACCATTATTACAATATAAAATTCCAAATCTTCAAAAACTCAATATTGCATCTAACAAACCTAGTGAGTACAATAGAAAACCTAACACATATTCATATGATAAAACTTGAAGCTTAGTATGTATGTAATGATGTATCGTTATATGAATGACATGCTTTACAAATCAATCCTTTAAATCAATATCTCCCAAATATGAATTTATAAATAAATGATTTGGAGAAACAATAAGGTTCGATTTTAGAATACTTCAAGCAAGATTTGAAAACAAGATCCTTTCAAAAATAATCTTTGATAATGCGCAGATCTATATTCTTGCTATCAATAATCTATAACATTGGATATTTGAATAAATAAACAGCATTGAATATAGCAAAGATTTAAACACTATGTTTGAAAAATAATATCCCTCAATAATATGTATTTAGAGGTTCTTAGGATTTCCAATAAAATACTTATCTCACTAATCAAATAGCAACCCTTTGAATGAAGATATATTTAAAACATTCTTTAAGATTTTAGTTTAAAAAAAAAGCTTTTCTCAAGTTGTGATCTTCCAAAAATATATATATATATATATATATATATAAGCTTTTCTCAAGTAGTGATCTTCCACAAATATATATAATAACTCTAGATCAACTTCTCAAAATGAATATTCAATGATAAGTTTTTGAGATGAAAAACTCTTTGAGAGCAAGCAAACACTTAGTTTGATCATCAAACCTCAATACCAAAGGGAAGGAAAATATAAAATAGAGACATCTCTACATGGAATATTTTGTAAAAGAGTCAAAATTGTATGTTCCAACTAAAGTCTATCATAAAAATATTACATGTTTTAAATGTAAAATGTTGGGTCACATAAAATTTTACTATCCTTTCAAAAATAAAGATGTCAAAATTAAGAAAGTATGCAAAGTCAAAGGAGAATCTAGTATTAACCCCCATGGACCCAAGAAAATCCGAGTACCAAAAGTAGTTATCTGATTATGTCTTGCATATGTGCTTGAGATTGTTCTCCTCGAATAACAAGTGGTATATGGATAGCGGATGCTCGCGACATATGGCAGGAGATAAAGAAAAATTTGCAACTATCATATCCAAAAATGCAGGATTCGTTACATTTGGGGATAACTCTAAAGGTAAAATCATTGTAGTTGGTAAGGTTGGTAAGGAATCTTCACTCGTCATTGATAACATGTTATTAGTTGATGGATTGAAACATAACTTATTGAGTATAAGTCAACTATGTGATAAAGGTTATGAAGTCTTATTTGAACATGGCAAATGCATTGTAGAAAACAAATTTGAAAACAAAATATTGTTTACTGCTGATCGTCATGAAAATGTCTACACCACTAGCTTTGACAATCTTGCTTCTCAACATGTTACTTGTTTTAATGCTATAAATGAGATTAGTTGGATTTGGCATATGAGACTAGGACACACAAACGTGGACTTAATATCTAAACTTGTTAAGGGAGAATTAGTTAAGGGATTGCCTAAGACTAAATTCGTGAAAGATAAAATCTGTGATGCATACCAACTAGGAAAACAAGAAAGAACTAACTTTAAAAAGAAGAAAGTAATCTCTACTACTAGGCCACATCAAATACTACACTTAGATTTATTTGGTCCAAACCCAACTCAAAGTTTAGAAGGAAAATCATACGCATTCGTCATAGTTGATGATTATTCAAGATATACATGGGTACTATTTTTAGGTCACAAAGATGAAGTGTGTGAACAATTCATTAAACTGTGTAAGTAAATTCAAAATGAAAAGGGTTATACTCTCACTAAAATCCGAAGTGATATGGGTAGAGAATTTAAAAATCAAAGCATGGAAGACTACTGCAATTCATTAGGAATAGCTTATAATTTTTTGGCTTCTAGAACACCACAGTAGAATGGTGTAGTCGAAAGAAAGAATATGTTTATACAAGAAATGGCCAAAACAATGCTTAACGAACATAAACTACCTAAGTACTTATGGGCTGAGGCAGTAAATACCGCCTACTATGTTCTAAATAGAGTTTTGATTAGACCATCTCTAAATAAGACTCCTTACGAATCATGAAATTGCCATAGACCAAATATATCATATTTTCATGTCTTTGGCTATAAATGTTTTGTGCTTAGAGAAAATGAACACTTAGGAAAGTTTGATGTAAAATTAGATGAAGGTATCTTTCTAGGGTATGTAAAGCCTACAGAGTATATAATAAACGAACATTAACCATTATATAATCCATTCATGTAGTATTCAATGAGTCAAATCCATTCTCTAAAAGGATTGATGAAGATGAAATTGAGATAAATAAGGAATTTGAAAAAAATGTCTATTGAAAATGATTTAGAAAAGAGAAATGAAATTAAGGAACCATCTGCTGAAACAAATCAAATTGAAAATGAGGTTAATGAACTACCTAGAGAATGGAAGTACATAAAGAGTCATCCCATTGATCAAATAATAGGTGAACCATTACGTGGAGTAGCCACACGATCCTTACTTAGGAATATGATTAGTCATTTTTCCTTTATGTCTCTAGAAGAACCTAGGAATGTGAGTGAACCAATTGAGGATGAATCTTGGGTGATGTCCATGCAAGAAGAGTTAAACCAGTTTGAGAGAAATAAAGTATGGACATTAGTTCCTAGACCTGAGGATAAGACAATGATTGGAACAAAATGGATATATAAGAACAAGAAAGATGAACATGGGATAGTTGTTAGAAATAAGGCAAGACTAGTAGCTCATGGATATAACCAGGAAGAAGGAATAGATTTTGAAGAAACCTTTGCTCCTATAGCTAGAATGGAAGCCATTTGAATGCTTTTAGCTTAGCTGCTTTTAAGGATTTCATGTTGTATCAAATGGATGTCAAAAGCACATTTTTAAATGGCTACATAAGTGAAGAGGTAAATTTAGAACGACCCCCAGGTTTTGAAAATCATAAGTATCCAAAACATGTTTATAGACTAACTAAAGCCTTGTACGGTTTAAAGCAAGCTCGTAGAGCTTGGTATGAAAGGCTAAGCAATTTTCTACTGGATAATGGATTTATCAGAGGAAGGGTAGACACAACACTTTTCATAAAGTCTAAGAAAGATGACATGCTCCTAAATCAAGTATACGTAGATGATATCATATTGGGAGCAACAAATAAAGACTTGTGCAATGAGTTTGCAAGCACTATGCAACATAAATTTGAGATGAGTATGATGGGTGAACTAAATTTCTTCCTAGGACTTCAAATCAAACAAGCAAAACATGGAATTTTTATAAATCAATCGATGTACATTAGAGATCTGCTCAAAAAGTTTAATATGGAAGATGGAAAAATACTAGGGACACTTATGTTCTCTTCCTTGAAAGTAGACAAAGATGAACAAGGTATACCAATAGATATCAAGCTCTATCGTGGAATGATCGGTAGCTTACTATATTTGACTGCCAGCGGACTTGACATAATGTTTAGCATATGTTTGTGCGCAAGATTTCAGGCTGCACCAAAAGAGTCCCATTTGTTAGCTGTCAAACGAATACTTGGATACCTGATAAGAACTATTGAACTGAGGTTATGGTATCTTAAGTATACATCCTTTGAGATTATCAGCTATTCATATGCTGATTTTGCTGGTAGCAAAGTGGACAATTTGAGCACGAGTGGCACATGTCATTTCTTATGACATTATTTAGTCTCTTGGTTTTCCAAGAAGAAGAATTCAGTTGCTTTTTCCACAGCTGAGGCAGAATACATAGCGGCAAGAAGTTGTTGTGCTCAAACGCTATACATAAAGCGACAACTCATGGATTTTGGATTAAACTATGACACAATTCCTATGAGGTGCGACAATACGAGTGCAATAAACATCTCAAACAATCTTATATTACATTCATGAACTAAACATAGAGAAATTAGACATCATTTTCTTCGTGATCATGTGCCAAAAGGAGATGTGACACTTGAGTTTGTATGCACAGATGAACAATGAGCAGACATATTCACGAAACCACCTACGGATGATAGGTTTATCCAAATTAAACATGAATTAGGCCTGATGCATAGTCGAGAGGTTGCCTAGAATTATATTAGATGACATAATTCAAGGGGAGCAACATCACTTAATATTCCAAATTGGTTAAAATTTTCAAATTCAGCTCGTTTGTTCACATTTGGTATTATGTTAGCTGAAACATGTTAATCTTCACATAACCTTCGAACTTTAGTGACTATTTTTTTTTATCCATGTCTATGAAATTTGACACACTGTATATGTTCACATTGCAATTTAATTCAACAACACAGTTTTTTTGTTGCATTAGCAAAGGGGAGAAGTAAATTGAATTAACACAGGAAGACATATTTCACAGTACAATTTTTGAAATCTGAAGGTTGCATATTTTTAAACAAACATTGAGATTTAATTATGTCTGAACATTTTTGTTATAAACCTTTTGTTGGTGTCAAAAGGGGGAGAAGAATATAAGGGTATAGCAAAAATAGTTGGCAAAAGTACATAAGTACATGAGTTATATGTGCAAAACTATTGCCTATTTTCAATTGTGTATGAGCATATTTCATATTGCTAAATATTTGATTGTGCATTATTTGAGGGCGAGCCTTGTTAGGCATAACCTATTTTATATTTTTGCTTGTGTATTTGTCATCATAAAAAAAGGGGAGATTGTTGACTTTATGAGTCAAATCCTATTTGATAATGACAAATCACTTGGTATTTGATCTGTGCATTGAGAATGTGAGCACGAACATTACTTAGCATGCATGGAAGGTTATGAAGTTATGGAAGCCATGAGGATTAAAGCATATATATATATATATAACCTGGCACAAGCTATGGAACTAAGAAGAGTAGAAGAATGAAGATGCAAGCATCTTATGCAAACATCAAGCTCAAGATCATCATGGGAATGAGTATTTGCATATTTTATATGATATAGCTAGAAGCTTAAAATTTATACACATGCATCTTATGAAAAGCTTCTAGGGTTAAATATGGATTAAGAGAAATTATTTTAAAATCCTGGAAAATGTTTTATAAAAGGTTAAAGCAAGAGAGCTCAAATGATTTTGAAAAACTAAATTGAAAATTCTAAAGTGGGTCTCCCTAGACAACTAAGGATTACCCTCAAAAGTCTAAAGATTCAACTTCAGATGACTGAAGTTTTTCTTCAGACGTTTGAAGACTTTCCTCAGAAGACTAAAGAATTAGTTTAGTCATCTAAAGATTTAATTACTGAAACACATAATAGGTAGAACACCCTTAGATGTCTAAACCTTCAGTTTAGTCATCTGAACTAGGGACTTCAGAAGATTGAACGCTTAGTTCAGTCATCTGACCCTGTGTCTAGACTATAATTTTCAGTGCTTTAAGGAACATCAAAAGTTTGAACCCGAATCTTCAGTCGACTGAACCTACGGGGAGTTTAAAATAATGATCTTTAGTGAGAGAACATGAGAGTTATACACTTGATCAAATTGATCCAACGGTCAGGACTTATCCTAAGGCCAAGATTACCTATATAATCAACCTTTAAACCCTAGTGTCTCCGTTTTTGCAATAGAATTGGGAGCCTTGAACGTATACACATCTCTGAGCATTGTTGGGCTTATTGCTAAGCTTTTTTCTGCGATTTCAAAATGTTTACATCATATTAAAGCTTGGGCTACGTTGATTTTCAAAAGGTGTTCCAGTAACTATTGTGACCAAGAATTCCTTCTTTAGGGAATTTCTTTGAGCTCCTAGGAGTTTTTCAAAATTATTTTAACCTTCTGTAAATTTAAAAATAATCTTAGATTTATCTTTTAAATTCTTTTCTGACTCCTCAATTTTCAAATCCTTGTCTTTCATGAGAGATGCATGAGATTCATTTTGACTTTCAACTAACTTTGAAATTCTTTCAATTTTAATTTCAAACCAAAATTTTTCTTATTCATTTTCTCAAGCATTTTAAGGGTATACAGATATTGCTAATGCAATTCATCATAAGAAAGCATGATATTTTCATTTTCTAAATCACTTCAATAGTAAGATGAAGCATGCTGGTCTTACAAGACTTAATATCCTATTTTGATGCTAACAAACAAGTAGAACTTAACATGCTTTGTTTAAGTGATATATTTTCAGGACTTAATGATGAATGCAAGGTTAAAGAATTCATAAAAGCTTATATTTCAAAGAAGGATGATGAATATGAAGCTTAAAGCATGTATTCAAAAATGGATTGAAAGATAAAGGTTGAAGATCATGAGAGCATGAGGATTAAAGAGAACTTGATGAAAGCTCAAATAAAGATGAAACAAGTATAAAGACCTCAAGGAATTCAAGAATTGAAAATTTGAAAGTCTATAGGAAATTTCATGTAAGTACTTAAAAGAATTTCAATATGGATGCATGAAACTCTTAGGTTAATTTATTGAACCTAGATACCTTTTAACATATTTGGAAAATATTTTAATAAGGTCAAAAATTGTTTCAAAAAGGTTAGAATCATTTTTGGAATGAAAAGCACCAAAAAGAAGATTTCTTAATTACTGTCAATTTTTATACCTCCGCATTGATGTACATATATATCCATCAAACAATCTTTATTTTAAAATGTATTCAATATAAAAGTTTTAGTATTTTCTCTTTGCTTTCATTTGACATCAAGAACGTCAAATTTGGAGTTACAAAGAAAACTTTATGACCAAAATACTGAAGAGTGCTTGAAGGTGACAACATGACAGACGACTGTCAAGCATTCGGCAGATGACTGTTTGTGCATTTTGAGACGCCTGTCCATGTTTAGACAGACGACTGCCCCCTTGCTGTCCCTTTATTTTAACTAGACATCCTACTACCAAAAATGGACAGTCAACTGTCATGAGGCTGTTTTGAAATTTTCATAACAGTCTAATTTTTTAAATGAGGTTGCCTGGGGCTCAAATTTTGTGAAAACTTGCCAAATACTCCTAGTCACTTGGGGAAAGATTTTAAATACTTGTCTACATCGATAAATAAGCCTCAAAGATCATTGAATTTGTTGGCCTTACAAGGCTTAACATCTTGTTTTGATGGTAACAAACAAGTAGAACTTAAAATGCTTTGTTTAAGTGATGTATTTTCAGGACTCAATGATGAATACAAGGTTAAAGAAATCATGAAAGCTTATATTTCAAAGAAGGATGATTTATATCAAGCTTGAAGCATGGATTCAAAAATGGATTTAATGATAAAGCTTAAAGGAAGTGACAAAGTTCAAGAGGATGATAAAGCTTATGGATTAAAAAGAGATCTTGAAGAGCATGAGGATTAAAGACAACTTGCTGAAAGCTCAAAGAAAAGATTGAAAACTCAAAGATGATGGAAGAACAAGATTGAAGATCAAAGGATTATGTTTCTAAGGATGTTCTAAATGTAAGTACTTCAAGTTAATTTCAAGTATGAATTGACTTGAAACTCTCAAGATATTCAGAAATATATTTTTTATACTCTAAGAATACTTTTATAATCAATGAAAAGAAAGGGTTTTTCAAAAAGAAAATCTTTGAAAAAAAAAAAGAAAGGCCAGACGACTGTGCTATTGTGGCAGGCGACTGCCAAATTAAGTAAAGGAATTTTCAAAGAGACAATAGCAAGACAGGCAACTGCCTAAACATGCCAGGCGCCTGAGTGGACAAGCCAGACGATTGCCTTAGTTCTGGCAGGCGACTACCAGTGTTCTATGTTGTGAGTTTGTTCTATGACAGGTGACTGCCACTCGAACATTGGCATAAAAACTCTCAACAGGAAGATTTTTTAAACAAAGTTTTTGGACACAATTATTTTAAAAAAACTTGGAAACTATTTCAAGGAAACTTTGGGGGTAAGGAATTGCTTCTAAACTTCTATAAATAGCCCAAATCTTCAAAGGTTTGAGACATCAAGCAATTTTCAAACAATAAAAGTTCTCAAAGCCTCTCAAACTCTTTTGTGTTCAACTATTGAGTTTCTACTGATTCGAACTTCGAAGCAAAGCTTTCAAAGTCATAATCTTTCATATTTTGAAAGATATTTGGTGATTCATACTAAGCATTAAGCTTCAAATTCTTTTATATTTGAATTACTTTGAAGTATTATTGTGCTGAAATTGTACTAACGTGCTCTTTGAGAGAGTATACTTGTACGTAGATTTTATCTTGTGTTTCTTGTAGATTGACGATTCCAAGGGTTGTTTGGATCGTTGGCTAAGTAAGGGGATATTTCTTAGAGAGGCGGGCTCTAGCCTATGTAAGGAGTGACTGAACAAGGGGATATTGTTTGGAGAAGGCGGGCTCTAGCCTTAACCAAGGAGTGTTGTAATCGGTATTGTTCCACCCATCAACGGAACAGGTTTAGTGAATCCTTTGGTGGTTTTGCCAAAGGCGAGGACGTAGGCTATGTTGAAGCCGAACCTCGTAAAAATCCCCGTCTCACTCTCTCTTTCCCTATTCTTTATTTTTAGTTCATATACAACTGCGTGGATGTTTTAAATATCTAAATTACACATACTACGCATATTTGGAAATCAAGTAAACTTAAAGTCCAATTTTGATTTGGGTTGCAGAAACCGAAAGAGAGTACGTTGGTTACACCATATCTTGTAGAAACCATATGGGAGTACGTTACTTGGTTAACATCCCAAAGATAAATTTACTAAGAGTTTATTTGAGTTCTAAATAACTGGAAAGAGTAATTGGATTGATTTATACAGGGCTTTACATAAGCAAGCATAAATTCTCATTCACTACAGGGCTTGGTTCATATTTGGCTAATATCAACAAACAACCATTTTGAGTTTTTATATTACATAAGTGTTGTGTATTCGCTTGGTTGTTTGCTTTCTAATTATAGTTGATTGGTTTGGTTGAATGATTAAATGCTTGTATGGTTAAGGATTAAATAAAGAAACTAAGTTCTTGAGTGCTTAACAAATTAAACAAACAAGTCACAAATTGGTTAAAAGAAATAAAATAAGTTTAAGAATTCTAAAAAGGAATTAAAAGAAATTTTTTTTAAAAGCCAATTCACCCCCCCCCCACTTGGGAAGCTATTCCTAATTTCAATTGGTATCAGAGTGGGTTATAGTAATTCTAAACAAGTAACTATAGAAAGATCCTAATGGCTCACATGGGCGTAGCTCACTTTGGAGAGGGACAATCTTCAACTAGGCCTCCTATCTTTTGTGGTTTGAACTACACGTTTTGGAAAAAGAGAATGCAAATCTATCTCCAAACGATGAATTGGAAAGTATAGGAAGTTGTTATAGATGGAGATCAAATTCCCACTAAGATAGTAGATGGAAAACAAATCCCAAAAGAGAAGAAAGATATGACCGATCAAGATTATAAAATGCTCCAAACAAATTCAAGTGTTATAAATGCTTTATATTGTGCCTTGGATGCTAATGAATTTAATCAAGTAATGGCTTGCAAATCAGCTAAGGAAATATAGGATAAGCTAGAAGTTACTTATGAAGGAACAACGGATGTTGGGGATAATAGGGTAGGTATGCTCACAAGTGAGTATGAGACCTTTAAGATGAACCCGGATGAATCAATTATAAATATGTTGACTAGGTTCACTCACATAATCAATTCTCTAAATGCACTAGGAAAAACCTACACTACTTATGAAATGATAAGAAAAATTCTTAGAGGCCTTCCCTCCATGTGGGAACCAAAGGCTACTGCTATCACAAAAGGTAGAAATCAGAAAAACACATCCTTAGATGAGCTTATAGGTTCTCTTCTCACATACGAAATGACAATGAATGAAAAGAGCGGGAAAACCAAAGCCCAAGAAACAATAGCCTTTAAAGCCTCAAAAGAAAACTCTAGTAGTGAAGAGATGGATGAAGATGAAGCAGCATTTACATCTAAAAATCTAGCAAAAATTCTAAGAAGAAAAAATAAATTCAAAAGAAAATCCAAATCTGAATCAGATGAAGAAGAAGAAGAAGTTAGCAAGAAATCAAAGAATAAAACTCCTACATGTTACTGATGCAACAACGCTGGACATATTAAATGAGAATGTCCACTACTAAAGAAAGAATCTAAGAAGAAAAAGAAAAAGACCATGAAAGCCACTACTTGGGATTGTTCAAGTAGTTCAGAAAACCAATCAAGTGACCAAGAGGTTGCTTATACGTGTTTTATGGTATGGGATAAAGAAGAAAGTTCCTTAACTAAATCTTCAAATAATTCATGTAGTGATGAATCAAGGGATGAGGGTATGCCATCTTATGAAGAATTTCAAAATGATTTATTCAAAGTTCATAAGATGCTAATTAAAGTAACTAAACAAAATACTTCATTGAAAAATATGAATGAAGGAATAATGAAAGAGTTAGAATCCCTTAAGGTTGCAGAAAGAGAAAAGGAGTCTAGAATCAAGAAAATGGAAAGTAAGAATGAAATTTTGACAAAGGAGTTAGAAGCTAAAAATCTTGCTGAAGAAGAGAAAGACTTGAAAATCAAAGAATTAGAAAGCAAGAATGACAAGATGATGGAAGACCTTCGATCCCTATCCTTTATAGAATATAAGAAAGATATTTATATTTCTGAATTAGAGGATAAGATAAGAAAACTATCTCTAGAATTAGAAAAATCATTAAAGGAGGTTGATAACAAGAAAGAGATAGAATTAAATGATCTTAAAAATAAGATTAAAGATAAAGAAAAAATCATTTATAACTTTACAAAAGGAAAAACAAACTTTGACAAAATGGTAGGCTCCCAAAAAATGTCTCTAAAAAAATAAGGCATTGGATTTAATGGAATTGAAAATAAAAAGAAAAAGAATCTTTACATGGGTTATTTCTCAAGAGCCTCCAAAGATAATTCAAGCACATCCTTTAATACTTGCACCAACACCATATGCTATCAATGTAAGAAAAAGGGGCATATAAAGTTTGAATGTCCATTTAAGAGAAAGGGTGTGAAAATTAAACAAGTATGGAGAATTAAGGAATCATCCCTTGTTAAACCAACCGGAACCAAGATGAAAGACTAGTTTATAAGTGAAAAACTCCATGGATTAAGTCATTCCCCTTTAAAAATTGAGAAAGTAACTTAATTCATGATCAACAATCGAACTAGCTGAAATAGCAAAACTTAAAGATGAGTTTAAAGAGCTTATTCAAAATGGTATTGTTGGCAAACATCATAGGATGATTTTTACAAGGCTTAACTTAAGAAAATATTATTGAGCTTATTACATAAGTACCTTGATTAAGAAAAAGATATTTGAGAATGAAAGACTATATGCTACATGCTTACATGTCTATATAATATGTTATATGCTACATGTGTATGACTTGACTTATATTGGAAATTTATAGCTCACTATGTTGAATATTTGAGCATAAGATTATTGAGCATAAGCATGAATTCTGATATGAGATTAATTCTTGATCATGTATGCTATTGATGAATTACATGGATAGAATTACTGCTTTTATATTGATATCCATGAGCTATAAGAGATATAATGGTTATATTGGTATCTATGAGCTGTGTATAATGTGCAAATGACTTTGGTTCTATAAAGTCTTTGGTATCCATCAATATTTTTGGTGTCACATTTAAAAATTTTAATTGGTATCACAATTTTAAAAAGCTCACTTGGTATCAAAATCTAAAAGATCAATTTTTTTTTTTTTGGCATGACAAGTATGATTATATCTATGAGCATGGTATAACATTGATGATATGAGCATAATATTGATATTTGATACATAATGTGAATCAATGTTTTGAAACATGGGATGATGAATGCAAAACTGAATGTGTTAAATTCAAGGGGAGTGTTATGTCATATTACTTATATTATGATTGTTTCCCTATCAATCACTTCAAAGAATTTTCAATTGGTTTCATGAATTAAATTTTCAATTGGTATCAATTCTCAATTGGTATTATGAATTTTAAATAGATATCATGACTTCAATTTTAAATCGGTATCATAAAATCAACTATTGATATCTTGAGTAATATCAAAGAAGGAAAAAGTTGTTAAGTAAGATATGGTTGTAATAACACACTACACATGCTATATTGAAAAATAATATATTGAGTGTGTACATATGTTTGATATGCTCAACATATGATTTTACTTGAACTTAATCATTTTTTTTTTCTTTTTGATCGTTGTCAAAAGGGGGAGAAGTTTTAAAGTAAAAATTGAGCATAGTATTGCAAATTGCAAAAACTGAGCATGAACAAAATATATATCAAAAGGAGAAGTATTTGATAGTGATGAGCATGATTGTAAAAGAGGTTTTGAAATTGATATTGATCTTGCAAATATTGTTAAGATGATGCTTATTGAAAGGGGGAGTCTTTTTAAGACTCACTCCAATTTTTACGTCTTGTTTGTCATCATAAAAAAGGGGGAGATTGTTGGCCTTACAAGGCTTAATATCTTGTTTTGATGGGAAAAAATAAGTAGAACTTAACATGCTTTGTTTAAGTGATGTATTTTCAGGACTCAATGATTAATGCAAGGTTAAAGAATTCATGAAAGCTTATATTTCAAAGAAGGATGATTTATATCAAGCTTGAAGCGTGGATTCAAAAATGAATTTAATGATAAAGTTTAAAGGAAGTGACAAAGCTCAAGAGGATGATAAAGTTTATGGATTAAAAAGAGATCTTGAAGAGCATGAGGATTAAAGACAACTTGCTGAAAGCTCAAAGAAAAGATTGAAAACTCAAAGATGATGGAAGGACAAGATTGAAGATCAAAGGATTATGTTTCTAAGGATGTTCTAAATGTAAGTACTTCAAGTTAATTTCAAGTATAAATTGATTTGAAGCTCTCAAGATATTCAGAAATATATTTTTTATACTCTAAAGAATACTTTGATAATCAATGAAAAGAAAGGGTTTTTGAAAAAGAAAATCTTTGAAAAAATAGAAAGGTCAGGCGACTGTGCTATTGTGGCAGGCGACTGCCAAATTAAGTAAAGGAATTTTCAAAGAGACAGTAGCAAGACAGGCGATTGCCTAAACATGCCAGGCGCCTGAGTGGACATGTCAGGCGACTGCCAGTGTTATGTGTTGTGAGTTTGTTCTATGACCGGCGTCTGCCAAGTCGTGGCAGGCAACTGTCACTCGAACGTTGGTTTAAAAACTCTCAATGGGAATATTTTTTGAACAAAATTTTTGGACACAATTATTTTAAAAAAATTGGAAACTATTTCAAGGAAACTTTGGGGGTAAGGAATTGCTTCTAAACATCTATAAATAGCCCCAATCTTAAAAGGTTTGAGACATCAAGCAATTTTCAAGCAATAAAAGTTCTCAAAGGCTCTCAAACTCTCTTGTGTTCAACTATTGAGTTGCTACTAATTCAAACTTCGAAGCAAAGCTTTCAAAGTCAGAATCTTTCATATTTTGAAAGATATTTGGTGATCATACTAAGTATTGAGCTTCAAATTATTTTATATTTGAATTACTTTGAAGTATTATTGTGCTGAAATTGTACTAACTTGCTCTTTGAGAGAGTATATTTGTATGCAGATTTTATCTTTTGTTTCTTATAGATTGACGATTCCAAGGGTTGTTTGGATCGTTGGCTAAGCAAGGGGATATTGCTTAGAGAGTCGGGCTCTAGTCTATGTAAGGAGTTACTGAACGAGGGGATATCGTTTGGAGAAGGCGGACTCTAGCCTTAACCAAGGAGTGTTGTAATCAGTATTGTTCCACCCGTCAATGGAACAAGTTTAGTGAATCCTTTGGTGGTTTTGCCAAAGGCGAGGACATAGGCTGTGTTGAAGCCGAACCTCGTAAAAATCCTCGTCTCACTCTCTCTTTCCTTATTCTTTATTCTCAATTCATATACAACGGCGTGGATGTTTTAAATATCTAAATTATACATACTACGTATATTTGGAAATCAAGTAAACTTAAAGTCCAATTTTGATTTGGGTTGCGGAAATCGAAAGGGAGTACGTTGGTTACACCATATCTTGCGTAAACCATATGGCAGTACGTTATTTGGTTAACTTCCCAAAGATAAATTTACCAAGAGTTTATTTGAGTTCTAAATAATTGGAAAGAGTAATTGGATTCATTTATACAGGGCTTTACATCAGCAAGCATAAATTCTCATTCACTACAGGGCTTGGTTCAAATTTGGCTAATATCAACAAACAACCATTTTGAGATTTTATATTACATAAGTGATGTGTATTGGCTTGGTTGTTTGCTTTCTAATTATAGTTGATTGGTTTGGTTGAATGATTGGATGTTTGTATGGTTAAGAATTAAATAAAGAAACTAAGTTCTTGAGTGCTTAACAAATTAAACAATAAAGTCACAAATTGGTTAAAAGAAATAAAATAAGTTTAAGAATTCTAAAAAGGAATTAAAAGAATTTTTTTTTAAAAGCCAATTCACCCCACTCTTGGAAAGCTATTCCTAATTTTAGAATTAATTAACTAAGAACCATGAATCAAATTTCACACTCAGTACTCACTCAATTGTTCTCATCATTCAGAGGTTCTCAAGCTCACATATTGTACATGAATTCAACTGAGTTTTTGTCGATCTTCTTCCACCGAAATTGTGTTATAAATTCTAAATCTTTCAATCATTGAAAGAATTAATCGGTGATATACATCATTGAGCTTCAAGTTAAATTTCATATTGTAATTTACTTTGAAGTATATAGTTCTGAATTGTTGTACTAAACAGCTCTAGCTGGAGAAAATTCTTTATACACAAATATTTGATTTGTATCTTGTAGATTGACGATTCTAAGGGTTGTTTGGATCGTTCTCTAAGCAAGGGAATATTGATTAGAGAGGTAGACTCTAGCCTACTTGAAGGAGTAACCGAACGAGGGTACATCGTTTGGAGAGGCGGGCTCTAGCCTACTGAAGGAGTGTGTAATTGGTATTGTTCCACCCGGCAAAGGAACTGGATTTAGAAATCCTTTGGTGGCTTGCCAAAGGCGAGGACATAGGTTGGGTGTAAGCCGAACCTCATAAAAATCCCGGTCTCACTCTCTCTTTCCCTTACTCTTTATTTTCAACATATTTATATTGCGTGGATGGTTTAATTAGTAATCCTACAAACTATGTAATTTAGAAGTTAAATAAACTCAAGGTTCAATTTTGATTTGGGATTGCGGAAACCAAAAAGGATTACGTTGGTTGATCAAACTTTTGCGGAAACCTTAAAAGGAAGTACGTTGGTTGGTTAGTACCCAAAGAAAAATTAACCAAGTGGTTATTTAAATTTTGAGTTGTTTGGGATTTGATTTTTGGATTGCATTGAAGAAACCATTTCATATATACAGGGTGTGATTCAAATTTATATACCCAGGGCTGACAACAAAAGCTGAAAGTTGAAACTAATATGTTGATTAAATTGTGGTTGAATGGTTTAGAGTTTGATATTGATTGGAATGTTTTTATATTTCAAAGAGTGCTGAATCTTGCAAGCTTGCATCAATCTAAATAGTGTTGCAGTTAACTTATACTTGGAAAATCAATTGGTTGTTTGATTGAACCTTGTTTTGGTCATTTGTGTTGTAGTTGTGGAATGAATATTGTTTTTAAATATATATTGTGTATTTGATAAAACAAAAAGAAAACAAAAATTCATTAAAAAGGCTTAAAAGAGGTTAAGGATTCTTGAAGAGAATTAAAATAAATTTTAAAACCCAATTCAACCCCCCCTCTTGGAACTACACCTTGCTTTTCAATTTGTATCAGAGTGGGGTTATAGCAAATCTTAATTAGTAGTTATAAAAAGATCCTAATGGCTCACTTAGGCATAGCTCCCTTTGGAGAGGGACAATCTTCAACTAGGCCACCATTCTTTTGTAAATACCACTATACCTTTTGGAAAAAGAGAATGCAAATATATCTCCAATACATGGATTAGCAAGCTTGGAAAGTAGTTATGGATGGAGACCTAATTCCCACTAAGATAGTAGATGGAAAACAAATTCCTAAAGAGAAAAAGAATATGACCGATATAGACTATAAGATGCTGCAAGTAAATTCTAATGCCATGAATGCCTTATATTGTGCTTTAGATGCCAATGAATATAATAGAGTAATGGCTTGCAAATCAACTACGGAAATATGAAACAAGCTAGAAGTTACTTATGAAGGCACTATAGATGTTAGGGATAATAAGATTGATATGCTTACAAGTGAATATGAAGCTTTTAAGAAGAAAAACAAAAAGGCCATGAAAACCACTACTTGGGACAACATAAGTACAAGTAGTTCGGAATATGAATCAAGTGACCAGGGGGTTGCTTATACTTGCTTTATGGTTTGGGACAATGAGGAAAGCTCCTCATTTAAATCTTCAAATAATTCTTGTAGTGATGAATCCAATGATGAGTGTATGTCATCTTATGAAGAACTTCAAAATGACTTATTCAAAGTACAGAAAATACTAATCAAAGTAACCAAACAAAGCACATCGTTGAAAAACAAGAATGAAGGTATAATAAAAGAGTCAGAATCCCTTAGAACTGCTAAAAGAGAAAAGGATTCAAGACTCAAGAAAATAGAAAGTAAGAATGAAGCTATGACAAGGGAGTTAGAATACAAAAATCTCGCTGAAAAAGAAAAAAAGAATTGAAAATTAAAGAATTAGAATGCAAGAATGAAAAAATGATAGAAGACCTTCGGTATATGAGAAAGATATATATATATATATATATATATTTCTGAATTAGAGGATAAAATAAGAAAATTATCTCTAGAATTAAAGAAATCACAAAAGAAGGTTGATAACAAGAAAGACATTGAAATAAATGATCTCAAAAATCAAGTTGAAGATAAAGAAAAGATCATTTATAACTTTACAAAAGGAAAGGCACACTTTGACAAAATGATAAGCTCACAAAGAATCTCTCTAAATAAAGAAGGCATTGGTTTTAATGGAATTGAAAATAAAAAGAAAAAGAATCTTTACATGGGTTATTTTTCGAAAACTCCCAAAGATTATACTAGCACATCCTCTAATGCCTACACTAACACCATATGCTATCAATGCAAGAAAAAGAGGCATATAAAGTTTGAATGTCCATTTAAGAGAAATGGTGTAAAAACAAAACAAGTATGGAGAGTAAAAGAAACATCCTTTATTAAACCAACCGGACTCAAGAAAGTTTGGGTACCAAAATGAAAGACTAGTTCATAAATGAAAAACTCCATGGTTTAAGTCATTCCCCTTTAAAAATTGAGAAAGTAACTTAATTCATGATCAACAAATGAACTAGTTGAATAAAAAAAACTTAAAGATGAGTTTAAGAGCTTATAATAACAAATTCAAAATGGCATTGTTGGCAAACATCATAGGATGATTTTTACAAGGCTTAACTTGAGAAAAATATTAAGAAAATATCAAATTGAGCTTATCACATAAGTACCTTGATTAAGAAAAAGATATTTGAGAATGAAAGTCTATATGCTACATGCTTACATGCCTATATGATATGCTATATGCTTCATATGTATGATTTGACTTGACTTGACTTATATTGATAATTTATGACTCACTATGTTGAAAATTTGAGCATGAGATTATTGAGCATAAGCATGAATTTTGATATGAGATTAATTATTGACCACGCATGCCATTGATGAATCACATGGATAAACTTATTGTTCTTTATATTGATATCTATGACATGTGAAAGATATAATAGTTATATTGGTATCCATGAGCTATGCATGATGTGATAATGACTTTGGTATCTATAAAATACTTCCGTATCCATGAATATTTTAATTGATATCAAAATTTAAAAGCTCACTTGGTATCATAATCTAAAAGTTCAATTGGTTTTTGAGCTTGACAAAGTATGATTATATCTATGACCATAGTATGACATTGATGATATTAGCATGATATTGATATTTGATACATGATGTGAATCAATGTTTTGAAACATGGGATGATAAAAACATAATTGGTAACAAAACTGAATGTATTGAATTCAGGGGGGGATGTTATGACTTATTGCTTATATTATGATTATTTCCCTATGAATCAATTGATATCGTGAATAAAATTTTAATAGGTATCATAAAATCAACAATTGGTATGTTGAATAAAAAGGAAAAAAAGATGTTAGTAATGATATGACAATTAAAACACACTACACATGATATATTGAAAAATAATAAATTGAGTGTGTACATATGTTTGATATGCATGTTTGATGATATGCTCAAAGTGTGATGTCATTTGAAATGAATCAATTTTTTTTCCTTTTTGATTGATGTCAAAATGAGAAGAAGTTTTAAGCAAAAATTGAGCATGAACATAATATATATCGAAAGGAGGAGAAGTATTTGATATTGATTGACAAACTTGAACTTGAATGAAGTGATGAGCATGATTATAAAATAAAGTGGTGAGCATGACTGTAAAATAAAGTGATGAGCATAATTGTAAAATGAAGTGATGAGCATGATTGTAAAGTGAAGTGTTGAGCATGATTGATCATGCGAATATTGTTAAGATGATGCTTATTAAAAAGGGGAGTATTTTTAAGGCTCACTCCAATTTTTGCTTCTTGTTTGTCATCATAAAAAAGGGGGAGTTTGTTGGCCTTACAAGACTTAATATCCTGTTTTGATGCTAACAAACAAGTAGAACTTAACATGCTTTGTTTAATTGATGTATTTTAAGGAGTTAATGATGAATGCAAGCTTAAAGAATTCATGAAAGCTTATATTTCAAAAAAGGATGATGAATATGAAGCTTAAAGCATGGATTCAAAAATGGATTTAAAGATAAGTCTTGAAAATCATGAGAGCATGAGGATTAAAGAGAACTTGATGAAATCTCAAAGAAAGATGAAACAAGTAGAAAGACCTCAAGGAATTCAAGAATTGAAAATTTGAAAGAGTCTAAAGGAAATTTCATGTAAGTACTTCAAAGAATTTCAATATGGATGCATGAAACTCTTAGGTTAATTTATTTTACCTAGATACCTTTTAACATACTTGGAAAAAATTTTTATAAGATTAAAAATTGTTTCAAAAAGGTTAGAATCATTTTTGGAATGAAAAGCACCAAAAAGAGGATTTCTCAATTGTTGTCAATTTTTCTACATCCACATTGATGTACATTTTTCTCCATCAAAAAATATTTATTTTAAAATACGTTCAACATCAAAGTTTTAGTATTTTCTCTTATATTTCTGTTGACACCAAGAACGTCAAATTTGGAGTCACACAGAAAATGTTATGACCAAAATACTGAAGGTGCTTCAAGTTGATAGCATGACAAACGACTATCAAGGACTTGACAGACGACTGTCTATGCATTTTGAGATGCCTGTCCGTGTTCAGACAGGTGACTACCACCTTGCTGTCCCTTTAATTTAACTAGATAGCCGACTGCCAAAAATGGACAGTCAACTGTCACGCGGTTGTTTTGAAATTTTCATAACGGTTAAATTTTTTAAATGACGTTGCTTGAGGCTCAAACTTTGTGAAAACTTGGGGAATACTCCAAGTCACATGGGGAAAAAGTTAAATACTTGTCTACATCTATAAATAAGCCTCAAAGATCATTGAATTAGTTAACTAAGAACCAAGAATCAAATTCAGCACTTAATACTCACTCAATTGTTCTCATCAAAGGCTCTCAAGCTCACATATTGTGCACAAATTCAACTGAATTTTTGCTGATCTTCTTCCACCAAAATTGTGCTACAAATTTTAAATCTTTCAACCATTGAAAGAATTAATCAGTGATATATTTCATTGAGCTTCAAGTTAAATTCCATATTGTTATTTACTTTGAAGTATATAGTTCTGAATTGTTGTACTAATCAGCTATTGTAAGAGCAAATTTTTTGTACCCAAATATTTGATTTGTATCTTGTAGATTGACGATTCCAAGGGTTTTTTGGATCGTTGGCTAAGCAAGGGGATATTGCTTAAAGAGGCAGGCTCTCGCCTACTGAAGGAGTGTGTAAACGGTATTGTTCCGCCCAGCAAAGGAACTGAATTTAGTAATCCTTTGGTGGTTTGCCAAAGGCAAGAACGTAGGCTGGGTATAAGTCGAACCTTGTAAAAATCCCGATCTCACTCTCTCTTTCCCGTACTATTTATTTTCAGCATATTTATATTATGTGGATGGTTTAATTGGTAATCATACAAACTATGTAATTTAGAAGTTAAATAAACTCAAGCTTCAATTTTGATTTGGGATTGCGGAAACTGAAAGGGAGTACGTTGGTTGATCAAACTTTTGCAGAAACCTCAAAAGGAAGTACATTGGTTGGTTAACACCCAAAGAAAAATTAACCAAGAGGTTATTTAAATTCTGAGTTGTTTGGAATTTGAGTTTTGGATTGCATTGAAGAAACCATTTCATATATACAGGCCTTGATTCAAATTTATATACCGATGGCTAACTACAAAATTGAAATTTGAAACTAATATATTGATTAAATTGTGGTTGAATGGTTTAAAGATTGACATTGATTGGAATGTGTTTATATTTCAAAGAGTGCTAAATCTTGCAAGCTTTCATCAATCTAAATAGTGCTACATTTAACTTATACTTAGAAAATCAATTGGTTGTTTGATTGAACCTTGTTTTGGTCATTTGTGTTGTAGCTGTGGATTGAATTTTGTTTTTAAATATTTATTATGTATTTGATAAAACAACAAAAAAACAAGAATTTATTAAAAAGGCTTAAAAGAGGTTAAGGATTCTTGATGAGAACTAAAAGAAATTTTAAAACCCAATTCACCCCCCCCTTCTTGGGACTACACCTTGCTTTTCAAAGCAGAACAAAAAGATTGTACCTCGTGGTCATCTTGAGCCATCAGACATAAATTCGCAATCTCATCATCACTGGATTCAGATTCTGAACTATTGGTACTTTGAGTGTCCCAGCCCACCTTTAGAGCCTTCTTATTCTTCTTCTTCTTCTTCTTAGACACTTTCTTCCATTGGGGACAATCTGGCTTGATATGTCCAAATTCTCTACAGTTATAACACATGGGAGGATCATCCTTTTGCTTCCTTCTGCTTGACGCTCCCTTTTCTGTTTCTGAGCCCTTTAATTTTCTAGTATATTTCTTGTTCTTTCTTATGAATTCTCCAAATTTCTTAGTGATAAATGTCATGTTTTCATCCGATTCTGAATCACTTCCCTGACTGGAGTAGTGAGATGATGCCTTACGTGTTGTAGCTTTCTTTGTTTTAATTTGCTTATTTTTCCTCTCATTTATTGCAAGCTTATAGGTGATGAGCGATCCAATTAGTTCATCAACAGACATCTCCTTCAGATTTCTCCCTTCTACTATTGCAGTATCTTTAGCTTCCCAAACTAGAGGTAGTCCCCTAAGTATTTTCCTGATCAACTTATAAGTAGGGTAAGATTTACCATGAGCATTTAAAGAATTCATGATGTGTGTGAATCTAGTGTACATGGATTGAATAGATTCATCAGTAGTCATTTTAAATGGCTCATATTCACTAGTAAGCATGTATATCCTACTATCTTTTACTTCCTTAGTATCTTCTTATATAACTTCTAATTTTTCCCAAATCTTTTTAGCAGTGTTGGCCATCACCCTATTAAACTCATTTACATCTAATGCACATAATAGCAAGTTCATTGTAGTAGCATTTATTTGCAAATATTTCCAATCCACATTTAAAAGATATATACTCATTCTTCTTTTCCAATAGGTGTAATTTACACCGCTGAAAATTGGTGGTCTAGTGGACGAATGTCCCTCACCGAATGGAGTTACATCGATGTGTGTCATGTGATCTTTTTCAAAATGACCAGTTAAGTTTATGTAAACCTACTCTAATACCACTTGTTGGGACCGAAGGAGCCTATGGGTGGGTTTGATACACATGGGTGAACACCAACTTGACCCAAAAGCTTAAGACTATTGGGTCTTGGGCCTAATCATGTATATAAGCACCCATCATCCACTCTAATTTTCCAATGTGGGATAAGCTCACAAGTGGAATTATTAATAATTGAGGTACGCCTTGTGCTAATTGACCTAATTGTATTAGGTGCCGCTCCACCCATTAAGTGAGCCTTAGTAGAATCCTCAGGCTTGCGAGCTAGAGGCGGGGACGTAGGCAGTATTGACCGAACCCCGATAACATATCGTGTGTGCATTTTATTTTTCCATAATTTATTTATTGCATGTGTATGTTTTATTGTGAATGTCACGCATGATTTAATTTCCACACGTTTTATTTATTTGCACATTTGAAATTGTATAGACAGATCCTAGGTTGCGAATATACTGCTGTTAGATTAACTAAACCTAGGAATAAATTTTAAAATTCCAATTCACCCCCCCCTTCTTGGGAATACACCAATTCCAACAATTGGTATCAGAGCCTTGTCGCACTGACTAAAATTTTTTTTGCCAAAATATCAAAATGGCTCAAATTGGTGTATCTTCATTCGGAGAGGGACAGTCTCCTTCTAGCCCTCCATTATTTTATGGTGTTGATTACGTCGCCTGGAAAATAAGAATGAGCATAATTATAAAATCTGTGAACTGGAGGGCCTGACAAGTGATTGATAAAGGAATTTGTATGCCAGTAGAAAATGATAATAGTTTAATGCATGCAAATTCACTCGCCTTGGATTTACTATATTGCACTTTAGATTCTAACATTTTTATTGAGATTATGGCATGTAAGAGTGCGAAAGATATATGAGATGAGCTAAAAAGGAAATATGGAGAGTCCTAGGAAAAGGTGACCACCACTTCAGGAGTGTCAAGTTCAAATGATTTGAAAATGGTACATCTTAGGGGTAGTTGTAACGACCTGCTTAACTTATCATATAATAAAACATAATAAATAAGATAGTCAACCCGAACCCGTGGGTAGCGAGGACACCCATCATACATAGCGGAACCTAGGCAGCAATAAATGTGAATCACAAACACATAGCCACAAAATACATAATACCAGAGTCGAGTATATCTCAAAATATTGTGTTTATATATAATCTCCCAAAAGTACAAAACATTCCTAATATTTCACATCAAAATCCTTTGATCTTAGCCCAAACTTACCCTCCTAGAAGGGTAGTACAACCGACTCAATGGTGGTCACGCTCTGCCTATCTTTCTGGGTTTCCTGAAAATCATTTAATGTTCAGGGGTGAGACACTTCTCAGTAAGGGAAAATAAACTAAATACAGTTATGTGGCAATATGAATATTTAGTGCTACAATACATATATAGTCCATTTCATAAGCTGAAAAATATTCATCATAATATACTGAATAATTGTATACTTTCATAGTTTCTAATAATTCATATTGATCATGAAATATCTGATATAACTGTAATACTAAAAATCTACCCACGATGTATAGCTAGCTGATGTCATGTATTACCTCCCATGATGGGTTGGGCAGCCCAAAGGCGGGACCCGACAATGGCTGGCTGACCACTACCGAGTCAGAAAATGTCTGTAAGTACAATAGGCCCGCCACGACCTAGTTCAGACTGCTAGGTGGACATCTACAACTCTACACTGAAAGCCACATCGACTATCCATCTCCCATCCCCTTGTGCGGTGGTTACCACAAGTCTGAACATAGATATCTTATCTATATAATTACGCTACCGTGCTTTTGAAATTGAACTAAACTAACATCCGGGTTTTGATAACATATAGTACATGATAATATAGCATTTAACATAAATGGATTGATGGCATTTCTATACTTTCATAAATACGACCTTACACCGAACATTTCGTAAATACGGCCTTGCGCCGAAAACATTTAACACACATGGCCTTGCGCTGGCTGTCAATCACGGCCTTGCGCCAAAAATCTCATACATATCATTTTGAGTAAATAAGTCATCTATAATGTATTTCAAAATCATCATATACTGCATTATTTCATAATTCCTAAAAACATGCTTATTCGTAAAATTTGTCATAATATAATATATATCATGTAAAACAATATTCATGCCACACAATGCTGAATAAAATCATACATTTCATTCTAAAATCATAGTACCTATATAACAGCAGTATTTTCCCCAAATATGCATTTACTCAATAATATTCAGATATAATACATGTTTTCCTGAAAATTAATTTGCTGATAAATAATAGTAATTTGCGTGGAAAATAACTGCTTTAGATTATTCCTTTACCTGACACTAAAAAGAAACCCCTTAAAATACCAGTCCTACACTCCCAGGGTTCCCCGTTCAACTTTCTGAAAACAATTTAACAATAACTCTCAGAACTAAACTTCAATATTTTTCCGTGAATATCAATTCTTATAACTACGGCAAAACCAAGTTCTAAATATTTAGCCTTACCTTGAATCAGGGATGAATTCCAACTCACTCCCACCAATGATCTGCTTTGGCAGATTTGGAGAAAACTTCCCCAGGAGCATCGTGGTGGCCTCAAATCATCGATCTAACAAACAATGGAGCCGAAATCGAAAAGAGAGGAGAGAGAAACTGTAATGAGAGAGAGAGGGAGTGATTTTTTGATTTTTTTACGTTTAAATCTGAGTTTTAGGCTATTTATACAAGGGGCTTCATCGATGAACTACGTCACCTCGTCAACGAGGTCAAGAGGAAATTCTTCGACGAATTCTCCCCTTTGTTGACGAAATTCAAAGGCCCAAATATCTTCTCGATATCCTCTCATCGACGAAACACACCTTCGTCGATGAAGGTTGCTGACTCCTTCTATTCTATTTCCATTTTCCTCTCTCTTTAATATTTAAATATCATTATTCTATGGGTCATTACATTCTCCCCTCCTTATAAAATTTCGTCCTCAAAATTTACTATTCATATAATTCATCATCTCTTAAGGCAGAATGGTCTACTTATTTTATTACTTACCATCACTTATGGCGGAGAAATATCGTAGTTACATTCCAAGTCCTGGGAGATTACATAAATGAAATAAAAATTCCCCCAAGACTAAAATACCACTCACTAACTAAAATATTACATGTACCTACAAAAGAAATACTACATATTTACTTACATTTCCTAATTACACCTAAACTTCTTGGAACAATTGCGGGTACTTCTGTCTGATCTGTTCCTCGAGCTCCCAAGAAGCCTCTTCCATTGCATGATTCGTCCACACAAATTTTACCAGAGGAATCTTTTTATTACGTAGTTCCTATTCTCTTCTATCCAGTATCTACACTAGCACCTCCTCATAGGCTAGCGAGTCACTGAGCTCTAACTCACCATAACTGATAATATGAGAAGGGTCTATGACGTATTTCCTCAGCATAGAAACATGGAATATGTTGTGCATCTTGGATAATGCAGGTGGTAAAGCTAACTTGTAGGCAACCGGCCCCACTTTCTCTAAAATCTCAAACGGACCAATAAACCTAGGGCTAAGTTTACCCATTCTTCCAAACCTTATAACCCCTTTTAATGGAGCTATCTTCAAAAATACATGATCACCAACATCGAATTCCAAATTCCTGCGATAATTATCGACATAACTCCTCTGTCAGCTCTGAGCTGCATTGATTCTATCTCTGATGAGTTGAACCTTATCGCACGCCAGCTGCACAAGCTCTGGTCCTACAACTCGCCGCTTACCCATCTCGTCCCAATACAAAGGAGATCGACATCTCCTACCATATAAAGCCTCAAACAGTGTCATACCAATGCTGGACTGATAATTGTTATTATATACAAACTTTACCAGTGACATAAACTGAGTCCAACTACCCCCAAAATCTAATACGCATGCCCAGTGCATATATTCTAGTATCCTCAGTCTGCCCATCTGACTAAGGATGGAATGTCGTGCTAAACAATAACTAAGACCCTAAAGCTTCCTGCAAGCTTTTCTAGAACCATGACGTGAAATGTGGGTCTCAATCTGACACTATGGACATAGGCACTCCATGAAAACGAACTATCTCCTAGACATAAATCTCCGCCAAATGGCTAAGGGAATAGCTGATCTTGATAGGGAGGAAATGGGCGGTCTTAGTCAATCGGTCTACTATCACCCAAATCGCATTTTGGTCATGCCATGTCGACGGCAGCCTTGAGAAAAAATCCATGGAAATATGATCCCACTTCCATCTGGGATAAATAGCGGCTGCAATTGACTCGCTGGCCTCTAGTGCTCAGCTTTTACCTGCTGGCATGTCAAACACTAGGCTACATACTCGGCAATTTCCTTCTTCATACCACTCCACCAGTAAAACTCTCGTAGATCCCTGCACATTTTTGTACTGTCAGGATGAACTGTATACAAGGATCTGTGAGTCTTATCCAAAATATTCTTCCCGATCCTAGCATCAGCAAGAACACATAGTCTAGAACGGAACCGTAAAGTCTTGTCATTTGAAATGCAGAACTCTTCTCCCTGACCAACCTGCACTATATCTATCACCTCTACTAATTCTATATCTTCCTTCTGAGCGGCTTTAATTCTTTCGTGCAGAGTAGGTTGTACCACTAGGCTGGCAATACATACTAATGGATTACTCTCGATCAATTCAATGTCGATTCTCTCCAGATCCATCATAATCGGATGCTGGATCTCCATAGCTGCTAACATTGGTCTCACTAACTTCTCGCTCAACACATTAGCTACCACATTTGCTTTCCCTGGGTGGCAACTGATAGTACAATCAAAATCTTTAATTAATTTTAACCACCTTCTCTTTCTTATATTCAATTCCTTCTGAGTAAAGAAATACTTTTAAGCTCTTGTGGTCAGAGAAAATCTCACACAGCTCACCGTACAGGTAATGCCTCCAAATTTTCAATGCGTGTACTACCATAGCCAATTCAAGATCATGGGTAGGGTAGTTCTTTTCATATTATTTCAACTGTCAGGACGCATACGCCACTACCCTACCATGCTGCATCAATACACAGCCAAGTCCCTTCAAGGATGCATCACTGTGAATGATGTAACCCTCACCCCCTGACGGAATGATCAGTACTAGTGTTATAACTAGCCTTTGATTTTATTCTTGAAAACTCTGCTCGCAGGTGTCATCCCATTCAAATATAGAATTTTTCTTAGTCAGTCGTGTCAACGACCCTGATAAAGTTGAGAATCTCTCAACAAAATGACGGTCGTAACCAGCTAACCCCAAAAAACTCCTGATCTCCTAGATGTTCCTTGGCCTAGCCCAATTCATTACCGCATCAATTTTACTAGGATCCACTGAAATTCCATCTCCCGAGATAACATGCCCCAAAAACACAACTTTCTTGAGCGAGAAGTTGCATTTATTGAACTTGGCATACAACTTCTTTTCTCTAAGCATCTGCAAAACCAGTCTCAAATGCATCTCATACTCCTTACAGCTCCTCGAATAGACCAGTACATCATCAATAAAAACCACAAAAAACTGATCTAAATATAGATAAAAAATCCTATTCATCATGCATAAATATCGTAGGCGCATTCATCAAACAAAATGGCATAACAAGGAATTCGTAATGCCCATACCTGGTACTGAAGGTCGTCTTCGATACATCTTCTGCTCTTACTTTTACCTAATGGTAGCCTGATCTAAGGTTGATATTAGAATATACCCGCATACCTTGGAGCTGATCAAACAAGTCATCGATACGGGGTAGAAGATACTTATTCTTGATGGTCACTTTATTAATCTCCCTGTAATCTATACACATCCTCATAGACCCATCCTTCTTCTTCACAAATAGTACTAGAGCTCCCCATGGAAATACACTAGGTCGTATAAAGCCCTTCTCAAGTAAATCCTACAACTGATCTTTCAATTCTGCCAACTCGACTGACGCCATTCAATATGGTGCTTTGGAGATCGGCGTTGTACCTGGGAGTAGATTTGTAGGAAAATCTACCTTACAATCAAGTGGCAAACCTGGTAATTCATCTGGAAATACATCTATAAATTATTTCACTACTGGTGTATTAATAAGCTTCATCTTATTCTCTGACATTTCCTTCACAAAAGCCACGAATCCCTAACAGTCACTCAAGAGCAGCCTCCTCGCTTGAACAACTGATACCATCTAAGGTAGAGACTGCATTCGTGACCCTAGAAATCTGAATTCTAGTCTTCCTGGAGGTATGAATATCATTTCTCTTGCACGACAGTCTATAATGGAAAAATTAGTTGCTAGCCAATTCATGTAAAAAATGATATCAAACCCGTGCATGTTCAGCACTACCAAATCAACAAATAGAATTATCCCTTAAATATCAACTGGACAACCCTGGAGCATCCTACTACACCTCACCGCTGACCTGGTTGGTGTAGCCACTAGTAATTCAACATCTAGTAACTGTGTTTCAGCCCCACACAATTTAACACACCCCATGGATACAAATGAGTGTGTGGCCCCTGAGTCAAATAGTGCAATAACTTTAAATGAAAACATATTAATCGTACCTGTCACCACGTTGCCGGCCGCCTCAGCATCACTCGGCATCAGAGCAAAAACCCTGGCTGGAGTCATATTCCTCTGCTAGACTCCACGTGGCACCTGATAACCTTCTCGAGCAGGCCTAGAAGCAGGAGTAGCACCAATCTGAGCCTGACAATCCCTCATCACATGCCCTGGCTCCCCACACCAGTAGCAAACACCTCACCTGGCATGACATTCCCCTAGGTGTCTCTTCCCGCAGGTCGGGAAAGTTGGAGATGGTTGCACACCCTAAAAATCATGATTCCCAGTCTCCTGCCTCTGGTCTCTATAATAGCCACCTTTTTTCCATGAACCATAACCAACTCTCTGTTGGGAACCAGAAGGTGCGGATCTCTTCTTTTGCCTCTACTCCTCAGCCCCTAATCGCTCTCCAATCTCTGCTATAATGGCCTTATCTACCAACTCAGCAAAATCTTGCAATTTCTATATCGACACCTGCTTGTATATTTCTCTCCTCAATCCTCTTTCAAATTTCCATACCTTCTTCACCTCATATGGAATAATGTACGGGACGAAGCGAGATAGTTTGATGAACCTCACCGTGTACTGCTGCACGGTCTGCTGTCCCTGTTTCAGATTCAAGAACTCCTCCATCTCAGCTTCCCTAAACGAGGCTAGAAAATACCGGTTGAAGAATGTCTCCTTAAACTACTCCCATGTCATCTCCACCGGTACTGTCCTCTACTGCTCGAAGAGTTTCACCGCCAACCACCATTTCTCGGCCTCTCTAGTTAGTCTATAGGTAGCAAATAGTACCCTCTGTCCCTTTGTACACTACAGCACAGCAAATACTTTCTCTATCTCCTGCACCCAATTTTCAATGACTGCAGGATCAGTTCCTCTTAAGAAATTAGGAAGATTCATCTTAATAAATTTCTTGATCGAGCTACCGTGGCCTACTGATGGACCACCCTATTCCCTCAAGCTCCTGGCAATTTCGGCCATGACTTGCTATGCTACGCTGCATAAGACTACATCTGAATCACCGCCCGCAGCACCTGAGGCTCTAGCACCCTCATTCCCACTGGCGTGGGCACTACTACCACTAGGGTCAATCCTGAAAAACAAATAAGTTAACTTAGAACCCTATTACCATAACATATCATACAACTAGCACTATATTCCTTAATTAATTCATCACTCCTGATCTTAATTCGAGGATCAATCCTATAACCTAGATACCAAACCCGAGGATAGTTTACCATGACTTTCTTGAAATCATCACTCTGGGAAAACCACACAAACCACCACGAAAGTCCTGCATCTAGACTACAAAACCAGACCTCAAATTACTTTATTCGATACTCTGGTATTATTACTACTGCATTCTAGGGTCTACAAAACCTAGCATCCTAGGCTCTGATACCAAACTGTAACGACCTGCTTAACTTATCATATAATAAAACATAAAAAATAAGATAGTCGACCCGATCCCATGGGTAGCGGGGACGCCCATCATACACAGCGGAACCTAGGCAGCAGTAAATGTGAATTACAAACACATAACCACAAAATACATAATACTAGAGTCGAGTATATCTTAAAATATTATGTTTATGTACAATCTCCCAAAAATACAAAAAATTCCAAGGATATCACATCAAAATCCCTTGATCCTAGCCCAAACTTACCCTCCTAGTAGGGTAGTACAACCAACTCAACGGTGGTGTCACGCTCCGTCGGTTTTTCTAGGGTTCCTGAAAATCATTTAATGTTCAGGGGTAAGACACTTCTTAGTAAAATAAAATAAACTAAACATAGCTGTGTGGCAACATGAATATTTAGTGCTATAATACATATACAGTACATTTCATAAGCTGAAAAACATTCATCTTAGCATACTGAATAATCGTATACTTTCATAGTTTCTAATAATTCATACTGATCATGAAATATCTGATATAATTGTAATACTGAAAATCTACTCAGGATGTATAGCTAGCTGATATCATGTATTACCCCCCCCCCCAATGACGGGTTATGCAGCCCGAAGGCTGGACTTGACAATGGCTAGCCCACCACTGCCAAATAAAAAAATATCTGTAAGTAAGATGGGCCTGCCACACCCTGGTTCAGATTCCCAGGTGGACGTCTACAACTCTACACTAAAAACCACATCGACTATCCATCTCCCAACCCCTTGTGGGGTGGTTAACACAAGTCTAAACATAGATATTTAATCTATATTGTTACAGTACCCTGCTCCTAAAACTGAACTAAACTAACATCTGGGTACCGATAACATATAGTACATGATAATATAGCATTTAACATAATTGGATTGATAGCATTTCTATACTTTTATAAATACAGTCTTGTGCCAAACATTTCGTAAATACGACCTTGCGCCGAACATTTCATATACATGGCCTTGCGCCAAAAAGATTTAACATACACGGCCTTGCGCCGGCTATCAATCATGGTTTTGCACCAAAAATTTCATGCATATCATTTTGAGTAAATAAGTCATCTATCATGTATTTCAAAATCATCATATACTATTATTTAATAATTCCTAAAAACATGCTTATGCATAAAATTTGCTATAGTATAATACATATCATGTAAAATAATATTCATGCCACACAATCCTGAATAAAATCATAAATTTCATTCTAAAATCATAGTTCCTGTATAACAACAGTATTTTCCCAAATATGCATTTACTCAATAATATTCAAATATAATACATGTTTTCCTGAAAATTAATTTGCTGATAAATAATAGTAATTTGCATGGAAAATAACTACTTTAGTTTATTCCCTTACCTGACACTGAAAAGAAACCCCCTAAAATACCGGTCCTGCAATCGCAGGGTTCCCTGTTCAACTCCCTGAAAACAATAACTCTCAGAACTAAACTTCAATATTTTCCGTGAATAACGTTTCTTATAACTACGGAAAAACCAAATTCTGAATATTTAGCCTTACCTTGAATCAGGGATGAATTCCAACTCACTCCCACCAACAATCTGTTCCGGCAGATTTGGAGAGAACTTCCCCAAGGGCATTGTGGTGGCCTTATATCGTCGATCTGGCAAAACTACGGAGTAGAAATCGAAGAGAGAGGAGTGAGAAACCGTAGGGAGAGAAAGAGGGAGTGATATTTCGATTTTTCTGCATTTAAATTCGAGTTTTAGGCCATTTATACAAGGGGCTTCATCGACAAGCCACGTCACCTTGTCGACGATGTCAAGAGGAAATTCGTTGACGAATTCTCCCCTTCGTTGATGAAATTTAGAGGTCCAAATATCCTCTTGGTATCCTCTCATTGACGAAACACACCTTCGTTGACGAAGGCTGTTGCCTCCTTCTGTTCTATTTCCATTTTTCTCTCTCTTCAATATTTAAATACCATTATTCTTCAAGTTATTATAGTAGTGCTCCATTAGAACAAGAGGTATATGATTCTCACTTCAGCTTTATTGATGATTCATATAATGAATGTTGTGTTGTTCCATATGTTGAATCATATATTGAATATCATGACAATTATGTTTTTAATGCACCTGATGATTTTCATGTAGAATATGAGAATATATTATGCATTAATCATCTGTTGAAAATTATGATAATCCTACTGATATTGCATGCAATGATGCTTGTGAAAACTATTGTATTGAATCTTATGATGAATCATGCAATGAGCTAAATGATAAAAGCATGCCTTCTTGCAAACAAATAGAAAATGCTTTGAGTAAAATGCATAAGCTTCTAGTTATGGGGTCTAAATAGGACATGATTTTGTAAAAGGAAAATAAAAGGTTGGCTTAAAAATTAGAGGAATTAAAATATTATCATGCCGCCTTAGAGAAGAAAAAGTTGAAGAAAATATTAGAAATAATTTGCCAGGAGGGAGAAATGGGAGATGATAAATCCTTAGGAATTAAAAATAAAAATCTTTGTGAAATGGATTCAGGGTCATCATATAAATCCCATAATCTTGCCTCATCATGGAAACATAAGATTTGTAAGCATAGCCTTTTATGAAAATTCAAAACTTGTTTACAACATAAAAGAAAAGGGCACAACAAGTTTAATTGTTTAGCTAAAGGTGCCAAAGGCATGGAAAAAGTAATGAAATGGATAATTAGCAAAGCAAACCCTGTAGGACCTAAAGTAAAATGGATCAAAATTAATATTGCATAATCATTTAATTATTCCTTAGTTCCCAGGTTTAAGGGAAGTGATAACTGTAGGCTTGGGAAGTGGTCGGTGTTTAAAATGAAAATTCTTAGTAGATGCATTCATTGTACACTACATTGAACACTAAGAATCCTATATAATTAAGCCAATATGAAAAGTCAAGTAAAACATCCAATCCAATCACTTAATGAAGAAATATCATGATGATTGGACAAAATATGAAAACATTGGCTGCAACATACTTGAATGAAAACCCACTTCAAAATGGATAGAGCATTTTTGCTTGGTAAATAATTCAAATTCTTAACTTATGCTTAAAGATAAATCATCTTAGGTTAAGCCACTGTTGTCCATAGCACAAGTGTGTGGTTTAGGGGATTCACCTCACACTATATATCATTTAATCCTAAACCAATCCTTGAACTTTAAAGTCTTTAACAAGTAGCAGTCATTACTCTAGGCTTAAGCACTAATGATAAAAAATGCCTATTATACAAGTACGAGTTTAAAAAGACATCCCTCGTAATCAAAATTTGAGGTAATCAGTAAGGGAATCAAAATGTTCCCTTTATGCTTAAAATGTAAAATCCTCTATTCTGGTTCACCATCCCATCAATAGGACTCTTTACCAAACCACGATCACACCAGGTAAAGATTCATCCTTTTCTTGGTTTGTATCCTTGTTTTAAATTGTGATCATATTTAAAGAAAAATTCCAATCACCGAAGAGCTATGTTCAAAAATCATATTTTCCTTGTTGCTCTTTGTCAAAATGGGTTGGATATATGCACTATCATAAAACTATTTTAATACTATCCACATGTGCTCACTTCTGAATACTCTTCTAAACTTAATGATAATTCAATTGTTAAAAGTATTCATTTGAATTATTTTCATAACCTCTCAAACATTAAAATCAAATCCCTTAGACCTTTAAATCGTTTAAAATGTGTTCAATGGCTAAAGTGATTGCACTAGGTTTAAAATCTAGATGATAAAATGAAATTTGAAAGAGACCTTTGCATATGTAGTTAAAATTCAACACCATTCAATCTTGTGCCTCTTGCACGTATTCAGATTCTTAAGAAAAGAGGCATACATAGGCTTATCATCTTAATGAATACTCATTGTGACTTTTTGGTCCAAAAAGCCTAAAGTATTCATGCCAAATCTAAATCCATTAAAAATATTAATAACCTTGGCAAAAGAAAGCATATAATTAAGAAGATGCATAAATTGAATAAGTGCATGACTCAGGGGGAGCATTTCCATTTCATTGTCATATAAATTAAAATGCTCTCATCATCTTATAACATTTATTTCTATATGCCTTCATAGGAACTGCACTCAACTGAAATTCATCCATTGCTTTTTAGTGTTTACATTCTTTGATGGATAGATTATTGCTTATGAATTGATGATTGCTACCTGATTGCATGCGTAGTCTAGGATGCCTCCTACATGGCGGATGCAGTTGATAAGAACTGCATGTTGGTAGTGGATTCTAGGTACTTGTGTGCCTTGAACTGAAGTATAAATTACTTATTTGAACCTATTAGGTGCAGATTTTATGGGAAAACGTTCAATTTACAGACGACATGTTGCCAAAATTTCGGTAGAATTTTCCCAAGTAAAACCTTGCCTAAAGATGATCATAATAAAATTAACGTTAAAATATTTTTGAAAGGATGAGTGAAAATCAATTAAATAATTAAACCTCATCTCGGCATAATCATTAGACATTTATAGGAGCTCAGCTCCAACCCTATAGAAAAGGCTCAAAGAACTCATATGCATCAATTCGCTTATCAAAATATTGAGGCTCTTCTGATATCCTTGAACATTATATCCTACACTTGAAATTCTATGATTTGATATGAAATGTTATCGGGTCATGAACATTATTGCATGTCTTAATATACACTTTTCTGATGCATCTATGGTCTATAGGGACAACTATACTGATAGGGATAAATATAGTTGATTAATATTTAGTATAGTTGATTTTAAAGATTTAAATTGATGGCTTATACTTCTAGGCATAATGAAATAATTCTCTATCTAGTATAAGTAGCTTGTTGTATCTAAGCAATAATTCAAATTTATAGGGGGAGCATCTAAACATAAATTCCTATTTTGTTTTGCTCACAAATATACTTAGCTTAGATCTGTTATTGAACCAAGTGTGGCATGTGTTTAAATGAAATGTTTTAATTAAAAATCATAATCTGAAACATGTTAATCTACCATAGTCATTTGATTTGCTATATGATCTTGCATGTGATTGTTACATTTTGTTTGGATCATTATGGTTGTGGTTTTCTAGTTATATTTTAGTATGTGCTTTATTGACAAACCAGAAAATTTGTGCTTACTTGCTTTAAATTAAAATTTTTTAAAACAAGCACGCCCCTTGTATCTCTTGACAACATCGTAAAAGGGGAAATATATAATTGTTGACTCTATGAGTCTAATCCAGTTTTGATAATGACAAATCACTTAGTATTTGATCTATGCATTGAGTTTGTGAATACGAACCATATTAAGCATGCACATAAGGATAACGAGTCATGGAAGCCTTAATGTAAAGCACACATATCTTGGCAAGATCCATGGAACTCAAAGAGTACGAGAATCAAGATGCAAGCGGCAAAATTCAAGCACATCTTGGGAATGGGTACTTAGACGTCATGTATTTACATTTTCGTATGATTTAATTTGAGGCTCAACATATACCTTAGAATGACTTTGAGACTAATGCATTTCATGAACATCATTAGGGGACATTCATGGACTTAGAGGTAATGTCAAAACCCTGGAAAATGTTTTTATGAAATAGTCAAGAAAGATAAAAAAAAACAAATTTTTGAATTGGAAAGTAAATATGCGAAAATTGGGAACATCAGATGACTAAACTTTAAGTTCAATTGACTGAAGAATTTCCTTAGACATATGAAGAATAAGCTCAGTCGTCTGAAGTTTTATGGGTGAAAAATAGAAACTAATAGAAGCACCTCAGACGACTGAACCTTGACCTCGGTCGTCTGAACTTGACACTTTGATCGTCTGACGCTTGATCTCGATCGTATGACCCTGTGTCCAGGCTATTTTTTCGAAGTATAAAATGACTTCAGTCATCTGGGCTCTTGACCTCATTCGTCTAAACTTGCGAGAAAGATTAAAAAAGTAATTTTTATTGAGCAAACAGGCGAGCTATCTTATGATCCAACGGTTGAGATCAATTTTAAGGGTGAGACACTATTTATACTTCATTTCTAAACCCTAGTATGAATGAGAAAAATAGAAGAAGATAACGTAAAGAGTAGAACACATCTTGTTGAAAAAAGAAGTGTAAAACTTGAGCTGATTGATATACGATTGCCTGCTCTTCACTCTTCATTCATCTACTTTGGGCAAATCGACTCAAAATATCTAAGTAGAACTCAGTTACTCATCTGGTTCATTCATTCTAGTATTGAGGCTTGGTAATTCATATTTTTTGTTAAGAGTTAGCTGGATAGATTTTTTCTTATATAAGCTGATCTACTTTTTGATATCCATATTTTATAGAGCATATCATTGCAAAATCTACTTTTGAATTCTTGTTAAGAAGTTGATCTTGTGTGTGCATATAGCAAATCATTTCTTGAAGAATATTACCACTTGAGAAGAGCTTTAGGTATTGATTAAACACTTTTGATTCAAGTGAGATTTCATTCAAAGAGTTGATATTTTCAATAGAACAAACCTATTTATTTGAAGATCATTTATGTTTGTAACTACATATATATATATATATATATATATATTGAAGGATATTTTCATAAAATCATATAGTAAGAGTGTTGATGTTTGGTATCATCATCTTAGAGATACATATACATATACATCAAGTCAAATATTACCTAGATCACATTCAGATTGAAATATTATTGTGATTAAAATATTTCGTGAAATAATTTTTACAAAGTGGGTGTAACGTCTTTGCAGTCTACAAAGTTATTCTTATACTCAAAGATCTAACTTAAGTTCTCCAAAGCAGTAAGTTATACAAATATTTTTGGGAGATTGGATAAAAAGGAATTTTTGTATTGAAGCATATCATTCAAAAACTATTGTATCGTTTTCATACATTCTGAGCTTCAAGTTATATCATATGGTAAATGTATTAGGAATTTGAATTGTACTCACAAGCTTTGTTTGGAAGCATTTTTGAGTGTCTTTACAGATTTTATTGTATTCACGGTTCGGTGTGTGAACCGGTGTTTGAGGAGAGAGTTGTATCTCTTGTAAGCAGCGGAATAGGAGGGAGCTGTACCTCTTGTAAGCAGCGGATTGTAAGGGAAGCTCTGTCCCAATTTAAGGAGCAGGGATTTTAGTAAAATCCTTGAGTGGTTGCTCAAGGCAAGGACGTAGGCCAAGTTGGCTGAACCTTGTAAAACCCACGTTTGTCTTCTCTCTTCCTTTTACTCTTTACTTTCAGCATTACATTTAAATTGTTCGTCTTGCATGTATAGGTTGAATAACATTGCACACAATTAATTGGGTAATAAGAACTCATTGCTAAATAGACAAGTAGGGATTAAGTGGTAAATAGATTCACGGAATTTTAAAATACCCAATTCACCCCCCTTTTGGGATTACACCTAATTCAACATATATATATATATATATACACATACATACATACATACATATTTATCTACATGTAGTTTTGGCAAGAATTTCTTTCAAATCAAAAACTCTTTATCTCTTGCCTTATTATTATTATATACTATATATGCTTTTAAATTGCATAACTTGTTCGGTAACTTCACATGAAAATGCATGCGAACTAGTTAGATTGTTTTTATGCTAAAACCCTCTATTTGTTTTCATATGCCATGTGTTTTGAACTACAATATTTCATGAGTCTTATGAAACATTTGAATTGAAATAATTTGTGCATATTTATGGTCTAATCATGTTTGTTATGTCATTTTAATTTTTAATGATCAGTTATACTCTGTGTGTGTGCTTAATTGCTATAGTTTTTCAAAAATAGTTATATTTTTTTACATGCTCTTTTGCTGATGACAAAAGGGGGATATGTTTTATAAGAGCAAAATTAGTTTCTCCCTTACCTTTTGTTATTGAAAATGGAAAATGATAGTGGTACTTAAATGATCAACTTGAATCATTCTGATGTCTTCATGCTTGTTTCTAACTTTTATTGAATATCATTTTTTTTCTGTGCATACAGTTAGGGGGAGCCTTGTCAGGCGAAACCATATTTTGCTCATGTGTTTTTCATCATCAAAAAAGGGGAGATTGTTGATTTTCTGAATCTATCTCCTGTTTTGATTATGACAAACCACAGTATCTCATATGTGTGCTAAGTGTATGAATAGGTGTATGTTTCTAAGCACGATTGACAAATGAGAGGTAGAAGCCATAAGAGCACCTGAACAAACACACCCGGCGTATTCCATGGAATTGTAAAGGAGTCGCGCATGAAGATCAATTTATATTTCAAGTTGAATTATGCTTTTATATTTATCATTTGGGTATGTAATCTTATATGGTCTGTAATAACTAATGCATTTCATGCATGATAGAATTGATAAGCTCAAAGGACCATAGGAATCTGAGTGACCTTAGGGCACCCTTCGGTCGATCGACTCCAGATTCTAGGGGTTAACTCACAAAGACCATGGATTGTCTTTAGGACCCTAAATATTGCATAAAAATGTCCCTCACAGTCTTGAAAATAAACATCATATAAATACGTACAATTTAATAAAGGGAAAAAGACCAAAATGCTCAAGGGTGGCATGTTCTGTCAACCGAACTCAGTTACACCGAGATCTTCGGTCGACCAAATCCCCACCGGATCAATATGTTGACTACTTGGTCAACTGACTAGAAACATATAGGCAAGCCCTGGTTGACCAAGCCTCCCCGGGTCAACAAGTCGACCGCTCAGTCGACCGACCAGAAAATGAACTCTAATGCTCTAGTCAACCGAACATCCTAGAGAGAAGCCCCAATCGCCCGGTCGACCGAACTACTTAGTTCAAAATTACCTGGTCGATCGAACCGCGTGGAATGGGAAAATTTTCTTTTAAGATCCTTAGAATGGTCGACTGAACTCTGTCACTCAGTTAACTGAAACTTAAGTTCAGTCGACCGGTGCTCTCGGGTTGGTGAGAATTACAGAGGTTGAAAATGCTATTAAATTTTATTGGCATCACTTAAACTTTTTTCAAAATGACCAATATGTCCCCAATGACTATAATTCTTCCCATTTCGATATATAGCCTTTCATTTGAAAAATTAAGGGGTGATTAGGGTTTTAGATTAGCAAAAAATTCTCTTAAAATTTTATTGGCCAAAATCTTCCCTACTTCCATATTCTTCATACTCAAAGCCATATACTCTTCTATTGATCATTCTATTGCAAAATCCTTTTGAGTAAGAGTATCTTGAGTTATTCCATATAGTTCCTACATGCTTATACTCTCATATAAGTGTATTGATTTTTTATTTTAGTGAGAGTAAGCCTAGAGGTCTTCCCAATGATTTAATCCATAAATTCATTTATGGGAAACCTTCTTAATATTGTGAGTCTTTGCATTCTCATTACAAGACTCAAAAAGCTTGTCTTGTGTAGTGAAGAAAAATATTTTTGACAAAGTTTGTTTTTTTTTTTTCAAAAAATAACTCTTGTGGTTGAACTTTAGAAAACCTTGTTTGAGATATTTGATTGAGCTACTAAAATCTTTGAAACTATATTTGTGGTTGAAATTAGTACATGTATAGCGTTTCAAAGATAGATTGCGAACACATACACTCTCACTCTTTGATTGTATTTTGACAGAATACTGAGAGTAGATACACATATCTGCACTGAGCTTATAGTTCTTATTGTGTTTGAGGTGTATTGATTATTTCTTGTGCATAATGGTACAAATATGCTTGTATTAGAAGCATCGTTCTTTGTTCACAATTTGTATTCATTGATTATATTCCAGGCGTGGCTTGAGGGGGTGGTAATCCAACCCAGAAGAATTGTGTAGGTTGAGGTTAGCTCTGTGTTAATTAACCTAGTTGTAAAGGTTGAGGTCAGCCCTGTGCTAATTAACTATTTGTATTAGGTTCCGCTCCACTCGTTAAGTGAGCCTTAATAGAATCTTCAAGCTAGCGAGTTAGAGGCGAGGACGTAGGTAGTATTGGCTAAACCCCGATAACATATCGTGTGTGCATTTTATTTTTCTGTAATTTATTTATCTCATGTGTATGTTTTATTGTGAATGCTGCGCATGATTTAATTTTGCGTGTTTTATTTGTCTGCGCATTTGGAACTATATAGATAGACCCTAGGTTGCGAATATACTGCTATTAGATTAGCTAAACCTAAGAATAAATTTTAAAATTCCAATTCATCCCCCCTCTTGGGAATACACTAATTCCAACAGTTTGTGCACAAAAACTCCCAGGTTCTACATATTCAAAGTTACAGAGTTTTGCTTTTTAGAAAACCAAGAGATTAGTGATCGTCCTAGAAAGTGACAAGTGCCGCTAGTTCTTTTTCTATCGATCTTACACCCGGCATAGTAGGCATCCGAATAGCTAATCATTTCGAATCCTACGTCCTTAGGATACTAAAGACCTAAGTCCATGGTGCCTATCAAGTATCTTAAAATTCTCTTAACCGCTATTTGGTGTGATTCTTGAGCGCTGATTCGAAATGTGCACACATATGCACACTAAACATTATGTTGGGCCTACTTGTCGTTAGATATAGCAAACTTCCAATCATTCCTCTATAATACTTCATGTCTACCGTGTTTCCTTTCTCATCTTTATCAAGGCTAATGGAAGTGCTCATAGGGGGTTCCTATGGGTTTACTACTTTCCATATCGAATTTTTTAATCATATCTTTTATGTATTTTGATTGACTTATAAAAGTCTCATTCTTTACTTGCTTAATTTTTAGTCCAAGGAAATAATTTAATTCCCCCATCATGCTCATTTCAAATTCTTCTTGCATATTTTTTACAAATTCCTTACATAGATTATCATTAGTCGCACCAAATATTATATCATCTACATAAATTTGAATTAACAGCATATCATCTTTCTTAGTTTTGATGAACGAAGTACTATCAACTTTTCCTCTTGAAAACCCCTTTTCTATTAGAAAACCACTAAGTCTTTCATGCCAAGCCCTAGGGGCTTGTTTTTAACCCATATAAAGCCTTAGTTAATCTAAACACATTATCAGGATTTTTTATGTCTTCATATCTGGGGGTTGTTCTACATATACTTGTTCATTAATATACCATTTAAGAAGACACTTTTTACATCCATTTGGTATGATTTAAAATCTTTATGGGATGCATAAGCTAAAAGCATTCTTATAGCTTTCATTCTAGCTACGGGGGCAAAAGTCTCATCGTAATCTTTCCATTCTTCTTGGTTATATCCTTTAGCTATAAGTCTAGCTTTATTTCTAACTACTATACCATTTTCATCCTTTTTGTTTCTAAATACCCATTTAGTTTCAATGATTGAATGATTTTCTCATTTGGGGACTAATTTCCATACTTTCTTCTTTCAAATTGATTTAACTCATCTTGCATAGCAATTATCCAAGAGTCGTCATTTAAAGCTTCTTCAACATTTTTAGGTTCATCTTGAGATAAGAAGGCACAATGATTGCATAGATTCTTTAATGGTGATCCGGTGGTTTCTCCTCTAGAAGGTTCTCCTATAATTTGACCTTGAGGGTGATTTCTTACATACTTCCATTCTCTTGGTAATTCAAGATTTTCTATAGGGTTATCTTTTGAAGTTTCTTCATTGTTTTCTTCTTTGATTTCTAGATCATCCTCTTTTTGTGAAATTTCATCCTTTTCTTCATTCTTGATTTCTTTTGTAAAAGGATTTGATTCATCAAAGTTTACATGAATTGATTTCGATGATGGTTAGTGTTCTTTTGTTATAGATCCTATAAGCCTTACTATTTGTAGCATATCCTAGGAAAATTCCTTCATCCGACTTAGTATCAAATTTTCGTAAGTCATCTTTGTTATTAATAACAAAACACTTACATCCAAAAGCATGGAAGTAAGCTATGTTAGGCCTTCTTCCTTTCCATAATTCATAAGGTGTTTTGTTTTGGCTTTATCTATTGGAAACCCTATTTATTAGATAACAAGTTGTATTCATAGCTTAAGCCCAAAAGTATTTAGGTAGATTATTTTCATTTAGCATAGTTCTATCCATTTCTAAAAGAGTTCTATTTTTCCTTTCAACAATTCCATTTTGTTGTGGAGTTCTAGGTGCTGAGAAATTATGGCTTATCTATGGTCATTACAAAAATTTTCAACATCTTTATTTTTGAACTCTCTTCCTTGGTCACTTCTTATGTTTGAAACATTGTAACCTTTCTCATTTTGAAGTTTCTTGCATAGACTTATTAACATATCACAAGCTTCATCTTTGTTTTCTAAAAGGTTACTTGACATTAACATGTACTATTGTTGCATATAGCGAACATAATGCTGAACTTCTGGCCCAAAATGAATGGAATGTCGATGACAAACATAAGAAGGAATCGGTCAATTGGTTTGGGAGTCGTGTAAGTAATAAATACTTCCTGAGAACGAAGCAATGTACATTGTCAATGTTGATGGTTTACTTATCTAAACTCCTATTTATTTAATAGATGAAAGTCATGTATTACAATAAAGAACCAACGGCAAGTAAAGATTTGTACGCATTGGCATGTGGTCTCGATCAACAAGTTAACCGCTATAGTGGTTGCATTGTCAACGAGTTACGATTTCATACAAAATCCTTCAAATTGAATAGAAGAAACCAAAATTCTATGGTTGTGGTGCTACGTACAGTTGGAGATGAAGAAATTGACTACTTTGGTGTCTTGGATGACATTATAGAGCTTAACTATGGAGCCAATAGACTCGTCCACTTGTTCAAGTGTACCTGGTGGGACATTAGCAATAAAAATAATAGGATAAACACGGATGCCTAATTTACCAGTGTCAATTTTAGCAAGACCTAGTATCAAAATGACCCTTTTGTGCTAGCGACATAGGCAGAACAAGTGTTTTACCTTAAAGATACCAAATTGAAGGGTGAATGACAAGTGGCCGATAAGATTCCTCCCCAAAGTTTGTATGTTATTACAGAAGTTGCAAATGGGGACAATAGTACCAGTGAGGCTGCATTCCAAGAAGATGAGTCATCTGTCAGTGCAACAACGCAATCAACTTTCAATGTTCTCGAAGAATGAGCTAATCCTATACCATTGAATAGGGATGGTGCCACGGCAGAACACGTAGGGACTGCTGACATTATAATTGAACCTTTTGTAGACGTTCACTTCATTGACAATGAGGAAACTGATGGGGAAGATGAAACAGGGGTCAAGTACTGTAGTGAAGAGGAAGACACTTTAGAAAGTGAGGATGATACTAATATTAAGCACGTATATGTCACTATGTATCTTACTTGTGTAAATAACAAAAAAATATATGTACTATGCATCCATCTAATATTCACACTTCTTATATATACTTGTCTAATAATTTGCAGACATGGCACCAGGAGGTCGACATGGCCAACTTCCTTCCAGTCACTCGACTACATCGTATGAGGATGATCTGACATCCTCAAGATCGGTGAAGCCCATCAATCCTGATGCGGCGGCACCATTGTCTGAGCCATCGACACCTTGGCCAGATGTGGATACCTCAGCTCGGGATGACACGTAGGGTGAGTTTCCCACCAAGATTAGCAACGTTGGTAAGGTTTTCTTTTATTTATTTTGATGTAAACTATTTAATTTTATTCACGTGTATGATTAAAATATTGTTCTTAATTTAACTCTTCTTTCAGCATCAACATCCACGACCAGGTCAGGTCGTGGTGTTGCGAAGAACACGGCACTGAAGAAGCACCTGTAGAGGACGGGGCAGCGCATTAGGATCGAAATTCCTCCAATCTTTACCGCCCCATGTGACGATTGGTGTCTAGCATAAACGCAGCTCGGTTTATATGCCGACAATATGCTCTAGTCACCTCCTTCAGCTGGCCGAAGGTGATTAAGGCACGGCGCATGGCTCTTTACATGCGCATCTTAGTAAGTAATCACAAACCTTTAAAAAAAAAATAATTTTTAATATACTTGCCAAACAACTGTCTAACATTCTAAATGTATTACCCATGCAGGAGGAGTTCAATATGGACATTCTCCACGGGGACCATGTGGTGAGGGCGGTGGATGTCCAACTTTGCAATAAATTTAAGTCCTATCGTGCGAAAATGCGCGAACATTTCGTGTGATGGGAGATGAAGCAGAAACCCACCCATACGATAAGATATCCCAAGAGGATTGGGAGGTGGTGTGTCGCCATTTCTGCGACCAACACTATCAGGTGATGTGTTTGTATTATAATAAACTACTTTAAACTTTAAACTTTACTATTGCTAATAATAAGTCTTGACATCCTTTTTGTAGGTTGTATGTGTAAAAAATGCAACAAACCACAATAAACTCCCTATGACGCATTGCAGTGGGTCGAGGTTATTCGTAAATCATCGACGGTTAATTGTTATATATAACATTATCCAACGAATACGTATGCCATTAATATTAATGATGTTTTATATTATAATGTAGCATGATCCTGTGATTGGCGCCAAAGAGCCGCTACCAAATCTTTATTAGAAAATGCACCAACGGAGATCGGGGGAGTGGTGTGACGATGTGTAGAGCAAACATGTAAGTCAAATTAAATATGTAGTTTATAATTTGATTCAAAACATCAAAGTTGTATTCTCATTTCTTTTTTTTTTTATATCATTTTCATGACTAAAAATAGGTGCAGATGGTCGAGCTGAGAGATGCACCTATTAAAGAGGGGAGCTAGCAAATGACGGATTACCAAATAACCCCTCAAGTGCTTCGGGAACGAGCAGGGGGCTGGGTGAAAGGGCTTGGAAGTGGATACATCACCCCGCACAACATCTTCTTCGATGGGTGCGGTAGCTCGTGCTGAGCTAGAACGAGCACATCGACAGGCCGACGCTAGGGCGGACGAGATGGATAAGCGAGTGCAAATGGTGGAGCTGGAGAACCAAGAGTTGAGACACATGGTGTTTAAAATCACATTGGAGAATAAGAGTTTGAAAGAAAAGGTGTCCACCTTTGAAGCCACGCTCACAGCTATGATGAATAGGCAAGCACAGTTCGAAGAAATTATGCGCCAATCTCGATTAGATGATGCAGCATCTATACCTTATAGAGTAGGAATTTTTAGATAATACTCTAATACATGGATGTTTGAACTGATAGGTAAATCCGTCCAGAAGCATGTTTGAACTGATAGGTAAAAAAAAGTTTATTTCATGATATATAGCATATTCTTGCTACATATTAATTTCAAAGATTAACTTAATTTTGTATGCATATTGCTGCATATTCTTCTACACATTAATTAGGCATCTCACTATACATAAATATATTCATCATCACATAAAGATTTGGAATCACACTACACATAATTTATTTGTATAGTCTATGTGTGCATATATATATATATATATATATATATATATATTTGTAGAAGCGGCCTTGAACTTTTAACTATTTTATGACAAGGAGCTTCGAACATATACATGAAATACATGGGTATGCTAGTATGCATGTCTTTGCAAATTAATATTAGAAAACTAAAAAAAAAAAACTCCATTTCAAATATGTTGTGTTTTTTGAGTAAATAAAGAAATGAATGATAGGTAAAAGTTATATCCTTTTTTAGATGGTAATATTTATATCCTTTGTTAGATTCTTAGTACTTCATCGGATGTAATAAATAAGTCCATTGTAAATTCACTATGCATCGACATCATTAAATTCATTTTCTCATTAGATCTGCAAGTCTTACGAGCAATAACAAATTGTGTTTTTATGGTTTCCTGGTAATATTTTCTTGAGGGATGGTATTATTTTATATGAATTGTATATTGAACTACTAGAATACATGCTTATGTTGAACGCCAACTGCATGGCTGATACAGTATATTGTGAAGTGCATGCGGGTAGTGAATTTAGGTTTTCACGTGCTCAAACTCACTGGTATCTGCATGATGCGTATTATTGTGATTTGTTTGCTTGAATCTATCAAGTTTTAATGCAAGGATTTGTTGGGGAATGTCCCATTTACAGACGGCATGCTGCCAAAATTTTGGTAAAGTTTTTTCAGAATAAAACCATGTATGAAGAAACGTATGCATGATTAGTAAAAAATTAAAGTCATTCTAACTCACGCCTCTCACGTGTTGATATTTATAAGAAAAGAGGTGATCTTAGGCTTATCATTCAAAATCTAAAACACTTGGCTAAGATCAACAATGTATAGAATACAATGAAAGGTCAAGAACTAAATGCCATATCAGTAAGTGAAAGCCACTTATGAACATTAAAACCCATTAAAGAATCACAACTCAAAACCTCCTATATATTGATAACTTCTATAGTCAAACTCAAGTTAGCAAATTAAATCCTAAGGACCAAAGACAAGCTCAAAAATCTCCAACAAAGCGAAGGCAATCTTAAAACCCTTTAAACCAGGATTCCACCACTATCACTGAATAGAAGAAAAACAAATCATAATTCATTTCCTCAATTTATAACCAAAGCTTTTTATGTCCATAATTGAATCCAAAATACCCCAACTCAATCTATCACAAGCCTTCTCACAATCTAAGTAACAACTTCATGCACAACCCAAGCTACATCAAGAATGCTTGAGAAGCAACCTTCCGAACAAGACTAGCAAACCTTAGTTGAATTGTGCTTCAACATTTTCCTCATAATATTTTCTTCATGGATGGTATTATGTTATATGAATTGTATATTGAACTACTGGAATATATGCTTGTGTTGAACGCCAACTACATGGCTGATGCAGTTCATTGTGAATTGCATGCTGATAGTGGATTTAGGTTCTTGCATGCTTGAAATGTTTTATTTTGTATAAACAATCATGTTTTAGGTACAAGTTTTATAGGAAAATGTCCAATTTACTGACGGCATGATGCCGAAATTTCGTTAAAATTTAAAAAAAAAAAAATCACGTACAAAGATAATTATGATAAAATAAATGTTCAAATTTTTTTTAAATGATGAGTGAAAGTTAAACGAAAAGTCATTTCATTAAGTCCTAAATTTGCATCTATTAACATACATGGCATATCATTTGCTTTTAACTATAGATAAGCATTATCATATGTCCACCACCAGGGATACTTTGTTTTGAGAACGAGTTCAAGTGTTTACATGCGTGGTTTGATGCATGCAACTGTATATATTCATACGTATGCTATTCACATTCATTTCAGCTATTCGTTTAGGGTTGAAATTTATTGTATGGCGCACTCTCTATATTTTTTTTCCTGATTTTACAAAGCGCCAGTTCTTCATTCTGTTCTCCATTTGTATACTAATGTTTTTTTTTATGATTCTTAATTTGTAGGGTTCGCAACTATTTTAACATCAGCACGAAGCCATGCATGCACTACAGTCATTGGATGCAACTTTTGATCATTTCTTTGTAATTTTTATTGTTATTTAAATAAATGGAATTTCTGTATTTTAACTTGAATTTGTATAATGTATTTGTATTTGAAATTTGAATTTTTTGAAAATTTTTTTCTTATTTGAACAGATGTTAACTTTTTTTATTTTAATTGAATTTTTATTTGAATTCAAAATTTTGAATAATTTATGAATTTTGTAGTAATTATGGTTTCAGGTTATGTATGCGAAAATGTAATTACAGATTTTTACAGGAATTTATGATTCAAAACAATTAGTATTAATTTTTTTTTAATTTCTTAATTATTAGTGAAGGATTCAAATTCGTCACTAATAGTAGGGTATTAGTGACGAATTTGAGTTGAGGCCATATAGAATTTATAGTGATGGCATTAAGGTTTTAGTGACGGTTATAATTTGTCACTAATGCTCCATTATTAGTGACGAATTTAAAATTCATCACTAATAGTTAGTAGTAACGATAGATATAGCAACTAATTTAGAACTGTCACTAATACTATTAGTGACAAATTTATATGTATTAGTGATGGATTTGATCCTTCACTAATACCCTGAATTTTTGTAGTGACAGCTAAGAGACCATTATTGGGATGACACCGTATGAGGCATTGTATAGTCGGAGGTTCAGATCTCTATTATATTGGAATGAAATTGGTGAAAGATAGATTTTGGGGCTAGAGATAGTATAGCGGACTTCTAAGAAAATCAAGCTTATCCAAGAAAGAATTAAAGAAGCTCGGAGTAGACAGAAGAGCAATGCAAATGCTCATTGGAGGAAACTGAACTTTGGCACAGGGGATCACATATTTTTGAAAGTTGCACCAATGAAAAGAGTGATGAGATTTGGTAAAAAGGATAAGTTAAGCCCTAGGTACATTGGGTCATTTGAGATACTAGAAAGAATCAGTCCAGTTGCCTTCAGGTTAGCATTACCCCCAACATTATCTAGAATCCATGATGTATTTCATGTGTCTATGTTGAAGAAATATGTCTCAGATCCATCACATATAATAAGTTATGCAGCACTGGAGCTTGGAGATACTTTATCGTATGAAAAAATGTCAATTCAAATCCAAGATCATAAAGAGCAAGAACTACACACTAAGAAAATCCCACTGGTAAAAGTACTCTGGCGCAATCACGTAGTTGAGGAAACTTCATAGGAGTTAAAAGAGAAAATGCATAAGAGATATCCACACTTGTTCAGCGGGGCCCAGTGTTGAACCAGTTAAGGTAAAGGTATGTAATTGTTTTGACTATTATCCTGTACAATTTAGGGTAGTTAGTTATGAGTTAGTATTTTTGGTTTTAGGTTATGAATGGTTTTGGGAGAGTTTTCTTTGATTAATTGTAATCTTCCAGAACCTCTATTGTAACCACGATATTCCACCGCCATAAGTGAGGGTTATTAATAAAATTTGGAGGCGGCCGCTATGTGGGTGGCCGCTGACTCTTCCTAGAGTTGAGTAAATAATTCAGTAATTCCTAGAGGAGGTTGTGATAAGTGTAAGTTAGCAAATTTTAGGAATGAAATTTTTATAAGGAGGGGAGAATGTAGTGATTCCAAAAAAATAATTAATTAATTAATTAGTTAATTAATTAAATTAAATAATATAATATAATAATATATTAATATAGTACAATATAATAATATTATAATATATATATATATACATATATATAATCAATATGGATTTAACTGAATGTAAACAGAGAGCCCCCCCTTTGCAATCACTTCTCTCTCTCTCACACACACACCATTCTCTATCTCTCTCTCTCTCTCTCCTTACCGTCTCACTTTCTCTCTCCTAGATTTCTCAATGAAATCGATGCCAATTGAAGAACAGAAAATATCCCTTGGTTCCAAATTCAACCACCAACATTTTAACCAAAGTGGATTCGTCATTTGGGCGTCATAGGCATCACTCTTGGGATAAGGTAAGGAGAACAAATTATGTTAGGAATATTATAAAATATTCTCGATTAAATCTGAATATATGAATTTAATTATATTTATGTGATTTAAATATATGCCTGGGCTTGGGGATATTTTGGAATTAGATTAAATTGTGAGGATTTGATCATATTGGTGTTTTTAAATATGTTAGAAATTAAATTTAAATATGGGAAGTGGATCATACCCGCGTTTTCTTTTAGAATTTTATCAGTGAATGGGAGCGTGTGAGCTTAGGGATGTTAGGATAGTAATTATTCTGAGCTTGAACTGATTAAAGTAGGGTATAAGAATACAGGAATTTTTGCGAACGCCACAGGCACTGCTTTAGGGTCCCTGCAGGTATTTCTCTAGGAATCAGGTAAGAGGATAAATTATGTCAGGTATTTTCAAACAATTCACCAATCAATTTGTAGTATTTAATTACAGAAAAGATATATATAATTTTTTAGAATATTCGGGCATATGAGAATTATGATTGTGAGTTATTATATTTTTGGGAAATCGGGTGTTTGAGTTAAGGAAACCCTAGAAGTTGATTTAATTCTATTTTTTAGCAAAATATATTCTTCCTAGACAGTTAGCATGTCAAATTATTTTATGATTACACAGAACAAACATGATTTGATAAAATTTTTTAGAAAAACTATAAACAGTATAGAAATTATGATATTTTTCAGTATATCGTGACAACTCAGTTATAACCGGCCTAGATGTTGTGATAATATAGCTGGCTTTGTGTCATGACAATACAGCTGGCCTAGATGCCGTGATAATATAGCCCAGTGTCGTGACAATATAGCCGACCTAGATGCCGTGAACATTATTAATATGACAATTTATTCAGAAATCATGATAAGACAAATTTTATATATAAATATACAAATGATAGATTTTAAGAGGAAAAGTTTATGTTATAGTTATACTATATGAAGTGTACTATGAGATAGTCGAACCCTAATGGATCATTCAGATATAGAGCAGGGTATTGTTGCTATACAGAATAGACATCCAGTGTAGCCACACTTTTAGATATGGTGTAGGTTGATGGACGCTGGTTAGCCATAGAAGAGTAGAGTTACCCCCTGGAGTCTAGACCAGCTAAGTAGGAAATCGAGCATACAGTTACAGTTATAGTTATAGCTACAGATACATACATACTTTGACTTAGCCTAGTAGGCTAGCCAGAGTTAAGTCCAACCTTCGAGCTACACAACCTGAATCATGCGGGGTTAATTCTTGACTTAGCCTTCCATCCAAGGGAAAAATTTTGGTATTATACAGATGTAGTAGATTATTTACATGTATATAGAAATTTATTATGATACAGTATGCTTATGTTGAAAAATATGATTTTTCCATATCAATAATAGTATGAGTACAGATTTACTTGATTTATCAGTTATTGTTATTTCAGGTATAGATAACTATATACAGTATATGTTTATAGCACACTAGAACTCATGTTGCTAGACACTGATATTACTGAGAGGTGCCTCACCCTAAAATTCAAACATTTCAGGAAATCAAGACAGACGAGCAAAGCGAGCTCTAAGGTAGAGGAGATCTAAGTACCCTAGTATTCAAGGTAAGTATTTTAGAGTTGGGGATATGTTTTGTATAATCCCTAGAGTATTTTATGGATTTTTGGGGACATATATGTATATGCATGGAGGTTATAGCACTCTAGTATTGTATATGAGACTTAGATACATTATGTTTTCCACTGCAGTAATAGTATGTACTTATGGATAGGTATATCCCCGGTACCCCATCCCGGGTCTGAGTTGACTGTGTGGATATTATTATCGGTATCAAATTTTTTTTTTTTATTTTATATTATAGCAACATAATTTTTGGGGTGTCACAGTTTTGTATTAGAGCTTTATATGATAAAGAAAAAAAAATATAGTAGAAATTTTGGGTTGTGACATCTCCTATACATTGATGCAACATTTTTTCCCCAGATGGGCATGGCTCTTATCACACTAGTATGTGTACATCGACTTGAAATCATAATCCTGTAGGGTTATACGTGGAACCTTTTTGCCTTTGCCTTTCTTCTCTTGTTCTTTTTAGGCTGCCTAACCCCTTTTCTTTGGTTGAATTGGAGTAGTCCGATCAAACTCTGTGGTAGACTCAACCACGGGTTGTTTCTAAACCCTTTTTTGCTTGGATGTGGCACTAAAAGACTGGGGCCACTTAGAAGCAGCCCGAGCATCGATGCGGCGCATCATAATGGCAAAGCCCTCAAAGGATGTGACGAGGTCGCGACAATGGAGGAAGATGAATGGACGAGACTTCACTAAAAGAGCACTCATTGTGCAGGTAGAGAAAACTCAGAGCATAAATGGAGGAGGCTGGCCGGAGGTGGTCACTGGAGGTGGAAGAGACATTAGGGGCTGGCGGGAGGTGGTTGGAAAGGTTGTGGGGGCTTGGGCAACCAAGTTTGTAGGTGGGTGTGATGAAGGTTTGGGAAGTAAATAAGGAATGAAGGTATAGGGCTTCGCGAGGGAAAGGGAATTTAAATAATTTTTTATAGTCTCAACTAGGTTGCATTAGCATAGGGCTGGTTGCGCCTTTGGTCGATCCTCAACAGAATGTGAAAACTAGTCTATCGACCAGATCATGCCAGATTGGATTTTTGGTTGCACAATGGTCAACCTTTTCTGGAAATTGATGGTCAATAGGAACACACAAAATCAACCAGGTCGCATCAGGTAGGGTGTTGATCGGGCGATGGTCGACCTGTTTTAGAAAAGTTTTGAATTTCAAGGCTTCGGGGGCCACAATGGTTGACTTAGTCAAAACTATTGTGCCTAATGGTCGTGCCTTGGTCAACCTATTTTGTTAAGAGAGCCATATTTCCCTAATTAAGAGCCATAAGAGGGTACCTAGTCACACCTAGGGAAGCCCTAGTAGCACCTAGGTTGACTAAGACACTAACCTACTCTAAGGACTCTAGACTCTAACAAACCCTACAATGTACAACCTAGAGACACAAAGAACAATAAAAATAATAAAAATAAGTGGGTTGCCTCTCAGAAGCACTAAGTTTACCATCTTCAGCCAAACGCAATGAACACTCATATCGAACTCACACGGGTTCGATGCCCACCCACTCCACATATGGCTTTAACTCAAGTGATGGTGGGACCTTGATGAAAGGACGTGCTGAACGCTAGAAAGAGTAGGAAGGGTTTAGAATGTAGCATTCTAAAGACTTCTCTCTAGGCTAAAGGTTGGATCACAGAAAACAAAAATATGCTCACATGGATCCTCGATGGAGGGATGATTAAGTTGAAGCATAGCCTCAAGGGGATCCTTCAAAAGAATGGAGGAGGTAACTTCTTCAACACACTCGTCGATCATATCTACGCCAACACATTGGACGTCATAGGATGAGTGTTGGCGGGTGTGGAAAACATTCAGCCAAAGTTTAATGTTGTCGAATGATACATCTATGGCATCAGTCCTACAATCGATACATGCATTAGTTGTAGCTAAGAATGGTCGACCGAGGAGGGCAAGGATCATATTTTTGGCTGAGTTGGTAGGTTCCATGTCTAACACAACGAAATCGACTAGGTAATAGAACTTATCAACCTTCACTAGGACATCCTCAAAAACACCCCGAGGCGCTTTCCTGGATCGGTCAATGAAGCTCAAAGTGACCAGTGTAGGCTTAAGCTCTCCTAGACCAATTTTTGGTAAACCGAATAACGAAGTTGGTTCACGCTTGTTCCCAAATCCAAAAGGGCCCTATTGATTGTGTTTTATGGGATGTTTTTCTACTGGGGTTTTGAATTTAAGAGTTTATATGCGCTTTATCAAGCTCAACACTTGCTTATATTGACTTGAGATAATCAATGGGATTTTTCTTTTTTTCTTTTTTACTTTTGTGATCTAGAGGCTATACCCTTTTTATTGACCTATAGAGTTTGCAATTTTCCTTCAATAACATTTTTTTTATATGACAAGAGGTGTGACCATTTTATAATCGACTCCATCTAAATCACCTACCAAATTAATTGCAAAATAAATCTATTTATAATTTATCTAAAAAAAAGTTATATATATCAGAGCTTTTAAATATATGGAATGTTTTTCTTATTGTATTTTGTCTCAAAGAGTTTGAATTTGTCTTGTCAAGCTCAATTTTTTCTTAATTTGGCTAACTCAAAAGAATCTATGGATCTTTTGTTGTTTACTAGAGTCTACTCCCTTTTAACTTACTTTGTACAACCTATGGGGATTGCAACTTTCTTTTTATCTGTTTATATATATATATATATATATATATATATATTGATAAAAGGTGTTAGAGCTTCTTAGAAAATGTAGCATGACGATCCCAACATAAACGCATTTATAATTTACCTTGAAAATTAGTTACATGGATTCAAGCATTTGAAGTGAACTCAAATTGAATTTATATATATTTATATATATATATATATGTATATATATGTTAAAGTAAAACTACCTTTCATATTTTATTAGTAAACATCTTCCATTATCTCTATCCTATTATTAATTTTCTTCATTTTTTAATCACTTTTATTGTCTGTTGTTGGAGGAGCAATAATGATTTTACTAACAAGTTCAAACTTATTGTTGGCTTTTTGAGTCCGATCTCTATTTTGATGTTGATAAACACAAGTGTCTCATGTGTGTGCCTAGTATTTTGAACAGGTTCATAATTTGGTAAGCACACACAAAAGAGGAAAGTGGAAGCCAGCAGAACTTAAAACTCACATCAACTAGCGTTTTCCATAAAAGATAGAAGAGCAAAGAAAAAGGCATTTGTCTTGAATTGTATTGCATTTAATTTTCATATTTAGTCTGTAATAATGCATGCATCTGCATGATATGACTTAATGCTCAGATTGGCCATAGACAGACCTTAGGGCAGTGACTCACTCTAAAAATGAGCAGCTCAAAAGCTATCCCAAGTATAGGAGTTTAGTCGTGTAATAATTAGCCTAAGGGTCAAATCGTCTCCTCAGGGAATGTAGTTTAGTTCCAAATTTTGTGTAATTCCAAAATAAAATAAGAAACAAAAATTTTACTACACATAGTTTAGATTCAAGTTCCTGGGATTTTTTATATTTTTGCAAGAGAATTACGTAAACCCTAAAGAATTAACATGCATGAAAATAACCAATCAAGTCACTATTAGGTAAGGATAACCAAATCAAACTCAACCTTAAAGTAAAACTAAATGCTCAACCCAACACAAGAATGACGAAATAAATAAGCCCTACAATATCTCAACTAAATGAAAACAAATTAAACTAGATATTAAATAAAACTTAACTAAATAAATAAACAAATTTAATGACAATATCAAACAAAATTAAACTATAATAGGATTACTAAATAAAAACATTGACTTTATAAATAAAATGCCCAAAGAAACTGTTGAAACTTAAAACAATATTTAAATAAAATAAAAACAAATTAAATTGAACTAACACAAACAAAATTCAAAAGCACAATTTTTTTAAAGCAAGAAATAAGAAAACTAATCAAATCTCAATACCTCTCTAAAAAAATTAAATAAACTTTAAAATAGTTTCAAAGAAAGAGAAAGATGAGATGAGCTGAGAGAGAGAGGTAAGAGAGTAAGCTAGCTTGGATTCTCTGGTGTGGGAGATGGCCAGCCATAGCACCACTCAAATCAGTTGAAGGTAGCAGACAACAACAAGGGGAACTCTCGGGTTGGTGCAGCACTATGCAATAATAGGAGGAGCTCCTGGGTTCTCACTTTAGCACACAGCAACAACAGACAACAGGAGGAAAATTGAAGGGCTGGGGGAGAGTTAAGATGAGAGGGAGAGAGGATTTAGGGATACAAGAAATTGAGATGAGACTAACTTGATGGAGACGAGAAACTGAGAGATAAGAAGGCCGAGAGGAGGAAAATTGAGAAGGAAATAGGAGATGAGAGAGGACTGAAAGAGTCAAGAGTTGAGGGATTGATAGAAAATAAAAGAGAAGAGAGAAGAAAGGGAAAGAAGGGGAGGCAAAGGATGAAAGGATAGAACAGAGAGGGAGAGAATTGATACAGAAAAGAAGAGACTCGGAGGGGAGGAAATGCAGAGAGAGGGAGAGAGACAGAGGAAGGAAAAGGAGGCTTGCCACTGTATTGTCTCGGAAAAGTAGTTTTTAAAGACTCTTGCAAGATGCCCTACTTTAGCACACACTCGGGTTCCCTTTTGATGTGACCCAGCCTCTTTTTTTTTTTTTGGTTCTCAATGCACGCACACACGAAGGTCCTTAGCACACACCCTTCATACCGTAAGGCCCAGCTATCCATGTAACGACCCCGAAATTCATAACAACTTTTTTATAATACTTATAAATACTATCAAACTATATAACATACCTATGATATTCTGTAAATATAATCTTATCACCATCACGGGCCCAAAGTGGGTGTCGTGGCCGTGCATTCCATAATACTACATGTGCAGCAGAAAACATAAATATTTAAACCATAAACCAAAATACACAATACCAAAGTACTAACAGGTCCACTCATATATATACATACCCAACCTTTCCCAAAAATCCCAAAATGCTAAGGGCTCTACTACTCAGCCCAAAAACTCACCCAAAATCTATGACAACTCAGTCGCCTCCTCTATCACCGAGTCGGCCCCGCACGTCTCTCAAGGTTACCTGAAATGTTTATAGTACTGGGGTGAGACAATTCTTAGTAAGGAGAAACATGTTATTACCAATGTGTGGCATATGAGATTATATGCATAACATAACCTTTAATTAAACTATAAATGAAATATCATGTAAAAGTATTTGCACAATAACCCAAAACTATGTCATTTGAAATAGAAAATAACTGAGTTATCTATTCAATCATACTTCTATCTATAATATGTTATCTCTATTTTCTGCGTATACTATATATGTACATAACTATGAAAACTTCCCTGTATGGCTATAAGTCATGATTTGACCCCTCACAATAGGGTTGTGCGGCCAGTAGGCTGGACTAAACACCAGTTAGCCTACCAGTGCTTGTCAAACTATATAGTCAAACTATCTGTAGCACAAAAAGCCTGCTCCATATGGTCCAGACACCAAGGAGCCCTCTACTCTTCGTCTAGCACAATCGACATCCAACACCATACTTTATCTGAGATGTATGGTTGCACTACTGTACTGTGATAGTTACGGTACCATGCTCTGTATGCTACTATAGCCTGTATTTTTTTGCTTTATAAAAATAATTTATAAACTGTAGTATTTGTCCTAAGATCACATAATTTCAAGTCCACATTCTCATATCAAAAATCATAACCCAATAGCATACAATTATATATAAAATATTTTACTGATAAAAGTCTCTATATTAGCTAGCATAACATATTTCCCTTACCTAACTAACTGAGAACTGTCCACCATTTTTCTATTTTATGTCTGCAGCGTTTATGATTTCAAAACTCTGAAATTACACATATATTCCCCAGTCAATCAACTAAATTCCCAAAATAGTTATCATATTCACATTTTTAAGCCTATACATCCAATAAACAAGATAAACCACCTATAAACACCCAAACTACATCCTTACCTTAGTTTTGGAACGGTGCCTAAACTCTTCAAATCAAGATTCTGCTCTGATAAACTTGTAGAGAATCCACCCCTAGTCATCGTGGTGGTTTCTGATCATCGATTCAGGCTTAATTTGGATTAGAATTGTAGAGAAAAAGGGAAGGATGTTCTTGGGTTTAGAGAGAGAGAGAGGAAATAAATTTGTTACAAACAAATTAGGTCGCGGGACTTCATAATTCTAGCACTGCCAGAAAAAATCGTCGACGGTTTTTCTGGGTGTCACAAAAACCGTCGACGGTTTGGTCTTTAACCAAACATTTTTAACCATTTACCCTGCTACCATGCCGCGATAAAAAGAAAATCGTCGATGATTTTTTGCGCCCCCCTTCAAACCATCAACGGTTTGGGCTTCCCAAAACGAATTTCCTCTATTTTTCAATGTCTTTTAATTATTATATTTCCCAGGTCTCTACATCCTCCCCTCCTTTAAAAATTTCATCCTTAAAATTTGTTGGCTATACATGTACCAAACTCTAAAAGAAAAATTTGTTGAACTTTTATTAATTAGCCTCATTTATGGCGAAGAAATACCGTGGTTACACATGCGGTTCTAGGATATTACAATAACTAACCAAAATTCTCCCAAAACCCACTATATCAAATAATTCAAAACACAAATTATACATATAAATTACCCTACACTGCATAAAATAAAATTGAAACAATACTTACCTTACCGGAACTATTACTTTTTCTTTTTTTGACTATTGTTGATCCCCACTGAACGGATGCGAGTACTTTTGTCATATCTCCTCTTCTAACTCCCACGAAGCCTCCTCTACTGCATGATTCCTCCACAATACCTTCACTGGTGGAATTTTCCTAGTGCCCAACTCCTGTTCTTTCCTATTTAGATTCTGCATTGGTATTTCTTCATATGTTAAAGTATCTCTAAGCTCTAGCTCCTCATAGTTGATCACGTGGGAGGGATCTAGGATGTATTTCCTTAGCATAGATACATGGAATACGTCATGAATCCTGGATAGTGCTGATGGTAAAGCCAATCTATAGGCAACTAGACCCACTTTCTCAAGTATTTCAAATGGGCCAATGTACCTCGATTTTAGCTTACTATTCCTCCCAAACCTCATAACTCCTCTTATCGGTGCTGCTTTCAAGAACACATGGTCTCCCACATCAAACTCCAATTTCTAGTGATGAGTATCTACGTAACTTTTCTGTCGACTCTGGGCTACACTAATTCCATCTCTAATAAGTCAATCTTGATCATATGCCTGTTGCACCAACTCTGGCCCCAAAACTCATCTTTCACCCCTTCATCCTAGTATAACAAAGAACAACATCTCCTGCTATAGAATGCCTCGTAAGGTGTCATTCCAATGCTAGCCTAGTAGCTGTTAATATACGTGAACTCAACCAGCAACATAAACTATGTAACAACCCGAAGAATAATGGTATTTAAATAATAAAGAGTGTGAGAAATGGAAACAGTAACAGAAGGAGGCAGCCGGCTTCATCGACAAGCGCTTCGCATTCGTCAACGACATTGCACTTTGGGATGAAATGACCCGAGAAAATGTATCAAGTCCTCGTCGATGAACACAAGAGATTCGTCGCAAGGGTACAAGAGGGCCTCGTTGACAAAGACAAGTTTCGTCGATGAGAAGATACCGAGAGAGGATTCTTAGAAGTCTAAAATTCGTCGACAAGGGTGCAGGTTCGTCGATGAACTTTCTACAGGACTCGTCGATGAGGTGACGTGTCTCCTCGATGAATCTGACTCTATAAATAGCTTAAACTCAAATTTTTACGCAGATAATTCACAGAAACTCTCTCTCTCTCTCTCTCTCTCTCTCTCTCTCTCTCTCTCCTCTCTCTTTGGTGTCTCCCTCCTCTCTCTTCCATTTCGGCCCCGTTAGTCTTCGAATCGACGATCTGAGGCCACCACGACGCTCTTGGGGAAGTCCTCTCCAAGTCTGCTAGAGCGGATCGTCAGTTGGACGAAGTTGGATTTCATCCCAAATGCAGGGTAAGACCTTTTTGTTGAAATTTGACTTTCTAGCAGTTGTAGGAAATGTTGTAGACGTAGAAATAGTAATATTTTGTTCTGGGATATATGGTTTTCAGGGTGTTGAGTAGAGAACCCTGCGGGTGTAGTACCCATCATAGTAGTGGATTTTTAGCAGGAATCAGGTAAGGGAAATATGCTATGCTAGGCAGTTTTAGAATGATTTTCAGTATGAAATGTATATTTTTTCACTAGATTATTATTCATAGCAGAACTTTATACAGTTTATCAATTATGTATAATATGTTTTAAATTATTGTGTGGCTGTAGAATATAGATATAGTACAGAAACATGCTTTACATTATTTTTCAGAGTTATGTTTTACTTAATATACAGACACTAGATATGTTTTATAGTAATTATAGAATACCATGATTATACAGTTTACAGTCTCATGACATATAGCTTTACAGTTCATTTCTGAAATACCATTGATACAGATACAGTTTATCACAGCGTCATGGTTAATACAGTTATTATAGAGTCTTGGTAAAATAGATAGTTGTATATAGAGATGTATTATATAGTACCAGACCCTGATGGACATTGCAAATATAGTTTACAGAGCATGGTACCATAGTTATATACAGTATATAGTGCAACAACCTATTCAGATAATACGCGGTATGTAAGTCAATCATATAGTGCCCACGTGTGGACAAGCTCTGGGTTGAGGAGGGCTAATCATACTAACAGAGTATAGTGGTTTAGCCTGGTCGACCAGCCAGGATAGATTCCGCCTATGAGCCACACAACCCTGTTATGAAGGGTTAAATCATGACATATAGTTATCCATCTAGTGAAGTTTTCAGTTATTATTATGTATGTACAGTTTCATAGAAACATGGAATATATGTATATATATTAAAAGTATTATATATAGAAATCTAAAATACAGATATGTTAAGCAACATGGAAAAAGGGGGGTGGTTTATATTACTTGTACTGCATTTATAGATTCAGTTGTACATGATTATATAGAAACAGATTTTCATAGTATTGTAACTAATTTGCCACACACTAGCAATAGCATATTTCTTCTTACTAAGCGTCGTCTCATCCCACTAAATTAATATTTTTCTGGTGATCCAGCTAGGCGAGCAAATCAGGCTCACATATAGAGGAGGTTACAGTTCAAGCCTATCAGTAGAGTGAGTATTTTAGGAAGGTTACTCAGTTGAGGGTATTTTGGGAAACAATCGTATATGTATATTTTGGGAACATTTTAGCACTCTAGTATTGTATATTTACTTGATTGTGTTTATATGAATTCTGCTTCTTGTTGTTTAGGTTGATGGTTTGGTTTAATAGTAGGCATCAAGGCATTATAAATTTCATAGTATAAAAAAAAAAAAAAAAACAGAATTGGAAAATAAATAGTAGGTCGTTACAAACTAGGTCAACCTACCCTCGAAGTCTAGCACGCAAGCTCATAGCATATCTTCTAGTATCTGGATCGTGCTCTCCGTCTGCCCTTTAGTTTGGGGATGAAATGCTATACTAAATGACAGCTGAGATTCCAAAGCCTCAAGCAAAATTCTCCAAAATCATGACGTAAATCATGGGTCTCAGTCAGAGACTACAGATACTGGCACACATAAAGTCAAACTATCTCCTAAATATATAATTCCGCTAGCCTACTCATGGAGTAGTTGACTTTAATAGGGATAAAATGAGCAATCTTTGTCAGCCGGTCTACAATCTCACCCAAATGGCGTTCTACTCATTCAATGTTGGCAGTCTATAATGAAATCCATAGAGATATGATCCCACTTCCACTGAGGGATGTGGAGTGGATGCAACTGTCTTGCCGGTCTTTGGTGCTCAACCTTTACCTGCTGACACATTAAACACTACTCCACAAACTTGGCTATCTCCCTCTACATGCTGCTCCACCAGAATGACTCCCGGAGGTCTCGATACATATTAGTGCTTCCAGGATGCACTGTATAAAGGGATCTATGCGCCTCCTCTAGAATAGTCCTCTTAATTTTAGTATCTGCAAGTAAGCACAGCCTAGCTCCATCATTTGAAATATTAAACTCCACCCCCTGTCTGTCTTGCACTTTAATTATCAGCTCTTCTAATTATGTATCATTCTTTTGAGTAGCTTTAATCCTCTCCTGCAAGGTAGGTTGTAGTACTAAGTTGGCAATAAATGTCTGGTGCTCACCCTCTACCAACTCCACTTCGAGCCTCTCCAAATCCATCTGAATCAGATACTAAATCACCGCTACTAATAGTGTTGTTCCCACTGATTTATGGCTCAAAGCATCAGCCACCACTTTTTGCTTTTCCTGGGTGGCAACTAATGGTGTAGTCATAATCCTTAATAAGCTCTAGCCATCTCCTCTGCCTCATATTCAGCTCCTTATGGGTGAAAACGTATTTCATACTTTTATGATCAGTAAAGATCTTAGATTTTCTTCCGTATAGAATATGGCTCCAAATCTTTAAAGCATACACCACTGCAGCCAACTCCAAATCATATACTGAGTAGTTCTTTTCATACTCCTTAAGTTGCCAAGAAGTGTATGTAATAACCCTCCCATATTGCATCAACACACACCCGAGTCCCTTCTATGACACATCATTGTATATAATAAACCCATCTTCTCTTTATGGAATATATAACACCGATGTAGTGACAAGCCACTATTTCAACTCTTGGAAGCTCTGCTCACACTCGTCAGTCCATTCAAACTTCACATTTTTCCTTGTGAGTCATGTTAATGGACCCGATAATTTGGAAAAACCATCCACAAAACGCCGGCAGTACCCTGTTAGACCTAGGAAACTTCTAATCTCTTGGACATTTTCCAATCTCACATAATTCACCGCCGCTTCTTTCTACCTTGGATCTACTGATATGCCATCCCTGAAAATCACATATCCGAGGAAAGTGGCCTACCTCAACTAAAACTCACATTTCTTTAACTTAGCATATAGCTTATTTTCTCTCAGTATCTGCAATACTAGTCTTAGATAATCTTCATGCTCTTTAAAACTCTTCGAATAGATTAGTATATCATCAATAAAGACAATAACAAACTGATCCAAGTACCGATGGAATACACGATTCGTAAAGTCCATAAACGCTGCGGGTGCATTAGTCAAAACCAAATAACATAACTAGAAACTCGTAGTGGTCATATCTGATCCTGAATGCTGTTTTTGGAATATCCTCTGCCTTAATTTTCACCTGATGGTATCCCGACTGAAGGTCAATCTCAGAGTAGACCCGGGTTCCCTATAACTTATTAAATAAATCATCAATTATAGGAAGATGATACTTATTTTTGATTGCCACTTTATTTATCTCCCTATAATCGATGCACATCCTTAGAATTCCATATTTCTTCTTTACAAACAGCACTGGCGCTCCCTAGGGCGACATGCTAGGTCTAATATACGCTTTATTTAACAACTTCAGCAATTGGTCTTTCAAGTCCTTTAACTCGGATGGGACCATTCTGTAGGGTGCTTTAGATATTGGTGTTGTTTCTATAAGTAAATCCATGGCAACCTCAATCTTGTGATCTAGTGGTAAACTAGGTAACTCTTCTGCGAATATATTTGAAAATTCCTTGACTACTGGAATATCAGCAAGTTTCAATTATTCGTCTGGAATCTCTTTTATATAAGCTACATACCCCTGGAAACCATCCTGAAGTAGCCTCCTAACTTGAAATGCTGACACTAACTATGGCGAGGCGCACACAAGCGATCCCACAAACCTGAAATCTTGCTCTCCTAGGGTTTTGAAGATCACCTCTTTTTGATAGCAATCAATGTTGGCATAATTAGCTGTCAGCCAATCCATACCCAATATCATATCAAATCCCTGCATGTCTAATACCACAAGATTGGCTAGTAATATTTTCTCCTGAATGACCACTGGATAGTTTTTAAGCATCCTTCTACATCTTACTATTGCTCCAATTGGCGTAGTTACCGAAAAATTAGTATTTAGAAATTGTCTCAACTTTAATCAATTCAACATACCCCAACGACATGAACAAATGGGTGGCACCTGAGTCAAATAAAACAACAGCTTTATATGATAAAACAATAATAATATCTATCACGATGTCGTCTGTAGCCTCAACATCTCTTGGCATCAATGCATAGACCCTCGTTAGAGCTGTATTCCTCTACTGTCTGCCATCCCTAGGTGCCTGGTTATGTCCCCGGATCTATCTTGGGGCTGGTGCACTGTTCAGTGGCCATTGACATTCTCGTACTATGTGTTCGGGTCTTCCACATCTATAGCAAACATTGTTTTCCAACCAGCATTCTCCCATATGTCTTCTACCGCATCTGGGGCCAAAAGGTATGTCTGCTCGCCCTGGTACCCATGATCTCCACTCTCCTGCTTCTCAACTCTGCTGTATCTATCTCCCTTTCTAAGGCCCCGACTAGACCCTACCTAGAATCTTGGAGGTGTAGGCTTCTTTCTCTAGCTTGATGTCCCCACATCCCTCTGACTACTCTCCTCCACCACTATGGCCTTATCCACTAATTCAAAGAAATCCTGCACCTTAAGGACCACCACCTATTTATAGATTTCCTGCCTCAAGCCCCTTTCAAACATTCTCACCTTCTTAGCCTCATCTGGGACGATGTAGGGAGCAAAGTGTGACAGCTTGATAAACTTTGCTGCATATTGCTGGACCGTCAGCTGCCCCTTTGTCAGGTTCAAAAATTTTGATACCTTAGCTTCTCTAACAGTGGCAGGATAATAACGATCAAAGAACATCTCCTTGAATTGGTTCCAAGTTATGGCCGCTGGTACGGGTCTCTGTTCCTCAAGCAACTTCACGGCTTTCCACCATCTCTCAATTGCACCTATTAACTTATATGTAGCATATAAGACCCTTTGTACATCAGTAAAATTTTGCACTGGCAGTGTTTTCTCAATCCTCCTGCATCCAATTTTTGGCAACTGCAGGATTAGTTCCTCCTAAAAATGCCAAAGGATTCATGTCAGTGAACTGCTAGAACGTGCAGCCTTGGTCAGTCAGCGGGCAGCCCTATTCTCTGTTGTTTTGAGTGATTTCTATCATTACTTGCTATGCCACACTATGCAACACCTATTCAGAGTCATTGCCTCCCATAATGGACGACCTTATGCCACCACTACTACCACCGTGTGCACTGTTATTTCATGGGTTCATCCTACAATAACACAAGAATAATCTAAGAATTCGGACTTCATAATACAAATTTTACCTTAATATAACTAAAATATCGTCATACCACCCATTAACTTATTTAAGGTTCAATATTACCTTTTGGAAATATAAATCAACGATAGTTTACTATGGTTTTCTTGAAATCGTGACCCCCGGAAAATCACAAAAACCACCCCAAAATTTTTGCCTCCAAACAGCGAGACAAAACCCTAAATTCTCATCTTAATCCCTCACATTAACTTTGCCAAAATTCTAATCTACTCATTCATACCCTCATCCACATTCTATTCCTATACTCTGGAATTATTTTTTGCTGTACACTAAAGTCTACAGAACCTAGCAACCTAGGCTCCGATACCAAACTCGTAAGTCATACCATTTTTTTTTTATAATACTTATAAATACTATCAAGCTATATAACATAACTCTAATATTATGTAAATATAATCATATCACCGTCACGTAGCCAAAGTGGGTGTCCTAGTAACCTGTGCATTCCATAATACTACCTATGTAGCAGAAAACATAAATATCTAAAACATAAACCAAAATACATAGTACCAGAGTACTAATAGATCCACTCATATATATACATACACAACCTTTCCCAAAAATCCCAAAATGTTGAGGACTCTACTACTTAGCCCAAAAACTCACCCCAAATCTATAACAACTCAGCAGCCTCCTCTATCACTGCGTCGCCCCTGCACGTCTCTCTAGGTTACCTGAAATGTTTATAATACTGGGGGTAAAACACCTCTTAGTAAGGAGAAACATGTTATTACCAGTGTGTGGCAGATGAGATTATATGCATAATATAACCTTTAATTAAACTATAAATGAAATATCATGTAAAAGTGTATGTACAACAACCCACAACTAATTCATTTAAAATATAAAATTTCTGTGTTATTTATTCAATCATACATCTATCTATAATATGTAATCTCTATTTTCTGTGTATACTATATATGTACATAACTATGAAAACTTCCTTGGATGGCTGTAAGTCATGATTTAACCCCTCACAATAGGGTTGTGCGGCCCGTAGCCTCCAACATTGGTTTGCCTACTAATGCTAGTCAAACTATGTATATCTATAACATGAAAGACCTACTCCACATGGTCCAGACACCAAGAAGCCCTCTACTCTCCGTTTGGCACAATCGACATCCAACACCATACTCTATCTTAGACGTATGGTTGCACTACTGTACTGTAATAGCTACGGTACCATGCTCTGTATGCTACTTTGCTCCCTCAGGGTCTGATATTATGTAATATTATTTCTATAATCTATCTATTTTACCATGATTCTGTATCAACTGTAATAACCATGATTATGTAATTCTCTATACTAACCATGATGCTATAATAATTGTATATCTGTATAAACTGTATTTTTGTACGTCATGGTTCTATAATCTGCATGTCATGGTTCTGTAAAACACTATATATTCATGGTTCTGTAAAATATTGTATAATCATGGTTTTGCAAAATATTGTATAATCACGGTTCTGTAAAATACTATATATTCATCATTCTGTGATCTCTATATATTCACAATTTTGTAAAAGTGGTATGAAACTCTGTACTAGACTAATATTTCTCATGCCTTACAATTAAATAAATAAATCTCATGTACTATAATTTGTACTTTTTTGCTTTATAAAAATAATCTATAAACTGTAGTATTTGTCTTGAAATTGCATAATTTAAAACTCACATTCTCATAACAAAAAATCATAACCCAATAACATATAATTATATATAAAATATATTACTGATAAAAATCTCTATATTAGCTGGCATAAAATATTTCCCTTACCTGACTAACTGAGATCTATCCACTATTTTTCTATCTTACGCCTGGGGCATTCATGATTTCAAAACCCTAAAATTACACATATATTCTCTAGTCAATCAACTGAATTCCTAGAATAATTTTCATATTCACATTTTTAAGCCTATACATCCAATAAACTAGATAAACCACCCATAAACACCCAAACTATATCCTTACCTTAGTTTTGGAATGGTTCCTGAACTCTTCAAATCAAGATTCTGCTCTGGTAAACTTGTAGAGAATCCACCCCTGATCATCATGGTGGTTTCCGATCATCGATTGGAGCTTAATTTGGAGTATAATTGTAGATAGAATGGGGAGGATTTTTGTTGGTTTAGAGAGAGAGGGAGAGAGGGAATAAATTTGTTACAAACAAATGAGCTTGTAGGACTTTATAATTTCAACACTGCTAGACAGAACCGTCGACAATTTTTCTAGGTGTCATAAAAACTGTTGACGGTTTGGTCTTTAACCAAACCTTTTCAACCATTTACCCTGCTACCCTGCTATGGTAAAAAGAAAACCGTCGATGGTTTTCTACGCCCCCCTTCAAACCGTCAATGATTTGGGCTTCCCAAACTGAATTTCCTTTTTTTTCCTATTTCTTTTAATTATTATATTTTTTGGGTCTCTACAATCCAAGCCCACTACATGCTTCTTCTATTTGCTCACGGGCCTGCTACTTCTTGTTTCTATCCCTGCGCACACATGCATGAAACCCACATGCACACGGCTTCTTCACAATTGTTTAGCTCCTTTTTCAAGGCTTCTTCGCGAATTCAATCTCACGCACAACCCACATAAAATGCTTGTCAATTGCATTCATATGGCTTACGGTCCAATCTTTGGTATTCGGCTTCATGCACACGACCCTGATTCAGACTCCAACTCATATACACCTCATGTACACTTTTAATTTTGGCTTAAATGTCTGAAAATTTATCCTACAATAATAAGTTATCGAAAATTAATAAATTATCGAGTAAAGATCTAAATATTATAATTCAATCTCAATGTTAAAATATTAAACATAATCAGACATTTAATTAAAATAATAAACTTTAAAGAATGAATTTAAAAGCCTAATTACGCAATTTAGACGCGTAATCACACCCTTCAACTAACGTTTTGCTAGTCTTTAGTAAATAATGTGAATGCAGTTGAGGGCAATACCCACTGATATCAATACCAAAGAATGCACATGCAACACAACCATCCCATTTCACATATAGGAATATAATTAGATTACACACCAGCTCATTTATACATAATTCACGCAACTCTGAAGCAAGTAACTCATGCAAGTTTCATCATTATATAGCCATTAAGAATAGTATACTCACATAGATTTAACCATTAATTACAATTAAAAGTTAATGTAGCCATATAAATTTGAGCATAAATAGGCAAATCTTGAGGCATGTGTAATGTGCGTAACTCGTTACTCCCAGGATACCAGTGGACACCTATAGAATGGTCATTTTGACTAGGCCTAACTAGTATACTCTCAAAAACACTCAAAAAGGATGGGTTCACTCATCATATGTGAGGAGGAGTGTCATGATCAAACATTCCATATATTGCAAGGAACAAACGCTAAATGTACAAAGTGGACTAGTCTGAAAAGGATCCAGCCAATCTACGAGGTGTTGGTCCTTCACCATAGCATATTCTCACCTACTCACCATATCCAACCAAGACCACCCTAAATCAACTTATTCACAAACCATATATGAATACATCTAATGCATTAAGCGGTTGAAGAGTCTTCATATATGGAGAACATGTGTCGTGTCCTTGACTTCTTTTTTTTTTTTTTCATTCTGATGCAATTCTATTTCTCTTTTTCTTTTCTCTACTCATTCTTTAGTTTCTTTCTTTTCATGGTCAATTAGGACAATTATTACACTTCTTTTGTTGTCTTTATACCACCCATGTGAATTGAGCTTGAATAGTAGTCCATGAACTATGTCTATTTCTAGGGGTGGCTCAGCCTTCACATCATGAGTAGGCTACAAAACCTAGGTTCCTATCTCCCCACTAGATGTCACCTCTAGGCTAGCAAGTCAAAAGCCAAGACTAGTGTACAAAGAATATCCAAAAAAAAAAAAAGGAAAGTTGAGTTTCATGAACTTTAAGCTGACGTCAAAAACTCAAAAGAATGATAAATGACTTAACAATACCTCCAAAGGTGTCAAAGCTGCCACATGCGCTCTCTCAGTGCTCACAAGGAACCCTAAGTGCTACAAGTCACATGAACGTGTATTTTTAGTCTCATGAGATACCAGTTAAATACAAGAGTTTATATAGTCAGATTAACATGAATGAACTACTAGTCAACCTGCATAGAGTTACAATTCCTAGATTAGCCATATAAAGAGAAACTACACATAAATAACCCACAATACAGCTTAAGTGTGTAAATTCTATGTTATATGCAAGTATATAAAGGGTATAAGTCAGTATTAATCATTGCCTAATCATCCATATTCAAATTTTTTTTTCAATGTATGATCCCCCCAACTAAAATGGAACATTGTCCTTAATGTGAAAGCATAAGGGAAATAGAAAAGATGTGCACGGGGGAAGTGGAGTGTACCTGGGTGGAGAAGTAAGGGAAAAGAAAAACTAAAACTAAGGAAAAATGTACCTAAAAATTAACTAAAAATAAAATAAGGTAAAACAAAATGAAAAGAAAGGAAAGAAAAATATCATAGTCTATCAGGCGGAGGCTCTAGAGGAATTTCATCTAGTGGGTGCAGGTCTATAAATTGAATTGGTGAGTCTCCAAATTTGAGTCACCACAATGAATCAGCCTTGTTATATGTACAAAAGTTAGCCTCAAATAAGTCAATACGTTCTAAGGTACAAGAAAAAACATGTGCAGACTGCCTTCCTTGTTTCAACAAGAAAGGATCTTTATTTAGTATATTTTTCAGGAAATTCAGTTCTTTAAAGAACTAGCCTTTGAGACAAAGTTGTCAGAGCAGTTACCTTTGGTTCTTCAGAAGTATCAACATTAAAATTTTTACCTAGTTCCTTGAAAATTAAACATTCACCATTCTGCTCACCCTCTTTATCGAGTGTACCCATCACCGTACCACTGCGGGGATTTGCTTCGACATTACACTGCTTGACATTTACTCTAGTAGGGAATGATGGTTCCACGGTTTTCAATCTTTGATAGGGTACCACATGTTGGTACTCCTTACTGGTCTCCGTCTCCACGTTAACTGACTTCTTCAATTCCGGGCTCGCTTCCTTTGATTTTTCTTTCACCTCATCTATCTCAATTGTAACTTCAAGTGTCGGGGCAACTGTTGGTTTGTCGATGAGTATCTCAGGTTAGGAAACTTCTTTTGCACTTCTCAAAGTAATAACGACCTCCGCTGTCTCAAGAGAAACATTATGTATTTGTTGCTATTGGTGCTTGTATTCTTGAGGATTAGGTTGAGGTTCTACCGAAAATTCACTTTTTTTTCTAAGATATTCAACTGTGTGCTCATCTCGTTAATGGTGTCCCACAATTCATTCATGGTCTGAGTATTAATCTGCATGAACTACTAAAGAGCATCCTTAAGATACTTCTCTGGTGGAGCATATGCTGCATTAGATTGAAATCTTGAAGGTGTACAACTCTAAAATATCTGTTGTAGCTGATACTGATGTTGAAAGATAGCCTGATGATATGACGGCTAATAAGGGGGTACATAGAACTGGGAAGGTTGATTCCAAATTTGCATGAACTCTTGAAGAGCATCCTCAAGAGACTTCTCCGGTGGAGCAGGTCCTGCATTAGATTGAAATCCTGAAGGTGCATAACTCTTAGAGATCTGTTGTGGCTGATACTGATGCTGAAATGCAGCCTGATGATATGACGACTGATAAGGGGGTGCACTAGGAAGGTTGATTCCAAAGTTGCTCTATACTATTCTTCTTTTCCATATTCATGGCCTCCACTCTTCTAGTGAGTTCAGTCAGACATTCCTCAACATAAAAATCATCTTTCTGTTCATACCACTCTCCACCATATATTGTTCTCAATGATTGAGCTGCAATTGGTCTTCTGTCAATCCTAGTGTTCCACTGGTGAACATAGGTATCTAAATGATCCAAAAAATCCAATGCCTCATCAGGCTCCTTATCGAAGAAATATATTGAACACATAGTATGAATGAACTGTGTCGACTCAAAAGTCAACGCAGTATAGAAATATTTGACCAAGTGCCATGATTCAAATCCATGGTGGGGACACTTGTTAACCAGATCTCTAAATCTCTCCTAGCTTTTATGAAATGACTCATCAACTCCTTGCCTAAATCGACTGATTTGTTCAAGCAAAAATTGAGTTCCCTGTAAGAGAAAAAATTTATGCAAAAATTCATTTTGCATATCAATCCAACTCGAGATAGAATTAGGCCTAAGAGAATTAAACCACGATAGCCTTGTCTTTTAGTGAAAAAGAAAATAGATGCAATCTAATTTCCAGATTAGTAGCAACCCTATCTATGAATGTAACACATGCAAGCTCAAAATCAGTTAAATGCTTATACGAATTTTCACACTCCATCCCATAAAATTGAGGTATAATAGACATTATTCCAGGCTTAATGTTAAAGTTTTGTGCATTCTCGGGCAATATGATGCAAGATGGTTGTGTGGTTCGTGTGGGCTGCAAAAAATTCATAAGCGTGCATGGTGCAAGGTAGCCATATTTTCTTCAAAACTCGTTTTTTTTTTTCTTTTTTTCTCATTTTTTTTTTCATGAGAAAAATTAAAATAATGGTAAAAACACTAGTTTTAAACTAAAACTGACATTCATCGACAATGGCACCAAAAACTTGACTCACTCTAAAAATGAGCAGCTCAGAAGCTATCCCAAGTATAAGAGTTTAGTCATGTAATAATTAGACCAAGGGCCAAATCATTTCCTCAGAGAATACAGTTTAGTTCGAAATTTTGTGTAATTCCAAAAGAAAATAAGAAATAAAAATTTTACCATACACAGTTCAGATTCGAGTTCTTGGGTTTTTTGATATTTTCGCAAGAGAACTACGTAAACCCTAAAGAATTAGCATGCATTAAAATAACCAATCAACCCACTATCAAATAAGGATAACCAAATCAAACTCAACCTTAACGTAAAACTAAATGCCCAACCCAACACAAAAATGAAGAAATAAATAAGCCATGCAATATCTCAACTAAATGAAGACAAACTAAACTAGATATTAAATAAAACTTAACTAATAAATAAACTAAATTTAATGACAAGATCAAATAAGATTAAACTCTAATAGGATTACTGAATAAAAACACTGACTTTATTAATAAAATGTCCAAAGAAATTGTTGAAACTTAAAACAGTATTTAAATAAAATAAAAATAAATTAAATTGAACTAACCCAAACAAAATTCAAAAGAAAAATTTTTTTAAAACAAGAAATATGAAAACTAATCAAATCACAATACTTTTCCAAAAAAAAAATAAATAAACTTTAAAATAGTTTAAAAGAAATAGAAAGATGAGATGAGAGAGAGAGAGAGAGAGAGAGAGAGAGAGAGAGAGAGTGAGAGAGAGAAGTAAGAGAGTAAGTCAGCTCGGGTTCTCCATTGTGGGAGACGGCTAGCCACAGCAGTGCTCGAAGCAGCTAAAGGTAGCAGACAACAACAGGGGGAGCTCTAGGGTTGGTACAGCACCAGGCAATAGCAGTAGGAGCTCTCGAGTTCTCCCTTCAAAACACGGCAGCAGTAGACAACAGGATGAAAACCAAGAGGGATGGGGGAGAGTTGAGATGAGGGGGAGAGAGGTTTAAGGGAGACAAGAAACTAAGAGGAGAAGGACTTGATGGGGACGCAAAAACTAAGGGAGAGAAGTAGGCTGAGAGGAGGAAAACTGAGAAGGAGAGAGGATTAAGAGAGTTAAGAGTTAAGGGATTGAGAGAAAATAGAAGAGAAAAGAGAAAAGAGGGAGAGAAAGGGAGGCAGAGAGAAGAGATGATAGAACAGAGAAAGTGAGAGTTGAGATAGAAAAGAAGAGACTTAGAGGGGAGGAAATACATAGAGAGGGAGAGAGACAGAGGAAGGGAAAGGAGGCTTGCCTCTGTGCTGTCTGGAAAAGCAGCTTTTAAAAACCTCCCCCAAGATGCCCTACTCTAGCGCACACTTGAGTTCTCTCTTGCATGGCCAGGTCACATCATGACTTGGCCTTTTTTTTTTTTTTTTGGTTCTTAATGCACGCATACACTAAGGCTCCCAGTGCAAACCCTTCACACGATAAGGCCCAGCTATCCAAGCCCACTACATGCTTCTTTTATTTTGCTCATGGGCATGTTACTTCTTGTTTCTATCCCAACACACGCATGTATGAAACCCACATGCACAAAGCTTCTTCACAATTGTTTAGCTCCTTTTTCAAGGCTTCTTCATGGGCTCAATCTCACGCACGACCCATGTAAAATGCTTGCTAGTTGCATGCATGTGGCTTACGGTCTGATCTTTGGTATTAAGCTTCATGCACACGACCCTAGTTCAGACTCCAACTCACGTACACCTCTCGTACACTTTTAATTTCGACTTAAATGTCCAAAAATTTATCCTATAATAATAAGTTATCGAAAATTCATAAATTATCAAGTAAAGATCTAAAAATGTTAATTCGAGCTCAATGTTAAAATATTGAACATAAGCAGGCATTTAATTAAAATTATAACCTTTAGCAAATGAATTTAAATGCCTAATTATGCAATTTAGATATGTAATCAGGTAGACTTTGGTCGACCGACCCATTTCAGTTATAAACATCTTGGTCGACCGAACACTCTGTTGTCCAAAAAGTCAAAATGTTGATTAAGCCTTAGGCGACCAAACAAAAATAAACGTATCGTCCACGATCAACCAAACCCTGGTCATTGACTGTTCCACTGTCCTCGGCTGCCCGAACTTATAATTCAAAATCATCCCAAGTGACCGAATTATGCGCACGACAAACCTAACCAATGAACCGGGTGACCGAACCTACAAAGGTCTGAGAAATCACATTGACTTCAGCCAACAGGACTCACCCACAGTCACCCGAACCCAATATAGGCTTTGTTTCTATTCGGGAGACCAACCTTAAGGACTGGGCGACCAAACCTCTTGGGTTGGGTTATTTTTTCAGCCCTAAACATGCTTATTTTTTAATTAAACATTTTTTAAAATACCGAGCGTGTCCCTAAGAGTCACTTTTTCATAAAAACTATAAATACCCCTTTCATTTGTTTAATTAGTAACTTTGATTAGCCAAAATTTTCTCTCAAATTCTTTGTTAATCAAAGTTCCCCCAAATCATTTTTATTACTAAAATTATTCTTTTGGGGCAAAATCTTTTAAGCAAAACTCTCCAACTCTCTTTCACTCTTTCACTTCAAAATTATTCTTAAAGAGAGTATATTTATTTTGGGCATTTATTTTTATATTCACATGCACTTACTCTCACTTAGGTTTTATCTTGAAAATCATTTTTGGGAGTAGCCTTAAGATTTCTTCTAGTTATTTTTCATGATATACATTTTTTGGAAGAAATCCTTTATTGCACAAATATTTTTCTTGAGCCTAAACTCCAAATTCTCCAAACATTTTTATTAGCAAAAATCTTTTGTGGAGAACATAATAATCATTTTTATATTTTCATATGTTTTATTTGTGCAATAATTATTTAGATTAACACCCTTACTCTATTGAGCATAATGCATATCATTAGAGAGTGCATGTATTGAGCTTAAATGTGTACATTTTTGCTTGTATTTTTTAGAAGCATTTTTATGTACAAAAATAATTTTATTGTATCGGTTGGGTTCATCTCTTTAATTGAACTAGAGAGTCTCAACCGTGTAAGTGAGATCGATTCAATTTAGCTCGGAAGTTGAACTGGGGTGTCTCCACCCCATAAGGAAGACCAGTTGGGCTTAGCCTAGTAATTGAGTTGGGGTTTACCTCACCCCATAAGGAGAGGTTGTAACGGCTTTTGCTCCACCCGTTTAAGTGAGCGGGGATAGTGGAATTTTGGGGTGGTATGCACAAGGCGGGTATGTAGGCTGGTTTGGCTGAACCTCGATAACAAACATCATGTGTCGCTCTCTCTCTATGTCTCATTTATATTTCTACATATAAATTTCCATATGTGTATGCTTTCATTTATAGTTATAATTATTTCCATGCACACCTCTATTTCAAATGAGATATGTTCTACATGTATGTCTGCATTTATCATTTTATTAATTTACATACATGTTTATATTATGAATGGGATATGAACTGTGGTTAATTGGTGTAAATGTTTAAAATTAGCAGAAATATTTGTAAAACCCAATTCACCCACCCCCCCCCCCTTGGGATCACCCCAATTCCAACACTTATGTAGGCCCAATTCCAAGAAATGAAATTGAGTTCGAATTATTAGTCATAATTGGTTAATTATTCCAAATTTATTCTATGTCTTTGTATTTTTTTTAATTATAATTTAAGAAAAAAATAGAATAAGGAATTATTCATAATTTTCATATTTCCTATTTCCTAAAAATTAACATAATGTGCTAGGATTTATTGAAGAATGAATTTACAATTAAGTTAAGTCAGTATTTCCCTAATCCCTTTTCTCTTCTTCCCTTTCCTCTCTTCACACCAAATATTATTATAAGAGCCACCTTTGGTTCTAGCATACGAGTGGAACTTACATAAAATGTACATCACACATAAAAGATTTTTGTAGATATAAGTAGAAAAGTCTATTATAATCTCACATTGAGCATGTACTATAGAGATATTGGCTATAACAAAGACACAATAAGTCTGAATTTTGCAAAATATCTTTTTCTATACAAAAATGTGAAACTTAGTATGCAAAAAATAAACAATTACCTATTGGAATTGATGTATTCCCAAGAGGATGGTAAATTGGGTATTTAAAAATTTCTCCTAGGTTAGGTCGAAATTCCCCAACTAGTATTACACAAACCTAGGGTATTTCTATATATTCATAAGCTCAATCAATCTCAATAGTAAAACATAAACATTCAAGTGCTGGAAGTTAAAATGTAGAAATTTAAAACATGCACAAGAAATGTTATCGGGGTTCGGCCAACTGTGCCTACGTCCTCACCTCAAGCTCACAAGCAAGAGGATTCCATTATAACTCGCTTAATGGGTGGAATGACACCTAATATAACACCTTAACAGAATGGTGCACCTAGTTCTTTTAATCGGGTCTAAAACAGTCCGAGACTATTCACAGGGCTAGTCTCCCTTTTCCAATCATATGTCGGGAATACAACAGATATGAAAAATTTACATACAAATAAATGCTTCTAATTCAAGCTTATATGTACCAGTATGCACAATAAAATTAATGCACTCACAAATGATAGGATATTAAGCTCAAGTAAGATTTTGTTAACCAATGTGTTAACTCTCCACAATATATATATATATATATACACATATATATATATATATATATATATATATATATATATATATCAATATGTGTATATGAGAGTGAGATCTTTGATTTCAAAATAATATATTTTCAATATAAGTATTCAAAGAATCTTTATATCCTAAGCAATTATCACAGTAGTAATTTTCAAATATCAAGCACTATAAATTTTAGGGTTTAAGCTTGCTAAAAATATTATGTCAAAGCACAAAGCAAGCTTATAAACTTGCAATAAGGATGCAAGTTCTTAAGCCAATGAAGAAAATTTCCCAATACAATATCTATATGTAAAATACCATGGGAAAAACTATAAGCTTACTCTCAAAAATCAATACATAGACAAATGCAAGTGTGAGAGAGATTAAGCTTGTAAGATGATTGAGATGAAATGAACTCTCTCAAGAATAAGTAGTTAAATGAGTATAAGAGAGAGATTTTTGCAATAAGGTTGAAAAATATGGGAGTATGAACGATTTTGCCCAGTAAAATAATCCAAAACCCTAATCACGACTAATTATGACAAATGAGGAGGTATATATAGAGTTGGGGAAAAATATAACCGTTGGGGACACACTGGGTATTTTTGAAAAAGTTTAATTGAGTTTAATGAAAGTTAACCTTGATTTACTGCGATAAAAATTTGCAAACCCGAGAGGTTTTAGTCGACCATGGTAAAGGTTCGGTCAACTGTATTGCTGAGTTTGGTCGACTGTGGCACATTTGAACTGAGGACTTGGTCAACTATCTCAAGGTGATTTTGAACCCTTCGAGCTTTGGTCGATAGAGACAGGTTTGGTTGACTATCACAATAGGTTCGGTCGACCATAGACAAATAAACTAACAAGTTCGGTCGACCGAGTGTACGGGGTGTCATGCATGTGGGGATTCAGTCGACTGTAAGTGTCATATTCATTTTGTGATGGTTGACCAAGCAAAGTCAAAGTGTTGACTTCAGTTTGGTCGAATGAAGCCTTTATATAGCTTTGGGTTTGGTCAACCGAGACAACTAAAAATATGCATTTAAGTCCCGTTTTGGTCTTTGTGCTTCATCAACCTAGTGTGACTAAACATAATGCATTTTGGGTTATGTGGGTGATGAGTCCTATGGTCATTCTAAGGCCTTTTGAGTGTATAGATCCCATCATGCATGAAATGCAAATATTACAATCCATTATTACAGACAAAAACTAAATGTAGTTATAACAAGGAACAAATGTCTTCAGTCTTCATGCTCTTCACTCTATGGAGTATGCCAGGTGTATGTTTATTATCCGTCTTGGCCTCTATTCTCCTAGTCCCTTATGTGTGATCTCAATTATGGACCTACATACATGCTAGATACACACACAAGTTCACTATGTTTAATCAGCATCAAAACAGAGATTAGACTCAAAAAAGTCAATGATATCCCCCTTTTTTATGACAACAAACACGCATGAGCAAAATCGGTCCAGCCTGAAAAGGCTCCCCCTAAGAATATGCATATCGTAAGATTAAGCATCATAGTTTAGGCATATTCAGAAAAGAAGACATAAGACATTATCAATTGCATTTATATATAAGGCACATTCATGCATTTTGCTCAAGAAAACCTCTCCCCTTTTGGCATCAGCAAAAGGGTTAAACTATGAAAAATATTTGATGGCGCTTTAAAACACGTCTTAGCTTGAGAATTGTAGTCCCCAAAAAAAATATTCATTTTTCCTAAAATGTTCTCCCCCTTTTTAAAACACTCCTCCTTTTGATGTCATATTGTGAATATTTAACTCCCTTTTTGATTTAAGACCAACAGGTATAACAGTTGAGCACACAAGCAAGAAGATAAGATATGTCACATGTAGAGTTTTATCTTGCTAGATAAAAAGAATATATATATATATATATATATATATGTGTGTGTGTGTGTGTGTGTGTGTGTGTGTGTGTGTGTGTGTGTGTGTGTGTGTGTGTGTGTGTGTGTAAGTATATGTATGGCCCCCTTATGATAATGTCAAAAGGTACAGGGGGTGCGCTTGCTAAAAGATAATCTTTAAAAAATAGGTAAACAAAATTTTTCTGGTATCTCATTTAATTGCACACAAAATATAACCACAAAAGCAAAATCACAGTGATCCTAAAAATTTAACAATCACATGCAAGATTATAAGGCAAAGTCAAAGACTATGTGGCAATTAGGAAGATGTTAAGTCAAGATATTCAATAGTAGTTCTATAGAGAAGCACATACCACATTGAATTTTAATACACATAAGTTTAAGAATGTTGGTGAGCACAAGTTGGATAGAAAGTTTTAGTTCAAGAGCTCCCCCTATCGATTTGAAATCTAGCTTAGATGGAGTGGTCTACTTATGCTAGTTAAGATTAAATTCAATTAATGTGCCAAGTAGTATAATCAATTATCTTAGCTCTTCTAACAAGGATGTGATTTGATATTCAATTAATCTCCACTCATCCTTTCAAAAATATTTTAACTTTCATTTTATCATAATCATTATAGTACATGGTTCTATTTTGGGAAATTTTTTTCAAAATTTTGGCAGCATGTCATTTGTAAATTGGACAATTTCCCATAAAACATGTACTTGAAAGGTTCAAACAAGCAATTTATAACTCAGTTTAAGCACGTAAGAACCTACAGTCAACTACCAACATGCAATTCACATCCACTGGATCCGCCATGAAGGAGGCATTCTAGACTAATCATACAATCAAGTAGCAATGTGCATAAATATACCATCCATCAGTGAATATACATGGTAAAGAGCAGAGCATAGCATATGGATATATATATATATATATAAGGTAAGATCATGAGAGCATTTTAATATAATAGGCATGAAGGACAAATGCTCCCCCTTAAGCAATAGCCACCGAAAAATGCAAGTAACAGTGAATAACCCAACTACCAGCAGTAATCAAAATGGGTAGTGGGTGAAAGTGCAATGCAGTCAATGAAAGAAAAAAAAAAAAAGGCAAAATAATGTATGTTGTTTATAATTACAGACCCTGAAGAAAGCCAGATAATAATAATGAAATCAGGTTTTGCATGATGCTCTCTATGCGTCTATGCGCCATCCTCAACATCAGACTCATCTGCTCTATCTCTGGCAATGTCCATCTACTCCTCATTCCCATCATCGTGCATATCATGAATCCTATCATTCAACTTATTGAAATTAACAACCATGAGCCTCTCCAGCTCCTTGTACCTATGCTCTGAAGTGATAAAAAAATCTCTGAACTCATTACGAAGAGCAGTGTACTGTGCATTGGATGACGAGGCCATGTCCCTCAACTTCCTGATATCTAATTGTATGGTACTGGGAATCTCTATACTGAGCAAATGAATCAGCAAACCCTGTGATGGCTACCATCAATTCAGCATTTGAAGGTTGTGTAGACTGTTATGGCACCTCCTATGGAACTTTTTCCTAATTTTCCTGCCACCTACCACCTTTGGGCAACCATATGTTACCAACCAGCTCATATCCCATTAGCCTCAAGGTAACCGAGGATAACATATATGCGTTCCTTGTTCTCTTCAGCATGGCAAGATTTGATCGGGTTACTTCTATCCTCCTAAATAGTCTGTTTAAAATTCCCCCATAAGGCATGATGATCTTATGCCCAACAGTCTTAGATGTCATCCATCTCATCATTAAACTCGGAAGGTCAAGTTTCTTTCTAGTGAACAAACACCAAATGACAAAGCAATCTAGAAAGGATACATGCACTCTAGACCCTGCCTTAGGCAAAATATTAAATGTAATCAAATGGTGGACTACTTTGGCTTCTAAGGTGAATGACCTATAGTCTAGAGGGTGATTGGGATTTGCATCTGGGACAGTCATAACTAGGTTTGCAAACATCCCAATAGAGAACTCATGTTCATTTATCCAAGAGGACACAGAATCAAGACACTCAAATCTCCCCACCCAATATCAAGAACGTCATATGGGTAATCATCGTCAAATATGACGCTGGTCTCTAGAACTTGGAAGTAACATCTATCCTCATCATTTCCTAGATTCGCGTAAAATAATCTAACAAAGATGGGATAGTGCCCACTGGCTTGATAGGTCATGAGCGGCTCCCACCCCTTATGGCTAAACATGTCCATGACATTACTAAAATGTTGTTCCATAAAGGAGAGATTGAGGACCTTACCTAGGATGACCTCCTTGGGATGAAATTCCCTCATGTATTTGATTCTTACATGTTCTGAGATGAACCATTTATCCTATGCATAGGCCACTTCCTGAGCATCAGTGTGTTCATCCGGCCCAGCCATGGAGAGGGATAGAAGGAGTTTCAAGTAGGAAGATGAGTTTATGAGAAGGGCTGGAAAACAGAGGAAAGCTTTCAATTTTTGAAGTGAAAATGAGCCTTTAGTGCGGCCAATATATATTGGACCAAAAGGTTTAGTCAATCCAAGGGGAGTTCAATCAACCAAATGCTTCATCTTCTTCATAAACTGAGTCTGTGTGGTTTACCATGGTATAAAGTGGTCGACCAAAACTAGTTATGACGCTTCAGTTTCCATGGATTGGTCGACCGAATGATTTTTGTTCTTGAAATGGACAGTCAACCGAAAGGCATTCAATTTTGGTTCGGTCGGCCAAGGATAGACCAAAGTGGGTTTTTTCGACCGAATATGCTCAGTATAAACTCGATGGTCGATCGAAGGGTCAAAGTCAAACATACGATAAACCTAATTTGTCAGGTCATTTAGTTATGGTCAACCGAACTCAATCAACACTTCAATTTCCATCAGATTTCGACCTAATTCTTGCTTTAAAGGAACAAAAATTGGCTTTTTAAATAAGGTGGGATCTATTAGTAGGATGTCTAAGCTTAACCACTTCCTAAGCCATCGGTCATCACTACCCCACTATGGCTAATCCTATGATCCAAAGAAGAGTAATTATTTAGATTCAATTAGAGCCCTTCCTTCTTCTTGTCATATGGAATTAGCCACCATAATCGCCCACATCATTGCCTCATATAAACCTCTCACACTCCTATATAAGCAAGAAAACCAGATGTGTCTTTTCATTTCACTAAATAACCAGGCTTTACGCACACACGAAGGTGTTTGCTTATTTGTTCAACATTCTTCAAATGAGGCATTAGATTTTTTATGACTATAGGATTTTAGAGGTAGACTCCTCTTGTGAATTTTATTCATTTTGACTCCTAAGGGTTTATCATTTTCTGTTTGTTCTTCTATTATTTTCAATATTTTCTTAATCTTCTTCTTCTGTAGAGTGGCATGATATTCTTTTAATTTATTTAATTGATTTGCCACTTTCTTATTCTCATTCTTAAATACTGCTTTCATTTTGTTCATCCTAACTAGAAGCTTATGTGTTTTCAATAGAGTTCTTTCTAGTTTCTCATAAAGGGATGTGTTATTGTCATTAAGTTCAATGCATGATTCATCATAAGATTTATAACTATAACATTCATGTGAATCAAAGCATACATTATTATCATTAGTAACAATAGATGATTCATCATACAATATATCATAGGATTTAGCAAAAGAACCATCACAACATGCATAACATGGATTATTGCACAAATCACTAAATGAGGCAGAGTAAGAATCATATACCTCAGTGTCTATTAATATTACTAGCTCATGATTTACCTCCTCCTGATCATTTGAACTTGGAGCATCCAGAGGAGTGATTTCTTTTCTTTGAGCTCTCCATATTTCTTTTCTAGCTCATCCACATTTGTACATACCGCAAACTCAAGCAAAATTCTAGAATCTAAAGCGCAATATAGTAAATTCATGGCATGTGAATTTGCATGCATCAAGTTAATATCATTTTCATTTTTAGGCATACAAATTCCATTAGCAATCACCCGCCAGGACATCCAATCCATTGATTGTATAAATATGCTCATTCTAGTTTTTCAATGGGTGTAATTAACACCACAAAATACAGAAGGCCTAGAAGGTGACCGTCCCTCTTCGAATGGGGAAACACCAATGTGAGTCATCTCGATCTTTAGCAAAAATGTTTAAGTCAATGGCACGAGGCTCTAATACAAATTGTTGGACTAGGTGTATTCCCTAGAGGGGCGGTGAATTAGGTATTTAAAAATTCCTCCTAAGTTTGGTCCAAATTTCACAACCAGTATTACACAAACCTAGTGTCTTTCTATATGTTCATAAGCCCAATCAATCTCAATAGTAAAACATAAACATTCAAGTGCTGGAATTTAAAATGCGGAAATTAAAAGCAAGCATAAGAAATGTTATCGAGGTTCGGACAACTATGCCTACGTCCCCGCCTTAAGCTCACAAGCAAGAGGATTCCACTATGGCTAGCTTAATGGGTGGAGCAACACATAATACAACACCTTAGCAGGATGGTGCACCTAGTTCTCCTAACTAGGTCTGAACCAGTCCGAGACTATTCAAAGGGGCTAGTCTCGCTTTTCTAATCATATGTCGGTAATACAAAAAATATGAAAAATTTACGTACAAATAAATGCTTCTAATACAAGCTGATATGTACCGGTATGCACAAATAAATTAATGCATTCACAAATGATAGGATATTAAGCTCAAGTAAGATTTTGTAACCAATGTGTTAACTCTCAACAATATGTATATAAATATGTGTATATGAGAGTGTGATCTTTGATTTCAAAATAATATATTTTCAATAAAAGTATTCAAAGAATCTCTATAATCCTAACCAATTATCATAGTAGTAATTTTCAAATATTAAGCCCTATAAATATTAGGGGTTAAGCTTGTTAAAAATATTTTTTTCAAAGTATAAAGTAAGCTTATGAAACTTGCAATCAGGATGCATGTTCTTAAGCCAATGAAGAGTTTTTTTTCCAATACAATATCTATAAGTAAAATACCATGGGAAAACCCATAAGCTTACTCTCAAAAATAAATACATAGACAAATGCAAGTGTGAGAGAGATTAAGCTTGTAAGATGATTGAGATGAAATGAACTCTCTCAAGAATAAGTAGTTAAATGAGTTTGAGAGAGAGATTTTTGCAATAAGGTTAAAAAATATGGGAGTATGAAGGATTTTGACCACTAGGTATTTCAAAGAAAAATTGGCTAATCTAAAACCCTAATCACGACTAATTATGACAAATGAGGAGGTGTATATAGAGTTGGGAAAAATATAACAGTTGGGAACACGCTGGGTATTTTCAAAAAAGTTTAATTGAGTTTAATGAAAATGTTGACCTTATAGGTCATACCAAGTTTTGATTATGACAAATAATCAGGTATTTAATGTCTATCAAGTTTGTGTGTAGGTTCATATTAGACAGATCATTTTATCGCATGTGAAGACGGGAAGAATAAAGACCTAGAAGATTCATTTTTTATAATTTATATTATCTTCATTTCGGGTCTGTAATAGTAATATAGGAAAGGTCAGTAATAATGAATGCATATCATGTATGTTAAAACTAATAATCTCAAAGACCTTAGAATGATCCTAGGTCCTTGCACATACACGTAAGATTGTCCCCAAAATCACATATAATATCAGCAGAATCAATTGAATTAAAACAGAACTTAGAGGGCAAAAAGAATAGGGTTTCGAGTGACTGAACCTTAGTGTTCAAAACACTTTGGTCGACCGAACCGTTGAATTGTCAACAAGTTGACCTAACTTTGGGTGACCGAACCAAAAGGACTATCATCCTTGGTCAACCGAACATTAAACCTGACTTTTTCCAACAACTCGGTGCCCGAACTTCATGTTCAAAATAACCCCATGCAACCGAATGTTCATGTTCGGTAGACCAAACTTGAGACCAGGCAATCGAACCTCAGACTAATTGGAAAATCACCTTGGTCAGCAAACCAAACCCTCATTCAGGCACCTAACCTCAAAAGTTCACTTTTTCTGTTGTGTCTGTTCAGGCGACCAAACCTATGGCTTGGTCGACTGAAACTCTTGGATTGGCTTAAATTTTACCTTGGTTAATTGGGGTTAAACACGGTTATTTTATTAAACCCATTTAAAATAATTTTAATAATTATTTATGTATCCCCAACGGTTATAATTTAGGCCTCCTCTATATATAGGGGTTCATTTGCTTAGATTAGCAATTAATTAGCACATTGATTAAGCAAAAAATCTTCTAAAATTTCCTAAGCTCTATTTCATACAAACACTATACACTCATATACTACCATTCTTTTGAGAAATCAAGCTTTGTGAGTGTTTATTCACTGTTTGTTATTGCTAGAAACTCTCATTGCATTTGTCGATTGATTTTCATATTAAGAGTTAAGCAAAGATTTTCCCCCAATTTTATTTAATAAATCTGTGGGTGGGAAAAATCTTATAGCTAAGTCAGTTTTTGCATTGTTGTTGCAGGACTCATTGAGCTTGTATTTTTGTGTATGCAAAAATCTTTTTATAAGCTCATATTTGAATATCTCTTTGCGCTTTTATATTGAGAAAATATTTTTGAGATATTCCAATTACTCTTGGTTCAAATCTTTGAAATCCTAAACTATAATTGAGATTTTTATCTATACATAGTTTTCAAAGATTAGCTTGTTGATACACTCTTGTGCTTAAATTGAGATAGTCATTACTTTGAGTATTGATTGCACACATATACCATTGAGCTTATTGTTCTTACATTATTGGTGTGCTTTAATTATTACTAGTGCAAATTTGCTTGATTAAGATGCATAATATTTGTACGCATCTTGTATTAAAAATTGGTTGTATTCTAGGCGTGGCTTGAGGGGGTGTTAATCCAGCCCAAAAGGATTGGTTACAAAGGTCGAGGTCTTCCCTATGCAAGTTGACCTGGTTGTATTTAGGTGCCACTCCACCCGTTAAGTGAGCCTTAGTGTAATCCTTGTACTTGTGAGCCAAGGCAAGGATGTAGGCAGTTTGCTGAACCTCGATAACATATCTAATGTCATCTGTCTTTACTACTTTATTGTGCTTGCTTAATTAGATTACTCGCTCTATTTAATTTCAGCTGAATATATTGCTTTATTTTATATCTGCACTAGATTTACTCTAGGGTTATGTAATATTGGTGCTGGTTAAGTGACCTAGGGAAGAAATTTTAAAATACAAATTCACCCCCCTCTTGGGATTACAATAAAGCTAACAATTGGTATCAAAGCGTAGTAGCTTAGACTTAAACATTTTTTATGAAAAAGATCTAGATGTCTCATAACACTTTAACTCCTTTCCCTAAGAGACCCTCTTCCACATGTCCTCCGGTTTTCAGTGATGTCAATTATACCTTCTGGAAACAGAGGATACGCATTTATCTTCGGAATATTGGCTGAAAGGTGTGGAGAGTTGTCTCTAAGAGAAACTATGTTCCCATGAAAACTGTAGGTGAAACTAAAGTTCTTAGGACAGAAGATGAATATACTGATGAGGATATGAAAGTCGTTAGTTTAAATGTTATTGCCATGAATAATCTCTATTGTGGACTTGATGTTAATGAATTTAATAGAGTTATGGCTTGTTCTTCTACTAAGGAGATTTGGGATAAGTTAGAGGTCACCTATGAGGGTACTAGAGACGTGATGGATAGTAGGATTGATATGTTAACCAGTGAGTATAAAACATTTAGGATGAACACTGGTGAGTCCATAAAAAATATGTACACTAGATTCACACACCTAATTAATTCACTACATGAATTAGGTAAGACCTATCGTACGTATGAGATGATTAGGAAAGTCCTTAGGGGTTTGCCTCCTGTTTGGGAAGCAAAGGCTACGGCTATATTTGAGGGTAGAGACCTTAAGGTTGTGTCACTAGTGAACTGATAAACTCACTTATCACCTATGAGTTAGCTATTAATAAGAGACTAAATAAGCACAATAGAATGAAGAAAGTGATTGCCTTAAAAACGTCTACTAATACTTCTAATAAGTACAGTGAACCTAAATCTAGAGATGATATGGCTATGCTTACTAGAAAGTTCAGTGGGTTCTTCAGAAAGAATAGTAGGCCATACATAAAGTTTAAAGATTTTGTATTGAGAAGGGAGAGTCAAGTAAAAGAAAAGAAAAATTGAATACTCCCATGTGCTAAAATTGCAACAAGGCTGGGCATATCAAACCTGATTGCCCATTGCTGAAAAAAGAGTATAGGAAAAAGAAGAAAGCCATGAAAGTAGGTACCTCGTGGGATAGACAAAACAACATCATATTAGATTGTAGCGACTCTGAGATTGCCAACTTGTGCCTAATGGCACGGGATGATGAGGTATTGTCTTCTTGTTCCTTGTCTTCATATTATTCTGATGATGATTGTGATTCTAATAGCATGCCTACTTTTAAAGAATTGCAATATGAATATATTCGTGTATCTAAATCACTAAACAAAATGATCAAGGAAAATGATGTTTTGAAAAATAAATGTGAAAATTGGTTAGCCTTTTTGAAATTGCAAAGAATTATCATGCCTCGATTCTTAAAGAAAAGGATTTGAAAATTGCCGAGCTTGAGAGAAAATTGGAGGATAGCTCCAAAATTGTTTATAAATTTACTGAGGACCAACGCATTTTTGAAAAACTTCTAGAGACCCAAAGAAACTCTCTTAGCAAAGAAGGTCATGGATTTAATGGTATTGAAAATGTGAGACGACCTAATCTTTACTTGGGACATTTTACTCGAGAATCAAAATCTCAAATTCCACCGAAGGATCCTCGGTGTCGGATGATATGTTGTAAATGTAAAAACATTGGTCATATTCCGTTTTACTATCCACTTAGAAATAGACATGTAAGACTTAAAAGGGCGTGGAGATTCAAAGGTGATCCAGACACTAACCCCTGTGGACCCTACAAAATTTGGGGACTAGCATCAATTACTTAGAGTTTCATATAGGTGTGCTTAAGATCGTCCTCTTCCAAGGACAAGTGGTACCTGGATAGCGGCTACTCACGGCATATGACTGGCGACAAGGCCAAATTCGCATTCATCACTCCCAAGGATGGAGGATATGTGACATTCGGGGACAATACCAAGGGTCGAATCATCAGTGTAGGTAAGGTTGGTATAACGAACCTTCCCTAGTTATTGATAATGTATTACTGGTTGATGGTTTAAAATATAATTTGTTGAGTATTAGCCAATTATTTGATAAAGGGTATAAAGTATCCTTTGAAAATGATAAATGCATTGTTGAGAGTAAATCTGATAACCAAGTATTTTTTACTGCTAAACGTCATGAAAATGTGTATACAACTAGTTTTGATAATTTAACTTCTCAACAAGTTACATGTTTTTCTGCGATAAATGAAACTAGTTGGTTGTGGCATAGACATTTAGGACATGCTAGTATGGATCATTTTTCAAAAATTGTGAAAAGGGACTTAGTTAAAGCTTGCCAAAAACACATTTTGTGAAAGATTAAATCAATGATGCATGTCAAATGGGTAAGCAAACTAAATCAAATTTTAAGAAAAAGGGAATTCATATCCACCACTAGACCACTTGTGTAACGATCTGAAGAATAATGGTATTTAAATAATAAAAAGAAAAGGCTATGGAAATAGAAAAATAAGGAGGTAGCCATCTTTTTCGACGAACACTTCACGTTCATCGACGACATTGCATTTTGGATGGGATAATCCCAAGAAATTTTTCAGGCCTCGTCGACAAACACGGGAGCTTCGTCGACGAGGGTTCTTCAAGATCTCGTCGACGAAGTTCTGTCTCGTCGATGAGAAGATACCGAGAGAGGATTTTTGGAAGCCTGAAATTCATTGACGAGGGTTGAAGTTCATCGACTAACTTTCTACAGGACTCGTTGACGAGGTGATGTGGCTTGTCGACGAATCCCACAATATAAATAGGGTTAAAAGTGATTTTTTAGTTCATTTTCTGCGCAGAACCTCTCTCTCTCTCACCTTTCGGTTCCCTACCATTCTCTCTAAGATCTCGGGCCCATTTTTTGCTGGTTCGACGATCTGAAGCCACCACGACGGTCCTGGAAAAGTTCTCTACAAGTCTGCTGGAGCGGATCGTCGGTGGGGCTGAGTTGGAAACCATCCCAAATCCAGGGTAAGGCTTTCTACTCAGTATTTGGTTATTTGACAGTTGTAGAAAGCATAGTACGCGTAGAAATACTGAACTTTAGTTCTGTGAAATGTCATTTTCAGGGTGTTGAACGGGGAATCTTGCGGGTGCAGGACAAATTTTCTTAGGGGCTTTTCAAGAATCAGGTAAGGGGATAAACTAAACTAGTATTTTATGAAAAGTATGCATAATATTATAACATTTGATTTCAAGGATATAAATATATTTATATATGATTTATATTTGGGAAATACTGCTGAAAATGATGGTATGTTAGAAATATGAAAAACCTATTTCGTGTGGTATGAGTAGAAATTATAATGAAAACTGTTTTCTGGGAATGTGTTAATGACACGGATTTTTATAATGAAAAATCGGCGTATGGGCCAAGATTTTGATATATTTGCCGGCATATGGGCCAAGCTATGTATGTAATTTTTTGGCGTACGGGTCGTGCTATAAAATATGATTTGCCAACATATAGGCTAAGCTATGGATATGTTTGCCAACGTATGTGCCGAGCTATGGAAATGATTTACCAGCGTACGGGCTGTGCTATGGATATGATTTGCTGGCATATGGGCCGAGCTATGGTAAAATGTGAAATACCAGCGTACGGGCCGATGATTTTCATGATATACGTATAGATGCAAAATGATATGATTGATTTGATAATTAATGATATGAAATATTCGTGTATCACAGTTTCAGTATATGTTATATGATATAAGAACCTAGTTGGCTTGGTTTAGGCTAACACTTGCATGGTACCGTTGCTATGTGTCCATGGTCATCATGATCATGATATTTGTATTAATGCCACTGTACGGAGTGATGTGAGATTGGATGGTCGATGTGGTTTTTAAGAAGTGTGTGAGCGCCCCTGGTGTATGGACCAGGTCTAGCAGACTCATCAAACTTACAAACTGTACTCTTGACTTGGTAGTGATCGGCTAACCATTGTCAGGTCCTGCCTTCGAGCCACACAACCTAGTCATGTGGGGGTAATACATGAAAATAGCCAGCTAACCTTCTAGGGATGTTTGTTTTTGGTATTATTATTTATATGAGATGAAATATACTATGTAAATCATTATGTTTTACCATGTTTTGATTATACATGTTTTTCCCAAAAATGATATATATACAGTTCTACTGGTTATGTTAATGATTATATGTTATCACAGAAATGCTCATGTTGTCACACACTAGTATTAGTTTATTTCCCTTACTGAGAGGTGTCTCACCCCAAATTTCATAAATATTTCAGGAGCCCCTAATAGGAGAGCGGGTAAAGCCCCGCTGATCTAGTACAGTTGATTTGCCCTTCCAGAAGGGTAAGTGTTTTGATAGGGTTGGATGTATTTTTTGGGATGGCCCTAAGATATCTTTTGGGTTGTGTACTGTGTGTTTATAAATATAGTGGTTGTAATAACTCTGGTATTGTGATGTATGGTGTAATGTGATGTATATGATTATATGTTTCCTACTGCTTAGGCTTCCGCTTTGTGTTTCTGATGTATCCCTAGTACCCACGGATCCAGGTGGATTATGATCTAATGAGTTTTGTGATATTGATTTTATTATAAAAAAATGAGGAAATTAAGCAAGTCGTAACAACTTGAAATGCTACACTTAGATTTATTTGGTCCTAATCAAGTTCAAAGTCTAGGTGGAAAATTGTATGTCTTTGTTATTGTGGATGATTATTCTAGGTTCACATGGGTGCTATTTCTCTCTCATAAAGATGAATCATGTGAACAATTTACTAAACTATGTAGAAGAATTCATAATGAAAAAGGCTACAAAATCACACACATAAGAAGTGATAAGGGAACTGAATTCAAAAATGATGGCATAGAAAACTATTCTGAACTAGAGGGCATTTCATATAATTTTTTTGCACCTAAGACCCCACAACAAAATGGAGTTGTAGAAAGAAACAATAAGTCTTTGCAAGAGACGGGTAGGACAATGTTAAATGAACACAAATTATCCAAATATATCTGGGCAAAAGCTATGAATTTTGCATGTTATGTCATGAATAGAGTGTTAATCAGGCCTACACTTAATAAGACTCCTTATGAATTATGGAACAGCCATAGACCTAACATCTAGGGAAATTTGACTCTAAATCTTATGAAGTTATTTTCCTAAGTTATTCACTTAACAGTAAAGCATATAGAGTTTTTAATAAAAGAATATTAACTATTATTGAATCTATTCATGTTATGTTTAATGAATCTAATCCATTTTCTAAAAAAGATGATGATGAGGATATTGATATTAGACAAGGTTTAGATAAACTATCTATTGAAAATAATGTGGATATCAATATAGAAGCAAATGATAAATCAATTGAAAATGATAAAGTTGAAAGTGAGGTTTAAGAGCTGCCTAGGGGTTGGAAATTCATTAGGAACCACCCTCTAGATCAAATTATAGGTGAACCTTCACGTGGTGTAGCCACTGAATCTTCCTTAAGAAATTTAGTTAGTAATTTTGCATTCTTATCTCAGAAAGAGCCCAAAAATATTAAGGAAGCCATAGAGGATAAACCTTAGGTAATGTCTATGCAGGAAGAGCTTAACCAATTTGAAAGAAGTAAAGTTTGGACCCTAGTTCCTAGGCACGATGATCATACCATTATTGGAACTAAATGGATTTATAGAAATAAAAAGGATGAAAATGGGGTAGTCACTAGAAATAAAGCTAGACTAGTTGCCCAAGGATATAAACAGGAAGAAGAGATAGATTTTGAGGAAACCTATGCTCTTGTAGCTGGAATGGAAGATATTCATATATTGCTTGCTTATGCCACTTTAAAGAACTTTAAATTGTACCAAATGGATGCTAAAAGCACCTTCTTAAATGGCTATATAAATGAAAAAGTGTATGCAAAACAACCACTCGGTTTTCAAAATCATAAGTATCCTGATCATGTATACCAGTTGTCAAAAGCCTTATATGGGTTGAAACAAGCTCCTAGAGCTTGGTATGAGAGGCTTAGTGGTTTTTTATTAGAAATATGTTGATGATATTATTTTTGGAGCAACTAATGATGATTTGTGTAATGAGTTTGCACAATGCATGCAAAGTGAATTTGAAATGAGCATGACGGGTGAACTGAGTTTCTTCTTAGGATTTCAAATTAAATAGGCTAAACATGGAACTTTTATATTCCAATCTAAATATGTTAGGGACTTGTTAAATAAATTTAATATGCAAGATGGTAAAATTCTTGGTACTCCTATGAGTTCTTCCACCAAACTTGATAAAGATAAGCAAGGCATCCCCGTTGTTGTGAAATTATATCATGGCATGATTGGTAGTCTCCTATACCTTTCAACCAGTCAACCTGATATTATATTTAGTGTGTGCATGTGTGCTAGGTTTCAGGCTGCTCCTAAGGAGTCTCATTTGTTAGCCGTGAAAAGAATACTTAGGTACCTAGTTGGAACTGTTGAGTTAGGTTTATGGTACCTTAAGCATGCGAATTTTGAATTGTTAGTTATACTGATGCTGACTTTGTAGGTAGCAAAGTAGAAAGGAAGAGTACTAGCGGCACTTGTGACTATTTAGGACAATCTCTGGTTTATTGGTTCTCCAAGAAACAAAACTCAATTGTTTTATCCACAGCCGAAGTAGAATATATTGCGGCTAGAAGTTGTTGTGTTCAAATGCTTTATATGAAAAAGCAACTTATGGATTTTGGATTGCATTATGATACTGTTCTGATTAAAAGTGATAATAATAGTGCAATCAACATCTCTAAAAATCCTATCTCACATTCACGAACCAAACATATTGAGAATAGACACCATTTCATTTGGATCATGTGCATATAAGGGATGTGGCACTTGAGTTTGTGTGCTCAAATGAGCAGTGGGCTGATATTTTCACCAAACCTCTTCAGGAAGATAGGTTCATATAGATTAGACGTGAGCTAGGTCTAATGCATAGTAGAGATGCCTCCTAAAAATTTGATAAAATGCACAAACTTAGGGGGAGCTTCTTATCATAAGAAAATATATGGCTCTGAAAACTTTACACCTATCATTGTTTTATACTTTATGCATACGTTTGTGGTTTGCAATGCATGGCTATCATATCTCTTGCCTATTGATAGTTATATTTATATTTTCTATCTTGATCATACTGAACTATTTGAGTTGGTAGTTGTGGATAAATTGTTAATTTAAAACTCAATCAGGTCATTTTTATACTGGTATTTTTAAGGAAAATGCTCTAATTTCAAATGGCATGCTATCGAAATTTCCAAAACTTTTTCCCAATCATATCTTGCATATAAATGATTCAGACTCAATGTCTTGATTACATGTGCCTTATATTTACAATAGGCCTTTTTGCTATTGCCAAAAGGGGGAGAAGAGGCAAAATTGGGTACTTTTTGAACAATGTTTGAACTTTAAATCTTTTGACTTCTCATTATGCATATTGACAGGGGAAGCCTTTCAAGGTTGTACCCACTTTTGCATGATGTATTTGTTATCATAAAAAATGAGGAGAATGTTGACCTTATAGGTCATACCCTATTTTGATTATGACAAATAATCAAGTATTTAATGTCTATAAAGTTGTGTGCAGGTTCATATTAGCAAGATCATTTGATGGCATGTGAAGACCTGAAGAATAAGGTCTAGAAGATTCCTTTGTTATAATTTATATTATCTTCATTTCGGGTCTGTAATAGTAATATAGGAAAAGTCTGTAATAATGAATGCATATCATACATGTAGGAATTGACAAACTCAAAGACCTTAGAATGACCCTAGGTCCTTGCACTTACATGTAAGATTGTCCCCAAAATCACATATAATATCAAGGGAATCAATTGAATTAAAATAGAACTTAAAGGGCTAAAAGAATAGGGTTTCGGGCGACCGAACCTTGGGGTTCAAAGCACCCTGGTTGATCGAACTGTTGAATGGTTAGCAAGTTGACCTGACTTCAGGCGACCGAACCAAAAGGACTTTACCATCCTCAGTCAACTAAAAATTAAACCTGATTTTTTCCAACAACTCAGGTGCCCGAACTTCACTTCCAAAATAACCTCGGGCGACCGAATGTTCAAGTTCGGTAGACCAAACTTGAGACTAGGCGATCGAACCTCAGACAGATTGGAAAATCGCCTTAGTCATCAAACCAAACCCTCAATCAGGCACCCGAACCTCAAAAGTTCAATTTTTCTGTTGTGTCTGTTCGGGTGACCAAACCTATAGCTCAGTCGACCTAAACTCTCGGGTTGGCTTAAATTTTACCGCAATTAATTGGGGTTAAACATGGTTAATTTTCTTAAACCCATTTAAAACAATTTTAATAATTCCCTATGTATCCCCAGCGGTTATAATTTAGGCCTCCTCTATATATAGGGGTTCATTTGCTTAGATTTGCAATTAATTAGCGCATTGATTAAGCGAGAAATCCTCTGAAATTTCCTAAGCTATATTTCTTCATACAAACCCTATACACTTATATGCTACCATTCTTTTGAGAAATCAAGTTTTGTGAGTGTTTATTCACTGTTTGTTATTGCTAGAAACTCTCATTTCATTTATTGATTGATTTTCATATTGAGAGTTAAGTAAATATTTTCCCCCAATTTTATTTAATAAATTCGTGGCTGGGAAAAATCTTATAGTAAAGTCAGTCTTTGCATTATTGTTGCAAGACTCATTGAGCTTGTATTTTTCTGTGTGCAAAAATATTTTGACAAGCTCATATTTGAATCTCTTTGTACTTTGATATTAAGAAAATATTTTTGAGATAATTCAATTACTCTTGGTACAAATCATTGAAACCCTAAATTGTGATTGAGATTTTTATTTATACATAGTTTCAAAGATTAGCTTGTTGATACACTCTTGTGCTTAAATTGAGATAGTCATTACTTTGAGTGTTGATTGCACACATACACCATTGAGCTTATTGTTCTTACATTATTTGTGTGCTTTGATTATTACTGGTGCAAATCTTCTTGATTAAGAAGCAAAATATTTATACGCATCTTGTATTGAAAATTGGTTATATTCCAGGCTTGGCCCAAGGGGATGTTCATCCATCCCAAAAGGATTGGTTGTAAATGTTGAGGTTAGTCCTGTGCTTATTGACTTGGTTGTATTTAGGTGCCGCTCCACCCGTTAAGTGAGCCCTAGTGTAATCCTCGTGCTTGTGAGCCAAGGTGGGGATGTAGGAAGTTTGCCGAACCTCGATAACTTATCTGATGTCATCTCTCTTTATTGCTTTATTGTGCTTGCTTAATTAGATTACTCGTGTTATTTAATTTCAGCTGAATATATGATTTATTTTATATATGCACTAAATTAACTCTAGGGTTGTGTAATACTATTGTTGGTTAAGTGACCTAGGGAAGAAATTTTAAAATACCAATTCACCCCCCTCTTGAGATTACAGTGAAGCTAACAAAATATTAACCTTGATTTACCGCGATAAAAATTTGACAACCTAAGAAGTTTCGATTGACCATGGTAAAGGTTCGATCGATCGTATTGCTGAGTTAGGTCAACCATGGCACATTTGAACTAAGGATTTGGTCAACCGGCTTAAGGTGATTTTAAACCCTTCAAGGTTCAATCGACCAAGACAAGTTTGGTTGACCATCTTTACAAGTTTGGTCTACCGTAGACAAATGAACTAACAAGTTCAGTCGACCGAGTGTACGGTGTCAGGCACGTGGAGTTTCGGTCGACCGTAAGTGTCATGTTTATTTTCTTATGCTTGACTGAGCAAAGTCAAAGTTTTGACTTCATTTTAGTGGACAGAAGACTTTATATAACTTTGGGTTCGGTTGACCAAGACTACTAAAAATATGCCTTTAAGTCCTGTTTTTGTCTCTATGCTTCATCAACCCTGTGCGACTAAGCATAAGGCATTTTGGGTTATATGGGTGATGAGTCCTATGGTCATTCTAGGGCCTTTTAAGCATATACCTCCCATCCTGCATGAAATGCAAATATTAGAGTCCATTATTACAAACCCAAAAACTAAATGCAATTAGAAGCAAATGTCTTCAATATTCACGCTCTTCACTCTATGGAGTACACCATGTGTATGTGTATTATCCGTCTTGGCCTCTATTCTCCTTGACCTTTATATGTGATCTCAATTATGGACATGCATACATGCTAAATACACACACAAGTTCACCGTGTTTCGTTAGCATCAAAATAAAGATTAGACTCAAAAAGTCAAAAATACCCCATCGGAATTGAATTAAGACCACGGCATCCTATGTCACAACCACCTAATTAAGGGTATTACCATGTCAATAGGTTTCAATACCCAATTCACCCCCCCCCCCTCTTGGGAATACACCAATTCTAACAGTTTGTTATTCTTAGTTCAGCTATGACTCCTACTAATAGTACATCCAATATCAATTCTATTCCTATGCTAAATGGCTTGAATTTTAAGTCATGAAAAGATAACCTTTTAATTGTTCTTGGAGTCATGGATCCTGACCTTGCGTTAAGGGTTGATTCTTCCCCACCTATTACAGAAAAAACTACCTCTGATGAGAAAAAGGACTTTGAAAGGTGGAAGAAATCAAATTGCATGTGTATGATGATCATGAAGAGAGCCATTCCAGAAGCATTTAGGGAATTTGTTATTTTTTTGGGTACTCTGAAAGGTCCAAAGGGTACAAATTTTATGATCTCAGAACTAAGTCATTTTTTGAGTTAGGGAATGCCCGGTTCTTTGAGGATGTCAAGTTTTCGGTGGGAGATACAATTAGGGACTTTGTCTTTGAAGAGGAATATGTAGATATTCCCACAGGTGTTGTTGGCATTGATCAGGATTTTATTCCTGACCCTACTCAAGACATATTAATTCAAGACAATGTCATAGAACCTCTCACCCAAGAAATTATTCCAGGATAACAAACTCTTACACCTCAAGAACCTATGCCATTAAGAAGATCCACTAGAGAGAGAAGAAGTGCAGTACCAAATGATTATATTATATTTCTTCAAGAACATGAGGTAGACATTGGAGTGATGGTAGATGATCCTATTAACTTCTGTGAAGCCATGGAAAGTTCTAATTCTCAGGATTGGATTGATGTCATAAATGATGAGATTAAGTTCATGAAGGACAATGACGTGTGGGATCTTGCCCCATTGCTAGAAGGTACGAAACCCATTGGTTGTAAATGGATATTTAAGATCGAGAGGGATTCAAAAGGCAATGTGGAAAGATACAAGGCTCATCTTGTTATGAAGGGCTTTACACAAAAGGAATGCATTGATAATAAAAAGACGTTCTCTTCGGTTTCTTCGAAAGACTCTTTTAGGATTATAATGGCTTTAGTGGCGCATTTCAATCTTGAGTTACATCAGATGGATGTAAAGACATCATTTCTCAATGGTAACATTGATGAGACAATCTATATGGTGCAGCCAGAAAACTTTGTGTCAGGAGACTCAAAGAATATGGTTAACAAACTAAAGAAATCCATCTATGGACTCAAACAAGCATCTTGACAATGGTATATTAAGTTTCATCTGGTAATTATCTCATTTGGTTTTGAGATGAATTCAGTTGAATACTATGTATATCATAAGTTCAGTGGGAGCAAGTATATTTTTTCTAGTTTTGTACATTGATGACATCTTCCTTTCTAGCAATGATATAGGCTTATTCCACGAAACCAAGAGATTTCTAGCTAAGATTTTTAAGATGAAAGATCTTGGTACACTAGGATCGTTCTTGGGGTACTTTAGGACTATCACAAAAGAGCTATATCGAAAAGGTTCTTAAAAGATATGGCATGCAAGATTGTAAACTAGGTGATACCCCTGTGGCTAAGGGAGAAAAATTTAGTCTTAATCAGTGCCCTAAGAATGATTTTGAGGTAAAGGAAATGCAAAAGATTCCATATGCTTCGGCTATAGGTAGTCTAATGTATGCTCGGGTTTGTACGCATCTGGATATTGCGCACGTTATTGGGACGTTGGGCAGGTATTTAAGTAATTCAAGAGCAGACCATTGGAAAGCAACTAAACGGGTCTTGCAATACTTACAAAGAACAAAAGAATGCATGCTCACGTATCGGAAGTAAAATCAGCTTGAGATCATCAGGTATACTGACTCTGATATTGTGAGATGTCGAGATAGTATGAAATCGACATCGGGCTATATTTTTCTGTTTACTGGAGGTGCCATCTCCTAAAAGAGTGCTAAACAGTCTCTTATAGCCTCTTCCACCATGGCAGTAGAGTATATAGTGTGTTATGAGGCGACTAATCATGAAGTATAGCTGCGGAATTTTTTCATAGGGCTACGTATAGTGGATAGTATTGGTAGACCACTTAATTTATTTTGTGACAATAAATCTGCAGTTTTATATTCCAACAACAATAAGAGCTCGACAAAGTCGAAGCATATAGACATCAAGTTCCTAGTTGTTAAAGAAAGAGTTTAGAGTGGTCAGTTGTCTATAGAGCAAATTGGTACAAACTCCATGGTTACAAATCCACTTACTAAGGGAGTGCCACCCAGACAGTTTCATGAGCACACTACTCAGAAGGGTGTCTTATTTCAAGATGATATTCAGTTTTAGTGTGTTAGCTTTGGTGCAATCCCAAGAGAGGGGGTGAATTGGAGATTAAAAAAAATTATGCCTAGGTTTATCTAATCCAATAATAAGTATTACGCAATCTAGGAGGCAGTCTAAGTAGTTTCAAACCCAAAAAGATATTCAACCAGTAAACATACAAGTGTAGAAAATAAAGTGTGGAAAATAAACTGACACCAAATATGATATCAGGGTTCAGCCAAAGTGCCTACGTCCCTGCCTTAGCTGACCAGCACAAGGATTCCACTACGACTTACTTAATGGGTGGAGCGACACCGTTTACAACTAAGTCAATTAGCGGGGCTGACCTCAACCTACACCTTACCTGAATGGTGCACCTAGCTTTCCTAATTGAGTCTAAGTCAATCCAGTACTATTCAACAGGACTAGTCTCCCTCTTCAGTCCCACACTTAGAATACAACAAATGTATATAAAATTTGCATACATAGAAATATGCTTCTTCAAAAGCAGATATGTACACCAGTATAGCTCAAGCAATAACACAAGCATGAATGATATGTAAATATGCTCGGTGCTTAATGTACGCTAAACAATCATTCAACTATGGATAAACAATCAAGATCTAGAGTGTATATCTAAGCAAGATTTGAAACACAGTATTGAATATCACAATATCAGTTTAGGGTTTCAAAAAAATACTAGCGATATGATTCAAACAAACTCAACAATATGTTTTCAATATACCAAGCACAGGGGATGTTTGAATGCAAGCTAGAAAACAATTTTTGCACACAAAAATATGGGCTAAGGTAACTTGCAATGACAATGCAAGAACCACAAGTCTCTAAGTATTCCCACACAAGATTTATCAAATAAAATCAATGGGAGAACATAATGCTTTACTCTCAATAAAATCAATCAATAAATCACAACAATTGAGAGTACAAGCAAATGAGAATCAAGCATAAGCACTTTAAAAAAACTCACAACACTTGGATAATCAAAGAAATTTGAGTTTTGAAGTGTATGGGAGTAGTATAGGCTAAAATAGAACTTTGGGATTTTGAGAGAATTTGACCTTAATGGTTTTTGCTAATCCTTGCCAATATTTGCAAATAAGCTAGTATATATAAGCAAGGGGCAAATTATGACCTTTGGGGACTTAATGGGTATTATTAGAAAAGATTTAAAACAAATTTAAATTTTAACCCATTTTTAACCCCTAATTACCTCAGTAAAAATAAACAACCCAAAAGCTTTTGGGTGCTTGAGCCTAAGTTTGGGTGCTCGAATAGACACGGTGCAAAAAGGTCATTTTATGGTTTGGGCGCCTAAAAAATAGTTTGGTTTGCTAAATCAAGCGATTCCTCAAAAAGACCACAGTTCGGGTGCCCGGACTGAAGTTTGATTGACCGAACTCACAAGTTCATTTGCCCAGGGCTATTTTGAACGCTAAGGTTCGAGCGCTCTGGTTGGTGAAAAGTAACCTGACACAAGTTCGAACGACTGTGGAAGATGTGTACATTTTGGTTTGGTATGCTGAACATAGGTCAACATATTGACTCATTCACGGTTTGGTCACTCAAGGTGTTTTGAAAACCAAGGATTCGATCAACCGACCTCTCTCAAAATTTTCATTTAAATCCAATTTTGTTTCAGTTAACTCTTTTGATATATTAAGTGATGTTGGGGACTTAGTGCACTATGTGTAGGTACCTAAATTCTAACGAGGGTCGTTTTGAGCATACCTACCTATCATGCATGATGCAAGTTATTACAAGCCATTGGTGTACAGTCCATAATTAAATTTACATCCCACAATAAAGAAAAATGAATAAATAATTACAAATACAACACAAATATCTTCATTCTTATGCTTGATCACTGTACGCCATCATGATATGTCTTTCAGTTCGAATACATACATAAGGTGAACCTGCATGCAAGTCTCAGTACAAACATAAGTACCAAGATTATTTGTCATTATCAAAACTAGGTGTGACCTATCAAGTCAACATAGTGGGAGTTTGTAATTTATAGATGTTTTTTTTATAAAGATATGTTTTTTAGTTATTCCAGTTACATCCACAACATAATCCATGGCATTCAGTTGTATTGGCATATGTGACTATTGATAGGTTGAGTTACGAATATTGTAACAAAGGCCACTTTGATCCTATGTTAGTATAATTGATGGATCAGATTGGTTATAGATACATTTCGGTATGGTAGCAAAGTTGAGCTCATTTGGTTATTTTTTTCAATACATAATTATGAGGTTTCACATATAGCCCAAGTGGGAGATTGTTGGATCAAAATTCAATTATGGGCATATATGTGAAACAATTATGTGTCGTGGACTGTCTAATCAGGAAATTCCCTAATTAAAAGTGATTGGCTATTTTTGGATTATAATGGGCTTTAATGTATTCGAAACGGTTATGGACCTTTAATGTGTAGAAACTTTAATGGTTATGAAATTAGGATAGCTTCCCAAGAGGGGGTGAATTAGGATTTTAAAAACTTTTTTTTAATTCCTTTTAAGAATATATAAATCCTTTTATTATTTAACCAATTCTTTGACTTGTTTGTTTAATTTGTCAAACACACAATAACTTGGTTTCTTTTATACAATCAACAACACAACTAATTAAATATCCAATCTTCAACCACACTATCCAAACCAATCAAACACAATTGGAAAGAAAAACAACCAAGTCAAGATTAAGATAACTGCATCACTATTTAGATTGATGAAAGCATTCAAGATTCAGTACTCTTGCAATATAAACTCGCTCCAATCAATATCAAACTTTAAACAATTTAACTTTCAATTTTTGTTTGGTTTGTAGTCCTGTTGTGAATTTGAATCAAATCCTATATTAATAAATTTGCTTCTTCAATATGATGTTCAACATAAAATCCAATCACTCTTTCCAAATATTTAGAATTCAAATAAACTATTGGTAAATTTATCTTTCAGTGTTTAACCAAGTAACGTACTCCCGTATGGTTTTCGTAAAGTAAGGTTTAACCAACGTACTCCCTTTCGGTTTCCGCAATCCCAAATCAAAATTGAACTTTAAGTTTATTTAACTTCCAAATTGCATAGTTTGTATGTTTATCAATTAAATCATCCACACAATTGTATATGTACTGGAAGTGAAGAGTAAGGGAAAGAGAGAGGAACACAAGATTTTACGAGGTTCGGCTTCAACACAGCCTACGTCCTCACCCTTGGCAAACCACCAAAGGGTTCCACTATTGCAATTCCTTTACAAGGCGGAACAAAACATTTACACACTCCTTCAGTAGGCTAGAGCCCGCCTCTCCAAACAATGTCCCCTCGTTCGGTCACTCCTTAATTAGGCTAGAGCTCGCCTCTCTAAGCAATGTCCCTTTGCTTAGCCAAGGATCCAAACAGTCCTTGGAATCATCAATCTATAAGAAATACAATCACAAAATGTGTGCAAGAATTTGCTCTCACAAAGAGCTTATTAGTACAACAATTATACCACTAGGTACTTCAATAATTTAAATACCCCAAAGAAACAGAATTGAAGCTCAAAAGTAGAATTCACCAAGGGTTTCTTTGTGCTTTGATAAAATTCAATATGAGAACCTTGGGTTGGTATTTCAGTAGCAATTCAGATGATTTCTCTTTAGCAAGAGATTGAGCAATTCAAAGCTTTGAAAGAGGTTGAGAGATTTGATACAAGTGTGCTGTGTGATTTCTTGTCTCTCTTAAATCTTGAGATTAAGGAAGTATTTATAGGCATTCTAGGCTTAGTTTCCTTATTCCCCAAGTGACTTTAAGTGTTTCCCAAGTTTTTACAACATTTATATTTTGAAAACCAATTTTTGAAATCTTCTCGTTGGAGTTTAAAAATAAAAACTCATGGGGTCAGTCGGGTGGACAGGCAACTGGGTAGTTTAAAAATCAAAGGGTCAGTCGACTGGACTGGCAGCTCACACCATTTTGTCTCCCAAAAATTTTTCCAAAAAATTATCAAATGGCTAGCAAGACACAGTCCATTTTAAGTCAGTCAACTGACTGTTAGTCGGCTGGGTAATTTTGCCTTGGTTAAGTCAGTTGATTGGACAGAAAAAAAACTGGTTTTTCTTTTTGGTTTTTCAATTTTAGTTTTACACTCATGATGAGATCTTTCATTAAATATTTCTAGAGATTTAAAAATAAGTTTCTTAAGTCCATATTAGTCCCTTAAAGAGCTCCAACAATATTTCAAAAGATATTTAAATATTAAAGCACTTACATGAAGACTTCTAAACTTTTTGTTAATCTTGAAAATTTTGAGTTTCCATGTTTTGGTCTTTTCATCTTCAAGTTTTAAGATACTTCAAGCTTTTCATTGAGTTCTTCTTTATCTTCAACCTTTATCTTTAAATCCATTTTTGAATCCATGCTTTAAGCTTCATATAATCATCCATCTTTGAAGTACAAGCTTTCATGAATTCTTTTGAACACTTGCCCTTGCATTCATCATTGAATCCTGAAATAACATCACTTAACCAAATATGTTAAGTTCTACTTGTTTGTTAGCATCAAAATAAGTAAGGCCAACAATCTCCCCCTTTATGATGATGACAAACAAGAAGCAAAAATTGGAGTAAGCCTTAAATAGACTCTCCCTTTCAATAAGCATCATCTTAACAATATTTGCAAGATCAATATTAATTTCAAAAACTCTTTTTCAATCATGCTCGTCACTTCATCAATATCAAGTATTTCTCATCCTTTTGATATTCATGCTTAATTTTTGCAATATCATGCTCAATTTTTGCTTAAAACATTTCCCCCTTTTGACATCAATAAAAAAGAGAAATAAAATAACAACACATTCTAAGCATATTATGCATATCAACCATATGTACACACTCAAGTTATTATTTTTCTATATAACATGTATGGAGTGTAATATCTTTACTAAGTGCTTTTTCCCCTTTTGACATTATTCAAGATACCAATTTTTGATACCAATTGATGATTTTATGATACCAATTCAAAATTTTAAATTTAATTCATGATATCAATTGATTAATAGGGAAATTATCATAATATAAGCAGTAAATCATAACTCCCCTTGAATTCAATACATTCAGTTTTGTTACCAATTTTGCATTTATCATCCCATGTTTCAAAACATTTAATCATGTCATGTATCAAATATCAACATCATGCTAATATCATCAATGTCATACTATGCTTATAGACATAATCATACTTGTCATGCTCAGAGACAAATTGAACTTTTAGATTGTGATACTAAGTGAGCTTTAAAATTTTGATAATTAAAATTTTTAAAATGTGATGCCAAAAATACTTTATAGATACCAAAGTCATTATCACATCATGCATAGCTCATGGATACCAATATAACTGTTATATCTTTCATAGCTCATAGACATCAGTAGTAAAAGTAGTAGGTTTATCCATATGATTCATCAATAGCATGCATGGTCAAGAATTAATCTCATATCAAAATTCATGCTTATACGCAATAATCTCATGCTCAAATTTTCAACATAGTGAGCCATAAATTATCAATATAAGTTAAGTCATGTAACATATAGCATATCAGCACATCACATAAACAGGAAGCATGTCATATAGGCATGTAAGCATGTAGTATATAGGCTTTCATTCTCAAATATCTTCTTCTTAATCAAGATACTTATGTAATAAGCTTAATTTGATATTTTATTAAGTTTAAGCCTTGTAAAAAATCATCCTATGATTTTGGACCAACAATGCTATTTCCTCTATGTTTGTATGAAGTTATTATTTCACTTTTGGTACCCATACCTTTTTGGGTCCAGTAGGTTTCACAAGAGATGTTTCCTTTATCTTCCATACTTGTTTTGTTTTAACACCCTTACTTTTAAATGGACATTCAAACTGTATATGCCCCTTTTTCTCACATTGATAGCATATGGAGTTAGTGTAGGCATTAGTAGATGTATTTGCATAGTCTTTGGATCCTTTTGAGAAATATCCCATGTACAGATTCTTTTTTCTTTTATTTTCAACTCCATTGAAACCAATGCCTTCTTTGTTCAATGAAATTCTTTGTGAGCCAATCATCTTATCAAGATTTTCTTTTCCTTTAGTGAAGTTATAAATGATCTTATTTTTATCTTTGATTTGACTCTTGAGATTGTTTATCTCCATCTCTTTCTTGTTGTCAACTTTCTTTAATGATTTCTCTAACTCTAGAGATAATTTTCTAATTCTATCCTCTAATTCAGAAATATACATATCTTTTTCATATATTGTGGGGGATAGGGATCAAAGGTCTTCTATTATTTGTTCATTCTTGCTTTTTAATTTCTAGATTTTCAAGTCGTTTTTTTTTTTTTCAGCAAGAGTTTTAGCTTCTATTTCTTTTATTGCAATTTCATACTTATTTTCTATTTTCTTGATCCTTAAATCCTTTTCTCTTACAGCATTTCTAAGGGATTCTAACTCTTTCATTAATCCTTCATTCTTATTCTTCAATGAAGCATTTTGTTTATTTACTTTGATAAGCATCTTATGTACTTTGCATAGATCATTTTGTAGTTCATCATAAGATGGCATACCCTCATCATTGGATTCACTAGATGAATTACTACAAGAATTATCTAAGGGTTTGGTTGAAGAGCTTTCCTCATCGTCCCAAGCCATAAAGCAAGTATAAGCAACCTCTTGGTCACTTGATTCATTTTTCGAACTACTTGTACTCATCATGTCCCAAGTAATGGCTTTCATGACCTTTTTCTTTTTCTTCTTTGACTCTTTCTTTAGTAGTGGACATTCTGGTTTTATATGTCCAACATTGTTGCAATTGTAGCACGTAAAAGTTTTATTCTTTGATTTCTTGCTAACTTCTTCTTCTTCTTCATCTGATTCAGATTTGGATTTTCTTCTCTTGAATTTGTTTCTCCTTCTTAGTATCTTTGCTAGCTTTTTAGATATGAAGGCTTCTTCATCTTCATCCATTTCACTACTTGAGTTTTCTTTTAAGGCTTTAAAGGCTATTGATTCTTAGGCTTTGGTTTTTCCACTCTTTTTATTTATTGTCATTTCGTATGTGAGGAGAGAACCTATAAGTTCATCTAAGGAAGTAGTTTTCAAATTTCTTCCTTCCATTATGGCAGTGACTTTTGGTTCCTATATAGTTGGCAGCCCTCTAAGAAGTGTAGGTTTTCCTAGTGCATTTAGGGAATTTATTATGTGAGTGAACCTAGTAAACATGCTAATTATAGATTCATATGGGCTCATCTTAAAAGCTTCATATTCACTTGTAAGCATATCGATCCTATTATCCCTAACATCTATGGTACCTTCGTAAGTGACTTCTAGTTTGTCCCATATTTCCTTAGCTGATTTGAAAACCATTACTCTATTAAATTCATTGGCATCTAAAGCACACTATAGAGCATTCATAGCGCTAGAGTTTATTTGCAACATTTTATAATCTCTTTTAGTCATGTCTTTCTTTTCCTTAGGTATTTTTTTTCCATCTACTATCTTTGTGGGAATTTGGTCACCTTCCATAACAACTTCTCATACTTTCCAATTCATAGTATGGAGATAGATTTGCATTCTCTTTTTTCAAAAAGTGTAATTTATACCACAAAATATAGGAGGCGTAGTTGAAGAATGTCCCTCTCCAATGGGAGTTATGCCTAAGTTAGCCATATAGATTTTTTATAACTACTTGTTAGGATTTGTTATAATCCCGCTCTGATACCAATTGAAATTAGGATAGCTTCCCAAGAGGGGGGTGAATTGGGATTTTAAAAACTTTCTTTTAATTCATTTTAAAAATACTTAACTTCTTTTATTATTTAACCAATTCTTTGACTTGTTTGTTTAATTTTTCAAACACATAATAACTTTATTTCTTTTATACAATCAACAACATAACTAATTAAACATCAAATCTTCAACGACACTATCCAAACCAATCAAATACAATTGGAAAGAAAAACAACCAAGTCAAGATTAAGATAACTGCATCACTATTTAGATTGATGAAAGCATTCAAGATTCAGTTCTCTTGGAATATAAACGCACTCCAATCAATATTAAACTTTAAACAATTTAACTTTCAATTTTTGTTTGGTTTGCAGCCCTGTAGTGAATTTGAATCAAACCCTATATTAATGAATTTGCTTCTTCAATTTGATGTTCAATATAAAATCCAATCACACTTTACAAATATTTAGAATTCAAATAAACTCTTGGTAAATTTATCTTTCGGTGTTTAACCAAGTAACGTACTCCTGTATGGTTTCCGCAAACTAAGGTTTAACCAACATACTCCCTTTCGGTTTCCACAATCCCAAATCAAAATTGAACTTTCAGTTTATTTAACTTTCAAATTACGTAGTTTGTATGTTTATCAATTAAAATATCCATGCAATTGTATATGTACTGGAAGTGAAGAGTAAGGGAAAGAGAGAGGAACACAAGATTTTACGAGGTTTGGCTTCAACACAGCCTACGTTCTCGCCCTTGGCAAACTGCCAAAGGGTTCCACTATCACAGTTCCTTTACCGGGCGGAACAAACCATTTACACACTCCTTCAGTAGGCTAGAGTCTGCCTCTCCAAACGATGTCCCCTCGTTAGGTCACTCCTTGATTAGGCTAGAGCCTGCCCCTCTAAGTAATGTCCCCTTGCTTAGCCAACGACCCAAACAGTCCTTGGAATCGTCAATCTACAAGAAATACAATCACAAAATGTGTACAAGAATTTGCTCTCACAAAGAGCTGATTAGTACAACAATTATACCATTAGGTACTTCAATAATTTAAATACCCCAAAGAAATATAATTGAAGCTCAAGAGTAGAACTCACCAAGGGTTTCTTTCTGCTTTGATAAAATTCAATATGAGAACCTTGGGTTGGTATTTCAGTAGCAATTCAGATGATTTCTCTTCAGTAGGAGATTGAGCAATTCAAAGCTTTGAAAGAGATTGAGAGATTTGATACAAGTGTGCTGTGTGATTTCTTGTCTCTCTTAAATCTTGAGATTAAGGAAGTATTGACAAGCATTCTAGGCCTAGTTTCCTTATTCCCCAAGTGACTTTGAGTGTTTCCCAAGTTTTTACAACGCTCATATTTTGAAAACCAATTTTTGAAATCTTCCCGTTGGAGTTTAAAAATAAAAACCCGTGGGATCAGTCGGTTGGATAAGCGACTGGGTAGTTCAAAAATCACAGGGTCATTCGGTTGGATCGGCGGCTGACACCATTCTGTCTCCCAAAAATTTTTCCAAAAAATTGTCAGTCGGCTGGCGAGACACAGTTCATTTTGAGTCAGCCGGCTAGGTAATTTTGCCTTGGTTAAGTCAGTCGGCTAGACAGACAAAAAACTTGTTTTTCTTTTTGGTTTTTCACTTTCAGTTTTACACTCATGATGTGATTTTTCATAAAATATTTCCAGGGATTTAAAAACAAGTTTCTTAAGTATATATTGGTCCCTTAAAGAGCTCCAACAATATTTCAAAAGATATTTAAATATTAAAGCACTTACATGAAGACTTCTAAACTTTTTGTTAATCTTGAAAACTTTGAGTCTCCATGCTTTGGTCTTTACATCTTCAAGTTTTAAGATACTTCAAGCTTTTCATTGAGTTCTTCTTTATCTTCAAGCTTTATCTTTAAATCCATTTTTGAATTCATGCTTTAAGCTTCATATAATCATCCTTCTTTGAAGTATAAGCTTTCATAAATTCTTCTGAACACTTGACCTTGCATTCATCATTGAATCCTGAAATAACATCACTTAACCAAATATGTTAAGTTCTACTTATTTGTTAGCATCAAAATAAGATGTTAAGTCTTATAAGGCCAACAAGTTATTTTCGTTTATTATGATGGGCGAAAACGGAAATATACATATATGACCAACGGTTATATATATATATATAGTGGTTATGGTCCCCAAATCACACGAACGGTTCTATAATTTCTCTTTTGTCATCCCATCACCAAAAGAGAATAAAGAGAACGCAAAAAAAAATTCTCTAGACATTACGTATTGACCTGGAAGGTCATCCGCACGGCTTGACACATCTTGGAACGCTATGGATTTAGGTACGCTTCTGCATTCAGTTTAATGTTTTTTATGATTTGACATAACTGATTCTGGCATGATGATGGTTCTCATCAATTAAAGAAATACTCTTTAAGTTCTTACATCTCCCCCATATATGTTTACAAGAGCAGTAGAGCACATTTGCAGAAGAGCGAAGAGATTAAACATTTAGAAACAAATGAAATACAGAGTGTTTTTTTTTTTTAATAATGCCAAGAAATGTTTACAATTTTTTAAAATAAATAAATTATATTTTTTAAACGAATGACCCATTTATTAAACAGGCGGGTTTGAGTTTATATAGTAGTCACCCGTTAATAGACGGATCAACTCAAATCCGAACCCATTTAACTCCAACCCGTTTATAACCTGTCTAAACCTGATCCGTTAACTCGTTATGTCACCCCTAAGAGCCATTAAATCCCCAAAATGTGAAATTAGACATCGCAATATTGAATTGCACACAAATGGATTAGGGTAGGATGAAGGAGTCTTAATTAATTATGTCTGGTCAATTATTATCTCTTATTCTTTAACTAATTAAGAAATCTCATCTTTGGAAAAAAAATTAGATGTCTACACATGAAATTTTATATATAAAAAAAATGCTTCATTCATTAGGTTTAAATTATTTCTTTAATTAAGTTTTTTAGACAGTACGATATGATTTTATAAGATATGCTTCATGAATAGGTAAAATTTACAATATATAGTATATTTTATTCTATTAATATATGCTATGGTCCCCATGTAAAGTGTATATAAAACACTTTCTTTTATAGAATTAATTATTTAATTCCTCAAAATTTTATCCCTTTTTTTTTATTCTTATAATTCAATTATTTTCTATGTTTTCAATGTGTTATTTCCTTCATTTTTTTGTTGTCCAAGTTGGTATGCTCATTTAGTAAATTTTATTAATAATAATATTCCTCAGACTTATTAGAGTCATTTTGTTAAAAAAAGAAAAAAAAAACTACTTAACTGTTCATGTGTCATATACATTACAATAATCTATTAAATTTAACTTTTTTTTTTTTTTTTGTTATGCTAAGAGTTTTTTTACAACTATGAAGATAGGTTAGGGGGTTTTAAGTGTAACTTTTAGAAGTTCAAGTGGGGCATTTGTAATTGATGGTATAATTTAGGGGGGGGGGGGGGTAGAAGTCTATTTTTTCCTAATTTAAATTCTAAAAAATATTTTTCAAGAATTTGGAAATTAGATTGATTGTGTTTATATTATTTTTCAAGAATTAGAACTTGAATTATGAATTTTTTTATGTTCAATAGAGGGTGAATGTTTCTAAACTTATAATAGAAGAAATAATATTATTTAGTAAAGGCTTTAAAATTGAAAATTGATTACAAATGGTTGGATTGATTAATCATTAGATATTGATTTAAAAATTAGTTAAGCAAATTTGATTAACTATTTAAAATGATTTAATTTTTATTTTTATTTTTTAATAAATTAAAATTTTAATTCAATTAGAGATCCCATGAATACAATTCAATCAACCATCTTAGACTAAATGAACAAAAGAGTCAAAGTAGCTCGTGACGTCATCAGTGATTATATATCATGTAACTGGATGAGCCGAGGGCGTCACTCGGCATAACCAGAAAGACAAAAACAAAAGCGTCAAAGTCTATCCTATAAATTCTTGTCGTAACGTGATTGAAGTGTCACTTCTACCTAAGATATCCATTTGCAATGAATGGCAGGACAGAATAGGTTTTGGCACTCAGAGAGCAGTCGTCAAGGTGAAGTGGGAAGGAGGCAAATCTGCTTTGTATTTGTCAATTTAGGGGGGTAGAAGTCTATTTAATTTCTTCTTAATTTAGGGGGGTAGAAGTCTATTCTTTCCTAATTTAAATTCTAAAAAATATTTTTCAAGAATTTGAAAATTAGATTGATCATTTTTATATTATTTTTCAAGAATTAAAATTTGAATTATGAATTTTTTTATGTTCGGTGATTTTTTTTTTTTTTTATTACATATGAACTTCAGCCACCAACAAATCATTCGGACCCCTTGATGCGGTACCAAACTTACGGATCAACGTCCTCTCCCTAAGTCTCGCTAATCAGGTAAAGTTCAGAATGCGGACACGGCTTCCGTGCATCAGTTGGATGTTCGGCCAATCCGACCCTCGGGACATCTCCATTATCATCCACGGTTTCCACTAACTCATGGAAAACTCTCACCATCCACAGTCTCCTCTGACTCACAGAGCGAACTTTCACCATCCATGGTTCCCGCTGGCTCACAGAGTAAATTCTCATCATCCACAGGTAATGCTGGTTCCGTGAGTGTATCTACTTGAAATTAAACCCCCGATGCTCATTCTTACGTGCTGATGCCTTTTCACCGTACCATTCCCGTGGGGGCAAGGGTGAATGTTTCTAAACTTACATTAGATTGGATGCTAATTTGAAGTGTATAAAATTGCATCGAATCCTTAAATTTTAAAAATTTATATGCTGATTATAATAGAAGAAATAATATTATTTAGTAAGGGCTTTAAAATTGAAAATTGATTACAAATGGTTGGATTGGTTAATCATTAGAAATTGATTTAAAAACTAGTTAAGCAAATTCGATTAGCTATTTGAAATGATTTAATTTTAATTTATATTTGTTAATAAATTAAAATTTAAATTCAATTAAAGATCCGATGAATACAATCCAATCAACCCTCTTGAACTAAATGGACAAAAGCGTCAGAGTACCTAGCGACGCCATCGGTGATCATATATCAGGATGAGCCGAGGGCACCAGGACACCGGCGTAAGGAAAAAAACAAAAATAATAGCTTCAGACCCTATCTTATAAATTCTTGTCCTAACGTGATTGAAGTGTCACTTTTACCTAAGATATCCATTTGCAATGAATGGCAGGGCAGAATAGGTTTTGGCACTGAGAGAGCAGTCGTATTTCCTTCAATGGCATTTGTGGCGGTGGGCAAAAGGTGAAGTGGGAAGCAGGCAAATCTGCTTTGTATTTGTCCTTGACACTCTTAAAAGAAAGAAGGTGAGGACCGCATGGGCTAGCTTTTTTCCTGTCAAGAATCATACCCAGTCCCACGCCCCGCCTTCTTTCCACATGACAACACAATATTATCCTCCATTAATATTAGCTTCTTCTAAAACAATGAAAAGATAATTATTTTTTAAAGTTTTCAAAAATACAAAAATTTCACCCACCTCTTTTACTATTTTAATATACTTATATTTTCTTTTTCTTTTTTTAAATATTTTTTTAATAAACACGAGTTCATATCTTCTTGACAAATCTCGAAAAGGAATTTGCAAAAATTTTAAAATCTTAACAAAAATTTGTATGCTTTATCAAATTCAGGGATCTTTTGCCCATACTTTTTTAATTTTTTCATTAAGCAATGATGTGGTGGGAAGATTAAGCATATACCCACAAGTCTCTTCATTTTGATGGGGTTTTTTAGTTTTATCTATTTCTCAAACTACATCTGAAGAATTAGATTGGAGGGAGTGTTTTTTTCCGAAGCTGGCATGATACTAACTTTGAACACAAATTGGGGAGTGCAAGGGGTGGAACGAAGACTATTCTCAATAAGGGCTTTGTGGAATCCAAAATCATCACCAACTTCTCCTCCCATTTGTTCCAACTACCACTGCCACTTTTCAGGCTTTAGAGATTCCGAATAATTCTTTACCACGGAATGCGGAACCACCATAGTCTATAATTATGCAATCTTTTTCCTTCCTTTTCTCTCTCTCTCTCTCTCTCTCTCTCTCTCTCTCTCTCTCTCTCTCTCTCTCTCTCTTTTCTTTTTCTTTTTGGTAGGGGAAAGATCCTCTTTGAATTTTCAAGCTTTCCAAGTGAAATAGTGCCACGTACCCCCCAAGTTTGGTTTACTTAACTGAATAAATTATAGGATAAGTAGCTAATGACCTACTCTTAAGTTTAGTCTGTGTAAAGAAATTGACTTTTTATTTTTGACCTTTCAAAAATTTTATAAACAATTTTCCTCAAGTTTCATAAAATATATATATATATATATATATATATTGATCTTTTTCGAGAATTCAAAAGCCTTGCAGACCTACTTCTACTTGAGGAGGAAAATATACGAGTCTTGAAAGCACTCAAATGTCCATAGAGATGAGTGAATTTTTTTTGAAAAATTTAAAAATTTTAACACAAGTCACATATTTTTACCGAATTTTAGGAGATGTCTGCATTTTTCTTTTATCAAATATAAGGGGGGTCAGTGTATTTTACCCTAAATCATAAATGGAACGATCATAGAATCTAAGTATAATTACTTATATAAAAAATATTGATATCATTATGAGGAAAATGACCATACAAAAGTTGGTATTATTTTATAATAGAGGCAAATGAATATTCAAAAAATTATCCATCAAAATGTGTATTCGGGTCACATTTTACACTGAGTAGGACAACACGAACATTTGTACTAATTAATGTCTTTTTTGTAAAGTAATGCATCCTTTGACAACTATATATTTTGTCTTTCCTATGTTTTTAGGGCCTTTGTGACCAAAAAGTCAAATGAAGTTAAATTTTTCTTGCCCTAATTTTTCTAAACTAAAATAAAAACTATAGGCTATAATAGCACATGATGTGCTATTGATTTAGTCTTCAAGCACAAATGTCTTTTTTGCAAAGAAAGGTTCCATATGGTATTCCTAACATATTTGGTTGAGTTTGATTTTTTCTTTTGGATAAACATATTCTCATAAAAGACTAAAGTTGATCATAACACATTTGATGACATTTTTTTGTCCTTTTATAAGTTCACTATTCACCTTTTAATAATTTTTAGAAAATTACAAATTTTCAAAATTTAAAATATGAAACTGTAGTTTTATTACTAATATATAATTACATTTCATAAGGTCATCCGATGAAAAATTTTAATTGAAAAAAGAAAAATATAAAAAATATTTTTTATTATATTTTCTCTCTACATCAAACAATATTAAAAATAAAAAATTATCTTGATATGAGTAAAAATTTTAAAAAATCCAATATTATTTATGTAAAATCAAAATTTTATATATTAATTTGTTATATATATAAATATATATTTTATTTTCCCTCATATTTTTTTAACAACTAAATTTTAAATATTTGGTTTTATGGAAAAATTTTAATACAACTTGTGGGGTGTGTATATACACGCAGCCCACTCCAACGCTTTATTCAAATCCCTTTATCCACAGGCTGCACGTACCTTCAAGATGAAAGTTCTTACCTATCATCCCAAATATTAAATATTTTTTTCCCCGCAAGAAGGCATGCTTTGTCGTTTCTAAACCCATGCCAGTTTGTCCGCCAGAAGATGCATTCACCCGCGCCCGCCTCCCCCTACTCTTTCCTTTTCTTTCCCTATCAAAATGAAAAGCGACATTACAGCTTAATTACTTTGACTAGTATACATTATTCCTTTATTATTACTTGATGCATATTTGATGTAGTTAGGTTTTTTGAAAATTCAAATATGACATAATCTTGACAAGACAGGAGTACTAGATAGACTCTATGCTTGGATATTGGGATCTACTGCATCATCGTATTTCTTCTTGGATTACTTTTGAAATTGAATTTTCTAATTTTGAGTAAAGGATACCGGCTTAACTTTGACCAAATACATGATCCTCCTCTCTAATTTTGCTTCCTATATGTGCATGACGCACCCACTTAAACCCCTTGAAATGAAAGTTGATCATCAGAATTTCATGCTCCCATACACAAAGTAAGAGTTGTAAATTTAGAAAGATAATGAAAAGATGTTTTTCAAATTATCTATATAAATTTAAAAATTGGGTGTCATTTTTGTAATCATTTGGAAAATTAGACATAAAAAACAAAGCCTTTTCCCCAAGTAAATAGGGTCAAAATTGTTTCCTGTTGTTCATTTATCTCATACAAATGTTGTAAAGCTAAAAACTTAACTAGAGTGAACACCATAATTGAAAATGAAAGTTGTATTTCATAATTCAATAGACCCTAGAGGTTTTTGAAATACCTTTACATAAAATACCTTCAAGAGAAATCCTATAATTTATAGAAAATGCAAAACATGAAAAAATAATGATTTAGCCCTTATAGTAATAATGCTAAAACTCTAGAGTGAAAAATAACACCAAGGATAAAATAAATGCAAAATAATAGATTAGAATTTAATACATAGACCAAGTTTGATTTCGTTTCTAAGACTCGGAATCTAAAATAAAATAGGCTCAAATCAATTTGGTCTACTTGTTGCTATCTATTGTAGATCAACAAATATAATTGTGTTTGATCAAAGATCAAGTACCTTTTAAGGGATGGTGATGATAAGAATGAGATGAGATGAGATGAAATGAACTCATTTAGGAAACAAGAAAATCAGCACGCGCGTGTATGTGTGTGTGTGTGTGTGTGTGTGTGCGCGCGCGCGTGTGTGTGTGAGAGAGAGAGAGAGAGAGAGAGAGAGAGAGAGAGAGAGAGAGAGTGTAAAAGACATCGGGGCTTGTTTTAGCATTGGGCTACATTGTGTGTGTTGAATTAATTTGAGATGTCTCTACAAGATAGTTTTTACCCCTATTTATACCATTATAAGATCAAACCTAAATCAATTCTAAGGTGACAAATAATAAATTTGAATCATAAATCCTAAGTATAAATTCAATTCGTTTCTAAACATTAAAACTTAATCATAAATCGGGGTTGTTTTAAACATTAAACATCTAATTATTATTTTTTTCACATGCATGCGTAATATTTGATGACTAGGCAATCTCCATAGCCTGGGAGGTGGCGACTTGGTTCTCCGAACCTCGCTTAGTTACTAGGTCATTGTCGTTGCTTGATGACTCTGTGGCCTTTGATGCCTAGAGCTTGTTTGCCTTATCACCTGATGACTACTATTTCTAGTTTGTCTAGGTGACTGGTAACTTTCCTTGCCCAACCAATCTTCATTGTAACCCTTTAGGCGATTTTCCTAACTAGGAAACCATAACCATTTTACAAGGGAGTGCAAAAAGATGATATAAGCAATGCCCCTGATGGTTGTTCCATTCATTTGTACTTGATGTTTTTAATGAGCAACCATAATGCTTATTTATTTATTTTTGTACTTTGTTTGGCCTAAAATATGAATTACATTTGCTATGTTCCAAGTCAAATAGTTTCTTGATCGGTGAATTTACTTATAGGTAATGCCCCTTAAGCTAGTTAAACTCTATTTGATCGATTCATGATGGGGATTAAAAGAAGATTACTCGATGTCGGATCTAGGTCAAACCAAGGGATGGTCCTCCATTAACTCAAATTTTAGGTGATAAGTCCACCAATCTCCAAATCAAACTTGAGATCATCCTTCTTTCCAAGATCGCCTTGACCTTTTGTGAGCTTTGAGTCCTTGACCAAATAGGAATTTATAACATTTCATACTTGGTCGAGTTAATTTTTTCCTTATCTTTAATATATTCGCTTGCTATAGAGTCTTCATAATGTTGGCCAATTGTGGGATCGACCTTTTCATCCTCTTTTATATAATCAACCAAAAAATCATTCTCTTGATCTTCATAGCCAATATTATCTATAACTAGAACTTGTTGTCCCTATGCTATTGAATCTGGCCAAAATCATCATGGTGATGCTTTGGTCAAAAGGAGAGTGTGGGACGAATGTCATTTACCCCTTGGTGCCTAAATTCAAAGAGGTGGTTTGGCCAAGCCCATCACCATAGTCTTCGGCAATGTTTCGACTATGTCCATTGAATGATTGTGGACGATCTATAATAGAGATTTTTGCTGGTGTGTCTATTATGAGTTTTGAGTTGCCAAACATGTATTTTTGTAGGTTTTCTATCTAGGATCCTATCTCACTCTTCAAAATCACCCACAAATCATCTTCATTGTAGAACCCTCGTGAGAAGTGTGAATGACCACATGTATACACTTTTTTTTTTTTTTGAAAAATTGTTATAAAATCATCACTAGGTTAGTGTTGATAAGTTTACATGGTCTTGTTGACATTGTGTTTTACCTTTCACCTATGCTAACTATAGGCATAATGTGTCATATGTGGGCGTACGAAAAATATGTATAATCAAAGATTAAACAACTTTTAAGGGATGGTGGTGATAAGATTGAAATTGATTCATTATGCTAACTAACATCAGAGGTGCAAGGATAGGGATAGAATCATAGAATTCATAAAAAGCATAGAAAGAGAGAAGGACATGAAAGAGAAAGGAATTAGATTAGAAGAAGGGAAATGATAGGTAGATAGATAGATAGATAGATAGATAGGTAGATAGATTGGTAGAGAAAGAGAGAGGGAGAGAGAGAGAGAGAGAGAGAGAGAGAGAGAGAGAGAGATAAGACATTGGAGGGCCTATTTTAGCACTAGGCTATTGCATTGCACATGTTGAATTAATTTAAGATGTCTTTATATGATAGTTTATACCCCTACTTATACCCTCTAAGATCAAGCTTACATCAATTCTAAGGTTATAAATCTTAAATTCACGCCATAAATCCTAATAATAAATTCGATCAATTCTAAATATTAAAATTTTTAATCATAAATTAGGACTCTTTTAAACATTAAACATCAAATTTTTCTGTCTGGTATTCATTCTTGATCTTTAATGACTACGAGATCTATATTGCCTAGGTGGCGGCACTTAGGATCTCCTCACCTCACCTTATGACTAAGCGTTTGTCATCACTTGATGGTTGTATGACCTTTGTCGCCTAGAGCTCACTTGCCTTGTCACCTAATGACTAGGCAAGTGTTGTTTGTCACCTATGTTGACTCTACGAGTCTAATCCGGTTTTGATAATGACAAATCATTTGGTATTTGATCTGTGCATTGAGTTTGTGAAGAGGAACTACATTAAGCATGTACAGAAGGATAACGAGTCATGGAAGCCTTAAAGTAAAGCACACAATTCTTGGCAAGATCCATGGAACTCAAAGAGTACGAGAATCAAGATGCAAGCAGCAAAGTTCAAGAATATCTTGGGAATGAGTACTTAGAACTCATGTACTTACATTTTCATATGATTTAATTTGAGGCTCAACATAACTTAGAATGACTTTAGGATTCATGCATTTCATGTATATCATTAGGGGACTTTCATGGACGTTGAAATGCTTTTGAAATCATGGAAAATATGTTTTATACAAGACCCAAGAAGGAGAGCAAAGTAGAATTTTAAACTAGAAAAGAAAAAATCAGAAAATGGGGACTTCGGTTGACTAAACTTAACCTCAGTCATCTGAAGAATTTCCTCAAATGTCTGAAGAATAAGTTCAGTCCTCTGAAGATTTTTGGGAGAAAAACAAAAACTGGCAAAAGCACCTCAGATGACTGAACCTTAACCTCGGTCATCTGAACTCGATACTTCGGTCATCTGAACCTTGACCTTGGTTGTTTGATCCTGTCTCCAGGCTATTTTTTTGAAGGATAAAAGTGACTTCGGTCGTCTGGGCCCTAGACCTTAGACGTATGAACCTGCTAGAAAGATTAAAAATTTAATTTTTATTGAGTAAACACGTGAGATATCTTTTGATCCAACGGTTGAGATCAATTCTAAGGGTAAGACACTATAAATACTAATTATCTAAACCCTAGTATGCAAGAAAAACACAAGAAGATCAACGTAAAGCGAAGAACACATCTTCTTGAGAAGAAAACTTAGATACTTGAGCTTATTACTGTACGTTTGCCTATGCTCTAGTTTCTACATATCATCTTTCGGCAAATCACCACAGAAAATCTAAAGGGATCTCTATTATACATCTTGTGTTGAATTAGGTATAATCCCAAGAGGGGGGGGGGTGAATTGGGCATTTAAAAAATTATTTGGCACTTAGTTATCTCTTAAACCCTTCTTATATATATTTATCAAAAAACTTCTTGTAACTCAATTATGTATGTGCAAGGCTATCCAACCTATACATGCAATATACACAATTTAAATGCAGTGCCGAAAAATAAAGAGTAAAGGGAAGAGAGAGGACAAACACGGTTTTACGAGGTTCAGCCAACTTGGCCTACGTCCTCGCCTTGAGCAACCACTCAAGGATTCATTAAATCTCTGCTCCTTAAATTGGGATGGAGCTTCCCTTACAATCCACTACTTACAAGAGGCATAGCTCCCTCCTACTCCGTTGCTTATAAGAGATACAACTATCTCCTCACACACCGGTTCACACACCGAACCGTGTATACAATAGAATCTGAAAAATAACACTCAAAACAATGCTTCTAACAAAAGCTTGTGAGTACAATTCAATTTCTTAGCACATTAACATATGATTAAAACTTGAAGCTCATGAATGTATGAAAACGATACAATCGTTTTATGTATGATATGCTTCAACACACAAATTCCTATTTAACCAAAACTCCCAAGTAAAGATATATTTAAAATGTTTTGGAGTATACTAGGGTTCTTAGTTCACTTTGCAAAAAAAAAAAAAAAACACAAAATATATTTGATGTGAACTTATTAATAAAAACTTTGTCTTAAATATTAAATCAATCAAAATCACAATGTTTTCTTCAAGTATTCAATCACAAACTGAGTATATTATTATTATTATTATTTTAAAAATCCCTCAATAACATGTATAATTATAAGAACCAAGGATATTTAATCAAACGCTAATATATCTAAAATATAGTTCCTTTAGAAAACACACACTTGAATCAAACCTTTCAATCAATCACACAACTTAAATCAAGTAATGATCTTGTTTAGAATAACTATGTATATGTATAGGCACTTACAAGATCGACCTTTTAATCAAAATAGGTTTTTCAATAATAAGCTATTTGAATGATAAATATGTAAATTTATATACTCTTGAATCAAAAATCAATCAATCAAGCTAAACAAGCTTTCTCAAGTAATGTTCTTTTAAAAAATCAATTTTTATACGTATTTGCACACTCAAGATCAAAACTTTTCTAATGATAATAAGAACACGTAATGAGATGAAAAGTTCTTAAGAATAATAACTTGAAAGATCAAACCTCAATACTAGATTGAAGTACAGTTGAGTAAACAAGTTCCCTTTGAGAATCTGAGTTGATTTGCCCAAACTCGAAGATTAGAGATTGAAGTGTAAGCAATCGTATAGCAATATGAATAATTTTTCAATGTTCTTTTAACAAGGTGTGTTCTTCTCTTTCTTGTGTGTCTCACCTCGTTCTAGGGTTTAGATATTCAGTATATATAGTGTCTAACCCTTAGAATTGATATCAACCATTGGATCAAGGAAAAAGCTCGCTAGTCTTTTTAATAAAAATCTGATTTTTAAAATTTCCCGCGACTTCAGGCAACTGAAGTGGGGTTTAGGATCCTAAAGTGGCAAGTTCAGGCGCCTGAGGGCCTCAATTCAGGCGACCGAAGTGCCTTTGCCAGACTCTATGTTTACCATTAATTCTTCAGGCTACCGAACTTAATCTTCAAGCTCTTGAAGAAATTTTTCAGGCAACTGAGGTTGAGTTCAGGCTACCGAAGTCCCCTTTTTCTCAATTTTTCTTTTCTAGTTTAAAATTCTGCTGTGCTCCTTTTCTTGGGTCTTTTATAAAACAACTTTTCCATGATTTTAAAAACATTTCTAAGTCCATGGAGGTTCCCTAATGATATACATGAAATATATGAATCCTAGAATCATTCTAAGTTATGTTGAGCCTCAAATTAAATCATATGACAATGTAAGTACATGAGTTCTAAATACCCATTCCCAATATATTCTTGAACTTTGCCGCTTGCATCTTGATTGTCGTATTCTTTGAGTTCCATGGATCTTGCCAAGATTTGTAAGCTTTACTTTGTGACTTCCATGAGTCGTTATCTTTCCATGCATGCTTAATATAGTTCCTGTTCACAAACTCCATGCACAGATCAAATATCAAGTTGTCATTATCAAAAACAGAATGGACTCGTAGAGTCAACAATCTCCCCTTTTTTGATGATGATAAATGCACGAGCAAAAATATATAATGGGTTACACCTAACAAGGCTCCCCCTCAATTAATGCATCAATTAATCAGTGAATGACAATATGCTCATATTCATACATAAAGTGTTTAGCCTAAATCCAAATGAAATATGAAATATGCTCATGATGTTTCGACTATGACATCAACCAACTGTTTTTCCCCTTTGGTTCCATTTTATTATTTTTGCTTCCAAATTTTCTCCCCCTTTTGACATCAACAAAAAGGTGTACACAAATAAAAAACATGAGTAGATGCACCCTTATGTTGTTCTCCCCTTAGAGATCTTAAGGTTTTGAATGTGTCCAATTGTTGATCAATGTAACACCAACTGATTATATCGTAAGTGATGTTACTCCCCCTGAATTATATCATCTAACATGATTCTAAGCAACCTTTCGACTATGCATGAGACCTAATTCACGCCTAATTTGAATAAACCTATCCTCCACAAGTGGTTTCATGAATATATCTGCCCATTGTTCATTCGTGCATATAAAATCTAGTGTTACATCCCCTTTTTGCACATGGTCACGAAGAAAGTGATGTCCTATTTCTATGTGCTTAGTTCATGAATGTAATATGGGATTCTTTGAGATATTTATTGTACTTGTATTATCGCATCTTATAGGGATTGTTTCATACCTTAATCCAAAATCCTTCAGTTGTTGCTTCATGTAAAGCGTTTGAGCACAACAACTACTTGCTGCTATGTATTCAGCCTTAGCTATGGAAAGAGCAACTGAATTTTGTTTCTTGGAAAACCAAGAGACCAAGGAGTGTCCTAAGATATGACAAGTACCACTAGTGCTTTTCCTAACCACTTTGCTACCCACAAAATCAGCATCTGAATAACTAAGAATCTCAAAGGATGTGTGCTTAGGATACCATAACCCAATGTCCACGGTTCCTATCAGATATCTAAGTATCTGTTTAACAACTAGCAAATGAGACTCTTTTGGAGCAAACTAAAATCTTGCGCACAAACATACGCTAAACATTATATCTGGCCTACTGGCAATTAGGTATAACAAGCTACCTATCATTCCACGATATAGCTTGACGTCTATTGGTATACCTTGGTCATCTTTGTCTAATTTCAATGAAGCGCTTATAGGTGTACCTAGTATTTTTCCGTCTTCTATATTAAACTTTTTGAGTAAGTCTCTAATATACTTTGATTGATTTATGAATATTCCATGATTTTCTTGTTTGATCTGAAGTCCTAGGAAGAAATTTAGTTCACCCATCATGCTCATCTCAAATTTATTTTGCATGGTATTGGCAAATTCATTATACAATTCTTTATCTGTAGTGCCAAATATGATATCATCTACATATACTTGCACTAGGAGAATATCATCTTTCTTAGACTTTATGAACAGGGTTGTATCTATCTTTCCTCTTATAAATCCATTTTCTAATAGAAAATCGCTTAGCCTTTCATACCAAGCTCTAGGAGCTTGCTTTAAATCGTACAAGACTTTCGTCAGTCTATACACGTGATCTGGATTCTTATGGTTTTCAAAGCCTGGGGGTTGTTCTATATACACTTCTTCATTTATATAGCCATTTAAAAATGCGCTTTTGACATCCATTTGATATAACTTGAAATCCTTAAAAGCTGCATATGCTAAAAGCATTCGTATGGCTTCCATCCTAACTACGTACGCAAATGTTTCTTCAAAATCTATACCTTCTTCTTGATTATATCCCTGAGCTACTAATCTAGCCTTATTTCTCACAACTACTCCATGTTCATCTTTCTTATTCTTATATATCCATTTGGTCCCTATGATTGACTTATCCTCAGGTTTGGGAACTAATGTCCATACTTTGTTTCTCTCAAATTGATTTAATTCTTCTTGCATGGACAACACCCAAGATTCATCCTTTACAACTTCACTCACATTCTTAGGTTCTTCTTGAGATTAAAATGCAAAATGACTAACCATGTCCCTAAGAGAGGAGCGAGTGGCTACTCCACGTAATGGTTCACCTATTATTTGATCTATGGGATGATTCTTTATGTATTTCCATTCTCTAGATGGTTCATTAACCTAATTTGTAGTTTGATCAATTTCAATGGATGGTTCTTTAAGTTCATTTTTCTTTTCTGAATCATTTTCAATTGATAGTTCTTCTAGTTCCTTGTTTAATTCAATTTCATCTTCATCAGCTCTTTTGGAGAAGGGATTTGACTCATCGAACACTACATGAATAGATTCCATGACCGTCTATGTTCATTTGTTATACACCCTATAAGCTTTACTATCTAAAGTATACCCTAAGAAGATTCCTTCATCTGATTTCACATCAAACTTTCCTAGATGCTCATTGTCTCTAAGCACAAAACACTTACAGCCAAAGACATGAAAATATGATATGTTTGGTCTATGGCCATTCCATAATTCGTAAGGAATCTTATTAAGTGATGGTCTAATCAGCACTCTATTTAGCACATAGTAGACGGTATTCACTACCTCAGCCCAAAAGTATTTAGGTAATTTATGTTCATTAAGCATAGTTCTGGTCATTTCTTGTATAGACCTATTCTTCCTTTCAACTATACCATTCTGTTGTGGTGTTCTAGGAGCTAAAAAATTATGGGCAATTCCTAATGAATTACAATAGTCTTCCAAGCCTTGATTTTTAAATTCTGTACCCCTATCACTTTGAATTTTAGTAATTGTGTATCCCTTTTCATTTTGTACTTTCTTGCACACGTTTATAAATTTTTCACATGCTTCATCTTTGTGACCTAAAAATAGTACCCATGTGTATCTTGAAAAATCATCAACTATGACAAAAGCGTATGATTTTCCTCTTAAACTTTGAATTGGGTTTGGTCCAAATAAGTCTAAGTGTAGCATTTGAAGTGGCCTAGTAGTGGAGATCTCTTTCTTCTTCTTAGAGCTTGTCCTAGCTTGTTTTCCTAGTTGGCATGCATCACAGATTTTATCTTTCACAAATTTAGTCCTAGGCAGTCCCTTAACTAATTTTTCTTAACTAATTTTGAGATTAAATCCATGTTTGCGTGTCCTAGTCTCCTATGCCAAATCCAGCGTATTTCATTCATAGTAGACAAGCATGTCACCCTCTGTGAAGTTAAGTTATCAAAGCTTGTGGTATATACGTTTTCATGACGCTTAGCAATGAACAATATCTTATTATCAGTTTTGTGTTCAACTATGCACTTGTCATGTTCAAATGATACTTTGTAGCCTTTATCACATAGTTGACTTATGCTCAAAAAATTGTGCTTTAAACCTTCAATTAATAAAACATTATCAATAATGAGTGAGGAATCATGACCGACTTTACCGACACCTGTGATCCTTCCTTTAGCATTATTTCCAAAAGTAACAAACCCTTCATCCTTGAGTATGATGGATGTGAATTTTGCTTTATCCCCGGTCATGTGACGTGAGCATCCACTATCCATATACCATTTATCTTTTGTGGATGTTGATCTTAAGCAAATTTGCAAGATACAATTAAACAACTAGCTTTGGTACCCAGATTGTCTTGGGTCCAGGAGGGTTAGTGCTAGATTGACCTTTGACCTTCCATACTTTATTTTTACATCTTTATTTTTGAAAGGACAGTCGAATTGTATGTGACCTAACCTTATACATTTAAAACATGTAGTATTTCTATAATGATTCTTAGTTGGAACATATGACTTTGATTCTTTTGTAAAATACCCCATGTAAAGATGTCTTTTCTTTATATTTTCTTTTCCATTAAAACCGAACCCTTCTTTTTCTAGGGATTTTTGTTGAGATCCTAGGAGTTTTTCAAAATTATTTTGTCCTTCAGTAAATTTACAAATAATTTCAGATTTATCTTTCAAATCTTTTTCTAACTCCTCAATTTTCAAATCTGTATCTTTTATGAAAGATGCATGGGATTCATTTTGGTGTTCAACTATATTTGAAAGTTCTTTGACTTTGCTTCTTAACTTAGAAATTTTCTTTGTTTTCTTCTCAAGCATTTTAATAGTGTATAGGTATTCTTGTTTCAGTTCATCATATGAAATCATATCATTTTCAGATTCACTAGAATAGTACGAAAATGATGAAAAAGATGATTGTATCTCAAGGTCATCATGTGCCATTAGACACAGATTGGCAACCTCATCATCCCTGGATTCAGATTCTAAATTGCTAGTGTTGTGTGTATCCCAGCCGACTTTCAGCGCCTTCTTTTTTTTCTTTGAAGCTTTTATGAGCTTGATGCACTCAGGCTTGATGTGTCCAACTTCTCAACAGTTGTAGCATGTTGGTGGATCCTCCTTCTTTTTCTTCATGCTTTGCTCTTCTTTTTCTGATTTAGAGTTCCAGAATTTTCTGTTGAACTTTTTGTTCTTCTTCAAGAACTTCCCAAACTTCTTTGTTAGCAAGGCCATGTCATCATCCGTATCGGAATCGCTTCCTTCACTTGAATAGCTTGATGATGCCTTAAGTGCAGTGACCTTCTTAGCTTTGCTTTGTTCATTTTTCCTCTCGTTTATTGCCAGCTCATAGGTGATGAGTGATTCAATAAGTTCGTCCACCGACATCTCCTTGAGATTTCTCCCTTCCGCTATTACTGTAGCTTTTGCTTCCCACACTGGAGGTAATCCCCTGAGTATTTTCCTGATCAACTCATAAGTAGGGTTAGTTTTTCCAAGAGCATTTAAATAATTAATGATGTGTGTGAATCTAGTGTACATGGATTGTATGGATTCATCAACCGTCATTTTAAATGCTTCATATTCACTAGTGAGCATGTCTATCCTACTATCTTTGACTTCCTTAGTGCCTTCATATGTAACTTCTAATTTTTCCCAAATTTCTTTAGCTGAGTTACAAGCCTTTACCCTATTAAATTCATTGACATCTAATGCACAAAAAAGTAAGTTCATGGCAGTGGCATTGATTTGAACTGACTTCTAATCCTCTTCAGTATATTCATCTTCAGTTTTAGGTACATTAATCTTATCAATTACTTTCATAGGAATGTGATTTCCCTTAGTCACTATTTTCCACACCTTCCAATCTACATTCAGTAGATATATGCTCATCCTATGCTTCCAATGGGAGTAATTTACACCACAGAAAATGGGTGGTCTAGTGGATAAGTGTCCCTTACTGAATGGAGTTACACCAATGTGTGCCATGTGAGCATTTTACAAATTAACTATCAAGTCTATGAAAACCTGCTCGGATACCAAATGTTGAATCAGGTGTAATCCAAAGAGGGGCGGTGAATTGGGTATTTAAAAAATTCTTTGACACTTTTTTATCTCTTAAAACCTTCTTATATATTTATCAAAAAAATTCTTGTTACTCAATTATGTATGTGCAAGTCTATCCAACCTATGCATGCAATATACACAATTTAAATGCAGTGCTGAAAAATAAAGAGTAAAGGGAAGAGAGAGGACAAACACGGTTTTATGAGGTTCAGCCAACTTGGCCTACATCCTCGCCTTGAGCAACCACTCAAGGATTCACTAAATCCATGCTCCTTAAATTGGGATGGAGCTTCCCTTACAATCCGCTGCTTACAAAAGGCACAACTCCCTCCTACTCTGCTGCTTATAAGAGATACAGCTGTCTCCTCACACACCGATTCACACACCAAACCGTATATACAATAGAATCTGAAAAATAACACTCAAAACAATGCTTCTAACAAAATCTTGTAAGTACAATTCAATTTCTTAGCACATTAACATATGATTAAAACTTGAAGCTCATGAATGTATGAAAACGATACAATCATTTTATGTATGATATGCTTCAACACACAAATCCCTATTTAACCAAAACTCCCAAGTAAAGATATATTTAAAATGTTTTGGAGTATACTAGGGTTCTTAGTTCACTTTGCAAAAAAAAAAAAAAAACACAAAATATATTTGATGTGAACTATAATAAAAACTTTTTCTTGAATATTAAATCAATCAAAATCACAATGTTTTCTTTCAAGTATTCAATTACAAACTGAGTATATTGTTGTTTTTTTTAAAAAAATCCCTCAATAACATTTATAGTTATAAGAACCAAGGATATTTAATCAAACGTTAATATATCTAAAATATAGTTCCTTTAGAAAACACACACTTGAATCAAACCTTTCAATCAATCACACAACTTAAATCAAGTAATGATCTTGTTTAGAATAACTATGTATATGTATAGGCACTTACAAGATCAATGTTTTAATCAAAATAGGTTTTTCAATAATAAGCTCTTTGAACGATAAATATGTATATTTATATACTCTTGAATCAAAAATCAATCAACCAAGCTAAAAAAGCTTTCTTAAGTAATGCTCTTTTCAAAAATCAATTTTTATACGTATTTGCACACTCAAGATCAAAACTTTTCTAATGGTAATCAAGAACATGTAATGAGATGAAAAGTTCTTAAGAATAATAACTTGAAAGATTAAACCTCAATACTAGATTGAAGTATAGTTGAGTAAACAAGTTCCCTTTGAGAATCTGAGTTCATTTGCTCAAACTCGAAGATTAGAGATTGAAGTGTAGGCATTCGTATAGCAATAGGAGCATTTTTTTAATGTTCTTTTAACAAGGTGTGTTCTTCTCTTTCTTTTGTGTCTCACCTCGTTCTAGGGTTTAGATATTCAGTATATATAGTGTCTTACCCTTAGAATTGATCTCAATCGTTGGATCAAGGAAAAAGCTCACGAGTCATTTTAATAAAAATTTGATTTTTAAAATTTCCCGCGACTTCAGGCAACCGAAGTGGGGTTCAGGCTCTTAAAGTGGGAAGTTCAAGCGCCTGAGGTCCTCAATTCAAGCAATCGAAGTGCCTCTTCTAGGCTTTGTGTTTCCCATTAATTCTTCAGGCTACCGACCTTAATCTTTAGGCTCCTGAAGAAATTCTTCAGGCAACTAAGGTTGAGTTCAGGCTACCGAAGTCCCTTTTTTCTCAAATTTTCTTCTCTAGTTAAAATTCTGCTTTGCTCCTTTTCTTAGAACTTTTATAAAACAACTTTTCCATGGAGGTTCCCTAATGATGTACATGAAATGCATGAATCCTAGAATCATTCTAAGTTATGTTGAGCCTCAAATTAAATCATATGACAATGTAAGTACATGAGTTCTAAATACCCATTCCTAAGATGTTCTTGAAATTTGCTGCTTGCATCTTGATTCTTGTACTCTTTGAGTTCCATGGATCTTGCCAAGATTTGTAAGCTTTACTTTGTGACTTCCATGAGTCGTTATCTTTCCATGCATGCTTAATATAGTTCCTGTTCACAAACTCCATGCACAGATCAAATATCAAGTTATTTGTCATTATCAAAAACGGATTGGACTTGTAGAGTCAACATCTTGTGCTTCAACTTGGTTGAAGCTTGGTTATTACATTTAGTTTTGTTAGAGAATCTCATATCACCATCTATTTTGATATCTTTAGAGAAACTTGATATTGAGTTTTCATATTCATATAAAGATCATTTTTGACAAACTCAGTACTTGAGAACGTTTTGTATTTGATCATTGATTAAAGTTTCTTTATTCAAGTGTATTCTTAGTTTAAAACTGATATTTTTGAATACATCTAAAATACACCTATATCCTTAGAAGTGCATAACTATCTATATACATATTGAAGGATATTTTCTGAAAATCAAATATTAAGTTTGTTGATCTTTGGCATTATCATCTTGGAGATACATACATACATATATATACATTAAGTCAATATTATCAAGATCACATTGAGTTTGAAATATTTAGAGAAATATTGTTTGTTTGACAAAGTGTGTTTGGCATCTTTGCAATTTACAAAACTATCTTTATATTCAAAGATTTAACCTAAGATCTCCAAAGCATTGTTTTATACAAACATTTTTGGGAGACTTGATCATGAGGGATTTGTGTGTTCAAGCATATCATACATAAATGATTATATTGTTTCATACATTCTGAGCTTCAGATTTCATCATATGTTAACGTAATAGGAATTTGAATTGTACTCACTAGCTTTTGTTTGTAAGCATTTTTGAGTGTTTTTACAAATTCTATTGTATTCATGATTTGGTGTGTGAACTGGGGTTGAGGAGAGAGTTGTATCTCTTGTAAGCAGCGGAGTAGGAGGGAGCTGTGCCTTTTGTAAGCATTGGATTGTAAAGGAAGCTCCGTCCCAATTTAAGGAGCAAGAATTTTAGTGAAATCCTTAAGTGGTTGCTTAAGGCGAGGACGTAGGCCAAGTTGGCTGAACCTCATAAAAATCGCGTTTGTCTTCTCTCTTCCCTTTACTATTTACTTTCAGCACTATATTTACATTGTTCGTATTGCATGTGTAGGTTGAATAACATTGCACACAATTAATTAGGTAATTAGGACTCATTGGTAAATTGAATTTGTAGGGATTAAATATACAAGTAGGGATTAAGTGGTAAATAGATTCAAAGAATATTAAAATACCCAATTCACCCCCCCCCCTCTTGGGATTACACCTAATTCAACAACCTAGTTGACTACCTATTATTTCTAGTTTGTCTTGGGGACAAGTAACTCACCTTGGCTAAATTATATTCCATTGTAACTTTTCAAGAGATTTCTTAATTGGGGGTTGTTACCATTCTACACATGAGTGCAAAAAGATGATATAAACAAATGGTTATGGCCCATGAGATTGAGATCAACATAGAAACTAAGATTATCTTAAAATTACATGCTCTATATGAGATTAAGGTAAATTTTCCCATGAAATGTCAATCAAATGGTCCACATTTTTTAAAAATTTATGCCCAAGTTTAACTAATCCAACAACAATATACCACAACCTAGGGCCTATCTAAATATTTCCCAATCATTCACAGTATTTAAATCATGCACACATTCATAATTAATTAAATCTAAGCATGCATGAGCTGGAAATTAAAGTGTAGGAGAATTTAAAAGCAGACACAAGAAATGTTATCGGGATTCGTCCAATATTGCCCTCGCCTCAAGCTAACAAGTAAGAGGATTCCACTAAATTGCTCACTTGCGGTGGAGCGACACCATTTACAACACCTTACTAGGATGATGCACCTAGTTCTTTTAACCGGGTTTGAACCAATCCAGTGCTTTCTTAACCGGGTCTAAGCAAGTCCGAAACAATTCACAGGGCTAGTCTCCCTTTTTCGACCACACATCGTGAATACAACAGATATAACAATTTGAGTATAATCAATGTGTACAAATACAATGCTTCTATGCTAAGCAGATATGTACTGATGTGCTCAAACAATAACCAATGCACTTACAGATAATGATATTTATGCTCAAGTGAGATTGGTCAAGTGAAATATCAACACACAACAATTTGTGTATATCAATATACGTGTGAGTAAAACCTTTGATTCAAGATATTGTAATTAAAAAATAATCAAAGGAACTTGGGAAACCTAATCAAATATTCTCAACAAATATTTTTCAATATAATGCCCAATAAAGATTAGGATATAAGACTTCCAAAAATATGATATATATATATATATATATATATATATATATATCTCAATAAAAATATGCACACTTTAGATACTCACAATGAAGATGCTAGACCTTAAGCAAATCTAGAGTTTTCCCATTCAATATTTATCAATATAAAATACTATGGGAAAAACTCTCTAAGCTAACTTTCAAAAATAATTTTCAAAAGATTATGCAAGATGAGAGTTGTATGCTTGAAAATGGATGAAAATATGCATAATACTCAAAAGTTCAAACTCCCTTTGAAGTTGAAATCTATTTGCAAAACAAGGAGTATGAACAAATGATTCTCCTCAAGAATAGTTTTTCAAATCAAAGAGTGAGGAGAGTAAGCAAATATATTTTGAAAGATTGAAAGAATTTGTTCAAAATGAGTAGTATGAGCAAAAAGAATTTTAGAGAATTTTATGGCTAATGATTTTCCTAATCACCACTAATTTGTCAAAATGAATGCATATATATAATATTTGACAAACAAAAAAAGACCATTGGGATATGGTGGGAATAATTAAAAATGTTTTAAACAAGTTTAACCCAAATAACCCCATTTTACCACAATTAAAAATTGAGCAATTCGAGAGTTTCGGTCGCTTGAACCATAGGGTCGGTCATCCGAACACTCATAGAACAAAAAATGCATTTTATGCATTCGGGTGCTTGGCGAACAATTCAGGTGGCTAAACCAAGGCGATTTCCAAAGTTCTTGAGGTTCGATCACCTGGTTCTAAGTTCGGTCTGCCAAATTTCAACATTCGGTTGCCCAAGGTCAAAATAAACATGAAGTTCAGGTGCCCGGGGAAGGTGGAAAAGTCAGTAATAAAAGTTCGGTTGACCGAGAACATTCGGTTCATTTTGGTTTGGTCACCTAACCTTCAGTCAACATTTTGAATTTTCACATGCTCGGCTAAACAAGGTGTTTTGAACACACAAGTTCAGTCACCCAAACCCCTATTATTTTAGAACCTGAGTCATATTTTTACCCCGTAATGCATAGATAATGACTTATAGAATAGAGGGGATTTTCCTATTATGCATGTGATGCAGTTATTATAGACCATAAATTATTACAGATCAAATAATGAAACAAAAATACATATACAATTAAAACAAATATCTTTTTTTTGCTCTTGACTTTTCATGAAATCAGCTAGGATAATGTGCTTTAAGTCCTTTCTGGCTTCCACTTCACTTTCATGTGTGTGATCTAAATGATTAACCTGTTCAAGTACTTAGGCAAACATATTAGTAACATACAATTTGTCATAATCAAAACTAGGGATCATACTCAACAAGTCAACACAAACAACCATAAAAATTAAAACAAGCTCACAAAAATCTTGAACCAAAATTAAATTCAAAAAAAGAAAAAAACAGGTAATTCCATTATCAAGATATCATGTACTTCGTTAATATTTTGTCTTTGGACAAATATATTAATTTGTAAGTGATATCTTGGTGCAGTAATCAGATGTTGATAATAAGAGTGTGTCGAATAATAATTCTTCCTTAGGACCGAATTATTATTCACATGTTAAATAGACTGAAAAATTATCACACATTTATTACCACAGGTGCACGTGCTATATTGTAAAAAAATTATCTTCCTTTGGGCCGATCAATTTTTACATACGTTACACGCACACAAGCCATTTATATTTTAAAAAAAAATTGATTGCCACAAGAGTGGTCACTTTGGCGACTTGCTGTTTTAATCAACTTCATTATATATATATATATATATATATATATATATATATATATATATATATATGTCCTTAAAGATACCCATATTTGAATTTATTTTATAACTTCCATCCTTTGACGATCCTCCCTTTAAAAAAATAAAATTTGGACCAAACCGAAAACAAACTTCATTACTTTAAAGATTGTTGGGCCATAATTTTAATTTGATTCGAATTTACTAAAAATAAAATAAAAATTCAAACCAAATGTTCATCTAAAAAATATAATAACTAAATTTAAACTACAACTAAATATCTCATGATCCCCGCAAAGAACAAAATTTCCAAATATTTTATTATTATTATTATTATTATTATTATTATTATTATTATTATTATTATTATTATTTTGGATCCAAATTTACATATTAAAAATAACAAAGTTTTATTCAAATCAACCCAAATTTGAGAAACTATTTCCCAATAATTCAACATGAAGTAAGAACTTAAAGAGTATTTCTTTAATTGATGAGAACCATCATCATACCAGAATCAGTCATATAAAATCATCAAGAACATTAAACTGAATGCGGAAGCATACCTGAATCCATAGCATTCCAAGATGTGTCGAGCCATGCGGATGGCCTTCCAGATCAACATGTATTGTCCAAAGTATTCCTTCTACGTTCTCTATATTCTTTTTTGGTGATGGGATGACAAAAAAGAAATTATAGAACCGTCCGTGTGATCCGGGGAGCATAACCACTATATATATAACTATTGGCCATATATGTATAATTACATTTTCAACCATCATAATAAATGGAAATAACCATTAAAGTATCTACACATTAAAGGTCCAAAAGCATTTATTTTTAAGAAATTATTTTTGGGAGATATTGATTAAAAGGGAGTTTTGTGAAGCATATCATTCTTCATATAAAGATCATATCTTTACATACATATTGAGCTTCATGCTTTATCTTATGAGTATGTACTAGGATTTCTATTGTACTCACTAGCTTTGTTAGAAGCATTTTGAGTTTTGAAGAAAAAATTGTAGTCATTATATTGAATTCACGCTTCAGGTTGTGAACTAGAGTTGAGGAGGAAGCCACATCTCTTGTAAGCAGCGAACTATTAAGGGAAGCTCCATCCCAATTAAAGGAGCAGGGATTAAGGGAATTGTTGAGTGGGTTGCTTAAGGCGAGGACATAGGCCTGGTTGGCCTCGTAAAAATTGTGTTTGCATTTCTCTTCCCTATTTTGTTTTTTAATTTTTGCATGCGTTTAAATTATTTGGTTATTGTATATGTGTTAAATGTTAGTTACGCTTTTTAAGTAATTGGATAAAATTGTATGCTTGATAAAGTGACACATTAAATTAATAAATTGTGAAACACTGAGCTAATAGTCAAGCAACTTGTAGTTGGGTACTTGTAAGTTTTCAAAATTAGCAGTTAAAGAACATAATTTTTAAAATACCCAATTCACCCCCCCTTCTTGGGACTACATTTGAATTCACATTTGGTATTAGAGTCAAGTTACATAGACTTAACTATTTTTTATTTTATTTTATAAAAGATCACAATGGCACACATCGGTGTAACCCCATTCAGTGAGAGACACTCATCGACTTAACCACAAATTTTTTGTGGTGTAAATTACACCTACTGGAAACAACAAATGTACATATATCTGTTAAGTGTTGATTGAAAAGTGTGGAGAATAGTCTCTAAAGGAAATCATGTTCTTATGAAAGTTGTCGATAAAGTAAATGTACTTAAGAATGAAGATGAGTATATAGAGGATGACTGGAAATCTATTCAAATAAATGCTACTGCAATAAACCTTCTATACTATGCACTAGACGTAAATGAATTTAGTAGGGTGATGGCCTATAAAGCTGCGAAGGAGATATGATAAAAATTAGAAGTAACATATGAAGGCACTAAGGATGTAAAAGATAGTAGAATAGATATGCTCACTAGTGCATATAAGGCATTTAAAATGACTGCTGATGAATCTATTCAATCCATGTACACTAGATTCACCCACATCATGAATTAATTAAATGTTTTTGGTAAAAATTACCCCACTTATGAGATGATCAAGAAAATTCTTAGGGTATCGCCGCCAGTCTGGGAAGCTAAAGCCACTGCCATAGTTGAAGGAAGTAACCTAAAAGAAATGTCGGTAGATGAACTAATCGGATCACTCATGACTTATGAGTTAGCAATAAATGAAAGGAAAAGTGAGTAGAATAAAGCGAAGAGAGTTACAACTCTTAAGGCATCGTCTGGAAACTCAAGTGAAGGAAGTGACTCAAAATCTTAAGATGATATGACCTTGTTGACTAAGAAGTTTGAAAGTTATTGAAAAAGAACAAGAAGCTTGGCAAAAAATTCCGGAACTTGAAATAAAAAAAAAGGAGAGTCAAGCAAGAAGAAACAAAAAGATGATCCGCCAACCTATTATAATTGTAGAGAGGTTAGACACATCAAACCTGACTGCCCTAAACTAAAGAAAGCCTCCATGAAAAAGAAGAAGACACTAAAAGTCGATTGGGGCATGCATATCATTAGCAGCTCATATGATGAATCTAGCGATGATCAGGTTGCCAATCTGTGTTTAATGGCACATGATGATCACAAGGTACAATCATCTTTCTCAGCATCATCTTATTATTCCATTGATTTTGAAAATGAAAATAACATGCTTTCTTATAATGAATTGCAATAGGAATATTTGTACACTCTTAAAATGCATGATAAAAAAACAAAGAAAATTTTTGATTTGAAATGTAAAGTAAAGGAACTCTTAAAGCTTATTGACAAAAAGAATGAGTCTCATGCATATGTGATGAAAGAAAAGGATTTAAAAATTGTGAAATTGGAAAGAATTTTAAAAGGCAACTCTAAAATTACCCATAAGTTAACTGGAGTCCAAAGTAATTTTGAAAGGCTTCTTGGGGCACAAAGAAATTCCCTAGATAAAGAAGGACTTGGTTTTAATGGAAAATAAAATTTGAAAGAAAAACATCTTTACATGAGTTATTTTGTAAGAGAATCAAAAGCTTATATTCCATCAAATGACTTCTATAAATATAATATACTACATGTTTTAAATGTAAAAGGATAGGTCACATAAAATTTGATTTCCCTTTTTAGAACAAAGTTGTTAAAATAAAAAAGGTATGGAAAGTTAAAGGAGATTCAAGCACTAAACCCATGGACCAAAAAAAAAAAGGGGGGGGGGGGGTACCAAAAATAGTTACTTAAATGTCTATTGCAGGTATGCTTGAGATCATCCGCCTCGAAGGATAAATGGTATATGGACAGCGGGTGTTCAAGACATATGACTGGAGATAGAGCTAAATTTGTGTCCATCACACCAAAGGACGGAGAATTTGTCACTTTTGGGGATAACTCAAAAGGAAAAATTATTGTAGTTGGTAAGGTTGGTAAGGAACTTTCCCTTGTTATTGATAATGTGTTACTAGTTGATGGTCTAAAACATAACCTATTAAGTATAAGTCCATTGTGCGATAGCAGTTATAAAGTCTCATTTGAACATGAAAAATGCACTGTAGAAAATAAATCTAAAAACAAAATATTGTTTACTGCTGGTCGTCATGAAAAGATTTACACCACTCGTTTTGATAATCTTGCTTCTCAACATGTAACTTGTTTTTCTACTAGAATAAAGCTAGTTGGCTTTGGCATAGGAGATTAGGACATGCAAACATGGACTTGTTATCCAAACTTGTTAAAGGAGAAATAGTTAAGGGATTACCTAAGACAAAATTTGTAAAAGATAAAATATGTGATGCATGTAAGCTGGGAAAATAAATAAAATCTAGCTTTAAGAAGAAGAAAGCTATCTCTACCACTAGACTACATTAAATGTTGCACTTAGATCTATTTGGTCCTAATCCAACTCAAAGTTTAGGTGGTAAATTATATGCTTTCGTTATTATTGATGACTATTCTAGGTTTACATGGGTACTATTTCTTACACATAAAGGTGAAACTTGTGAAAAATTTACTAGACTTTGCAGAAAAATCCAAAATGAAAAGGGATACAAAATCACACACATTGGAAGTGATAGGGGAGACGAGTTTCAGAATGATGGTATAGGGAACTACTATGACATAGAGAGTATATCTCATAACTTCTCAGCACCTAGGATTGCACAACAAAATGGGGTAGTTGAAAGAAATAATAGGTCTATACAAGAAATGGCTAGAACAAAGCTTAACGAACATAAATTACTTAAATACTTTTGGGCTGAAGCAGTGAACACTACGTGTTATGTTTGAATAGAGCTTTGATTAGACCATCTCTAAGTAAAACTCCCTATGAATTGTGGTTTGTCCATAGACCAAACATTTCATATTTCCATGTTTTTGGCTACAAATGCTTTGTGCTTAGAGACAATGAACATTTAGGAAAGTTTGATATGAAATCTGATGAAGGTATTTTTCTAGGTAATGCCTTAGATAGTAAAGCCTATAGGGTATATAATAAATGAACATTTACTGTTGTAGAATCCGTTCATGTAGTATTCGATGAGTCCAATCCATTTGCTCAAAAGAATGATAAAGAGGATGAGGAGATAAGTAAGGAATTTGAAAAGTTGATTATTGAAAATAACTCATATAAAGACACTGAAGTTAAGGAAACACTGTCTGAAGATAATCAAGTTGAAAGAGAAGTCCATGAAGTACCTAGAGAATGGAAGTACATAAAGAATAACCCCAGAGATCAACTTATAGGCGAACCATCACGTGGAGTAGCTACATGATCATCACTTTAAAACTTAGTTAGCAACTTTGCATTCTTATCACAAGAAGAACCTAAGAATGTGAGTGAAGCAATTGATGATGAATCATGGGGGATATTTATGCAAGAAGAGTTAAATCAATTTGAGAGAAATAAAGTCTGGACATTTGTTCCTAGACCTGTTGATCATACAGTTATTGGAACAAAATGGGTTCACAAGAAAGGAAAGATGAAAATGGGATAGTCGTTAGAAATAAATCCAGAGTAGTAGCTCAAGGATATAACCAGGAAGAAGGAATATATTTTGAGGAAACCTTCGCAGCTGTAGATAGAATGGAAGTCATTCGAATGTTGTTAGCATATGCTACTTTTAAGGATTTCAAACTGTATCAAATGGATGCCAAAAACGCATTTTTAAATGGCTACATAAGTGAAGAAGTATATGTAGAACAACCCCCAGGGTTCAAAACCATAAGTATCCAAATCACATTTATAGATTGACTAAAGGCTTGTATGGTTTAAAGCAAGCTCCTAAAGCTTGGTATGAAATGCTAAGCGATTTTCTACTGGATAATGGATTTATCAGAGGGAAGATAGACAGAACACTCTTTAGAAAATCTAAGAATGATAATATGATTTTAGTACAAGTATACATAGATGATATTATCTTTGGAGCAACAAATGAAGAGTTGTGTAATGAGTTCGCAAGCTGTATGCAAAACGAATTTGAAGTAAGCTTGATGAGAGAACTTAATTTCTTCTTACGACTTTAGATCAAGAAAGTAAAACATGGAATTTTTATAAATACATTAGAGACTTGCTCAAAAGGTTCAATATGGAAGATGGTAAAATTCTAGGAACACCTATGAGTTCTTTCACAAAATTGGATAAAGACGAGCAATGTATACGAGTGGATGTTAAGCTATACAATGGAATGATTGGTAGCTTGCTATATCTGACTGCTAGTAGGCCTGATTTTATGTTTAGTGTATGCTTATGCGCAAGATTTTAGGCTACACCTAAAGGAACACATTTATTATTTGTTAAAAGGATAATTAGATACTTTATTGGAACTATTAAACTTGGATTATGGTATCCTAAGTACATCTCCTTTGAGATTGTTAGCTATTTGGATGCTGACTTTTTCGGTAGTAAAGTAGATAGAAAAAGTCTGAGTGGCACATGTCATTTCTTAGGACAATCCTTAGTCTCTTAGTTTTCAAAAAAGCAAAACTTAGTTGCCTTTTCCACAATCAAAGCAGAATGTATTGCGGCTGGAAGTTGGTTTTCTCAAATGCTATATATGAAGCAACAACTAATGGATTTTGGATTGCACTATGACACAGTTCCTATAAAATGCGACAATACGAGTGCAATAAACATCTCAAAGAACCCTATATCTCATTCATGAACTAAATGCATAAAATTAGACATCATTTTCTTCGTGACCATGTGCAAAAAGGAGATATGACACTTGAATTTGTATGCATAGATGAACAATGGGCAAATATATTCATGAAACCACTTACGAAGGATAGGTTTATCCAAATTAGATGTGAATTAGGCCTGATGCATAGTCGGAAAGTTGCCTAGAGATATATTAGGATACATAATTAAGGGGGAGCAACTTAAATTAAAATTAACATTTGGTATTAAAATTAATGAATGGCTATGTATGTTAAATCTTTTTTGAATACATGATACATGTTGATGCGCATATGATTTTTTTACTTCAATGAATTGATTTGCTTACCTATATCATTGTTGATTGAAATGTTGTGCATGTTACATTGAAATTTGATTCAAAAAAATAGCTATACCTTTGGAAACGGGGAGAAGTAGGTTGAGTAACACAGGGGTAGAAATGTTTTTTTTCTTCGATGATATATATTTATGTTAGTACGATTTTTTTATTCCTTTTTGTTGATGTCAAAAGGAGGAGAAGTATGTACTAGCGAAAATAGTTTTTCTTCTGAAGTTAAAAGAGGGAGTGATATTTTCTTTGTAGACATGTTTTCCAAATTGCATTGCATATTCTACAATGTGGATGAACTATATTGTGTGTGAATTATATTTCTAAATTCTAAGTCATGCATTATCTTAGGGGAACCCTTGTCAGGTGTAACCTACTTTTGCTCGTGTATTTGTCATTATAAAGAAGGGGGAGATTGTTGATTCTATGAGTCCAATCTTGTTTTGATAATGACAAATCACTTCGTATTTGACCTGTGCATTGATATTTTGAACAGGACCATAACTTAGCATGCACGGAAGGTTAGGAAGTCATGGAAGCCATGAGAAACCTAAAGTATATACAACCTGGCACCTTCCATGGAACTAGAACAGTAAAAGGATGAAAAAGCAAGCTTCAAGATCTTCAATTGTAATCGGTATTAGGTTTGATTGTATTTACATATCCCACATGATATACTTTGAAGCTCAAAATGGCAATAGATGGACCTTAGGATACATGAATTATATGAAAATTTACATTTACTTATCTTAGGTTAAATTTGGCTGGATAATAGGCAGCTCGTTGACAAACCCCATGGCCTTGTCAACACATGAAGGCTGCTCAGTGACGAACGATCTATTCTCATCGATGAGAAAATATCGAGAGCTAAAAAATTTTAGACAGTTCCGTTGTCGACAAATGGAAGTTCTCGTCGACGAATGAGTGTTGAGCACTTGTCAACAATCACGTTCTCTCATTGAACAAAGCTCTTAGTGTAGAACAGTACTTCAACATGGATACGAACATGAATATGATAATTTAAATGATCCAACGGCCAGAAATTGTTTAGATGGGGAGATTGCTTATATACACTAACCCTAAACCCTAGGAGATTAACTTTTTGCCTATCGCTTGAGAGCTTTGAACACATTGCATCAATTTTTGGAACATTTTTAAGAGCTTTGAATCTTGGCTAAGAACTTTTGCTTGCACTCCAAAGAATTCATATTTGTCTGGGCATTCTCATTTTCAAGATCCAAGCGAATACATGCACAACTTTTGCTAAACTGGTTTGATCCCGAGGTTTGGAAAAATATTTTATTGAATATTCAATCTTTTATTATACGGTTGTCTTCTCCAATTTTTTGTTTATCTAAAAATCTCATTGGGAGCAAGAAACCTATTTTCCCATAGTTATTTATTTGAAAAATCAATTGGGAATAATATTCTAAAGCTTGAATCCTTGTGATACTCAAAGTTATATTTTTATTCAAAAAGATTTACATTATTGGTGCAAAAGGCACTTGAAAAATATTGCTTAAATCTTTGTAAGATTCAAGGACATATTTTTATTCAAAGATTTAATTGTATAAATTATTTGATAGCAAGAACTTAGAGCTGCGTATTATACAAGACTATTTTTTAAAAGGGATCTTTTTTTCTATTCTTGCATAAAGTGATCTGAAATCAAATCCTAATATCTCCAAAGCATTTATTTTTAAATAGGGCCTTTTTGGGAGAAATTGATTAAAGGGGAGTTTTGTGAAGCATATCATTCTTCATATAAAGATCATATTTTTACATACATATTAAGCTTCATGTTTTATCATATGAGTATGTACTAGGATTTTTATTGTACTCACTAGCTTGGTTAGAAGCATTTTGAGTTTTGAAGAAAAAATTGTAATCATTATATTGTATTCACGGTTCGGGTTGTGAATTGGGCTTGAGGAGGAAGTTACGCCTCTTGTAAGCAGCAGACTGTTTAGGGAAGTTCCATCCCAATTAAAGGAGCAGAGATTAGTGGAATCCTTGAGTGGGTTGCTCAAGGTGAGGACGTATGTAGAGAACCAAAAAATATAATAACTAGAATAAATAAGGAAAAATGGAAGAATATTTGAGAACAGCCCAAACCGTCAACGGTTTCGTGGGAGGTTGAAAAACCGTTGACAATTTTATTTTTACCATGGCAGGGTAACAAGGTAAACAGTTAAAAAGGTTTAGTTAAAGACAAATCGCTAATGGATTTTGTGACACCCAAAAAAACCGTCGACGATTTTGCTGGAAGTGTTGAGGTTATAAAGATCTCGCGAGCTTCACTTGAAAATTAAGAAAAAATAAACTGCTCTCTCTTTCTCTCCCTCACCAAACCCTACAACCCTACCTCCATTTCCCTTTGATTCTCGCTTCATTTAGCCCAATTTTGACAATTAGGAAACCCCATGAGGTTCATGGAAGGTTCTATGCTACTTCATTGGAGCAGATTTTCAATTTAGGGTTCCGGGGTATCATCCCAAAATTAGGGTAAGTGGGTTATTTTAAGGTTTTCATGATTATTAGGTATTTTTCAACCCAGGATTTGTGTTAGGCAAAAATATACTGAAGTTTGAATTGATTAAACTAGGGTTGAGGATCCTTGCGAGTGTCTCCTTAGGAACTTAGGTAAAGTTGATAAATAGTTAATTGTTTAGAATTTCATGGATAATGTGGGATATATGAGCCTGGGGAAAATGTGAGTATAGATATTGTTATGAGTTCGAGTTGATAGAATTAGGAAATATAAATATAAATATATATATATATATATATATATATATATATATATATATCATTTCAGGATTCTAAGTTTGATTCGCCATGGGCGTGAAGATAGAGTTGGAGTTAGGCCTCCCAGTCAGTTAGGTAAGAGAAATATGTTATGTAGTAACCGGGAAAAAAAATAAAATTTTAAAAAAATATATAATAATAAAATAATAAAATAAAATTAATTAATTAAATTAACAAGTAAAATGAATAGTATGATAAGGAAAATATATATATATATATATATTGAAGCATGTATATATATGTGTGTGTGTGTGTGTGTGTGTATAAGTAAGTTATTATGATATGCATTTAATATAAAGGTTAAAGGTATATATATATATATAGAAAGTATAAAAGCTTCTTCAAGAAGCTACACTTTAATAAATGTTTACTATTATATATATATATATATATATATATATAAAATAACACAAGCTTCTTTAAGAAGCTTTGAAAGTAAAATCCAAATTTAATTGGATTTTTGGTGGATGTGAGTTCATTCTCTCTCTCTCTCTCTCTCTCTCTCTCTCTCTCTCTCTCTCTCTCCTACGACTCTCTCTCTTCGATTTCGGGCTAGTTTTATGCCAGATCGACAAACCGAAACCACCACGATGCTCATGGCGAAGTTCTCTACAAGTCTGCCGGAACGGATCGTCAGGAAAACGAAGTTGGATTTCATCCCAAATCCAAGGTAAGGCTTTATATTCAATATTTGGATTTTTGACAGTTGAAGAAAGTAATATACGCGTAAAAATACTGAACTTTAATACTGGAAATTTTCAGTTCCAGGGTATTGATTGGGAACGTTGGGAATCATCCCTAAGTTGAGGTAAGACTTTTTAAGTCGAATTTGACTTAGTGGTAGTTATAGAAAATATTGTATGTACGAAAATACTAAACTTTAATTCTGCGAGTTTTCATTTTCAGGGTATTGAGTTGAGAACCTTGTGGGTACGGGGAAGATTTTTTTAGAGGCTTTTCAGGAATCAGGTAAGGGGATAAACTAAGCTAGTTTTGTTTTGAGAAAATGTATGTATATATATATAGCATCTGGTTTCAGGAAAAATAAATATATTTATATATATGATTTATATTTGGAAAATACTGTTTAAATGATGATATGTTGAATACGTAGAAAATTTGTTTAGTGTGGCATGAGTATAAAAATGTTATGAAATACTGTTTTTTTTTTGAATGGGGACGATATGGATTTCTATGATGGAAAACCGGCGTACGGGCCAAGATATTTTTATATGTATATGTGATTTGCCGGCGTATGGGCCGTGCTATATGGATGAGATTTGCCGGCGTACGGGCCGTGCTATGTGATTTGCCAGCGTACGGGCTGTGCTATGTGATTTGCCGGCGTACGGGCCGTGCTATATGGTTTGCCAGCGTACGGGCTGTGCTATGTGATTTGCCGGCGTACGGGCCGAGCTATGATAAAATGTGTAATACCGGCGTACAGGCCGATGATTTTCATGATACACGTATATATGTGAAATGATATGATTGATGTGAAAATAAATGATATGAGATATTTATGTATCACGGTTTTAGTATATGTATATGATATCAGAACCTGGTTGGCTTGGTCTAGGCTAGCACTTGCACGGTACCGTTGCTATGTGTCCATGGTCCTCGTGATCATGATATCTGTGTTAATGCCGCTGTACGGAGTGGTGTGAGATTGGATGGTCGATGTGGTTATTTTCAAGAAGTGTGCTATTATCGCCCCTGGTGTACGGACCAGTCTGGGTAGACCCATCGGACCTACAGACTACTATTTGACTTGGCAGTGGTCGGCCAACCATTGTCAGGTCCCGCCTTCGGGCCACACAACCCAGTCATGTGGGGGTAATACATGACAACAGCCAGCTAACCTACCAGGATTGTTTTATGTTATTATTAGTGTATGAGATGAGATATGTTTATGAAAATGCAGTATATTCTGCTATGTTTTGATATGCATATGTTTTCCCAGATTTGATAAACAGTATTGAATATGTTATGTATGGTATATGTAGAACACAGAATACTCATGTTGCCACACACTGGTATTAGTTTATTTCCCTTACTGAGAGGTGTCTCACCCCTAAATCTTATACATTTTTCAGAAGCCCCTAATAGGAGAGCGGGAAAAGCCCCGCTGATCTAGATCAGTTGTTTGCCCTCTTTGGAAGGGTAAGTTTTTGGTAGGGACAGTTAGGTTTTGTGGGGATTGTCCCTAGATTTCATTTTTGAGATGTATATACTGTGAGATAGTAATTGTAGTGACTCTGGTATGTGTTATGTACATTATGATGAGATGTATATGATTTTATACTTTCTGCTGCGTAGGCTTCTACTGTATGTTTTGTTATATCTCTGGTGCCCACGGGCCCAGGTGGATTGTGACCTGCTGAGCTGGAATGTATGATGTGATGATAATTTATTTATATAAAAAAAAAATATGTGAAAAAGGAGCAGGTCGTTACATGTTATGCCAGTTAAATTAGAAATTTTTACCAGTAAAATATAGTATGTGATTATAATTTTTCCAGAGTAAGATTTTTAATAATTCAGAGTAAGAAATTATATAGTTTTATAGATTATATTTAATGAGTTTTAATTATTGTGTGGCATGAGAATATTGGTATAGTATAGAATTCTACACAATTTTTATAGAACAACAATTATATAGTTTTTACAGAATCATGATGCGCAAATTATATAGTTTTATTTATAGAATTATGATATTCAGTTTCACAATACCATGATATTCAGATTTCAGAGCCATAACATACAGATATTACAGTTATTATAGATCAGTTTATTACAACGTTATGGTTAACATAGTTTATTACGGAATCATGGTAAAACAGTAATATATATAACAGTATTATATAGTATCAGACCCTGATGGACCAAATCAAATTAATGAACATGGTACTGTAGCTATTACAGTTCAGAGTGCAACCACATATCTCAGATTGAGTGTGGATTTTATAAGTAGTCGATTGTTCCTTGGGAGAGACGAAGACTTCCTAGCAGTCCAGGTTGAAGCGGCTAATCTAATGACAGAGGTTTTCAGTTGACTTATCCTGATAGGCCAGCTAGTGTTAAGTCCAGCCTATGGGCACACAACCCTGTCATGAGGGGTTAAATCATGACATATAGTTATCAATCCAAGGAAAGTATATATATATACAGTAGCTAAAAGTATGATTAAGTAGAAAGCTAAAAAACACTTGTACTTTAAGTGACATAAATGTGAGCTATGATATATCTTATCTTTATATGTTATTTCAGCTACATCATGATTATTAAATATATTACTTATGTAGACTCATTTGCCACACACTGATAATAACATATTTCGTCTTATTGATAGTAATCTCATCCCAGTATTTATAAACATTTCAGGTGATTTAGTTAGGCAAGCAGATCAGGCTCGGAGATAAAGGAGACCTTTGTACTGCCATGTTTGTAGGGTCAGTGATTTTTTGGGAGATGTATTTTTAAGTAGCTCCTAGGGGATCTGGTGGATGATTTTGGAGAGATGTGTATGTATGTTTGGAAACTATTGAAACTTTGGTATTGTAATTATGGTGATGTAATTTATATTTTCCGCTGTATAGGTGTTTTTGTTTCTATGGACATTATAGTTGATTTTATAAGAGGTATCAGAGTAATATAAATTTTATAGTCTTTATATGGAAAAAAAATGGTATAATTTTTGGGTCGTTGTAGTTTGGTATCAGAGTCTAGGTTGCTTGGTTCTGTAGACTTTAGCATACATCGAAAACAATAACAGAGTATAGGAAAGGAATTTTAGTGAGTCAGGGTTGGAGAGTTAAGACATGAATTTAGGGTTTTTTTTCAGAAGCTTGGAAACACGATTTCTGTTGTGGTTTTTGTGTTTTTTCTAGGGTGACAATTTCAAGAAAGTCATAGTAAACTATTGTCGGGTTGTGTTTCTAAGTTGTAGGATTGAATCTTAAACAGGAATAAAGACGTTAAGTTAATTGATGATCCGAGATTTCAGCCAACTAAATATATTAGTTATGTTCAGAAGATAGGGTCCTCAGACTATGTTTATTGTCTTTCCAAGATGGACCCTAGAGGTAGCAGTGCTCATGCCAATGGTGATGATGGCATAGAGCCTTGTAGTGTGGGCGGCCGTGATTCTGATGCCGTTTTGCGTAACGTAGCTCAATAGGTTATGACCGAGATTGCACGAAGCTCCAGGGATCAGGGAGGCCCATCTACAAATCAAGGTTGTACCATAAAGAAATTTACCAAAATGAATCCTCCGACATTCTTAAGGGGAGCCGACCTTGTAGTTGCTAAAAAATGGGTGCAAAAGATGGAGAAAATATTGACAGTACTACATTGTAAGGATGATCAGAGGGTTCTATATGTCACCTATAAATTGACGGGTGAGGCTGAGAGATGGTGGACAACCATGAAATTACTAGAGGAACAGAGACCTATATCGGCAATCATAACCTAGACCGATTTAAAGAAATTTTCTTTGATTGTTATTTTCCTACCACCGTCAGAGAGGCTAAGGTAGAAGAATTTCTAAATTTGACTTAGGGAAATCTCAAAGTTCAACAATATGCAGCAAAGTTCATCAAGTTATCACGCTTTGCTCCTTACACTGTTCCAGAAGAGGTTAAGAAGATGAGAATGTTTAAAAGGGGCTTGAGGTAGGATATCTATAAACATGTAGTAGTTCTAAAGGCGCAGAACTTCTCTGAACTAGTAGACAAGGCCACAGTAGCAGAGGAAAGTAATTAGAGGGATGTGGGAATACCAAGCCAGAGAAAGAGGCCCATGCCTCTGGGATTTCAGGTGGGTTCTAGTCGGGGCCCATGAAGGGGAGATCAGTATAGTAGAGGCCAAAGGCAGATGATGGGACACTGTGGTTTTTTGTGTGAGTAGACTTATCCCATCTGCCCTAGGTGTTTTTGGAGACATATAGGTGAATGCCGGATGAGAGAGAAGGTTTACTACCGGTGTGGGAAACTTGGTCATATGGCACAAGCATGTCAGAGACGGCCAATTTATGCACTAGCTCCTAGACCTCTTCAGAGAGGTCATCAGGCACCCCGTGGAGGCCAACAAAGGAAGACGGCCCCAACGAGGGTTTATGAATTAATGCTAGGAGACGCTGATGCTGCAGGTGACATTGTGACAGGAATTCTTATTACTTTATCATATAAAGCTGTTGTTTTATTTGACTTAAGTGCCACCCATTCGTTCGTTTCATTGGGGTATGTCAAATTATCTACTGTTGAGACACAGTTGTTAGATGTTGAATTGTCAATAGCCACGCCAACTAAATTAGTAGTGAGATGTAGACGGGTTCTTAAAAACTATCCAGTGGGAATTCATAATAAAATATTACCAGTTGATCTTATGGAATTAGACCTGTAGAGGTTCAATATAATATTAGGTATGGACTGGCCAGAAGCTAACTACGCCAACATTGATTTCCATTAAAAGGAGGTGATATGCAGACCACCGGGAGAGCAAGAATTCAAATTTGTGGGATTACGTGTACACGCCTCGCCACAGTTTGTGTCAGCTATTCAGGTGAGGAGGCTACTTTAGAATGGTTGCGAGGGGTATGTAGCTTATGTAAAAGAGATGCCAGAGGAATAATTAAAGCTTGTTGATATTCCAATAGTTAGAGAAATTCTAGATGTATTTCCAGAAGAGTTACTTGGTTTACTACTAGATCGAGAGATTGAGTTTGCCATGGATCTACTTCTAGGGTCGGCACCAATATCTAAAGCACCCTACAGATCGGCTCCGACCGAACTAAAAGAATTGGAAGACCTATTGTAGGAGTTGTTGAATAAAGGGTTTATTAGGCCTAGTATGTCGCCATGGGGAGTGCTAGTTTTGTTTGTGAGAAAGAAGGACAAGACTATGAGAATGTGCATCGATTATAGGAAGATAAATAAAGTGACGATAAAAAATAAGTATCCTCTTCCTAGAATCGATGACTTTTTTGATAAGCTCTGGGGAACCTAAGCCTACTCCAAGATTGATCTTCATTTGGGATACCATTAGATGAAAGTTAAAGTAGAAGATATTTCCAAGACAGTATTCAGGACCAGATATGGTCTCTATGGGTTTCTAGTTATGCCATTTGGTCTGACTAATGCACCCAAAACATTTATGATTCTAATGAATTGGGTATTTTATCAGTACTTGGACCATTTTGTGGTGGTATTTATAGATGATATACTGGTTTATTCAAAGAATTTTGAGGAGCACGAGGATCATCTAAGGCTAGTATTGCAGGCATTGAGAGAAAAGAAGTTGTTCGCCAAGTTTAAGAAATGTGAATTCTGGATGAGGGAGGTCACTTTCCTTGGCTATTGAATTAAGTGTAATCCCAATAGGGGGGGGGGGGTGAATTGGGTATTTTAAAAATTATTTGAATCATTTTACCACTTACTCCCTACTTGTATATTTAGCAACGAGTTCTTATTTCTCAATTAATAGTGTGCAATGTTATTCAAGCTATACATGCAATATGAGTTGTTGAAATGTAGTGCTGAAAGTAAAAAGTAAAGGGAAGAGAGAAGATAAACACAATTTTTACACGGTTCAGCCAACTCAGCCTACGTCCTCGCCTTGAGCAACCACTCTAGGATTTCACTAAAATCCCTGCTCCTTAAATTGGGACGGAGCTTCCCTTACAATCTGTTGCTTACAAGAGGTACAACTTCCTCGTCACTCGCTGCTTACAAGAGATACAACTCTCTTCTCAAACACCGGTTCACACACTGAACCATGTATACAATAAAATCTATAAAAACACTCGAATTTGCATCCAAACAAAATCTTGTGAGTACAATTCAAATTCCTAATACATTTACCATATGATATAATCCAAAGCTCAGAATATATGAAACGATATAATCGTTTATGTATGATACGCTTTAACACACAATTCTCTTTTTAAAAAATCTCCCAAAATGTTTGTATGAATCAATGCTTTGGAGAAATTAGGGTTCAATCTTTGAATGTAAAAATAGCTTTGAAGACTTGTTAGCTTTACTGTGATCCCAAGAGGGGGGGTGAATTGGTATTTTTAAAATTTATCTCCTAGGTATTCCTCCTAACAACAATATGTTCACAAGCCTATGGTCAATCTAGTGCAAATAATATAAATATGCCAGAAATTAAATAAAGCAGTTTAAACAATCACACAAGCACGAGAAAGCAATAAAGAAAGGATGACACGTAGATATGTTATCGAGGTTCGGCCAACTGCCTACGTCCCCACCTTGGCTAACCAGCACAAGGATTATCACAATAACTTGCTCACTTAAATGGGTGGAGCGACAAACCAGGTCAAATTACCACAGGGCTGACCTCAATCTTTACACCAATCCTTATCGGGCTGGATTACCGCCCCCTCAGGCCACGCCTGGAATCTCTCAGATATACAATCAAACGGTACAATATATGGGTGCTTTCACGTAAAGTAGATTTGTACCACAAATGCGCACAAACACAAACACCACAAATGATTTAAAATGTAAGCTCAGTGTGGTCTAAATAGTGTCAACTCTCAAATAGATTTACTATCATTGTACTGAGTGCATGAGAGTGCAAACCTAGATGATCTTTGTATCACAGGATATTCACTCTAAGTGCTCAAACAAAGATATTATCCAAACTTCATATATTTCAATCAACAAGTTTTCTCAATACATATATGTATATGAAGCTCTAGCAATGTATATGTTTGGTTTGCAAGATATATGAAATCTTTGTATTTCAGCAGATGATATAGACTTGTATGATATTGCTACAAAGATTAATATAACGCACACACAAATACCTTTTCACAAATATATCAATATGAATACCACAAGATATTTGAGTATGTTTGAAAGTATTTTTGCAAGCCCCAAACAAATACGAACTTCCTAAATTATTGCAATGAGAATGCAATACTCGGGAGTTCACCACAAGTCTTCTTAGGGTAGGCTTATTGGCAAAGCCTCCTAAGAAAACTTAGGTTATGCTCTCGAAGAAAAATCGATTCAAATATGCAACAAATGAGAGAGCAAACCTCTAAGCAGTAATACTCAATACACTTACAAATGATATAGATAGATGAAGAAGGTAAGCTTGAGTGAATTTCAAAAGAGTATGAGCAGTGAGAAGCAAAAAATAAAGTATTTTTGCTGGAGAGAGATTTTCTTAATCTTTTTGCTAATCAATCCTTAATCCACAAAATGAAAGAGTATATATAGACATACTGAAAATTTTGACTGTTGGGGACCCATTAGGGATTATTAGAAAAGATTAATGACATTTAAATCAATTTAACCCTGTTTAAAATTATTAACCGTGGTAAAAAAATAGGAGCAACCTGAGAGGTCCGGTCGACCAGAAGTGTTTCGGTCGACCAGGACTTAAATGGTTCGGTCGACCAGGAGACTTTTGAACTGAAAGGCTCGATTGACTGGAGAGGGAGATTTCCCAAACTTCCGAGGTTCGATCAACTGGGCCTTTTCGAACTTTATGGTTCGGTCGACCAGACCGCTGGGAATTCTCCTGATGACCCTCCAGTCGACCAGGTAGTTGGACAACAAATGTTCTCGGTCGACCAGATGGTCAACTGTTGACCCAGGAGGGTTTCGGTCGACCAGGGCCTTTTGAACTACCTTTTCCGGTCGACCGAGTGGTCAAACTTTGACCCAAGGGAGTTTCAGTTGACCAGGGCCTTTTGAACTACCTTTGCTGGTCGACCGGGTGGTCAAACTTTGACCCAGTGTGTTTCGGTCGACCAAGCCAAAATGAACTGGCTTGGCTGGTCGACCGAAAGTGCATCGTGTGTGCATTTCGGTCCCGTATTGAAGCAAACAAGCCCTATTCAAGTGCCTAACAAATATATGTGAAAGTGTGAGTGTCCTAAGGGCACTTGGGGTCCAATTTGAAGACACCGAAAAGTTCGGTGTCGGTCGACCGAAGGTCAACCGAAAGGAAAACCCTAAGGTCTTTCTATGGTTATTTTTGGTTTGTATCTGGTTTAAGCTTAAAAAATAAATCATGCATGTGATGTGTGTGCTTATTACAAACCGAATACCCTAATTACTATTACAGACAAATTTCACTAAAATTATTACAATTAAGAGCATGAGTTTGTCTTTAAGCTTTGAGATTTCATGTTCCATTGATGATATGCTAATATGAACCTGCACATGAACTAGATATTTATTAAATACAAGAGTATTTGTCATTATCAAAACCAGGGCATGACCTATAAGGTCAACAAGATTGCAAAGATTTGAAGTACACTTTGTCAAAAACACTATTTTTCTCAAGATGTCAATCTTAAAGTGATCTTAGTAATATTTGACTAAAAGTATATATCTATATATCTATATGATGAGAATACCAAAGATAAACAAACTTAATATTTGATTTTCAAAAACTATCCTTCAATATATATATATATATATATATTTGTTTATTTATGCTCTGCTAAGGATATATATAGTCAAATAGTTTAGATGTATTCAAAATATCAGCCTTAAACTAAGAACACACTTGAGTGATTACTCTTTAAACAACAGCCAAATAAAACTTTCTTAAGTATTCTACCAGTCAAAAAAAATCTTTATATGAATATAAAAACTGAACTCAATATCAAGTGTCTCTAAATATATTCAATACAGATGGTGATATGGGATTCTCTAACAAAACTAAATGTAATAACCAATCCTCAAACCAAGTTGAAGCACAAAATGTATAATAGAGATCCCTTTAGAGTTTTTAAGGTGATTTGCCCAAAGATGATGTGTAGAAACTAGAGCGCAGGCAAACGTACAACAATCAACTCATGTATCTAAGTTTTCTTTTCAACAAAATGTGTTCTTCACTTTATGTTGAACTTCTTGTGTTTTTTGCCTGTATACTAGGGTTTAGATAATCAGTATTTATAGTATCTTACCCTTATAATTGGTCTCAACCGTTGGATCAATAAAATAGCTCGTGAGTTATTTTAATAAAAATGATATTTTTAAGTTTTCTTGCAGATTTAGACGATTGAAGCCATAGGCCTAGATGATTGAAGTCATTGAGTTCTTTTGAAAAAATTGCCTAGACACAGGGTCAGACGACCGAGGTCAAGGTTCAGACAACTAAAGTGTCGAGTTCAGACGATTGAGGTGAAGGTTCAGTCATCTAAAGTGCTTCTTCCTGTTTCTATTTTGCACCTTAAATTCTTCAGACGATTGAGTTTAATCTTCAGACGTCTAAGGAAATTCTTCAGTCATCAAAAATTCAAGTTTAGTCAACTGAAATCCCTAATTTTGAAATTCCTCTATTCTAATTTAAAAATCTGCTTTTCTTTCCTTCTTGGGTCTTTTGTAAAACATGTTTTCCATGATTTTAAAAGTATTTTCAAGTCCCTGAAAGTTTCCTAATGATATACATGAAATACATGAATCCTAAAGTTTTTCTAAGTTTTGTAGAGCCTCAAATTAAATCATATGAAAATGTAAGTACATGAGTTCTAAGTACCGATTCCCAAGGTGTTCTTGAAATTTGCCGCTCGTATCTTGATTCTCGTACTCCTTGAGTTCCATGGATCTTGCCAAGATTTGTAAGCTTTACTTGAAGGCTCCCATGAATCGTTATCCTTTCGTGCATGCTTAATATTAGTCCTATTTACAAACTCAATGCACAGATCAAATACCAAGTGATTTGTCATTATCAAAATCAAATTGGAGTGATAGAGTCAACATCAACCATTTGATCTCCGTGGACGACATATTAGTAGATCTAGATAAGATAAAAGCAGAGGTGAATTGGGTGAGACCGGGGAATGTACAAGAGATTAGAAGTCTCCTAGGTTTGGTAGGGTGCTAACTACATTTTGTGGATGGTTTTTCCATATTATTGGGTACACCAACATGACTCACGAGGAAAAATGTAAAGTTTGAATGGACTGATGATTGTGAGCAGAGTTTCTAGGAGTTAAAACAATGGATTGTCACTACACCAGTGTTATCTATTCCATTAGGAGAGGATGGATTTGTTATATACAATGATGCATCCCAGAAGGGAGTCGGGTGTGTGTTGATGCAGCATGGGAGGATTATTGGATACACTTCTCGGAAACTTAAAGAATATGAAAAGAACTACCCAATACATGATTTGGAGTTAGTTGCAGTGGTGTATGCCCTAAAGATTTGGAGACATTATGTATATGGTGGGAAGTTTTAGATCTTCACTAACCATCAAAGTTTGAAGTACTTCTTCACCTAGAAAGAATTGAATATGAGGCAAAGGAGATGGTTAGAACTCATTAAATACTATGATTGCACTATTAGCTACCACCTACGGAAAGCAAACGTGGTGGGAGATGCTCTAAGACAGATATCAATGGGAGTAGAATTGTTAGCAGTAACGATCCAGCATTCGATCCAGATGGATTTGGAGAGACTCAGTGTGGAGCTTGTAGAGGGTGATCACCGGGCTTCATTGCCAAATTGGTACTACATCCTACCCTATAGGAAAAAAATTAAAGTTGCTTAGAGAAATGATACAGAATTAGTAGAGTTGATGGATAAAGTGCAGAACGGACAGGGAGAGGAGTTTAGCATTTTTGACGATGGAGCTTTGAGGTTCTATACCAGATTGTGTGTAGCTACAGAGATTAAGAAGGCTATCATAGAGGAGGCGCACAAATCACTTTACATAGTGCATCTCGATAGTACTAAGATGTATCGAGACCTCTGAGAGTCATTTTGGTGTAACGGTATGAAGAGGGAGATAGCCGAGTTGGTGGAGCAGTGTTTGACGTGCTAGCAGGTAAAGGCTGAGCACTAGAGATCAACGAGATAGTTGTAGCCAATCTATATTCCTGAATCGAAGTGGGATCATATATCTATGGATTTTGTTACGGGATTACCGCCGGCGTTGTATAGATGAAACACCATTTGGGTAGTTGTAGACCGACTGATGAAAATTGCCCACTTTCTCCTTATTAAAGTCAACTACTCCATGAATGGATTGGAAGAATTATACATACAAGAGGTAATTCGACCCCATGGAGTGCTAGTATCTATAGTTTCAGACTAAGACCCACGTTTCACGTCATGGTTTTAGAGGAGTTTGCAGGAAGTTTTGGGGTCTCAGTTATCATTCAGCAATGCCTTTAATCCTTAGACTGATGGGCAGATGTAGAAGATGATACAAATACTAGATGATATGCTACAAGCATGTGTGAAGGACTTCAGGGGTAATTGGACGTAATATTTGCTGCTGGTTGAATTCGCGTATAGTAACAGCTACCAGGCTAGCATTGGGATGACACATTATGAGAAATTATATGCTAGAAGGTGCCGTTCTTCATTATAATGGGATGAAATCAGGGAAAGGCATGTTCTAGGTCTAGAGTTGATGCAGCAGGCGTATGATAAAGTCCGATTGATTAGAGACAGAATTAGTGCAGCTCAGAGTCAGCAGAAAAGTTACGTTGATACTCATCGTCGGAAGTTAGAATTGGATGTGGGAGACCATGTGTTTTTGAGAGTAGCACCACTGAGAGGAGCTATAAGGTTTGAGAGGAAGGGTAGGCTAAGCCCTAGGTACATTGGCTCGTTTGAAATACTTGAGATAGTGGGTCCAATTGCCTATAGATTATCTTTACCACCATCATTATCTAGAATTCATGACGTATTCAATGTTGAGGAAATACATCCCATATCCCTCCCACGTGATCAGCTATGAGGAGTTAGAGCATAGAGAAACTTTAATATATGAAGAAATACCAGTGTGGATTCTAGATAGTAAAGGATAGGAGTTGCACACCAAGAAAATACCACTAGTAAAGGTTCTAAGGAGGAATCACACAGTGGAGGAAGTTTTGTGGGAGCTCGAGGGAGAGATATGACAAAAATACCTACATCTGTTTAGTGGAGATCAATATTAGTTAGAAAAGGAAGGTAATAATTCATATGCAGTAAGTATTGTTTCAATTTTGTTTTATGCAGTGTAGGATAATTAATGTATATAGTTGTGTTTTGGTTTATAGGACATAGTTGGTTTTGGGAGAATTTTGGTTTGTTACTCTAATCTCCCAGAACCGTATATGTAACCAACGTATTCCTCCGCCATAAGTGAGGGTATTTAATAAAAGTACAACAAATTTTTCCTTTAGAGTTTGGTACATGTATAGTTAGCAAATTTCGAGGATGAAACTTTTAAAAGGAGGGGAGAATGTAGAGACCTAGAAAATATAATGATTAAAATAAATAAGGAAAAGAGGAAGAAGGTTTGGGAACAACCCAAAACGTCGACGGTTTCATGGGAGGTAGAAAAACCATTGACATATTTCTTTTTATCGTAGCAGGGTAACAGGGTAAACAGTTAAAAAAATTTGGTTAAAGGCCAAACCTTCAACAGTTTTGGTGATACCCCAACAAAAATTCGACGGTTTTGTCTGGTAGTACTGACATTATAAAGATCCCGCAAGCTTCACTTGAAAAAAAAAAAAAAAAAACTGCTTGTTCTCTCTCTCTCTCTCTCTCTCCCTCACCAAACCTACGGCCCTACCTCCATTTCCCTTTGATTCTCGCTTCGTTAAGCCCTGTTTTGACTTTCATGAACCACCATGAGGTTTATGGGAAGGTTCTTTGCAACTTCACCGGAGCAAATTTTCAATTTGGGGTTTCGGGGTATCATACCAAAATTAGGGTAAGTGGGTTTTTTAAGGTTTTCATGATTATTAGGTATTTTTGAAGCTAGGATTTGTGTTATAAAAAAATATACTGAAGTCTGAATTGATTAAACTGGGGTTGATGTGAAATATAGGGTTTGGTGCGAACACTGCAAGCATGGGTTGAGGATCCCTGCGAGTGTTTCCTTGGGAACTCAGGTAAAGTTGATAAATATTTAAATGTTTATAATTTCATGGATAAAGTGACATATGTGAGCTTGGGGAAGTTATTATTCGAGTTTGGGTTGATTGAATTAGGAAATATATATATATCATTTCAAGATTTTGAGTTTGATGCGCTGTGGGCATGGGGATAGAGTTGGAGTAAAGCCTCTGAGTCACTTAAGTAAGAGAAATATGTTATTCCTGTAAAATTAGAGATTTTTACCAATAAAATATAGCATATTATTATTAGTTTCTGGAGTAAGATTTTGAATAATTCAGAGTAAGAAATTATACAGTTTTACATATTATATTTAATGAGTTTTAATTATTGTGTGGCATGAGAATATTAGTATAGTATAGAATTCTACACAGCTTTTATAAAACTACAATTATATAGTCTTTACAGAATCATGATGCGCAGACTATACAGTTATATTTATAGAATTTTGATATTCAGTTTCACAGTATCATGATATTCAGATTTTAGAACCATAACATACAGATATTACAGTTATTACAGATTAATTTATTACAACATTATGGTTAGCATAGTTTATTATAGAATCATATATATAGACCCTGATGGACTAGATTAGATTATAGAGCACGATACTATAGCTATTACACTTCAGAGTGCAACAACACTTTTTAGATAGAGTGTGGATTTTATGAGTAGTTGATTGTGCCTTAGAATAGATGAAGACTCCTTAGTAGTGTAGGTTGAGGCGGCCAATTTGATGACAGAGATTTTTAGTTGTCTTATTCTGATAGGCCAGCCAGTCGAACTATACACGGTTCGGTGCGGTTCAGTTTTGGCCAGAATTGAAAATCAAACCAAAATTTTTGGTTTTGGGATTTTCGAATTGAAACCGAGACCGAACTGAAAGTATTCTTTAATTGAAAATAAAAAATGTGGTAGTTTGATTGCGGTTTTTTGGTTTTAAAATAATTTTTTTTTTTACAAAAAAATAACCTTTTTTTTTTCATAAAGTTGTTGAAAATTTATTAAGCATTTTAATTTTTTATAGGGACTCATAATTTTAAAAAAATAAAATCTATTGGGCACTTTTAACAAAAATAATCTTTATTTTTCATAAAGTTCTTAAAAAATTATTGAGCATTTTTATTTTCTATACTAGCTATATGGCTATATTGCATGCAATATTTTTACCAGCCATATATATATATATATATATATATATATATATATCTTATATAAATCAATTTTTTGATTTTTTTTTTGTTCGGTTTTGACATAAAACCGAAACCGAAATTGAAACCAAACATTTTTATTTTTGGGAACTGCAACCAAAATTGAAAACCGAAAAATTGAACCATTTATGCTTTCGGTTTGGTTTCGGTCTAGATTTTTATTTTTCGGTAATTTTTGTACACCCCTACTAGCCAATGTTAAGTCCAGCCAAGGGGCCGTACAACCCTGTCATGAGGGGTTAAATCAAGACATACGGTTATCCATGCAAGGAAGTTTTCACAATTATATATATGTTTATAGATTTTCAGTAAACGGAAAGTATATATAGACAATAGCTAAAAGTAAGATTAAGTAGAAAGCTAACAAACACTTGTACTTTAAGTGACATAAATGTGAGTTATGATATATCTTATTTTATATGTTATTTCAGCTGTGGCATGATTATTAAATATATTACTCATGTAAACTTATTTGCCACACACTAGTAATAACATATTTTATCTTACTGAATGTAATCTCATCCCAGTATTTATAAACATTTCAGGTGATCCAATTAGACGAGTAGATCAGGCTCAGAGATAAAGGAGACCTTTGTACTGCCCTATCTGTGGGGCAAGTGATTTTTTGGGAGATGTATTTTTGAGTAGCTCCTAGGGGATTTGATGGATGATTTTGGAGAGATGTGTATGTATGTTTGGAAACTACTGAAATTCTGATATTGTAATTACGGTGATGTAATTTATCTTTTCCGCTGTATAGGTGTTTTTCTTTCTATGGACATTATAGTTGATTTTATAAGGGTTATTAGAGTAATATAAGTTTTATAGTCTGTATATGGAAAAAAGATGGTCTAATTTTTGGGTCATTACAACCTAGGCCTAGTTGGTTGAAACTTGTAAAAATTGTGTTTGCATCTCTTTTCCCTAAATTCTTTTTAATTTCCACATGCATTTAAATTATTTGGTTATTGTATATGTGTTAAATGTTTGTTACACATTTCTAGTAATTGGATAAAATTGTATGCTTGATAAAGTGACACATTAAATTAATAAATTGTGAAAACCTGAGCTAATAGTCAAGTAGCTTGTAGATAGGTAATTGTAAGTTTTCAAAATTAGCACTTAAAGGACATAATTTTTAAAATACCCAAGTCACCACCCTCTTGGGATTACACTTGAATTCACATTTGGTATTGGAGTCAGGTTACATAGACTTAACCATTATTTTTGTAAAAGATCACAATGGCACACATCAATGTAACTCAATTTGGTGAGGGACACTTATCCACTTGACCACCAATTTTTTGTGATGTAAATTACACCTACTAGAAACAATGAATGTTATATTTTTAAATGTTGATTGGAAAGCCTGGAGAATAGTCTCTAGCAAATCATGTTCCCATGAAAGTTATTGATAAAGTAAATGTACCTAAGACTAAAGATGAGTATAGAGAGGATGATTGGAAATCTGTTCAAATAAATGCTACTACAGTAAACCTTCTATATTTTTCACTAGATGTAAATGAATTTAATAGGGTGATGGCCTATAAAACTGCTAAGGAGATATGAGAAAAATTAGAGGTAACATATGAAGGCACTAAGGAAGTAAACAATAGTAGTATAGATATGCTCACTAGTGAATATGAGGCATTTAAAATGATTGCTGATGAATCTTATTCAATCCATGTACACTAGATTCACCCACATCATGAATTCATTAAATGCCCTTGGCAAAACTTACCCCACTTATGAGATGATCAGGAAAATTCTTAGAGGACTGCCGCTAGTCTGGGAAGCTAAAGCCACTGCCATAGTCGAAGTGAGGAACCTAAAAGAAATGTCGGTAGAAGAACTGATCGGATCACTCATCACTTATGAGTTTTCAATAAATGAAAGGAAAATTCAGCAGAATAAAGCAAAGAGAGTTACAACTCTTAAGGCATCGTCTAGCAGCTCCAGTGAAGGAAGTGACTCAAAATCATAAGATGTTATGGCCTTGTTGACTAGGAAGTTCGAAAAGTTCTTGAAAAAGAACAAGAAGCTGAGTAGAAAATTTCGAAACTTGAAATCAAAAAAAGGGAGAGTTAAGTAAGAAGAAACAAAAGGATGATCAGCTAACCTGTTATAATTGCAGAGAGGTTGGACACATCAACCCTGATTGCCCTAAACTAAAGAAAGCCTCCAAGAAAAAGAAGAAGACACTAAAAGTAGGTTGGGACATGCATAGCACAAGTAGCTCAGATTTTGAATCCAACGATGATTAGGTTGTCAACATATGTCCAATGGCACACGATGATCATGAGGTACAATCATCTTTCTCAGCATCATCTTCTTATTCCAATGATACTGAAAATGAAAATAGCATACTTTCTTATAATGAATTGCAATAGGAATATTTGTACACTCTTAAAATTCTAGAGAGGAAAACTAAGAAAAATTTTGATTTGAAATGTAAAGTAAAGGAACTTTTAAAGCTTATTGACAAACATAATGAGTCTTATGCATATGTGATAAAATAAAAGGATTTAAATATTATGGAATTGCAAAGAAATTTGAAAGACAATTCTAAAATTATCCATAAGTTCACAGGAGGCCAAAGTAATTTTGAAAGACTTCTTGGCACACAAAAAAATTCCCTAGATAAAGAAGGACTTGGTTTTAATGGAAAAAAGAATTTTAAACAAAAACATCTTTACATGAGTTATTTTGTAAGCAAATCAAAAGCTTATATTCCATCAAAAGACTCCTATAAATATACTACATATTTTAAATGTGAAAGGTTAGGTCACATAAAATTTGGTTGCCCTTTTAAGAACAAAGATGTTAAAATTAAAAAGGTATGTAAAGTTAAAGGAGATTCAAGCACTAATCCCTATGGACCAGAAAAAATGGGTACCAAAAATAGTTACTTGAATTTCTATTGCAGATATGCTTGAGATCATACTCCTCAAAGGATAAATGGTATATGGATAGCAGGTGTTCAGGACATATGACTAGAGATAGAGCTAAATTTGTGTCCATCACACCAAAGGATGGAGGATTTGTCACTTTTGAGGATAACTCAAAAGGGAACATTGTTGGAGTTGATAAGGTTGGTAAGGAACTTTCCCTTGTTGTTGATAGTGTGTTAGTAGTAAATGGTCTAAAACATAACCTATTAAGTATAAGTCCATTGCGAGATAACAGTTATAAAGTCTCATTTGAACATGACAAATGCACTCTAGAAAATAATTTTGAAAACAAAATATTGTTTACTACTGGTTGTCATGAAAAGATTTACACCACTCGTTTTGATAATCTTGCTTCTCAACACGTAACTTGCTTTTCTACTATAAATGAAGCTAGTTGGCTTTGGCATAGGAGATTAGGACATGCAAACATAGACTTGTTATCCAAACTTGTTAAAGGAGAATTAGTTAAGGGATTACCTAAGAAAAAATTTGCAAAAGATAAAATATGTGATGCATGTTTGTTGGGAAAACAAATAAAGCTAGCTTTAAGAAGAAGAAAGCTATCTCCACCACTAGACTACTTTAAATGTTGCACTTAGATCGATTTGGTCGTAATCAAACTCAAAGTTTATATTGACTTTGGTGCAATCCCAAGAGGGGGGTGAATTGGAGATTTAAAAATTCTTCCTAAGTTCAACTAATCCAGCAATAGTATTACACTACTTAGGAGTAGTTTAAATACATATGAAGTTACAAAGATGATATATCAATCAATTTGTAGTACATGCAACACACTTCTTGTATCTCTCAACCAAATACAATAACGTGGCAACCAGATATGCAGTATATTCTGTAAGGAAATTGAATCAACCACAAAGCAGAATATAATACAGGAAAAGTAAGAGTTACACTGAATATTTATCGAGGCTCGGCAAACGTGCCTACCTCCCTGCCTTGACTCGCAAGCCCAAGGATTCCACTAATGCCCACTTAACGGGTGGAGCGGAACCTAATACAACCATGTCAAATTAAAGCGAGGCTAACCTCAAACTTTACACACTCACCTTGTGGGGTGGAGAAGTCCTAAACAACTAATCCTTCCGAACTAGATCAAACCTCCTCAGGCCACGCCTGGAATACAACAGATAATTGAAACTTGCATACAATTTAAGCGCTTTTACACAAGCATATATGTAGTATAATATAGTCCAAATAAATATGCATTCACAGATGATATGGATTTAATGCTCAGGTGAGATCCAATATGTAAACTCTCCAAAATGTGTGAGTGAAAGTATATGTGAGAGTTTCAACCTTTGATTCAAGTTATGATATTCAACAACCAATTTATCAAAGGAAGTTAAACAAAATCCAAGTCAAATATCTCAAAGATTTTTCAAATGAAGAGCACAATAGATATTTGGATTGAGTTTGGAAAAATCAATATCAAGGATACTATTCAAGCTTTCAAGTCTTGCAATATAAGTGCCAAGACTAGCAATAAAAAATCAAGACCTTCCCAATCGAGTATTTATAAATGAAATACTATGGGAAAGATCAAATAAGCAAGAACTCTCAAAATGGTTTTTCAAAATGTATGCGTATGAGAGAGAATTTGCCCAAGGAAGGATTTGTAAAAATGTATGCAATAACAACAATCACTTCCTTTCTATCTTGCAATTGATTTGCAAGAGATGGGAATAAATAAAACCAACACTCAATCTCAAAAGATGTTTACAAGAGAGTATGAATGAGTGTTTTCACAAATATGAGCTTGGAATGAAAATAATATAGCAAAAGAGTATGAAGAATTTGAGAGGAAAAATTATAATCACTTTTTCTAATCAAGTTGCTAATTGAGTTAAATGAAATGGTATATATAGGTGGGACTCAAAAAGTAACCGTTGGGACACAATGGAGAATATTAAAAATATTTAATTTGAGTTTTAACCTCAATTACCCTTAATTACCACAGTAAAAATAAGGCAACCCAAGAGTTTTGGTTGCCCGAGCCATAGGTTCGGTCACCCGAACACTTATAGAATGAAACAAGCATTTTATGCATTTGAAGTGCCCGAGGAGCAATTCGGGTGGCTAAGGTCGAGGCGTTTTTCCTAAATGTCTAAGGTTCTGTCGCCTAGACTTGAGTTCGGTCTATCGAACTGCTCTATTCGGTCGCCTGAGGTGAAAATGAACATGATTTTTTGGTGCCCGAGGACATTGGAAAAAGTTAGGATTTGAGGTCGGTTGATCGTGAACACTCAGTTCATTTTGGTTTGGTCGCCTGAAGTTAGGTCAACTATTTAACTTTTCTATGTTCAGTCAACTGAGGCATTTTACCTTGCCTGGTGTGGTCGCCCAAAGCCTTTACAATTTTAAGCTAAGGTTTAGATTTTAATTTAAATTTCAACCCTGATTACATAGTTGATAGTGGGGATTATTCTAAGTGTTTGTCCAAGGACCTAGGGTCCATCTAAGGTCTTTTTACTTAGTCCCAAAAATCTGGTGTTGAGCATTTAATCCTATCATGCATGTGATGTAATTATTACAGACGCAATTATATTATAGATCAAGTAAAAAATGAATGGAAATACAATATCAAATAGGTCTTCATTCTTTCGCTTCTTCAGATGCCATATATATGAAGCATGATCTTTGTAGTCCGTATGGACTCCTTGAGTTTCTGCCATCAGTGCAAGCTAAGGATGAATTTGTTCAAGAAGCTCGGTGCACAGGTGAGAAACATTGGTTATTGTCAAAATCAAAACAGGATTAGACTCATAGAGTCAAATATTTAGGTAGTAAATTATATGTTTTCATCATTATTGACAACTATCCTAGGTTCACATGGGTACTATTTCTTACACATAAATATTAAACTTGTGAACAATATACTAGACTTTGCAGAAAAATCCAAAATGAAAAGGGATACAAAATCACACACATTAGAAGTGATAGGGCAGCAGAGTTTACAAATGATGGTATAGAAAATTACTATGATATGGAGGGTTTATGTCATGACTTCTCAGCACCCAGGACTCCACAACAAAATGGGATAGTTGAAAGAAAGATTGGGTCTATTCAAGAAATGACTAGAACAATGCTTAATGAATATAAATTACCTAAATACTTTTGGGTTGAAGCACCGAACATTGCTTGTTATGTATTGAATAGAGTTTTGATTAGACCATATTTAAATAAAACTCCCTATGAATTGTGGAATAGTCATAGACCAAACATCTCATATTTCCATGTTTTTGGCTGCAAATGCTTTGTGCTTAGAGACAATGAATATTTAGGAAAGTTTGATGTGAAATTTGATGAAGTTATTTTTCTAGGGTATGCCTTAGATAGGCCTACAGGGTATATAACAAATGAACATTAACCGTTGTAGAATCCATTCATGTAATACTTGATGAGTCCAGTCCATTTGCTCAAAAGTCTGATGGAGAGGATTAGGAAATAAGTAAGGAATTTGAAAAGTTGATTATTGAAAATAATTCAGATAAAACACTGAAGTTAAAGAAACACTTTCTGAAGATAATCATGTTAAAAGAGAAGTCCATGAACTACCTAGAGAATGGAAGTACATAAAGAATCACCCCATAGATCAAATTATAGGTGAACCATCACGTGGAGTATGAAAGTTAAGGTGTAGTCCCAAGAGGGGGGAGGGGGGTGGTGAATTGGGTTATTAAACCTTTCTTTTAATTCTTTTTATGAATTCTTTGACCTCTTATTGATTTATCAAACGCACAAAAAAAGCTTTGTTAATTATTCAATCCACAAACCAACTCTTTAACACAACATAAAAAAAACTCAAACTATCAAACAATCCATCAGCAACTAAAGTAATTAATGAACAAAATACCAAACCAAAATATAATCTGCAGCACTTTAGCAATTTTCTGCTCAAGGTATTTGGTTGTAGCCCTGTGAATATATGTAAGCTCTGTGGTGAATGAAAATTATTTGCACTCTTTTTACTAAGATTTCTGCAAACGATTAACCAACGTACTCCCTTGTGGGTTTCTATGAAAGTTTAATCAAAATGTACTTTCTTATGTTGAAGGGTCTTCTTATTAATCTTGGATTTTGTTTTTCCAACAACCTGCACTCGTACACACAACACAATATATATATATATATATATATATATTTATATATATATATATATATATATATAATGAATGTAAAAGAGTAGAGTAAGAGCGAGACCAAGATTTTTACAAGGTTCGGCTTATCCCCAACCTACGTCTTTGCCTTAGGCCAATACCACCTAAGGATTCCACTAGAACACTCCTTTTCGGGTAGAGCAAAACCGTTACAAGTGATACTTCACGCTTAGTCACTCCTTTAATAGGCTAGAGCAATGCCTCTCCAAGTGACACCCCACGCTTGGTCCAATGATCCAACAACTAGGAATTGTTAATACACTACAAGGAAACAAGGAATAATCCTTGTGTACAATAGCACTTTCACAAGAGTAGATTAGTACAAGTTAAAACACTATATACTTCAATATTCAAATATCAAAGTGAAATACATTGAAGCTCAAGGAAGATTTCACCAAATTCCTTATCCAGCTGAGAATCAACAATTAGAACTCAAATTAGAATGTTTCAGCACTTTAGATTTTCAGCAAATCAGTATTGGAAGACGATGAGCAATAGAGAGCAACAAGACTTTCAGCTTATGAACATATTTTGAATTTCTTGGTAAGTTTAATTTGCTAAAACCATTTATTTATAGGCTTCTAAAAGTAATTTCATGTTACCCAAGATTACTTGGAGCATTTCCCAAGTTTTCATAAAATTTGGGGCACAAGAAACCTTTATTTGAATTTTAAAACATTTAAAAAATTAGCCATTAATAGTGTTCAATAGACTGACGCGTCAGGTTTAGTCTTTTGAAGTACTTTAAACGCTAAAAAATTTGAACTAGATACAGGGTCAGATGACCGAACTGAAGGGTTCAGTCTTCTAAGGGTGTACTGCCTCTTCTGTGTTTTAACATGAAAAATTTCAATAGATTGAACTCATTCTTCAGTCTTCTGAAGAAATTCTTCAATAGGCTGAAGTTAAACTTCAGTCTTCTGGACATACACATCAATCGTCTGGGCAAACGATATTCTAGTTTTTCAGTTTTGTTTTCAAAAGTTCTCTCTGCTTTCTTGCTTTGATTATCTATAAAATGTTTTATAGGGTTTGAAATAAGGTCTCTAAGTCCATAATTAACCCTAAATAGCTTCAAAATATTTCATGAGATATTTAAACATGAAGCATTTACAATATTGGTCTTAAAGCCTAAAACTCTATTCTTCAAGCCTTTCATGGTATTTTGCTTCATGTCCCTTTTGACTTGAGCTTGAGTTAGCTTTAAGTTCCCACATACACCTTACTCATGTTGGTGTTGCTTTGAGCTTCCTTTTGATCATTGTATATATGAATGTGACTTTTGAGTCCTCAAGCTTTCCATTCCTTTTCTTTTGAACTTTGTCTATAAGCAAACCTGAAACATTATTACTCAAAGAATACATATTGAATCATCCTTTATTTGTTATCATCAAAACAAGATTGAAAAGCCATTTTAGACCAACAAAGTAGCTACACGATCATCACATAAAAACCTAGTCAGCAACTTTGCATTCTTATCACAAGAAGAACCCAAGAATGTGAGTGAAGCAATTGATGATGAATCATGGGTGATATCTATGCAAGTAGAGTTAAATTAATTTGAGAGAAATAAAGTCTGCATATTAGTTCCTAGACTTGATGATCATACAGTTTTTGGAACAAAATGGGTTTACAAGAACAAGAAAGATGAAAATGGGATAGTCGTTAGAAATAAAGCCAGACTAGTAGCTCAAGAATATAACCAGGAAGAAGGAACAAATTTTGAGGAAACCTTCGCAACTGTAGCTAGAATGGAAGCCATTCAAATATTGTTAGCATATGCTATTTTTAAGGATATCAAATTGTATCAAATGGATGTCAAAAGAGCATTTTTAAATGGCTACATAAGTGAAGAAGTATATGTAGAACAACCCCTAGGGTTCGAAAACCAATAGTATCCAAATCACGTTTATAGACTGACTAAAGTCTTGTATGGTTTAAAGCAAGCTTCTAGAACTTGGTATGAAAGGCTAAGCAGTTTTCTACTAGATAATGGATTTATCAGAGGGAAGATAGATACAACACTCTTCATAAAACCTAATAATGATAATATGCTCCTAGTACAAGTATACATAGATGACATCATCTTTGGAGCAACAAAAGAAGAGTTGCCTAATGAGTTTGCAAGCTATATGCAAAATGAATATGAAATTGGCATGATGGGAGAACTTAATTTCTTCCTAGGACTTCAGATTAAATATGTAAAACATGGAATTTTTACAAATCAATCTAAATACATTAGAGACTTGCTCAAAAGGTTCAATATGGAAGATGGTAAAATTATAGGAACACTTATAAGTTCTTCCAAAAAATTGGATAAAGATAAGCAAGGTATACTAGTGGATGTTAAGGTATACCGTGGAATGATTGGTAGCTTACTATATCTAACTGCTAGTAGACCTGATATTATGCTTAGCGTATACTTATGCGCAAGATTTTAGGCCGCACCTAAAGAATCACATTTATTAGCTGTGAAAAGGATACTTAGATACCTTATTGGAACTAGTGAACTTGGATTAGGGTATCCTAAGTACACCTCGTTTGAGATCATTAGCTATTCGGATGGTGACATTGCCGGTAGTAAAGTAGATAGAAGAAGTATGAGAGCACATGTAATTTCTTAGGACAAAACTTAGTCTCTTGGTTTTCAAAGAAGCAAAACTCAGTTGCCTTTTCCACAGCCAAAGTAGAATATATTCCAGATGGAAGTTGTTGTCATCAAACACTATATACGAAGCAACAACTAATGGATTTTGGATTGCACTATGATACAACTCCTATAAAATGCGAAAATACAAGTGCAATAAACATCTCAAAGAGCCCTATATCACATTCACGAACTAAACACATAGAAATGAGACATCATTTTCTTCGTGACCATGTGCGAAAAGGAGATATGACACTTGAATTCGTATGCACAGATGAACAATGGGTAGATATATTCACAAAATCACTTACAGATGATAGGTTTATCCAAATTAGACGTGAATTAGGCTTAATACATAGTCGAGAAGTTGCCTAGAGATATATTAGGATACATAATTAAGGGGGAGTAACTTAAATTAAAATTAACATTTGGTATTAAAATTAACGAATGGCTACTGTATGTTAAATCTTTTTTGAATACATGATACATGTTGATGCGAACATGATTTTTTTACTTTAATGAATTGATTTGCTTAACTATATCAATGTTGATTGATGTGTTGTGCATGTTCACATTAAAATTGGATTCAACAAAAAGTTATACCTTTAGAAAGGGGGAGAAGTAGGTTGAGTAACATAGGGGGAGAAATGTTTTTTTTCTTCAATGAGATATATTTATGTTAGTATGATATTTATATTCCTTTCTATTGATGTCAAAAGGGGCAAAAGTATATAATAGCAAAAATAGTTTTTCTTCAGAAATTAAAAGAGGGAGAGATATTTTCTGTGTAGACATGTTTTCAAAATTGCATTGCATATTATACAATGTGTATGAACTATATTGTGTGTGAATTATTTTTCTAAATTCTAAATCATGCATTATCTTAGGGGTGCCTTGTTAGGTGTGACCCATTTTTGCTCATGTATTTGTTATCATAAAAAAGGAGAAGATTGTTGGCTCTATAAGTCCAATCTTAGTTTGATAATGACAAATCACTTCGTATTTGACCTGTGCATTGAGATTTTGAGCAGGACATGCACAGAAGGTAAAGAGGTCATGGAAGCCATGAGAAACCTAAAGCATATACAATCTAGCATATTCCATGGAACTAGAAGAGTAAAAGGATGAAGAAGCAAGCTTCAAGATCTTCAATTGTAATGGGTATTAGGTTTGATTGTATTTACATATCTAACATGATATAATTTGAAGCTCAAAATGCCATATAGATGGACCTTAGGATACATGCATTATATGAAAATTTACATTTACTTATCCTAAGTTGAATTAGGTTGGATAATAGGCAATTTGTCGACGAACCCCATGGCCTCCTCGATGAATGCATAAAGGCCACTCGGTGACGAACGATCTGTTCTTGTCGATGAGAAAATACCAAGAGCTCAAAAAATTTAAACAGTGCTCTCATCGACAAACTCATGTTCTCATCGACGAACGCCTTCTCTTGTCGATAGGCCCTTAGACTAAGCATAGGTCCCAAATTATTGTATGAATAAGCCCTCTATAACTTAGAAGTATCAATTATGTGAACAGGGGTGTCTTTAAAAGAGAGTTAGAAATTGAAGGCACATAGTTAGTGTGTTCAGTCAACTGAACCCTAACAAACAGAACAACTTTAGTTGACCGAACATCCCCAGGTCAACAATTGACCATTTGGTCAACCAAATCAAAACATACTAAGACCTTCGGTCGACCAAACCTCTTCGAGTCAATGGTTTGACCATTTGGTTGGCCGTGCTTAAAATGAGCATCAATGCCTTGGTCAACCAAACTGGCACATGGGAATTCCCAATGCTCTAGTCGACTGAACTCCTAGTTGTAAAATAGCCTAGTCAACTAAAGGGGAAAATTTGGTCAACTGAACTCAATCTGGTCGACAAAACTTCGAAGGTTCAAAAATTGCCTTAAGTCTGGTCAATCAACACCTCAATTCAAAAACACCCCGGTCGACTAAACTGAGCAATCTGGTCAACTGAACCTCTTGGGTTACTCATTTTTACCCAAGGTTAAACTGGGCTATTTTTAATTAAACTTAATTAATCTTTTTCCAAAATACTCAGTGTGTCCCCAACAGCTATAATTTTTCCCACTTCTATAAATACCTCTTTATTTGCAAAATTAAGGATGGATTAGGGATTTAATTAGAAAATATTTTCTCTAAATTTTTTTGAGAGCCCTTCTTCATACTCCAAGCCAAAATACTCCTCCTTTACTTATTTCTTTGCAAAATCATATTGAGTGAGTGTATCTTGAGATTACCAACAACAACTTATACTCTCACACTTGTGATTGTTTGTTGATATTATTGAGAGTTAAGCTCAAAAGTTCTCCACAGTGATTTAATTTGTAAATTCATTTTTGGGGAAACTTGTTAAGCTTGTGAGTCTTTGCATTCTTATTTCAAGACTCTTGAGCTTGTCTTGTTTGTGTTATGAAAATATTTTTGACAAGCTTGATTTTAAATATCTCTTATGCTTAAGTTCCTGAAAATCTTTTTGAGATATTTGACTATATTTTCTAAATATTTAAAACATTACTTGTGGTTGAAATATTTACATATATTGTTTCAAAGAAATTATTGTAGTACACTCTCACACTATGATTGCATATTGACATTAGCTTGAGAGTAGTTTCACATATTGCACTAAGCTTATAGTTTCAATTTTGTGGAAGTGCATTGATTATTGCTTGTGTGTATTGGTACAAATCTGCTCTTATTAGAAGTATCTTTATTTATACACAAAATTTGTGCTTACTGATTGTATTCCAGGCGTGGCCTAACGGGGTGTTGATATAGTCCGTAAGGATCGGTAAGGCCTTCTCTGTCTCGTAAGGAGAGTGTGTATAGGTTGAGGTCAGTCCTAGTAATTTGACCTAGTTGTAATCGGTGTCGCTCCACCCGTTAAGTGAGAATTAGTAGAATCCTCGGGCTTGCAAGCTGAGGCGGGGATATAGGCAATATTGGACAAACCCCGATAACATATCATGTGTGCACTTTTCATTTCAACACTTTATATTTACTGCACTTATATGTTATTCTCTATTTTCTATGAATGCTATGCACGAATTAATTTCCTCACATTATATTTATCTGTGCATTTGGAATTGCAGAGAAAAACCCTAGGTTGTGTCTATATTGCTGCTGGATAGTTTAACCTAGGAAATAAAATTTTTAAATTTTCAATTCACCCCCCTCTTGGGAATACAGCAACTCCAACTTGTACTATTTCTTACACATAAAGATGAAACTTGTGAACAATATACTAGACTTTGTAGAAAAATCCAAAATGAAAAGGGATACAAAATCACACACATTAGAAGTGATAGGGCAGCAGAGTTTACAAATGATGGTATAGAAAATTACTATGATATAGAGGGTATATGTCATGACTTCTCAGCACCTAGGACTCCACAACAAAACGGGGTAGTTGAAAGAAAGATTGAGTCTATTCAAGAAATGACTAGAACAATGCTTAATGAATATAAATTACCTAAATACTTTTGGGTTGAAGCAGTGAACATTACTTGTTATGTATTGAATAGAGTTTTGATTAGACCATATTTAAATAAAACTCCCTATGAATTGTGGAATAGTCGTAGACCACACATCTCATATTTCCATGTTTTTGGCTGCAAATGCTTTGTGCTTAGAGACAATGAATATTTAGGAAAGTTTGATGTGAAATTCGATGAAGGTATTTTTTCTTGGATATGCCTTAGATAGTAAAGCCTATAGGGTATATAATAAATGAACATTAACCATTGTAGAATTCATTCATGTAGTATTCGATGAGTCTAATCCATTTGCTCAAAAGTCTGATGAAGAGGATTATGAGATAAGTAAGTGAAAACTAAAGTGTAGTCCCAAGAGGGTGGTGAATTGGATTAAAATTTTTTTTTTTTAATTCTTTTTAAGACTCCATAACCTCTTTTACTTATTTTAATGAATTCTTGACTTGTTAATTTATTGAATACACAACAAAAGCTTAAGTCTTGATACAATTCACAACCACACAATTATTTATTGAATCAAGTAAACAACCAATCAACCAAACCAGTCAACCATAATATGAGGTTCAACTTATATGCAAGTTTTAGCTTTTGTTTGTTTGCAGCCCTATATATATGATTTTGATTCAACCTTTTAAAGAAAAGATTGATAATGTAAGTTTGCTGATATAAAGCCCTATAATAATGAATTTGATTTCTCAAAATGAAGTGCAATATAAAATCCAATACTCTTTCCAAAAGCTTTAGAATTTAAATAAAATTTAAGTTAAAGAACTTTTGGGTGTTTAACCAATCAACATACTTCCTTATGGTTTCTGCAAAGTATGGATAAACCAACATACTCCCTTTCGGTTTTCGCAAGCCCAAAAAAAATTTAAACTTCAATTTAAAACATCCACGCAGTTAATATATACTGAAAGTAAAAAGAGTAAGGAAAAGAGAGAGACACCAGGTTTTTATGAGGTTCAGCTTATCCCCAGCCTATGTCCTCGCCTTTGGCAAACCACCAAAAGATTCCACTAAACCAGTTCCTTTACGAGCAGAACAACAGCGTTACATACTCCTTTAATAGGCTAGATCTCGCCTCTCCAAGTGATACCCCTAATTCGGCCACTCCTTCAATTTTGGCTAGAGCTGCACCTCTCTAAGTGATACCCCATACTTAGACAACGATCCAAACACCTTGGAATCATCATAATCACTGCAAGATAAGATTCAAAAGAAGGTGTACAAGAGTTGCTCTCAAAAGAGCTGATTAGTACAAATTCAATCTATATACTTCAAAGTAATTCAAATATGAAACTTAGATTGAAGCTCAAGAGAGTGTATCACTAAATAGTTCTTTCAATGGTTGAAAGAATTCAGAATTGTAGCACAAGATTGGTGATTTAGAATTAGCAAAGCCTCAGAAGATTTTGTGTACAAGATGAAAGTGAGAGAGCTTTTGAGTGTTGAGAGCATTTGAGAGAGTTTGAATGCTGAATTTGATTCTTGGTATTTAATTCATTTGTCTTGAGGCTTATTTATAGATTTAGAAAAGTGTCTAACTTGATCCTCAAGTTTACTTGGAGTAGTGTCCAAGTTTCGAACAGGTTTGAGCCCCAAGTAATCTATTTTTAAAAAATATGTCTGTTATAAAATTTAAAATCTTCTACGTGGCGATAGAATGAGATCTTTTAGTCAGGTGACTGTCAATAAATTACACAGATAATTTTCACAGGCAGTAGAGTGGCAGTCGCCTATCACCTTGTGGTTAGGCGCCTATCACTGAATTTCTCAATTTTGAAAAACATGCAGTAGGGGTATAGTAGTCTAGCAAAACCCAAAAAGGCTTCTCAAAATACCTTGTCAGGCGCCTATCAAGGTCTAGGAAGTAGTTTGACAACCTTCTGTCTATGTATTTCAGTTAGGCTCCTGCCAAGACAAAAATCTTAGTTTTTAAAATATTTTTGTACTAACTCTCTTTGCTTCTCAATTCTTGGAATGTAAATTTGTTTTCTTGAAAAATATGTTCCAAGTTTTAAAATAAGGTCTCTAAGTCTCTTTATACTTAATGAGCTTCAAAAAGAATTTCATATATGAATCTACTAAAAGTACTTATAATATATGTCCTATTGACTCTCTTCATTTCTTGAACTCCTTGAAATCATGAAATTATTGCTTTGAGTTCTCTTTGTTTCTGAACTTCAAATCTTTATTGCTTTAAGATCTCTTTGGTTCTGAGCTTCATTGATCCTTGAGCTTTCAATGTTGATCACTTGAATTTTATATGACCTTTCAAAAGATGTTCCTTGATCATATGAAGTATGCGAGGCTTTAATATCTATTTTAGCTGAAATATCACAACTTTGAAGAATATTAAATAACCTTACTTTGTTATCATCAAAATTAAGAGTCGTAAGCCTTGTTTAGGTCAACAATCTCTCCCTTTTTGATGATGACAAATAAGGAGCAAAAATTGGTGAGCCTTAAAAGGCTCCCCCTTACAATAAGCATAAAACTTCAAAGTTAACATTATAAGATAGTTTCATATACTTCATAATTTTATTATAGCATTCATTTCATAAACTCAAAGGGTCATTATGCTCATCATAATCATTAAACATCATGCGTGCTCATTTATTATTCAAGTTCAACAACATCATTCGAGTTCAAATACTACTCTTCCTTTTGATACATATATCGTGTTCAATTTTTTCAATACCATGCTCAATTTTTGCTCAAAACTTCCCCCCTTTTGACATCAATAAAAAAGAGTAAGATATCAAAAATAATTAAGTTCAAATAAAATCATATTTTGAGCATATGAATATCAAACATGCATATCAAACATATGTACACACTCAATTCATTATTTTTCAATATGGCATGTGTAGTATGCTTCAATAGTCCAATAGTCATGTACATTTCATATTTGTAATTCATATATGTGTTGTAACATATTTACTAACAACATTATCCCTCTTTGAAAATTTCATTACTTTATGATAGTAAATGAAAACTTCATTAATTCATGATACCAACTAATTTTTGAATTTTTGATACCAATTAAAACATTAAAGAATAATACTAATTGAACATTTCATTAATTCATGATATAAATTGAAAAATTAGGGAAAAACAAAACATAGTATAGGTAATATGTCATAAGACTCCCCCTGAATTTAATACATTCAGATTTGATAATTATGTTTTTAAATTTATCATCCCATGTTTCAAACATTGATACATATCATGTATGTGCTTATGGATATAATTATGCTTGTCATGCTCAAATATTAATTGATATATTCATGGATACCAATATACTTTATTGATACCAATGCTAATGTCCCATTATGCACTGCTCATGGATACTAAATTATTTAGATGCAAATTTTTCAATTTATCCATGTGATCCATGCTTAGCATGTATGGTTAAGAATTAATTTCATATTCATATATCAAATCATATAAAAATTCAAGCTTCTAAGTCATGCTCAATAACTTCATGCTTAGATTTTCAATATATAGTAAGCCATAAATTATCAATATAAGTCAAGTCAAGTCAAGTCATACACATGTAGCATATAGCATATCAGCACATCACATAAGTAGGGAGCATATTATTATCATTTGCATTGTACTACAATTTTGCTCAAGTTGTTTCTTATTCTTAAATATATTTTCATAAGAAAATATTCATACAATAAGCTTGATTTTACATTTTCTTTCATATGGATTCTCAATATTCATATTTCTTTTCAAAACTTAATACTTTCTGAGTTAAGCCTTGTATGATTCATTCATTAATTAAGGCCAACAATTTTCATAAGTTTCAATGAAATAAGCATTACTAAGCTTGAAAAATTTTATCCTTATTCTCTATTTCAATTTTGTTCAATATCCTTGTATGATTTTCCATGGATTTGATAACAATTGAAAATGAAGGATTTTGTCATGGTATTTTATCTTGGTACCCATACTTTCTTGGGTCTAGATTGTTTAGAAAATGATGTTTCTTTAATTCTCCAAACTTGTTTTGTTTTCACACCTTTTCTTTTAATAGACATTCAAACTTTATATGTCTCTTCTTTTTACATAGGTAGCATGTGTTGTGAGTGTAAGCATTTGAAGAAGTGTTAGCATAATTTTAGAGGCTTTTGTAAAGTATCCCATGTGGAGATTCTTTTTCTTTGTATTCTGATCCCCATTAAATCCAATGCCCTCTTTATTTAAGGACATTGTTTGTGAGCCAATCATTTTGTCAAACTTTTCTTTTCCTTTTTTGAAATTGTAAATGATTTTGGCTTGATCCTCAATTTCTTTCTTAAGATCATAAATTTTTGACTTTAGTATATTTTTAACCTTCTCTTGATTTTGAGACATTATTCTGATTTTATTCTCTAATTCTGAAATATATTGATCTTTCTCATTTTCCGTAGAGGATTGTGATCTTAAATCTTCTAATTCTTTCATCAACTTTTCATTCTTGCTTTCTAATCTCTTGATTTTCAAATCTTTTTCCTTTTCAACAAGATTTTTAGCTTCTAACTCTTTTATCACAGCTTCATTCTTATTTTCTATTTTCTTGATTTTTGAGTTTTTTTTCTTTTTAAACAAGTTTGAAGATTCCAACTCTTTCATAGTTCCTTCATTCTTGTTTTCAATGACGTGTATCGTTTAGTCACATTAACTAACATCTTATGCACTTTGAATAAATCATTTTGTAACTCTTCATAAGATGTCATGCTTTCATCATTAGATTCAATAGATGAATCACTACAAGAACTATTTAAGGATTTGGATGAGGAGCTTTCCTCATCATCCCAAGGCATATAGCAAGTATAAGCAACCTCTTGGTCACTTGGTTCACTTTTTGAACTACTTAGATTATCCCATGTAGTGGCTTTTATTGCATTTTTCTTTTTCTTCTTAGAATCTTTCTTAAGTAGTGGACATTCCGATTTTATGTGTCCATCATTCTTGCAATTATAACATGTGGGGATTTTATTCTTTGATTTCTTTATATCGGTTTCTTCTTCATCTGATTCGGAGTTCTGGATTCTTCTTTTGAATTTGTTATTTAGTATTTTTGCTAGTTTCTTGGATATAGAGGCTATTTCATCTTCATTCATTTCATCTTTATCCTCGTCACTAGAGTTTTTGTTTGAAGTTTTCAAGGCTATTGATTCTTGAGACTTCTTTCATTCATTGCCATTTCATATGTGAGGAGAGAACCTATAAGTTCATCTAAGGAGGTATTTTTAAAATTTCTTCTTTCAGTTATTACAATGGCTTTTGGTTCCTATATAGGTGACAACCCTCTAAGAATTTTTCGAATCATTTCATAAGTGGTGTATGTTTTTCTTAAGGCATTGAGTGAGTTAATTATGTGAGTGAACCTAGTGTACATGCTAGTGATTGATTCATCCGTTTTCATCTTAAAAGCTTCATTCTCATTAGTGAGCATGTCGATTTGATTATCCTTTACATCAATAGTACCTTCATACATAACTTCTAGTTTATCCCATATTTCATTGATTGATTTACATGCCATGACCCTATTGAATTCATTCATGTCTAAAGCACAATATAAAGCATTCATAGCACTATAATTTACTTATAATATCTTATGGTCATTGTCGGTCTATTCTTTTTCTTCTTTGGGTATTTCCTTGCCATCTACTATTTTAGTAGGAATTAAGTCACCATGTGTGACAACCCTCCATGTTTTCCAATCCATGGTTTGTAGATATATTCTCATCCTTTGTTTCCAAAATATATAATTTAAACCACAAAAGATGGGTGGCCTAGTTGAGGATTGACCCTCTCAAAAGGGAGCTACGCCTATGTGAGCCATTGAGATCTTTATATAACTACTTGTTAGAATTTGTTATAACCCAGCTCTGATACCAATTGAAAACTAAGGTGTAGTCCCAAGACGGGGGGTGAATTTGATTTAAAAAAATTCTTTTAATTCTTTTTAAGACTCATTAACCTCTTTTACTTCTTTTAATAAATTCTTGACTTCTTGTTAAGTTATTCAATACACAACAAAAACTTAAGCCTTGATACAATTCACAACCACACAATTATTTAATCAATCAAGTAAACAACCAATCAACCAAACCAATCAACCACAATATGAGGTTTAGCTTATATGCAAGTTTCAGCTTTTGTTTGTTTGCAGCCCTGTATTTATGATTTTTATTCAACCTTTTAAAGTAAAGATTGATAATGTAAGTTTGCTGATATAAAGCCCTGTAATAATGAATTTGCTTTCTCAAAATGAAGTGCAACATAAAATTCAATACTCTTTCCAAAGGCTTTAGACTTTAAATAAACTTTCAGTTAAAGAGTCTTTGGGTGTTCAACCAATCAACGTACTTCATTACGGTTTCTGCAAAGTATGGACAAACCAATGTCCTCCCTTTTGGTTTTTGCAAGCCCAAAAGCAATTTAAACTTCAATTTATTTAATTTCCAAACTCCGTAGTATTTATTATTATGAATTTAAAACATCCACGTAGTTAATATATGCTGAAAGTAAAGAGAGTAAGGAAAAGAGAGAGACACCGGGGTTTTACAAGGTTCGGCTTATCCTCAGCCTATGTCCCCGCCTTTGGAGAACCACAAAATGATTCCACTAAACCAGTTCCTTTCCGGGTGGAACAACATTGTTACATACTCCTTTAATAGGCTAGAGCCCGCCTCTCCAAGTGATACCCCTGACTCGGTCACTCCTTTAATTTAGGCTAGAGCTACACCTCTCTAAGCGATACCCCACACTTAGCCAACGATCCAAATACCTTGGAATCTTAAAAATCATTGCAAGATAAAATTCAAAAGAAGGTGTACAAGAGATGCTCTCAAAAGAGCTGATTAGTACAAATTCAATTTACATACTTCAAAGCAATTCAAATATGAAACTTAGATTGAAGCTCAAGAGAGTGTATCACTGAATAGCTCTTTCAACGAATGAAAGAATTCAGAATTGTAGCACAAGATTTGTGATTTAGAATCAGCAAAGCCTTGAAAGATTTCGTGCACAAGATGAGAGTTCTCTTTGAACTCCTTGAAATCTTGAAATTACTGCTTTGGGTTCTTTTTGTTTTTGAACTTCAAATCTTTATTGCTTTAAGATCTCTTTGGTTCTAAGCTTCATTAATCCTTGACCTTTTAATATTGATCACTTGAATTTTATATGAGCTTTCAAAAGATGTTCCTTGATCATATGAAGTATGCTAGGCTTCAATATCTATTTTATTTGAAATATCACAACTTTGAAGAATACTAAATAACCTTACTTTGTTATTACCAAAATTAAGAGTCATAAGCCTTGTGTAGGCCAATAGTACGGAATTTTAAAATTTGATTATTGAAAATAATTCAGATAAAGACACTGAAGTTAAGGAAACACTTTATGAAGATAATCAAGTTGAAAAAGAGGTCCATGAACTACCTAGAGAATGGAAGTACATAAATAATCACTCCATAGATCAAATTATAGGTGAACCATCACGTGGAGTAGCTACATGATCATCACTTAAAAACTTAGTTAGCAACTTTCCATTCTTATCACAAGAAGAACCTAGGAATATGAGTGAAGCGATTGATGATGAATCATGGGTGATATCAATGAAAGAAGAGTTAAATCAAATTGAGAGAAATAAATTCTGGACATTAGTTCCTAGACTAGATGATCATATAGTTATTGGAACAAAATGGGTTTACAAGAACAAAAAAAATGAAAATGGGATCTTTAGAAAAAAGCTAGACTAGTAGCTCAAGGATATAACCAAGAAGAGGAAACAGATTTTGAGGAAACCTTCGCACCTATAGCTAAAATGGAAGCCATTCGAATGTTGTTAGCATATGCTTCTTTTAAGGATTTCAAACTGTAGCAAATGGATGTCAAATGTGCATTTTATATGGAAACATAAGTCAAGAAGTATATGTAGAACAACCCTTAGCGTTCGAAAACCATAAGTATTCAAATCATGTTTATAGATTGACTAAAGCCTTGTATGGTTTAAAACAAGCTCCTAGAGCTTCATATGAAAGGCTAAGCGATTTTCTACTGGATAATGGATTTATTAGAGGGAAGATAGACACAACACTCTTCATAAAATCTAAGAGTGATAATATGCTCCTAGTACTAGTATACGTAGAAGATATCATGTTTGGAGCAACAAATGAAGAGTTGTGTAATGAGTTTGAAAGTTGTATGCAAAACAAATTTGAAATGAGCATGATGGGAGAACTTAATTTCTTCCTAGGACTTCAGATCAGAAAAGCAAAACATGGAATTTTTACAAATCAATCTAAATACATTAGAGACTTGCTTAAAAGGTTTAATATGGAAGATGTAAAATTCTGGGATCACCCATGAGTTCTTCCACAAAATTGGATAAAGATGAGCAAGGTATACAAGTGGATGTTAAGCTATACTGTGGAATGATTGGTAGCTTGTTATATCTGACTTCTAATAGGTTTGATATTTTTTGAAGCGTATGCTTATGCGCAAGATTTCAAGTTGCACCCAAAGAATCACATTTATTATTTATTAAAAGGATACTTAGATACCTTATTGGAACTACTGAACTTGGATTATGGTATCCTAAGTACACCTACTTTGAGATTTTTAGCTATTCAGATGTTGACTTTGCCGGTAGTAAAGTAGAAAGAAAAATTCCGAGTGGCACATGTCATTTCTTAGGACAATCCTTAGTCTATTGGTTTTCAAAGAAGCAAAACTTAGTTGCCCTTTCCATAGTCTATGCAGAATATATTGCGGTCGAAAGTTGTTGTGCTCAAACGCTATATACGAAGCAACAACTAATGGATTTTAGATTGCACCATGACATAGTTCCTATCAAATGCAACAATATGAGTGTAATAAACATTTCAAAAAACCCTATATCATATTTATGAACTAAATGCATAGAAATTAGGAATCATTTTCTTCGTGACCTTGTGCAAAAAGGAGATGTGACACTTAAATTCATATGCACAGATGAACAATGGGCAGATATATTCATGAAACAACTTACGGAGGATAGGTTTATCCAAATTAGACATGAACTAGGCCAGATGCATAGTCAAGAAGTTGCCTAGAGATATATTAGGATACATAATTAAGGGGGAGCAACTTAAATTAAAATTAACATTTGGTATTAAAATTAACAAATGGCTATCATATGTCAAATATTTTATGAATACATGATATATGTTGATGCGCACATGATTTTTTTAGTTTAATGAATTGATTTGCTTACCTATATCAATGTTGATTGAAATGTTGTGGATATTCACATTGAAATTTGATTCAACAAAAATGAGTTATACCTTTACAAAAGGGGAGAAGCAGGTTGAGTAACACAGGGGGAGAAATGTTTTTTTTTCTTTGATGAGATATATTTATTTTAGTACGATTTTTTTATTCCTTTTTGTTGATGTCAAAAGGGGGAGAAGTGTGTACTAGAAAAAATAGTTTTTCTTCTAAGATTAAAAGAGGGAGAGATATTTTCTGTGTAGACATGTTTTCAAAATTGCATTGCATATTCTATAATGTGTACGAACTTGTGTGTGAATTATATTTCTAAATTCTAAGTCATGCATTATCTTAAGGTGACCCTTGTCAGGCGTAACCCATTTTTTCTTGTGTATTTGTCATCATCAAAAAGTAGGAGATTTTTGACTTTTGAGTCCAATCCTTTTTTGATAATGGCAAATCACTTGGTATTTGACTAGTGCATTGATATTTTGAACAGGACCATAACTTACCATGCACGAAAGGTAAGGAAATCACGGAAGCCATGAGAAACCTAAAGCATATACAACTGACACATTCCATGGAACTAGAACTGTAGAAGGATGAAGAAGCAAGCTTCAAGATCTTCAATTGTAATGGGTATTAGGTTTGATTGTATTTACATATCTCAAATGATATACTTTGAAGCTCAAAATGGCATATAGATGGACCTTAGGATACATGCATTATATGAAAATTTACATTTACTTATCTTAGGTTGAATCGGGCTGGATAATAGGCAGCTCATTGACAAACCCCATGGCCTCGTCAATGAACGCATGAAGGCCACTCGGCGACAAACGATCTGTTCTCGTCGATGAGAAAATACCGAGAGCTAAAAAATTTTAAACAGTGCTCTCATCGACGAACTCATGTTCTCATCAATGAACGAGTGTTGAGCACTCCTCGACGAACGCATTCTCTCATCGATGAAGCTCCTGGCATAGAATGTCAGTTTAGCATGGACACAGACGTAAATATGATATTTTAAATGATCCAATGGCCAAAAATTGTTTAGATGGCGAGATTGCTTATATACACTATCCCAAAACACTAGGAGATTAATTTTTTGCCTATCTCTTGAGAGCTTTGAACATATCACATCAATCTTTGGCATACTTTTGACAGCTTTAAATCTTGACTAAGAACTTTTGCCTACACTCCATAGAATTCATATTTGTTTGGGCATTCTCATTTTCAAGATCCAAGAAAATACACACACAACTTCTATGAAACTGGTTTGATTATGAGGTTTGGAAAAATATTTAATTGAGTATTCAATCTTTTATTATACGATTGTCTTCTCCATTTTTTTTCCCATTGTTATTTATTTTAAAAATATTTTGGGATTAATATTCTAAAGCTTGAATCCTTGTGATATTCAAAGTTATATTTTTATTCAAAAAGATTTACATTATTGGTGCAAAAGGCACTTCAAAAATATTGTTTGAAACTTTGTAAGATTCAAGGACATATTTTTATTCAAAGATTTAATTGTATAAATTATTTGATAGCAAGAACTTAGATCTGCATATTATTCAAGACTACCTTTTTAAAAGGGTTCTTATTTTCTATTCTTGCATAAAGTGGTCTGAAATCAAATCCTAAGATCTCCAAAGCATTTATTTTTAAGAAATTATTTTTTGGAGATATTGATTAAAGGGGAGTTTTGTGAATCATATCATTCTTCATATAAAGATCATATCTTTACATACATATTGAGCTTCATGTTTTGTCATATGAGTATGTACTAGAATTTCTATTGTACTCACTAGTTTGGTTAGAAGCATTTTGAGTTTTGCAGAAAAAATTATAATCATTATATTGTATTCACAGTTCGGGTTGTGAACTAGGGTTGAGAATGAAGCTACGCCTCTTATAAGCAGCGGACTATTAAGGGAAGCTCTATCCCAGTTAAAGAAGCAGGGATTAGGGGAATCCTTGGGTGGGTTGCTCAAGGCAAGGACGTAGGTCTAGTTGGTTGAACCTCGTAAAAATTGTGTTTGCATCTCTCTTCCCTAAATTCGTTTTAATTTCCATATGCATTTTAAATATTTGGTTATTGTATATGTGTTAAATGTTTGTTATTCTTTATACATAACTGGATAAATTGTGAAACATTAAGCTAATAGTCAAGTAGCTTGTAGTTGGGTAATTGTAAGTTTTCAATATTAGCACTTAAAGGACACAATTTTTAAAATACCCAATTCACCCCCCTCTTGGGATTACACTTGAATTCACACCATGTCATCCTTACCATCCGTGTATACTAAGTAATGATAGTGTTCAAAAGCTTAATGCACAGGTAAGATACTATTAAATTTGTCATTATCAAAACGGGATTGAACTCACAAAGTCAACATGATATTTTTCTAAAAAAAAATAAAAATAAAAATAAAAGGAAATAACTTGTTAGGGACTTTGTTGGCCTAGCATGGATTTCGAATCTCGTTTTGATGATAACAAATGAAGGTTGATTTAACATGTGTTGTTAAGTAATGATGTTTCAGGAATGCTTAAATGACAAAGTTCAAAATATAAAAGGAAAAGCAAGTTCATGATCACCAAGGACCATAAAGCCACACTTATCTTCAAAGTGATCCAAACGAAGCTCAAGTGGAACAAAATGATCAAAGCATGTGGAATCCTAAAATTGACTCAAGCTCAAAGTCTAAAAGGATTCAAAGAAAAAGACATCATGAAGACTTCAAGCTTAGAGTTTTTAAGGCTTTAGGTTCAATTATGAAAGTACTTCGTATTCAAATATCATGTGAAATATTTTAAAGCTCATTAGGGTTTGTCTTGAACTTAGAGACCGTGTTTTAAAAACCCTGGAAATGTTTTCATAAAGTAACAAAGCAAGAGAGCAAAGTTTTTTTGAAAAATAAACTGAAAAATAGAAATTTTGTTTGTTCAAACGACTGAAGTGTAACCTCAGGCACCTAAAGAATTTCCTTAAGCAATTGAAGAATAAGTTCAAGCACCTGAAGAATTTCCTAAAGAATTCCTGAAAGGCAGTGTATCCTTAGGCGACTGACCTTTGTCACCTCAGGCACCTGACCTTGTTTTTAGTTCAAAAATTTCAGTTTTAAAGAACTTCAAGCGACTGACCCCAATGTTAGCTTTGGTGCAATCCCAAGAGGTGGGGGGGGGGGTGAATTGGTATTTAAAAATTATTTCCTAGGTTAATCAATTTAGCAGCAGTATTACACAACATAGGGATAGTCTAAGTATATATGAAATTGTAGATATGAGATATTTACGAATATTCAAAGCATACAACACAATTTTGGTATTTATCAACTCAATGCAATTTTATGTCTATTAGATACGTAGTATGTTTAGCATGGAAATCAAATCAAGTACATAGTAGAATATATTGCATGAAATGTAAATGTGACACCAAATATGATATCGGAGTTCGGCCAATCCTGCCTACATCCCCACCTTGGCACACCCGCATAAGGATTACAATATAAGGCTCACTTAAATGGGTGGAGTGGCACCTAAACAACCAGGCCTATTAGCATAAGAATGACCTCAACCTTTACAGACAATCCTTACCGGGCTAGATTATCGCCCTCTTAGGCCACGCCTATAATACAACAGTATTTTCACAATATAGCCGGTACAATGATTATGCTTCTTAATCAAGTAGATATGTACCAAAATACAATACAAACAAATATGCACTCATAGATGATATGAATGTAACGCTTAGGTGAGATCCAATATGTAAACTCTCTAAGATGTGTGAGTGTATGTATATGTGAGAGTTCAACCTTTGATTCAAGATAAGATATTCAACACACAAATAATCAAAGGAATTTTAACACAATCCAAATCAATTATCTCAAGGATATTCTAAATGTAAAGCACAATAGATATTTTTGGATTGAAGCTGGGAAAAACAATATCAAGGATAATATGCAAGCTTGTGTAAAATATTATTTTTGCAAATCAAAATCTACAAGCTTGATGAGTCTTGCAATCAAGATGCAAAGACTCACTAGCTATAAGGGTACTCCTGCTCAAAGATTTATTGTTTAAATTGGGGGAAAACCCTAGTTAAAGAACTCTCAATGAAAATAATCAATCAGAAAATAAGGAGAGTTTTATCAATGTAAAACACTCAATAACACTCTTGGGAACTTGATTTATCAAGGGAATAGCAAAATAGAGAGTGTATGGAAGTAGTATGAGCTAAATGGGATTTGAAAATTCGAGAGAGTTTTTCCCTAATGATCTTGCTAATCAACACGAATCCACACAAATGAACTCATATTTATAGACCAAGGCTAAATTATGACCGTTTAGTACATGTAGGGTATTATTAGAAAAGTCATAAAACAATTTAGCAAAGTTAATCCCGTTTAAAAACATTTTAACCATGATAAATATTAAGTAACCCGAGAAGATTCAGGTGGCTGAACCTAAGTTCGGTTGCCCAAATAGAATCAGCCAATAATTTATTTTTAAATGGTTTGGGTGTCCGAAATTTGATTCGGTTGGCTGAACCAAACTCAGAGACATTATCGCGTGGTTCGGGTACCTGGTGCAAAGTTTGGTAAACCAAGCTAACCAATTCAGTCACCTGAGGTCTTATTTGAACTGAGAATTTTGGTAGCCCGAGTAGGTGAGAAGTCCCTTTCTAAGGGTTCGGTCGCCCGAGGGAGATGTGATTACGCGTGCAAACTGTGTAATTGGGCACTCTAACCCAGTCTTTACTGCTTATATTTTTAATTAAATATCCAAATTTGTCCAATATTTTAATAAAGTGCCAAAATTATCATTCTTGAATTTTATTGTGCAATTTACGAGTTTTTGATAATTTTTTATTGCAGGAAAAGTCCGGGAAACTAAAACTGACACATGTTCGTTTTTCATGCATAACTTTTCCGTCCAAACTCCGATCAAGGTGATTCAAATTTTTGAAGAAAGAGGAAAGGATTATATACAGCTTTCACGTTTTGAGCTGTATAAGTAACTAGCTTTAGAAGGGTCAAATATTGCGGTGAACAGGGAGCAAAAATGTGACCCGGCCATGTAGGCCGGGTCGGGTCAAGTTGTCGGGTCGGGTTGGCTAAACCAGGTCTAGGGCTTCCCCTAATCTCTTTTAAATTCTTCTTCTTCTCCCCCTTCTTTCCTAGGCAGCCCGAGGGCTTTCCTCCTCTTCTCCCTTCTTCCAATTCCCTTTCTCTTTATCCTTTCTTTCTTGGTTTTCTTCCTGTCCTTCTGTTCTCGCTCTCTTTTTCTCTTTTCTCTATTCTCTGCTCCAGCCACAACACTGCCTCATCCTCTGCAAAACACCAGCAGCTCCAACTCCCTCAACATTCCGAGCATCAGCCACCAACAGACCCCTTGCGGTCACAACACGGCACCAACTTCTCGGCCACCACAGCAGCGGCTCTTCTCCAACAGCTTATTGGCAGCCAAAGCTCAAGGCTTCCCTCTGCAGCAACCGAAGCTCCATCTCTAGCCCCTCCACAGTACCAGCTGAAGCCCACACCAGCAACAGCAGTAGAGCTTTGAAGACCCCAGAAGCTCCTCCATAGCACAGCCAGGCTAGCCGAGCACCACTCCAACTGCAACTCCCATGGCTCTCTCTATCTCTCTCTCTTTTTCTATTTCTTTCTTTTATTTATTTATTTATTTACTTTTTTTTATTGAAAGTTGGACATGGTTAAATTAGTATTAAGGTTTATTTTATATTTTAAATAATTGTTAAGTTGTTTTTGCCTTTGGAAAATTAAATTAGTTGTGTTTTTTTGTTCAAGATTTATTTTATTTTTTTGTTGAAACTCAATTTAGATTAGGTTTGGTTTTATCAAAGTTTGTATTTTTTTTATGGTTTTTCATTTTATTGATGCAGTGAGCCACTGTGGAATTAATTTGACCCGAAAATTGGGTATTGTGAGCATAAGTGGCTGAGTTCGGTAACTCGGGTTGTGGGTCAAAGTCGTTTGCTTTCCATGGTTTGTTAGTTTCCCTAAAATATTATTGCTAAACTTTTATTTGATTAGAACCGAAAATTGACGGCATCGTTGATTAATCACTAGCTCTTATTTCTTGTTTTGTGGTTGACGATAGGCACATCAAAACCTTGATTTAATCTAGGATTTTAATCAACTATTTTTTACATAAAATTCGATTGATGCTTAATGAGAGTTTTTATTTTCTTCCGTTTGGATGTGACCAATTTACTCGATCTTTAGTAATAAAATTTCATCTTATTAATGCCTTGATTGGATTAACAAAAAGAGGAGTAAGGCCTAGGAAATTAGTAAACGGTGGAAGCAAATAGACGTTGAACCCGTAACCCAAGTGTTTGGTGAAATTGTTTCCCTTTTCTTTAAAAGACAAGGCAAAAACTTGGTTTTATTACTTAAGGCCAAGATCCATTAGGACTTGGCAGGAAATGCAAACTGAGTTTTTAAAGAAATTTTTTCCATGCAAGGAACTAATGCTTTGAAAAGACAAATCATGAATTTTTTCCAAAAGGATGTGGAAACATTTTATCAGTGTTGGGAACATTTCAAAGACCTCTTAAATGCATGTCCTCACCATGGGTATGAGAATTGGAGAGTCATCAATTTTTTCTATGAGGGGTTGCAACCAAAGATGAGGCAATTTGTAGAAACAATGTGCAATGGTGAGTTTTTCAATAAAGGGCCCGAAGAAGCTTTTGACTATTTTGATTATTTGGCTGAAAACGCTCAATCTTGGGATGACTCTGATGTGTATGATAGATCTAAAAATCAAAAATGCATTAGTGGGGGTGGTACGTATCAATTGAAAGAAGTTGATGATTTGAATGCTAGTCTTGCATTGATGTCCAAAAGGTTAGATTCCATTGAGTTTGAGAAAGTAAATGAAATGCATGTTTTACCATCATCTTCTGAAAAATGCAACATATGTGAGGATCCAGGGCATGCGACTGATGCATGTCCAACTATTCCTGCTCTTAAGGAAGTTTTGCTTGATCAGTCTAACCCGGTGTATATGGTTTTTGAGATTTCTTATGAACCTTATTCTGATACTCACAATGCAGGTTGTAGAAGTCATTCAAATTTCTGTTGGACAAATGACCAAGTGGAGCCATCTCCCCAGGACAAAGTCAATACATTCCTTATGCAGCATTTGGCCAAGACTCGGGACCCTCTTACTTTGCAAATCAGCCTCCTCCAATGCAAAGAAAGGAAATGGAAGATTCCATACAGCAGTTAACCGTTAGCTTGCAACAGTTCATGGCAAGCCAAAATGTGATGAACTCTCAAACTTCTCAAGCCATCAACGAAATAAGCACCGATTTGACTAGGCTGAACACATTATTGAATGCTTTGGAGATAGATGAATCTAAATTTCAAGCCCAGCTAGATACTCAAGTGCAGATTGCAATCAGGGAACCGTTATCCCCTATTGAAGCAAATGTCAATGATTGCAATGCCGAAGCAAATCTCAGCAGTGGTAAGGTGACTGGTGCACAAGATGAAGAAGTTGAGCAGAATGGTGAGAGTTTAACCTTTAAGGAACCAGGTACAAATTTTTAATGTTGATGCTTCTGAAGAACCAAAGGTAACTATTCCGAAAATTTTTCCTCAAAAACTGGTTCTTAAAGAAGTATATTTTCTGGAAACTATACTGGATAAGGATCCTTTCTTGTTAAAACAACAAAGACAATTTGAAAATGTGTTGTCTGATATTGTGGAGAGCATTGATTTATTCCGAGATCACTTATGTGCAGATAACAAAATTGACCCATTGTGGTGGCTCAAATTTGGAGACCCGCTAGTTCAATTTAAAAATCTGCACCCACCGGACGAAATTCCTCCTGAGCCTCCTCCAGACGCACTATGATGTTTTGCTTTCCTTTGTTTTCATTTTGTTTCATTATGTCTTATTTTTAGTTTATTGATAGGTACAATTTCCTTTAGTTCATTTTGTTTCATTATTTCTTCCTTTTCCTTTAGTTATCCCAAGATTGAGCTTTTTCAGCCAAATAATCAAAATAGTCAAAAGCTTCTTTGGGCCCTTTATTGAAATTGTACCTATCAATAAACTAAAAATAAGACATAATGAAACAAAATGAAAATAAAGGAAAGCAAAACATCATAGTGCGTCTAGAGGAGGTTCAGGAGGAATTTCGTCCGGTGGGTGCAGATTTATAAATTGAATTGGCGGGTCTCCAAATTTGAGCCACCACAATGGGTCAGTTTTGTTATCTGCACAGAAGTGATCTCAGAATAAATTAATGCTCTCCACAATATCAGACAACACATTTTCAAATTGTCTTTCTTGTTTTAACAAGAAAGGATCCTTATCCAGTATAGTTTCTAGGAAATATACTTCTTTAAGAACCGGTTTTTGAGAAAAAGTTTTCAGAATAGTTACCTTTGGTTCTTCAGAAGCATCAACATTAAAATTTGTACCTGGTTCCTTAAAGGTTAAACTCTCACCATTCTGCTCAACTTCTTCATTTAGTGCACCAGTCACCTTACCACTGCTGAGATTTGCTTCGGCATTGCAATCATTGACATTTGCTTCAATAGAGGATAACGGTTCCCTGATTGCAATCTGCACTTAAGTATCTAGCTGGGCTTGAAATTTAGATTCATCTATCTCCAAAGCATTTAATAATGTGTTCAACCTAGTCAAATCGGTGCTTATTTCGTTGATGGTTTGAGAAGTTTGAGAGTTGATCACATTTTGGCTTGCCATGAACTGTTGCAAACTAACGGTTAGCTGCTGTATGGAATCTTCCATTTCCCTTCTTTGCATTGGAGGAGGCTGATTTGCAAAGTAAGAGGGTCCCGATTCTTGGCCAGATGCTGCATAAGGAATGTATTGACTTTGTCCCTGGGGAGATGGCTCCACTTGGTCATTCATCCAATAGAAATTTGAATGACTTCTACAACCTGCATTGTAAGTATCAGAATAAGGTTCATAAGAAATATCAAAAACCATATACATCGGGTTAGACTGATCAAGCAAAACTTCCTTAAGAGCAGGAATAGTTGGACATGCATCAGTTGCATGCCCTGGATCCTCACATATGTTGTATTTTTTAGAAGATGATGGTAAAACATGCATTTCATTTACTTTCTCAAGCTCAATGGAATCTAACCTTTTGGACATCAATGCAAGACTAGCATTCAAATCATCAACTTCTTTCAATTGATACTTACCACCCCAACTAATGCACTTTTGCTTTTTAGATCTATCATACACATCAGAGTCATCCCAAGATTGAGCGTTTTCAGCCAAATAATCAAAATAGTCAAAAGCTTCTTCGGGCCCTTTATTGAAAAACTCACCATTGCACATTGTTTCTACAAATTACCTCATCTTTGGTTGCAACCCCTCATAGAAAAAACTGATGACTCTCCAATTCTCATACCCGTGGTGAGGATATGCTTTTAAGAGGTCTTTGAAACGTTCCCAACACTGATAAAATGTTTCCACATCCTTTCGGAAAAAATTCATGATTTTTCTTTTCAAAGCATTAGTTCTTTGCATGGGAAAAAATTTCTTTAAAAACTCAGTTTGCATTTCTTGCCAAGTCCCAATGGATCTTGGCCTTAAGGAATAAAACCAGGTTTTTGCCTTGTCTTTTAAAGAAAAGGGAAACAATTTCACCAAACACTCGGGTTACGGGTTCAATATCTATTTGCTTCCACCGTTTACTAATTTCCTAGGCCTTACTCCTCTTCTTGTTAATCCAATCAAGGCATTAATAAGATGAAATTTTATTACTAAAGGTCGAGTAAATTGGTCACATCCAAACCGAAGAAAATAAAAACTCTCATCAAGCATCAACCGAATTTTATGTAAAAATAGTTGATTAAAATCCTAGATTAAATCAAGGTTTTGATGTGCCTATCGTCAATGACAAAACAAGAAATAAGAGCCCGTGATTAATCAACGATGCCGTCAATTTTTGGTTCTAACCAAATAAAAGTTTAGCAATAATATTTTAGGGAAACTAACAAACCATGGAAAGCGAATGACTTTGACCCACAACCCGAGTTATCGAACTCGGCCACTCATGCTCACAATACACAATTTTAGGGTCAAATTAATTCCACGGTGGCTCACTGCATCAATAAAACAAAAAACCATAAGAAAAATACAAACTTGATAAAACCAAACCTAATCTAAATTGAGTTTCAACAAAAAAATAAAAATAAATCTTGAACAAAAAAACACAACTAATTTAATTTTCCAAAGGCAAAAACAACTTAACAATTATTTAAAATCTAAAATAAACCTTAATACTAATTTAACCATGTCCAACTTTCAATACAAAAAAGTAAATAAATAAATAAATAAAAGAAAGAAATAGAAAAAGAGAGAGAGATAGAGAGAGCAATGGGAGTTGTAGTTGGAGTGGTGCTCGGCTAGCCTGACTGTGCTATGGAGGAGCTTCTGGGGTCTTCAAAGCTCTGCTGGTGCTGCTGGTGTGGGCTTTGGCTGGTACAGTGGAGGGGCTGGAGATGGAGCTTCGGTTGCTGCAGAGGGAAGCCTTGAGCTTTGGCTGCCAGTAAGCTGTTGGAGAAGAGCCGCTGCTGTGGTGGCCGAGAAGTTGGTGCCGTGTTGTTGCCGCAAGGGGTCTGTTGGTGGCTAGTGCTCGGGATGCTGAGGGAGTTGGAGCTGCTGGTGTTTCCCAGAGGATGAGGCAGTGTTGTGGCTGGAGCAGAGAATAGAGAAAATAGAAAAAGAGAGCGAGAACAGAAGGACAGGAAGAAAACCAAGAAGGAAAAGATAAAGAGAAAGGGAATTGGAAGAAGGGAGAAGAGGAGGAAAGCCCTCGAGCTGTCTAGGAAAGAAGGGGGAGAAGAAGAAGAAGAATTTAAAAGAGATTGGGGGAAGCCTAGACCCGGTTTAGCCAACCCGACCCGACAACTTGAGCAGGCCGGGTCACATTTTTGCTCTCTATTCACCGCAATATTTGACCCTTCTGAAGTCAGTTTCTCATAAAACTCAAAACATGGAAGTTGTATATAATCCTTTTCTCTTTCTCCAGAAATTTGAATCGCCTTGATCAAAGTTTGGACAGAAATGTTATGCATGAAATACAAACAGGTGTCAGTTTTAGTTTTCGGGACTTTTCTTGCAATAAAAAATTATCAAAAACTCGTAAATTGCACAATAAAACTCAAGAATGATAATTTCGGCACTTTATTAAAATATTGGACAAATTTGGATATTTAATTAAAAATATAAGCCGTAAAGACTAGGTTAAAGTGCCCAATTATGCAGTTTGCACGCGTAATCAAGATGCGTTCATTCTTGGTTTGGTAGCCCGAACCTAAGTCAAACTGCTGACTTTCTAGCAATTCAGGCACCCGAGGAGTTTTGAACTCCTTTGGTTCAGTCGCCCGATCTCTCACAGATTTGCCTATTAAGTCCAATTTTTAATTCAATTATTTCGCCTGATAATATATGTGATATGGGGACTATTTTGTGAATTTGTGTAGGGACTTAATGTCTTTTCAAGTACGCCCAAAAACCTGGCATCGGTAGACCGAAGGGTGCTCTATGGTCATTCGGTCCCTATGGTCAATCTACGACATTTCTGAGCATTAAACCCTATCATGCATGCAGATGCATTATTACAGACCATATAAATTATTACAGACCAATTAAAATGGAATGCAAATACAATAGAGAATAGGTCTTCATTCTTTCGATTCTTCAGACGCCATAAATGAAGCTTGATCTTCATAGTCAGTATGGCTTGCTTAAGTTCGTACTAACAATGCATGCTATTGATATACCTATTAAAGAAGCTTAGTGCATAGGTGAGAAACATTGATTTTGTCATAATCAAAGCAGGATCAAACTCATAGAGTCAACACTTGAGATTTCTAGCGTGTGAACACTATTAACGATTATATTTTTTAAAAGTTTTAAAATTCAAAATTAAGTTTGTTATGCCCCAAATTTTATCAAAACTTGGGAAATACTCCAACTAAACTTGAGCAATACGAATTAAGCTTTATGTATATATAAATACATGTTTTCATGAATTAAACGTACTACAAGCAAATGAAAATATGCTCTTAAGCTGAAAGTTCACTTATTCTCTAAAAGCTCTCTCTTGCTCATTCTTTCATTATGAATTCCTGAGATATTAGAAGCACTGATCATTCTTCTCCGAGCTTCACAATATGAAATATTGATTTCCATCTAGAGAAGTATTATGGTGATATTGTTATTGAGCTTAAAAACGATTTCTTTTGATATTTGTTATTGAAGTATATAGCACTTTCAATTGTACTAATTAGCTCTATTTGAGAGCATTCTTTGTACAAAAGAAATTATTTCTTGTTTCTTTGATGATTCATGTATTTGGATCGTGTAACTAAGCATGGGGTATTGCTTGGAGAGGGGGTTCCACCCTAAAGGACGGTTGTAATCGGTTTGTTCCACCCGAAAAGGAACGAGTTAGTGAAATCCTTAGGTAGTCTTGCCTAAGGTGAGGATGTAGGCTGAGGATAAGCCAAACCTTGTAAAAAAACTCAGTTTCACTCTCTCTACACTTATCTATTTAAATTTCAGCATATACAAATTGTGTTTTCAAAGTGCAGGGTTGCTGAAATTGAGATTGAGAAGACCTTTTAATCTAAGAAAGTACGTTAGTTAATATTTTGCAGAAACCTTTAAAGGAGTACGTTGATTAACAGCTTGCAAAAATCTTGATTAAAAGGGGCGCATTAAAAAGCATACATAAAGGGCTGTAAGCTGAAAATTGGAAAACACTGAAAATAAAGAAAACTGCTGCAAGCTTTCTCAAATTTTGGTCAAGTATTGTGGTTGATGGATTGGTTACTATTTGAGTTTGTGATTGTTATTTGGTTTATGTTTGGATTGTGGTTGATTCAAAATTAAGTCATTCTTGTGTGTTTGCTTAAATATACAAAAGGCTGAAAATTTGTAATAACATTTAAAATAATTTTTATAAACCCAATTTACTCCCCCTCTTGGGATAACACCATTACTTTTAATTGGTATTAGTGCCTAGTTATAGCAAATCCTAAATAGAAGCTATATAAAGGTCTAAATGACACACCTAGGTGTTTCCCCTTTTGCTGAAGGCCAATTATCTACTAGACCACCTATCTTTTGCGGTGTAAATTATGCCATTTGGAAACAAAGAATGAGGATATTTATTCAAATCATGGATTGGAAAGCATGGAAGGTTGTCACAGATGGTGACTACATTCCTACTAAACTCGTAGATGGTAAAAAAGTCCCTAAAGAAGAAAAACACTTGACTAACAATGATTATAAAATGATGCAAGTAAACTCTAGTGCCATGAATGTACTGTATTATGCTTTAGATGTTAATGAATTTAATAGAGTCATGGCATATAAGTCAGCCAAAGAAATTTGGGACAAGCTAGAAGTAACCTATAAAGGAACTATAGATGTTATAGATAATAGAATCGACATGCTCACAAGCGAGTATAAGGCTTTCAAGATGAACCCGGATGAAACCATCACTAGTATGTAGACTAGGTTCACTCACATAATAAACTCTCTCAATACCTTAGGGAAAAATTATACAACATATGAAATGACTAGAAAAATCCTTAGAGGACTACCACCAATTTTGGAACCTAAGGCCACTGCCATTACGGTAGAAAGAAATATGAAAAACACCTCACTAGATGAATTAATAGGTTATCTACTCATATATGGGATGACAATGACTGAAATAAATTCAGAGAACAACAATAAAAACAAGAAATCAATAGCTCCTAAGGCTAGTGAAGAAAGTTCTAGTGAAGATGATGAAGACAATGAACTAGATGATGAAGAAGTAGCCTTTATCACTAAAAGGCTAGGAAATTTTTTTCAAGAAGAATAGGAAATTCCTTCGAAAGTTTAAAGGATAAAAAACATATAAAGAAGAAACGAACGCAAACCAAACTAATAATGATCCACCGGCATGTCACAATAAAAAGGTTGGATACATTAAATCCGATTGTCCACAACTGAAGAAGGACAAGAAGAAGAAAAAGAACGCAATGAAAGCTATGTGGGACAACACAAGCTCAAATGAATCGGGGGATGATTCAAGTGAACAAGAAGTTGTCAACATGTGCTTTATGGCACACAATGCTGAGGTAAATTCTTATTATATTTCATCGGAACAATTTAGTGGAGAATCTAGTAATAATTCATGTGAATTCTTATAAAAAAATCCTAGCTGAACTATTCAACTTACATAATAGGTTCATCAAAGTATCTAAAAGAAACAACCTTAAAAGAACAAAATGAAATTCTTAAGAATCAACTAGAAATTTCTAAATCAACTGAAAAAGAAAAGGATTCTCATATTGATAATCTAATGAAGAAAACTAACAATATGTCTCAAGAGTTAGTAAAAGTACAAGCAAATGATGAAAACAAGAAAGACCAAGAAATAAGTGATCTCAAAAGAAAAATTGAAGATAAAGATAAAATCATTTACAATTTTACTAGAGGAAAAGAGAATTTTGAAAAGATGATTGGTCAACAAAGGATGATGAGCAATAAAGAAGGAATAGGCCACAATGGAATTAAAAAGAAAAAGAAGAAAAAAATTATTTATGGGATATTTTGTAAAAGAAGCTAAATACTATGCAAGCACATCTTCTACAAATATACATGAAAACACTACTTGCTACTTGTGTAGAAATAAGGGACACATAAAATTCCATTGTCCGCTTAAAAAGAAATATGTCAAAATCAAGAATGAATGGGAAGTAAACACTAAAACTAGGAATGACTTAAAAATAATTAAGAAGGTTTGGATTCCAAAAGTAACACCATGAATCCTTCCTTGTAGGTATGCTTTAAGACTACTCCATCAAAGGAAAAATGGTACTTGGACAGCGGGTGTTCAAGGCATATGACGGGAGATAGAACAATGTTCACATCCCTAGTTAAAAAAGATGGAGGCTATGTGACCTTCGGTGACAACGCCAAAGGTAAAATCATCGGACTAGGTAAACTTGGTAAGGAGCCCTCACTTGCTATTGGTGATGTTTTGTTAGTTGATAGACTAAAGCATAATCTTTTAAGTATAAGTCAACTTAGTGACAAAGGTCATGGCATAATCTTTAAGCAAGATAAGTGTATAGCTTAAAATCCTAGAAATCATGAAATTCTATTCATAGTCTATAGAGCAAACAACGTATATTGTATAAACCTTAAAAACTTAGTCTCTCAAGAAGTAACACACTTGGCTGCCATGAATGAAGGTAGTTGGGTTTGGCATAGAAGACTATGACATGCAATCATGGACCTATTATTAAACCTATCTAGAAAGAACTTAGTTAAAGGTTTACCAAATACAAGTAGACCCTTATGACTTATACATTTGGATTTGTTTGGTCCTATTAGAACCCAAAGCGTAGGAGGTAAGCAATATGCCTTTTGTAATAGTTGATGACTATTCTTGGTTTACTTGGGTATTATTTTTAGCTTTGAAGGATGAAGGTTGTAATATGTTGATAAATCTATGCAAGAAGCTTCAAAATGAAAAAAAAAGATGTAATGTTTCAAACATAAGAAGTGATCAAGGTAGAGAATTCAACAACAAAGATGTTGATAAATTTTACAATGAACATGGAATCAATCATAATTTTTCAACACCTAGAACTCCACAACAAAATGGAGTTTTTGAAAGAAAGAATAGAACACTTCAAGAAATGGCAAGAAAAATGTTAAATGAACATAATCTACCAAAATACTTTTGGGCTGAAACTGTAAACACTGCATGCTATGTAATAAGTAGAGTTTATATAAGATCAAATTTGAATAAAACTCCTTATGAACTTTGGAAAGGAAGAAAGCCTAACGTCTCTTATTTACATGTTTTTGGATGTAAATGCTATGTATTAAATGATAAAGATGACTTAGGAAAATTTGATGCAAAAGCTTATGAAGGGAGATTCCTAGGAAATTCATTAAAAATAAAAGCCTATAGAATATACAATAAAATAACTCTTACAATCCTGGAATCAGTTCATGTAACCTTTGATGAAGGAAGCCCATTCAATAAACCAATAAAAATTGAAGAAGTAGAAGCTACTCAAAAGCAAGAAGAGTTAGTAGAAGCAAGAGAAGAAGAAAATGAAGAAAAACCAAATGATGCTATTGAGAATTATGAACTATCAAAATAATGGAAATATATAAAAGAAATCATCCAAAAGATCAGATAATAGGAGAACCATGAAGAGGAATAACTACAAGATCCTCTTTGAAAAATTTATGCAATCACCATGCTTTCGTATCTCAAGATGAACCAAAGAATGTAGAAGAAGCTTTAAGTGATGACTCATGGATAATTGCCATGCAGTAAGAGTTAAATCAATTTGAAAGATGTAAAGTATTGAAATTTGTTCCCAAACCGGATAATCATTCAATTATAGGAACTAAATAGGTATTTAGAAATAAAAAGGGTACAAATTGAATAGTAGTTACAAATAAATCTAGACTTGTAGCTAAAGGATATAACCAAGAAGAAGGGATTGACTACGATGAAAAAGTTTGCTCCCATAGCTAGAATGGAAGCAATTAGTGAAATTGGAATAGCTTCCCAAGAGGGGGGGGGGTGAATTGAGATTTTTAAAATTTTAGTCCCTTTTTTCTTAGTTCTTTTGTGTTATAACAATAATCAAAACTTAAACACAATCACAAGATTTTTCTAGAATAGTCACAATCAAAATAATATAATCAATCACTCAATCCTTGTAACAATAGCCCTGTATCAATATGAGAATTTGCTGAACTTGTATGAGCCCTGTATCACAATTTCACTTCTTCCTAATGTTTAGCTTTTAAATTAAATTTTAGATTAATGAGTCAAGGATGATCAACCAATGTAGTCCCTTTTGGTTTCTGTAATCAAAGCTGATCAATCCCAAAAAAATTACCCTCCGGTCTATTTAACAACCGAACACTCAGAATTTATGAATTTTAAAGCAACCACATAGATTGTATCTTTTGTTGAAAATTAAAGAGTAGGGAAGAGAAAGAATAACACAAGGTTTTACGAGGTTTGACTTCAACGCAGCTTACGTCCTCGCCCTTGGCAAAACCACCGAAGGATTCACTATCATCGTTCCTTTACCAGGCGGAACAATACCAATTACAACACTCCTTGGGTAAAGCTAGAGCCCGCCTTCCCCAAACAATATCCCCTTGTTTGGTCCAACGATTCAACACTCGAACCGTCAATCAATTTGTTACAAAGATATAAAACAAGGCATACAAGAACTTGCTCCTCAAATAGCTAATTAGTACAAATTGAAAAACTACGTGCTTCAGTAAATTCAAAATATGAAAATTCAATATGAAACTTTAAAGATTTATCACCATAAGTATCTTTCAATAGATGAAAGAATCAACAATTAATGCACAATCATAGTGAGAAGCTCAGCAAGACTTCAGAGATTTTCATGAGTGATGAGAGCAATGGAGAATTTTCAGAATTTCAGTAAGCTTTGAGAGAGTATGATAGCTGAATTGATTTCTTGGTATCTAAATTTGTGAAACTTGAGGATATTTATAGATATAGAAAGACTTCTTGCTTGTTCCCCAAGTTTACTTGGAGTAGGGTCCAAGTTGTAAATTAGTTTGGACTTCAAATAATTTGAATTTAAAAAATATGCCCATTAGAAATTTTAAAATCTGTGCAAGCCAAACGACTGTGTAGTCACTAGCAGTAGGCTATCCATGTATTACAATTATAAAATTCACAAACAGAGAGGTGGCAGTCGCCTGTCCTTAGGTTGGCAGTCATCTGTCACTAGAATAACTCAGTTTTAAAAACAACTCAGAAGGGTGGTAGTCGGCTGTCCTCATGGTGGCAGTCGTCTGTCACTGAACAAATCCATTTTTCAAAAACACACAGAAGGTTGGTAGTCGATTGGCAGAACACACATAGATGACTTACTGGTCACTGGAAGTGGCCTGTCAATTTGTTGACAGTCGTTTATCAGGCTTCTGTTCTTCTTAGTTTAGGTTGTTTAACTTTCCAGTTGTTTGTCCTTATACAGATAGTCGTCTATTAGCTGGCTGTAAGTCATTTTTGATTTCTCTCTCTTTTGTTTAATTAACCTTGGAATTTTAACTTGTTTTAACTTTTGAAAAACATGTTCCAAGATTTTAAAACTATAGATTTCTAAGTGTCTTTGCCTAATGAGCTTCAAAATGAAAATTTCATATTTGAATCAAATTTAAAGTACTTACAAAGCTTGTTCTATAAACACATTTGACACTTCTTTGCTCTGAGTCCTTTTGATGCTGCTCTTTAATCTTTCAGAATTCCTTCATTATGGATCTCTTGGTATTCATGTGTGACTTTACTTGTTCCTTTATCCTTGTAAGCTTTCATGTAAGGGTATATGAAATTTGAGAAAATCATTTTTGCCTGAAATAATATCACTTGAAAACCCATTAGATAAATTTACTTTGTTATCGTCAAAATCAAGAGTTTGTAAGCCTAACTAGGCCAACAATCTCCCCCTTTTTGATGATGACAAAGAAAGAGCAAAGATATAAAATAAAATTAATGCTCCCCCTATCAATAAGCATAGACTTAAAATAATCACATTAAGACATAATTTGAGAAGGATTAAAGTTTCAAATTTATCATTGAAGCATATTCATACATAAAACTTATAATTCATAGAACTCGTAGTACATCAAACTGGAAATACATACATAGGTGCAAAACTAGAAATAAATACATACGGTTCAAAACTAGAAATAAATACGTACATAGACTCCTAGACTTTGTTCACACATATACTCCCCCTTTTGACATCAACAAAAAGGCATAATACATCTAGTAATTGAGTATGTGTGCCTACAACATATCAAAAAATTAAAATTTTAAAAGTCTATAGTAAGGTATCTGAAGTTGTGTCACTATCTTCAGCAATTCCTTTCTTCTTCTTCTTCATCATCTTCTCCTTCTTCATTTTTAGCTTCTTCTTCATCATTATTTTCATTACTCTCGTTATCTGAGTCAGTGACATTTTTTGTGACATGCTGCTCTATTTTAGCAATGCGTTGGTCTAGTGAAGAATATTTATCATCAATGTTTGAGATCTTATCCTGAAGAGAAGTAAAATTATTCCTTATCTCAGAACTAAAGCTAGAATAGTGCTAATAAAAATGGGGAAACCAAGGAGGCATATCAGCTTCTTCAGGAGCTGGATTCCTTTCTTCATGTGCCAGTTGTGCTGGTCTATTGCCCCTAAACATCCATCCTTCGATATATTTCTTGTAACCCATTCTCTTTAGTGTAGTGGAGGAGAATACGTTGTAATGGGTTCACTTCATTATTTTTGAAGATAGAGTAATGACTTGAAAGTGGGCGAAGACCAAGGAAAGAATGCCACCATACGGAAGCCCAATTCTAAGAGATTCAAGCTTCAGAACCATCGTTTTGAGTACAAGGCTGGCTAAATCCAATTTCTTTCCTTTTAATATGCATCAAATAACGAAACAATAGAAGAAAGACACATGATCAAAGGATCCTGAGCTTAGAATTATATTGCAAGTAATGATCTTGTGAAGGATTTGTGCTTGGAGATTGAGCTGTTTGTATAGTGGAGGATGTCCAAAATAAATGGGTTGATCATTCATCATAGGAGGCAAAAATTCTTGTGGTGGAAAACTCTACTCCATAGTCCACTGTTTTTCTATTGGATTGCACTCAAAATGCCCATGCTTTATACGAAGTATTTTTCATAATGAGTGTGGATTAAGTGTTATCTTTTGGCCAAAAACTTTAGTATCAAATCCAACATCTTTCTTTACCAAGTTTGAGTAGAAAAGCTTAATCTGATTTGGATATTACCCCTTAACTTGGTGAAGAATGAACTTATCCCATCCTATATTTTTGAAAAATTTAAGAATCTCAAGGAAATTTTCTTCAAAGAAGGTAACATCCAATACCTTACAAAACATCGGATCAATTATAGAGATGTGATTTTGATACAATGCTTTTGTGTGGGATGAAACCAGCCATTTCTCTATGTCATTGTTGCTTGCAACCTTTGAAGAAGAAGAGGATGCTTTGTCCTTTTTCCCCACTTTTTTGGTACGTGCCATTTTGATGAAGCTAAAATTCAAGAAACCCTAGGTGTGAAGGAATTTGGGTTGTGATGGATGGACGTTGGGAGGAGGCTTGGAGAGGAGAAACTCAGAGGAGAAATGAAGAGGAGTTTGTTTAGTGAAGGGGAGACAAATGGAGAGGCGTTTGAAGGTTTAAAAGGAGTGTTTTTTATGTTAAATAAATACGACCCGCCGTGAGACAGTCGTCTATCACTAAGTTGACAGTCATCTGTCCACTGTCCTTTCACATAGACAGCAGCTTGCCAGTTGCCTGCCAGCTATCTAGTAGTCGTCAACCTTGAATAACCATTCCTTTTCTCTCTTAGTTAACTTCTCTTACATGCAACATGCCTAATTCCCGTCGGATAAATACAAATTGATCTTCAGATAATGGTTTTGTAAATATATCAGCTAATTGCTCTTGAGTGTTAACAAATTCAAGTACTATTTCTTTCTTATCTACATTATCTCTTAAGAAATGATGACGTATATCAATATGTTTGGTTCTTGAATGTGATACCGGGTTCTTTGAAATATTTATAGCACTTGTATTGTCCTAATTTATAGGGATGTTTTGGTATTGTATTTTGAAGTCCCTTAATTGTTATTTCATATACAAGGTTTGAGCACAACAGCTCCCAGTTGCTATGTATTCCGCTTCAGCTGTAGATAATGCTATAGAATTTTGTTTCTTTGAAAACCAAGAAACTAGTGAGTGTCCTAGGAAGTGACAAGTCCCACTAGTGCTCTTTCTATCTATTTTGAATCCTACATAGTCCATATCTGAATAACTTATCATTTTGAAATCAGTTCCCTTTGGATACCATAAACCTAAATCAAGTGTGCCTAGTAAATATCTAAGGATTCGTTTAATTGCGATTTGATGTGATTCCTTAGGATTCGATTGAAACCTAGCACACATACAAGCACTAAACATGATATCTGATTTACTTGCTATTAAATAAAGTAAGCTTCCTATCATTCCTCGGCAATGCTTGGTATCTACTTGTTTTCCTTTTTCATCCTTGTCAATACTTGTTGAGGTGCTCATGGGGGTTCCTATGGGTTTGCTTTCCTCCATATCAAAATTTTTTAAGATGTCTTTGATATATTTAGTTTGATTTATGAATATTCCATTTTTAGCTTGTTTGATTTGTAGCCCTAGGAAGTAATTTAATTCTCCCATCATACTCATTTCAAATTCTCTTTGCATAGTTGTAGCAAATTCGTTACACAAATCTTCATGAGTTGCTCCAAAAATAATATCATCAACATAAATTTGTACTAAGCATATCATTATTATTATTATTATTTTATAAATAAAGTACTATCTATCTTTCCTATTGAAAAATTGTTTTAGAGTAGGAACTTGCTTAGTCTATCGTACCAAGCTGTAGGAGCTTGTTTCAATCCATATAAGGCTTTAGTTAACTTTAATACATGATTTGGATTTTTAGAGTCTTCAAAATTGGGAGGTTGTTTAACGTAAACTTCTTCATTTATATAACCATTTAAAAATACACTTTTTACATCCGTTTGATATAATTTAAAGTCATTATTTGCTGCATAGGCAAGAAGCATCCTTATAGCTTCCATTCTTGCTACAGGAGCAAAGGTTTCTTCATAATCAATGCCTTCTTCTTGATTATAACCTTGTGCTACAAGCATAGCTTTATTTCTTACAACTACCCCAGTTTTATCCTTTTATTTCTAAACACCCATTTTGTTCATATGATTGACTTATCTTGGGGTTTAGGTATAAGTTCCCATACTTGACTTCTTTCAAATTGATTTAGTTCCTCCTGCATAGCTATGATCCAAGAATCATCTTTTAAAGCTTCTTCTATATTCTTGGGTTCATATTGAGACAAAAAAGCATAATGGTTACAAATATTTTTTAATGAGGTTCTAGTGGTTATTTCTTTTGATGGTTCACCAAGAATTTGATCTTTTGGGTGACTTTTAGCATATGTCCATTCTTTAGGTAATTCTTGATTTTCTATGATGTTTACATTTGATGTTTTATTGTTTTTTTCTTTTATTTCAATATCTTCCTCTTTTTGTGATATATCATCTTTTTCATCATTCTTAACTTCATAATTATTCGATTCATCAAACGTTATGTGTATTGATTCAATAACAGTAAGAGTCCTTTTATTATAAACCCTATAAGATTTACTATTTGTTGAGTAACCTAAGAAAATTCCTTCATCAGATTTTACATCAAACTTTCCTAGATCATCTTTAGTATTAAGAATAAAGCATTTGCACCCAAATATATGAAAGTAGGAAATGTTGGGTTTTCTACCTTTCCATAATTCATATGGTGTTTTGTCTATACTTGATCTTATGGATACGCTATTTATAATGTAACAAGCTATATTCATAGCTTCTGCCCAAAAGTATTTAGGTAGATTATTTTCGTTTAACATGGTTCTTGCCATTTCTTATAAGGTTCTATTTTTTCTTTCTACAACTCTATTTTGTTGTGGAGTCCTAGGTGCTAAAAAATTATGGTTTATTCCATGTTCATTACAAAATTTTTTGACATCTTTGTTTTTAAACTCCCTACCTTGATCACTTTTAAATTAGTTACATTATAGCCCTTTTCATTTTGTAATTTCTTGTATAATGTGATTAGCACGTCATAGGCTTCATCTTTGTTTGCTAAGAATAATACCCAAGTATATCTTGAATAGTCATCTACTATTACAAAAGCATATTGCTTACCTCCTAAGCTTAAGGTTCTAGGTGGACCAAATAAGTCTAGGTGCAGAAGTTGTAGGGGTCTTTTGGTAGATATGTATTTTATCTTTTTGAAGCTTGTTTTGACTTGCTTTCCCTTTTGGCATGCATCACACATTTTGTCTTTTATGAATTTAATATTTGGTAATTCTTTTACAAGATCTTTCTTAGATAATTTGGATAAAAGATCCATATTAGCATGGCCTAGTTTCTTATACCACAACCAACTTATTTCATTCATTGTTGTCAAACAAGTTACGTTTTAATTTACTAAATTCTCAAGATTTATACAATAAACATTATTGATCCTGTGGGCTATAAACAAGGTTTCATTGTTCTTAGGATTTTGGATAACACATTTTTCTTTCTTAAAAGTTATTTCAAACCCTTTGTCACTTAATTAGATGCTTAAAAGATTGTATTTTAATCCTTCTACTAATAACACATTATCAATAGTAAGAGAAGGTTCTTTACCTATTCTTCCAATGCCAATAATTTTACCTTTAGCATTGTCACCGAAGGTGACGTATCCCCCATCATTTTGTTTCAATGTAGTGAACTTGGTCCTATCATCAGTCATGTACCTTGAACATCTGCTGTCTAAGTACCATTTATCCGTTAACAGTGCAGTCCTAAAGCATACCCACAATGAGGGATTCATTGTGTTAGTCTTTGGAACCCAAATTCTTTTAACTTTCTTTGTATTGTTTTTAGTTCCATTATTGACTTTCCATTCTCCTTGAACTTTAACATACTTTCCTTTTAGTGGGCAATTGAATATTACATGACCTTCAGTCTTACACATGTAGCAAGCAGTGTGTTCATGTTAGTTGATTGAAGAAGTACTAGCATAGTGCTTGGCTTCCTTGACAAAGTATCCCATGTATAATTTTTTACTCTTTTTATTTATTTTTCCATTATAACCTATTCCTTCACTATTTCCATGTAGTCTTTGCTGTCCAATCATTTTTTTCAAAATTTTCTTTTCCTTTGGTGAAGTTATATATAATTTTCTCCTGATTCTCTGCTGATTTCTTAAGTTCTTTTATCTCTAAATTCTTTTTATTCAAATCATCTACATGAGTTTTGCCTAACTCTTGTGTTATTTCATTTACTTCGTCTTCTAAATTTTTAATACAAGAGTTTTCTTTTTCAATGGTTTTGAAGGATTCAAGTTGCTTCATTAATTCTTTATTTTAATCTTTCAAAATTATATTTCTCTTAGAAATTTTTATTAATCTTTTATGTAAGGAGAACAACTCAGCTTGCAATTCCTTATAGGAAGGCGTACTATCACAGGACTCATCACAAGACTCATTGTAAGATTCTGTTGAAGAGTAGTAGGAATTTACCTCTTTGTCATTCACCATGAAGCATATATTTGCCATCTCTTGTCCACTTGATTCATTTTCTGTCTCGCTAGAGCATGAATCATCCCATATTGCCTTCATAGCTTCCTTCTTTTTCTTCCTATCTTTCTTGAGCAAAGAGCAGTCCGGTTTGATATGCCCTGGTTTCTTGCAGTGATAACATATAGGAGGTTCATTCTTACTTTTATTTTCTTTTCTACTTGTCTCTCCTTTTTTAGATTTCTTTTTTGTTAAATTTTCTAGGAAACCTTTTATTTTTCCTATAGAACTTGCCTAATCTCTTAGTGATGAATGCTAATTCATCCTGATCTAAGTCACTTGATTCACTTTCCTCTTCACTTAAGCTGTTACTAGAGGCCTTTAATGCAATGGATCTTCTATGTTTGGGTTCAGGATTCCTTTCCTTTAAAGCCATTTCATAAGTAAGTAGTGAACCAATGAGTTCATCTAGAGAGGTGTTCTTAAGGTTTCTACCTTCTGTGGTAGTTCTAGCCTTTGGTTCCCATATAGAGGGAAGACCTCTTAGATATTTTCTAATCATTTCGTAGGTAGTATAAGTTTTTCCTAAGGCACTTAAGGAATTGATTATGTGGGTAAATCCGGTATACATACTTGATATTGTTTCTTCTGAATTCATCTTGAATACTTCATATTCGCTTGTTAACATATCTATCCTATTATCCCTAACATCTATTGTTCCTTCATATGTTACTTCTAATTTGTCCCATATTTCTTTAGCCGTTTTGCAGTCCATGACCCTTTTCAATTCGTTAGCATCTAAAGCACAGTATAAAGCATTTATAGCGCTTGAATTGAATTGAAACGTTTTGTAATCTGAATCGATCATATCCTTTTTCTCTTTTGGAATCTTCTTTCCATCTACTATCTTAGTGAGAATAAGGTCTCCATCTATAAATACTTCCCATGCTTTCCAATCCATGTGTTGGAGATAGATTTGCATTCTCTTTTTCCAAAAGGTGTAGTTGTGTCCACAAAAGATTGGTGGACGGGTTGAGGATTGGCCCTCACCTAAAGGTGCTACTCCTATATTTGCCATTTGATCTTTTTATAGTTTCTTGTTAGGAATTACTATAACAAGGCTCTAATACCAACTGAAATTGGAATAGCTTCCCAAGAGGGGGGGTGAATTGGGATTTAAAAATTTTAATCCTCTTTTTCTTAGTTCTTTTGAGTTATAACAATAATCAAAACTTAAACACAATCACAAGACCTTTATAGAATAATCACAATCACAAGATTTTTATAGAATAATCACAATCAAAATAATATAATCAATCACTCAATCCTTGTAACAATAGCCCTGTATCAATATGAGAATTTGTTGAACTTATATAAGCCCTGTATCACAATTTCACTTCTTCCTAATGGTTAACTTTTAAATATACTTTCAGATTAATGAGTCAAGGATGATCAACCAATATAGTCCCTTTTGGTTTCCATAATCAATGCTGATCAATCCAAGACAAATTACCCTCCGATCTATTTAACAACCGAACACTTAGAATTTATGAATTTTAAAGCAACCACACAGATTGTATCTTTTTCTGAAAAATAAAGAGTAGGGAAGAGAAAGAAGAATACAAGGTTTTACAAGGTTCAGCTTCAACACAACCTACATCCTCACCCTTAGAAAAACTACCAAAGAATTGACTATCACCGTTCCTTTACCAAGCGGAACAATACTGATTACGTGCCAAAACTTTGTAATTGGACATCTTAACCCAGTCTTTACGGCTTATATTTTTAATTAAATGCTCAATTACATCCAATATTTTGATAAAGTGTCGAATTTATCATTCTAGAGTTTTATTGTGCAATTTATGAATTTTGGGTAATATTTTATCGTAGGAAAATTCTTAGAAACCAAACCGGAACCTGTTCGTATTTCATGCATAACTTTTATGTTTGAGCTCCAATCAAAATGATTCAAATTTTTAGATAAATAGGAAAGGATTATCTATAACTTTTGTGTTTTGAGTTTCATGAGAAACGAGTACCAAGAAGGTCAAACTTAGCTATGATTGTGGAGAGCAAAAATGAAGAAAAAAGAAAAAAATAATAATAAAATTAATATTAATGTGACCCGGCCATGCATGGCCGGGTCGGGTTGGACAATTCGGGTAGGGCAGCCACCAATTCCCTTTAAAATCCCCTTAACCGAGTGCCACAGGGAGCCCCTTCATTCCTTCTTCCCTTTTCTTTTCTCTTTTCTATTTTCTTTTCCTATTTTCTCTTGGCTCTCTTCTTTTCCTCTCCTTGTTTTTTTTCTGTCTCTGTTTTTCTCTCCTTCGAGCAACTCCCTCTTAATCTCCTTTCTATTCTTATTCTTCTTATTCTTCCTCTCCCCTGCTCTCTCTTTCTTCTTCTTCTATCCTTACTTCTCTTTGCTGTTTCCTGTCTTCTCTCTCGGTATCCCTTTTAGTTTTTCTTTCCCTCAGTCCTTCTCTTCTTCTTCTCCTCCCTCACCCTCTATTCCCTATTTTGCAACCAGTTCGAGGATCCCCCTGCTCAGCCTGCAGTAGACCACCATGAACAGCAGACTCCACAATAGCACGAAGCCATCTTTGCTGCTGTAACAACACCGCAAACCAGAGGCCATCTCCAGGCTCCACTCCAGCTCCTTCATCTGCTGAAATACTAGGACCAACTTACAGCAACCATTGAAGCCTCTTTCTTGAGCCACTGCCACACCAGCTGAACCTGAGGCAACCACATAGCCAGCTGTTGTCCTATGAAGCAGCAGTAGCAGCCTGCTGTCACTACCAACCACAACAGCCCGAGCACCCCTTGTTTTTCTCTCTTTTTCTCTTATTTGCTTTCTTTGTTTTTATTTTAGTTGAATGATGTGCTGTTTTAATTTGAGGTTTGTTAAAAGTTTTTTTTTTAATTGTTATTTGAATGGTTTCATGTTTACTGCATTGTTCACATTGTTTTAATATTATTGAGTTTTGACTAGTTGTTTGATTTTTTTTTTTTTGGGAAAGATTTAATTGTGGTTTGATTTAGTTTAGGTTCTTTCTTGTTAAAGTTCGTGTTTTTATGTCATCTGGGTATTGTTCAAGTGTTTAAAGTACTAAGTTTTAGTTCGATCTCTTGAAGTGTGTTAAAATTCCAGTCTTTAGTGTTTGTGTGTTTGATTGAGTTTCCATTGCATACCTTATTTCCTTGTTCGAAGTTGCCATTTTTAATTAATGCATGTTTCAGTGTTTCCTTAAGTAGGTTAGGGTTTCCATTCTTGCTTTTTAATTTAGTGAATGTTAGTTTTAGGGTTTAAACTGTGTGTTATTTAATTCGTTAAAAGTGAAATTGAACAATCTTGAAAATCCCGAATCTGAATTGAGTTTAGTACCCTTTTTATTTTCGATTGGAAAAATGTGAAATTTGAAATTAAAATGTATTCCCTGAGGAGACAATAGCCCTTGGGCTGAATATTACATGACGTAACTCCTATACCTGCGATAGCTTCCGAGTTGCTCATTTTTCGAGTGAGTCAAGTTTTTGGCATTGTTGTCGAGGATTGCCAGTTTTAATTTCAAATTTTGTGTTTTCCCAATTATTTTCTGATTTTTTTTCTTCAAATAAAAAGAAAAACAAAAAAAAAATTGAAAATTGAAAATTTGAAAAAAAAAATAAAAAATTGTGTGTTGTCGTGTTAGTGGATTTCTGCTGGCCATTGTGATGTGTGATGCCTTGGATTCGAGATAGTTCAAATCGATTGTGTAGACTTTCACCCAACACCAGTAGGGATACATATAGCACTGAATCTGATTGTTCACCTGTTAGTCTTGAGAGTGATTCTGAATTTGAGCTGAATAATCTGTTTGGCCACTAATTCGAAGAAGCTATGGCTGCACTTGCACCACGTACACTAGAAGATTTTCTATAGCCTACATGCACATCTATACCTTCATGCATTGTGTTGCCACAAGATGCACCAAATTTCACTCTTAAGCATGGCATGTTATCTGTGATTCCCTAGTTTCACGGGATGGACTCTAAGAGTTCGTACCAACACTTGACAAATTTTGACATGGTTTGCACCACTTTCATTAATAGGGCTGGGACTGATGAATACATTAAACTACGTTTGTTTCCCTTTTCTCTAAAAGACAAGGCAAAAATCTAGTTTAATTCTTTGCGCCCTAACTCTATTACTAGCTGGGTTGAAATGTAGTGTGAGTTCTTACATAAGTTCTTTCCTTTTCAGAGAACTCAGTACCTATTGGAGCAGATTAGTCAGTTCATGCAAAAAGATGGTGAGACGTTCCAAGTGTATTGGGAGAGATTCAAGGAACGAATGAACATATGTCCGCATCACGGATTCGAATCTTGGAGGTTAGTGAACTATTTTTTTATTGCTTTAACCGCTATGTGCAAACGATTTGTCTAGACTATGTGCAATGGGATGTTCTTCCATAAGGAACTAGATGATGGCTTATCATTTTTAGACTATCTAGCTGAGAGTGCCCAGCAATGGAACACATGTCCTAAACGGGCACCAATAGCAGCACAACCTCTCCGAGCGATCAGTGGTGGAGGCTGGTACGAGGTTAAATAGGAGACTAGCTTACAAGCTCTGGTTGTTGCGTTGTCTAAGAAAACTAGAAGTTATGGAATCAGAGAAAGCAAAATCTGAGGTTTGCACTATCTGTGAGACTTTATACCACAGGCCTCAAGACTGTCAATTCCTACCACTATGGCAAGAGAGTAGACCTGATCGGGTACCATTAGCAAATTGGGTTAACACAATGCAGAATCAGCCACTCTCAAACACTTATAACCTAGGATGGAGGAATCATCTGAACCTCCTATGGAAAAATGATCAGCCAGGTCCATCATCCTCGCGGTATCAGCAAGTTCCTTAATTGTATGCACCGCCTTCTCAATAGACATATCAACCAGTTGCTGCTCCTCCACCACATTATTAGCCGTAAAACATTTTTCAGAGTTATGCACCACCGGGATTTCAACCAACTCTAGTTCTTATCCAAGTAAAGAAGTCTCTTAATGATAGCATGGCACAAATGGCAAACATATTTCAGCAATTCGTGTAGATTCACGTCACAACCAGCAATCAGAGTAGTCAATCATTCACTAAATTGAAAAATGCCATGAATAAGATAAGTACACAGTTGAACACCATGGAAAAAGGGAAATTCCCTGCACAACCTCAGCCGAATCCCCAGGTATATAGATAGCAACAACAACCGGTGCACCATGTTTCAGGGGATACATTTGAGTCAGTAAAGGCAATTATTACCTTGCAAAGCGAAAAAGAAGTTGCCCATCCTGAAATGCCCACTAACCAACAAACAGCCACGCTGGCACCGGAGGTGACGGATGATACAGATAAAGAAAGAGAAAAATCAGATGAGGATAGCTCAAGTTTAACAAAGTCAGATAATAAAGAGGATGAGCTAGTTAAGGAATACCAACCTATGGTACCGTACCCTCAGCGATTGAGATCTGGTCAAAAGAATAAGTATCATATGGAGATCTAGGAGATATTCAAATATGTGAAGATCAATATTCCACTTCTAGAGGCCATACAACAAATCCCATCATATGCAAAATTTCTAAAAGACCTATACACAGTAAAAAGGAAATTAAACATGAAGAAAAAGGCTTTCTTGACTGAGCAAGTCAGCGCGTTGATACTAAATTAGACTCCACAGAAACTTAGAGACCCTAGGTCTCCCACGATTTCAATTTTTATTGGTGAATCTCACATCGGGAGAGCTTTACTTGACTTGGGGAATAGTGTGAATCTGCTCCCATTCTTGATATATAAACAACTGGGCTTAGGTGAATTGAAGAAGACCAATATGATGCTACAGTTAGCAGACAAATCCATAAAAGCTCCACAAGGCATCATTGAGGATGTATTGATTCAGGTCGACAAATTCTACTACCTAGTGGATTTTGTTGTTCTAAAAATGCAGCAGCCTGTGTCCACCATCTATCAGGCCCCTGTTATCCTTGGACGACCATTCCTTGCAACTTCTAACACTTTAATCAACTGTCGAAGTGGAGTACTCAAGCTTACGTTCGGGAATATGACACAGGAAATGAACGTGTTTAATAAAAAAGCCAACTAGGCATGAGAAATCAGAGGTACACGAAGTAGACATGGTGGATGACTTGGATGCATTGGAGCAGTTTTCAACAATTAGTCTAGATGGTACATGTGAAAATGAAGCTCCTAGACAACTTGAGGTAATTTATGAGCTATCCACAGGGATAGATGAAATACTGATCCGTGATGAGCAATGGAGACCATCAGAATTGACTATGTTAAACATCACCTATCCAATCACCGACATGTCATACGACCCTCGAGTTGATGATATTCTAAACTACTTTGTTACCAATCAAACATTACTATAGGACAAGCGACAATTCTTTTTAGAAGTCATGATTATATTTGAGAAGATGGGTTGTCCTAACCACAAAGCATGGCTCAAGGAATTGGATGATGCGCGCTGGGCTTACTGAGCTACAATTAAGAGAATTTAAAGAATGACTCCATACATGTTGATTTACGGTAAGACATGTGATGTACCTATTAAAATTCAGCATTATATATTTTGGATCATAAAATAGATTAACTTTTTACTTGATAATGCCATAGGATTAAGAAAATTGCAGGTCTATGCACCCACAAAATCTAAAAGGAAAGACTATGACAAGGACCGCTTAGAGAAGAGGCAGATGAAGGTGCTGCATAAACTCATGGAAAAACAACCCTTCCCAAGTCAGCAAGACTCTCTCTACAACTCTAAATACCGTCTGTTTTTATGGAAGCTGAGACCCTGCTGTGGCTCATATATCGTTGAACATGCTCGTTCCCATAGCACAGTAGAATTGGTGGGTCCAATGAATGATAATAATGTCAAGGTCAAGGAGCAGCAGCTCAAGCTTCCCATGATTCCATTTGATCCTAATAAGGAGGTCTTACTTCTGCAAGACCCTAGGGGAGTCCTCTGACCTTCCCATGTTACTGCTTTCTTTTTCATTTTTTTTTTCTTTTCATTTTATTTGTTTTATTTTTGTTTGTATCTTTCTTTTTCTTCTGTCACATTAGTTGGTAGTAATTTCCCATTAGTTGTTCACTGTGCATAATTTTTAATTCCCCTATGCTTTCACATTGAGGACAATGTTCCACTTTAGTTGGGGGGGGGGGGAAGAGCATTCGCATATGAAACTGTGCATGTATATGTACTGGGTCTTATTAAAAACAACAAAACAAAAAAAAAGCAAAAAAAATAAAAATAAAAAGAAAGAGAGAGCACTAAAAAACTACACTGCATGATGCCATGCTTAACACTTACTCATACCGTTTACATACTTGCGTATAACTTAAGAATGACACACTTGAGTCAATCATGCGTAGTTTCTCTTTATATGATTTTGTGACTCCATGAAGAATTGATTGGTGGTACACTCGTGTTAATTTGGTTATATAATTTCTTGTATTTACACGGCATCTCACGAGGCTGAAGAAACACATTCACGTGATTCATTGCACTTAGGGTTTCCTATGAGCACTGAAAGAACACCCGTGGAGACAATGACACCTTGTGAGATATCCTTGAGCTATTTATCGTATTTTTTAGCATTAACATCAAATCAGAGTTCATGGAACTCAAAGCTCCTTTTCTGGATGATTCCTTGTACACTAGTCTCTATTTTTGATTTTCTAGCCTAAGGTGACACCTAGTGAGGAGATAGAAACCTAGATCTTGTAGCTTACTCAGAATGTGAAGGCTGAGCCACCCCTAGAGATAGACATAGTTCATGGACCACTATTCGAGCTCAATTCCCATTGATTGTTTGAAGATTACAAAAGAAGTGTTAAGATTGTCCTAAATGATCAAGAAAAGACAAAAAATGAAGAATGAGTAGAAGAAAGAACAAGAAATAAACATGCGCATGAAATGAGATGCTAATTTCAGTCCATATATATATATATATCACAAAAGGTTAAGGACACAACACATATTTTTCACGTATGAAGATTCTTCAACTGGTTATTGCCTTAGATGTATTCGTGACAAGTTTGTGAATAAGTTTATCTAGGGTGGTCTCGGTTGGATGTGGTGAGTAGGTGAGAAGATGCTAGGGTGAAGGACCCGACACCTTATAGCTAGGCTAGATCCTTCCCAGAATAGTCCACTTCGTACACTTACCGTTGTTCCTTTTAATATGTGGGATGTTTGATCACAACACTCCTCCTTATATAGGATGAGTGAACCCATTCCTTTTGAGTGTTCTTAAGGGTATACCAGTTAGGTTGAGTCAAAGCAACCGTTCTATAGGTGTCCACTGGTATCCTAGGTGTACTGAGTCACACACATCACACAGACCTTGAGAGTTTACCTGTTTATACTCGGAATTAGATGACTGCATTAACTCTGAAATGTGCTGCTGGTTAACTTCATGTGAATATATTGCTCTTAAATGACATATTAACAATGAAACTTGCATGAGTGACATGTTTCGAAGTTGTGTGTATTGAATATGAACAAGCCTGTGTGAAATTCAGTTATATTCTTATATGTGAAAGGGTATGCTTGTGTCACATGTGCATTGATTTCATGACCACTGGAGTTTGTAGCACTACCCTGAAATTCATTCACGTCATTTGCTAGAGACTAGCAAAATGTTAGTTGGGGGGTGTGATTACGCACCAAAACTGCGTAATTGGGCATCTTAACCTGGTATTTACGGCTTATATTTTTAATTAAATGTCCAATTACATCCAATATTTTGATAAAGTTCCGAATTTATTATTCTGGAGTTTTATTGTGTAATTTATGAATTTTGGGTAATTTTTTATCGTAGGAAAATTCTCGGATACCAAAACCGGCACCTGTTCGTATTTCATGCATACCTTTTCCATCCGAGCTCCGAGCAAAATGATTCAAATTTTTGAAGAAAAAGGAAAGGATTATCTATAACTTTCGTGTTTCAAGTTTCACGAGAAACGGGTTCCAAGAAGGTCAAACTTAGCCGTGATTACGGAGAGCAAAAATGAAGAAAAAAGGAAAATAATAATAATAAAATTAATATTGATGTGACCCAGCCATGCATGGCCGGGTCGGGTTGGACAATCTGGGTAGGGCAGCCACCAATTCCCTTTTAAATCCCCTTAACCGAGTGCAGCAAGGAGCCCCTTCTTTCCTTCTTCCCTTTTCTTTTCTCTTTTCTATTTTCTTTTCCTGTTTTCTTTTGGCTCTCTTCTTCTCCTCTCCTTGTTTTTTTTTTGTCTCTGTTTTTCTCTCCTTCCGGCAACTCCCTATAAATCTCCTTTCCCTTTTTCTTCTTCTTCTTCTTCTTTTCTTCTTCTTCTTCTTCTTCTTCTTCTTCTTCTTCTTCTTCCTCTCCCTTGCTCTTTTTTTCTTCTTCTTCTATCCTTACTTCTCTTTATTGTTTCCTGCCTTCTTTGTCGGTATCCCTTTTAGTTTTTCTTTCCCTCAGTCCTTCTCTTCTTCTTCTCCTCCCTCACCCTCTATTCCCTGTTTTGCAACCAGTCCAAGGATCCCCCTACTCAACCTGTAACAGTCCACCATGAACAGCACACTCCACAATAGCACGAAGCCATCTTCCCTGCTACAACAACACCACGAACAAGAGGCCATCTCCACGCTTTGCTCTAGCTCTTTCATCTGATGAAATCTGAGGACTAACCTACAGCAACCATTTAAGCCTCTCTTTTGAACCACTGCCACACCAGCTAAAACCGAGGCAACCGCACAGTCAGCTGCTGTCCTATGAAGCAATAGCAGCAGTCTGCTACCACTACCAACCACAACAGCCCGAGCACCCCCTATTTTTCTCTCTTTTTCTCTTATTTTCTTTCTTTGTTTTTATTTTAGTTGAATGATGTGCTATTTTAATTTGAGGTTTGTTAAAAGTTTGATTTTTAATTGTTGTTTGAATTGTTTCATGTTTACTGTAGTGTTCACCTTGTTTTAATATTATTGAGTTTCAACTAGTTGTTTGATTTTTTTTTTTTGGGAAAGATTTAATTGTGGTTTGATTTAGTTTAGGTTCTTTCTTGTTAAAGTTCATGTTTTTATGTCGTCTAGGTATTGTTCAAGTGTTTAAAGTACTAAGTTTTGGTTCGATCTCTCTAAGTGTGTTAAAATTCCGGTCTTTAGTGTGTGTCTGTTTGATTGAGTTTCCATTGCATACTTTATTTCCTTGTTCGAAGTTGCCATTTTTATTTAATGCATGTTTCAGTGTTTCCTTAAGTAGGTTAGGGTTTCCATTCTTGGTTTTTAATTTAGTGAATGTTAGTTTTAGGGTTTAAATTATGTGTCATTTAATTCATCAAAAGTAAAATTGAACAATCTTGAAAATCCTGAATCTGAATTGAGTTCAGTTCCCTTTTTATTTTCAATTGGAAAAACGTGAAATTTGAAATTAAAATGCATTCCTTGAGGAGACGATCTAGCCCCTGGGCTGAATATTACATGATGTAACTCCTATACTTGGGATAGCTTCCGAGCTGCTCATTTTTTGAGTGAGTCAAATACTCTAATTACAACACTCCTTGGGTAAGGCTAGATCCTGCCTTCTCCAAACAATATCCCCTTGTTTGGTCCAACGATTCAACACTTGAACCGTCAATCAATCTGTTACAAAGATATAAAACAAGGCGTACAAGAACTTGTTCCTCAAAGAGCTGATTAGTACAAATTGAAAAACTATGTACTTCAATGAATTCAGAATATGAAATTCAATATGAAGCTCTAAAGATTTATCACCATAAGTATCTTTCAATAGAGGAAAGAATCAACAATCGATGCAAAATCATAGTGTGAAACTCAATAAGATTTCAGAGATTTTCTTGAGTGATAAGAGCAATGGAGAACTTTCATAATTTGAGTAAGCTTTAAGAGAGTATAATAGCTAAATTGATTTCTTGGTATCTAAATTTATGAAACTTGAGGGTATTTATAGATGTAGAAAGACTTCTTGCTTGTTTCTCAAGTTTACTTGGAGTAGGGTCCAAGTTGTAAATTAGTTTGAGCTTCAAATAATTTAAATTTAAAAAATATGCCCATTAGAAATTTTAAAATCTGCCGCAAGCTAGATGACTATGTAGTCACTCGTAGTCTGCTGTCCATGTATTACAATAATAAAATTCACAAATAGAGAGGTGGCAGTCACCTGTCCTCAGGTTGGCAGTTGTTTGTCACCAGAATAACTCAGTTTTAAAAACAACTCAGAAGGGTGGCAGTCGGCTGTCCTCATGGTGACAATCGTCTATCACTGAACAAATCCATTTTTCAAAAATACACAGAAGGTTGGTAGTCTACTCGTAGAATACACACAGATGACTAACTGGTCACGGGCAGTTGCCTGTCAATTTTTTGACAGTCATCTGTCAGGCTTCTGTTCTTCTTAGTTCAAGTTGTTTAACTTACCAGTTGTTTGTCCTTATACATACAGTCCTCTGTCAGCTGACTATAAGTCATTTTTTATTTTTCTCTTTTTTGTTTAATTAACCTTGGAATTTTAAATTGTTTTAACTTTTGCAAAACATGTTCCAAGATTTTAAAATTTTGGATTTCTAAATGTCTTTGCCTAATGAGCTTAAAAATGAAAATTTCATATTTGAATAAACTTTGAAGTACTTACAAAGCTTGTTCTATAAACACATTTGACACTTCTTTGCTTTGAGTCCTTTTGATGCTGCTCTTTAATCTTTCAGACTTCTTTCATTATGGATCTTTTGGTATTCATGTGTGACTTTCCTTGTTCTTTTATCCTTGTAAGCTTTCATGTCGGGGTATATGAAATTTGAACAAATCATCTGTTCTTGAAATAATATCACTTGAAAACCCATTAGATAACTGTAGACACCCTATTTTTGCCCTAGCCAAATAGAACACTAGGTCCCCTCTTATTTTATTATTATTATTATTATTATTATTATTATTATTATTATTATTTTCCTATATTATTAGTACTTTACTATTACTTTGTTTGTATTTTTATTATCATTATTATTATTATTTTTCATTTTTATTATTATTACTAGTACGTTTATTATCTTTATTTTATTTTTACTTTACTATAATTACTTTTATTTTTCATTTATTTTATTGTTTTTATATTATTATTATTATTATTATTATTATTATTATTATTGTTTTTTATTATTTTTAGTAATGTTATCATTATTATTATTATTATTTATTACTTTTAATAATAGTGTTTTATTTTTATTAATATTATTATTTTATCTTCATTTTTATTTTTTACTATAATTATTTGTTATTATTTACTAGTAGTATTATTATTATAATTATTATTTATTACTATTATTACCTTATTGATGTTATTACTATAATTATTGTTATTATTATTACTATCTCTATTATTATTATTATTATTATTATTATTATTATTATTATTATTATTATTATTATTATTATTATTATTATTATTTCTATACGTGTTATTACCTTAAGAATAAGAGCATAAAAAAAATGAAAAATAAAAAATAAAATCCAAAAAAGGAAATGTTTTTAGGGTTTTTCAAAATTTTTTTATAAGAAGAGGAGGCAGCGCACAAAGGCAGGGACAGACGGCTGGGGGGGAGCAAAAACAAGAAAAAATCATCTTCCCCGCCTCCATCCTCTCTTCTCCTTCTCCGGTTGAGCCTCCATCCCAGCCTCGCCGACAACGACCCTCTCCATCACCCTCAATTCTCCTCGTCTCTCACGATGCCCCCTGTTGCAACCCTCGGATTCCAGCCCACCACTCCACAGCACAGCAGTCCCTGAGCCCTTCTCCACCACCCTCTGTAACAGCTTCCAGAACAGAGTCACACCCGAGCCACCATCAGTCCTCCTCAGCCCTTCCAGCAGGCCTCTCGGCCTCCTCCACACCAGCAAACCACCCCTGCTGCTCCTTTGGTCACACCAGGCCCGAAGGCCACCAGTGACAGCTCCAATCGAGGCTGTCTCAGGCAGCTCCAACCCAGACAGCCCAATACATCGTCGCTGTCGCCTACGCCACTTGCCGTCGCTCTCGCAGCAGCTGTCTGCGCCAGCATCCGCCAGCAGTCACGCCGGATCACCCGCCATCGCCAGCTTCCTCTGCTACACAGTAACCCGAACCACCCAGTCCTCTCTGCTCCAGATTTCCGGCCATCACCATCTCAAGTCCCGGCTGAGCCACCCTCTCTGCCTGTGTAATATTTAAGGATTTTTTTTTTATTGTTATTTTTAATTGGTGTTATTAATCTATTTTTCTGCAGGATTTTTTTTTTTCTTCTTTTTGACCTTTTGTAGTAACTTTAATTCAAGTTTCATATAAGTATATATATATATTTGACGTCGATTTATTTCATTTTTTTTATTTATTATTTTGCAGGTTTTGTTTGTGTCATAGTATTAATTTAGGTTCAAATTTTTATTGTTTATATTGATGTATGTTAAATAAGGAATATGGTTGTCTTTTATTGTAATACTTTCATTAGTGTGTGATGTTTTGGTATGCTACTCATTATCATGTTTATATTGTTTCTATGTTCATCTAATATATTGTGGTATTTATAGGTATTATTATGTTTACATATTATTATGTGTTTCTTTATGTATAGTTCATTAAGTTTGGCTTTGTGTTTATATTATTCTTATGATGGTGTGTATATCTTAGTTTGTAATTATTAGTTTATTACCATGTTATTTTAGTTCATTATTAGTTTATCTTTATTATGGTGTTTTGGTACTAATATTAGGTTATCATCCTGGTTATTGTTATTATTATTATTGTTAGTATTATTAGTTTATTATTATGGTGTTATATTACTTTAGTTTATTATTAGTTTATCTTTACTATATTATGTTACTATTTCATTAGTTTCTCTTTATTATGATATCTTTAGTACAGTAGTATGTATAACTTATTGAGAATTTTTGGTATTTTAATATATATATAGTATAAACTTACTACAGTGTGTATTTCTTATTACGTGTTATGGTACTTATTGTTATTATTTTAGTATTATTATATTGTTTTTCCATTATTAAATATTTTAAATTTTAAATTTTTATTTTATTTTATTTTATTTTTCAATCCTTATGATTTAATTGCGGGGGGTATTAGCCTTTGGGCTTCACGTACCCTAAGCTCTGAGGGAATATATATATGTATATATTTATTTATTTATTTATATTTTACATGTATTTATAAATTCATAAAAAGGAATAATTTAAAGAATTATTAGATTAACTTAGGGATAATTTCAAATTAATTAGGTACCGTTCGTAAGGACGGGCGCGTAGGGGGTGCTCGTACCTTCCCCTCGCGTAACCGAACTCCCGGCCTCAACTCTGGTAATGTAGACCGATTCTACCCCTAACGGGGTAGTAATCATGTGTTCTAACCGCACTAAAGGTTAGTGGCGACTCCTACACCATATTTTTTTTGAAAATATTTAATTGATTTTTAATTTCGCCGCCCGGGGCATTCGCGCTCCCGGGACGTCGCGACAGCTTGGCGACTCCACTAGGGACCCCACTTAGAGAGTCAAGCCAATAATTAATTAGAAATTATCCCAAGTTCAAATTTAATAAATCTTTTAATTACTCCTTATTTTGTGAATATTATAATTCGTAAATAACTTTGATTAATTGTATATATTTTACTTCCATAATTTGTAAATAACCTTAATTAATTAAAAATATTTTGTTTCCTAATTTTTTTGAATATTCAATGTAGATATTTTGTTTCCAAATACTTTGAAAAAGCATATTAATTGTAAGATATTTTGAATAAGTATAGTAATTATAGATATTTTGTATATTAAATCGTAAATATTTTGTTTCCTTATTCTTTTGTTTCTAAATTTTTTGTGAATAAACATATTAATTGCATATATTGTGTTTCCTTATCTTTTGAATATATATATAGATATCTTGTTTCCATATTGTTTATAGCATGTGAATAAATGAGGGGATAGTGGGATTAAATTAAATTCACACACTCTCACGCTTTATACCCGAGCTTTACCTGCTAAGATTAGATAGGGGTGTAATAGCGTTTGTCCCTTCGTAGCTTAAGCTTGATGGGACCCGCGAACCACCCCGCTCAATGCGAGTTTTGTCCGGACCCCTATGGGGGAGGATGAAATTTCAAATTGGGAACCTTTTTGTCAATAGGGATTAGAGCCTACCCACACGTACTTGTCCATAGTTTTCCCTTAACTAGGATAGAGCCATGAACAACCCTATATATGTGTACCTACCCTAGGTTGGGACAGGAGCCACATCCTTCTCCATGAATAGTGTGTTGTATATATGTTGGGGAATACTTTGTATTATATCATGCATTTGACATACATTTAGGCATACATACTACTTAGCCAGTATTCAGAAAAAGCCCAATAATGAGACCATGACCCATCCTTTCAAAAATGAAGCACTTGGCCCAAGCATTTTAAAATATGGGTCGGCCCAACCCTTTTCAAATAACTCGGGCCCAATTCTTTAAAAGCAAACTTGGGCCCGACCTTTTTCTAAGCAAAAACTTGGCCCATGCCTTATTTTCAAAAAGGGTCAAACCCAGATTTCAAAAGAGAGCTTCAACCCCATTGCCTAAAAATTCGGGCCAACATTTTTTCAAGTAATCCAAGCCCAATTCCTTTTCAACTAAGGCCTTAGCCCATCATGAAATATGGGTCGACCCAATCCTTTTCAAATAAATCGGGCCCAATTCTTTAAAAACAAACCTAGGCCTGACATTTTCCTAAGTGAAAACTTGGCCCAGACATGATTTCCAAAGAGGGTCAAACCTAGATTTCCAAAAATAGGCTTCAGCCCTATCACCTAAAAATTCGGGCCAACATTTTTTCGAGTAATCCAAGCCCAATTCCTTTTCAACTAGGACCTTAACCCATCATGAAATAGTTCGAAGCCCATATTTTAAAATACTTGAGGCCCAAGTGCACACTAAAGCCCATAAGTCCACATTGAATGAATCCAATGGGTTGACTAGCCTAGGTCAACCCCAACCTCAGAACATAATTTGACCCTTTATAGAATCTGAGGTACATGGACCATCATCAAGGAAATGAATGGGTAAGGGAGAAATTGAATTGAAATCGTGGCCCATCAATGGTCATGTTAATCTTGACCCGTTTCATTAGTGGGATTTTTTCTAAAATTCTAGCCAAGTAGTAATTTAGGACATCATATTCATGCATTTCATTTCATACATAGTCATGCACGATAGGCTGCATGCACGTTTATATCATTATTTGTATGTATAAGTGCACTAGTTGCATCTATGCATAAACACCCATTGCATAACCTTATCGTGCATTCCATGCTCAATTTCATTACTATACATGCATAGTCATCTCCAATGAGTCAGTAATCATATCCCAATTTCCTGTAAAACCAGTGTGCCAAGGTGGTGAAATCGAGATTTGAAATTCTAAAAGAAGGCGAAACAGAACGGTTTCTGCACATCCTTTTAAGTTCTTGACAAAGGGTTAGACTCATGCGGAAGGATCTAGAAGGTCAGATGTGCTCTCCCGCACCAAATCCTAAAGATGTTCATCAAGATGTGCGAAAAATTAAGAATCAGATGGAGGAGGTAGCCCCCTCGTGGAGCCAAACTACACGACTTCCAAAGCAGGCAGTTGAAAACAAGCCTTTATTCCAACCATGGTTGATGGAGTCGCTAGCTGGTCTAGGCTTAAGCCTACACACATTTGTCCTATCAACCCAGGATATGAAACCTCAACTGGAGAGAGATGTCCAAGTTCCGCCCTTCATCAATCCTAAGATTCAAGAAGGGGGAATAGCTAAAGAAATGGGCAAAGAGCAGATAACTAATGAAGAAATGGATTATAAGAACTTAGTCTGGGAAGAACAGCTGCAAGCTATGCAAAAGGCAAACATGTCTGGTTCATCGGATGCTTTCAATCCTTGTCTAATGTCAAATTCGATCTTACCCCAAAAGCTCAAAGTCCCAAATTTTGCAAAGTTTAGTGGGTCTGAGTGTCCACTAGCTCACTTGGGGATGTATTTACAGAAGATGGCCGCATATTGTGATAATGATGATCTGCTTATCCATTGTTTCCAAAGTAGTTTAACAGGGGAAGCTCTAGAATGGTGTCGCCAAGTAAAAGAACATACATGGAGAGATCTAGCTCGCGCTTTTATGACTCAATATCGCCAGGAGGCAGTTCTAATTTCAAAGAGTAGGGAGGAGAAGACGAGCGATTGCTCTTATCAAAAGAGGGAGATGACAGCCCAGAGTTGCCCTATGATAGGAAAAGGGAAAGTAGTTTACCCATATCCATGTGTTGCCCATTTCCCTAAAAGGACCCCCAAGAATAGTCCCAATCGGGCAGTCATCCAAGAGCAAATTGAAAATGCAATCAATATGGGGAAAGCAAAGTGCTCGGAGTCAGAACGAAGCCTTGTTAAATGGGTTGATAGAAAGAAAAGTAAGCAAGCCCAAATGACACAAGAGCAATGTTGTCAGACAGTCTCGCACATCAAATCTAAAAGCAACCTCGTTTTTAGACACCATGATGATCAGACTGTACATGCAAGCACAAGGCCTTTGGTCATGCCCGCCCATGTTCAAACACAAGATAGAGGTGTCCAGAGGAAAGTCAGAAAGATAGACCGTATCCCGATGACCTACGCAGAATTATTTCCACAATTGGTTGAAAGACATCTAGTTGCGCCTACGCCTGGAGCGTTGGTACAGCTCCCTTACCCAAGATGGTACAACCCAAATGCTCACTGTGAGTATCACGCTAAGGCAATAGGCCATTCAATTGAAAAATACTGGGCCTTTAAGCATGAAGTACAATCATTAAGAGAGGCTGGTTGGTTAACCTTCGATGTCAAGCAACCAAGAGTCCAGAGGAATCCTTTGCCCAAACACGTGGAAGGAAGTGGTTAACATATCAGGAAGGTTCCCAAATCAATGGTTTCAGTCGTTATCCACCAAGGCTAAAGTGATGGAGTACCGAACTTTTGACTATCTAATCCTTTTCAATTGATGTTCTTTTGTTTTTCATTGTTATTTACTTTTTGTAGTCCGTGGACGCCTGTGTCTTGGAATATTTTCTATATTCAATAAAATGAATTATGCATTTAGTTATCTTACTTGCATCAAGAGTCCAGTTGCCAAATTTTGTGTACTTATGTTTCATGCCGGAATAGGAAAAGTAATATTGCCAGTGTTCATGAGCTAGAAAGAGATGTTAAAGGATGAAACAATCATTGAATTCAGACGTTATGAAGAAGTTTTTTGTTACTTTCAGAAGTGGCTACACTGTTCTGATAATTTCCTATCAATTAATCTCACATGCTTTGATCAAATGATGGATGGCCCTCTTTGGCCGACCAGTTATCCCTAAAAAGAACCCAAACAATGATTTACCATTTGTTAACCAAATTGAGCCTGAATGTTAAACCATCTTTTTTTTAAAAGTCAGATCACCAAAAATCCAACCTGGGTTTGGGTCCCTTAATGTTTGGCAAATCGTTTGAGACAATAGTCATTACCAAAATGATGGCAGGCCATTTTTATGCTATCCAAAAGAAAGTAAAAGAAGAAATCCCTTGACAACCCTTTTGAGCCTGAAAAATTCATTCCTTGATTAACCCGTCAAAGGATCACACCCCACACTGGGGCAGTTTTTAAAAAAGATTGGTTCCAATTGAAGTTCAAATGAAAATGAAGTCAAGATTCCTTTATAAAAGAAAAAGTGAAAGTTGTAGCAAAAGAAGGAAAAAGAGATTAAAAGGGAAAGAAAAAAAAAAAGCAGAAGGAAGAAGAAAGAGAATAAGGGACTTACTACATATGTGATCTTTGACCAAATTACCCTTGATGAAATTGATGATTTTGAGCCTTATGTAACTCCTTTCTTCTTCAACCTATACCCTTAGCCTACATTACGGCCCAAATGAAAGTCCTGACCAGATTGGTATACATTGTTGTCTTAAATGATTTGTCAAACTCAATGTTGAGTCTGAACTACGTAATGACCTGATCCTGAAAAGGTACGTAGGCAGCTTGTTTAAATAACAAGTTCGGTCAACATCTTGCAAAACGCCTCAACTCGAACTGGGAGCATAAAACATTATTTGGGGTGGTATTTTTGAGCCTTAGTTACCCTTTTATTCTGAAATCCTACATTCTTAAGCCTACGTTTCGTCCCGAGTCTTAAAGACCATCTTGAGATCAAAGCATGAGTTGATGAAACAGGGGCAGTTGAAGAGAATGACAGTCATCTAAGCTGGGACATCAACGTTACATGACTTTTGAATATTGGCATGAATTTTTCCTATGATAGCATTGAAACATGGTAAAACATTTATTTAGTGCAGACGGCCTTTTGATTTAGCAAATTGATGTCATAGTTGCATAATCATTCCTCGTTCCTTAAAAAAAAAAAAAAAAAAAAAAAAAAGAGGAACCCTTCTTATTCTTTAAAGCATTAAAAGAGGATGGATAGTCAAAGAGTTTCAGAATCACTAGAAATTTCTATAAAGAAGATCCTTGTGGAGAAAGAGCAGCAAATGTTATGTCAAGTTCAAGAGGAATCCAACAATACATTCAAGATCGGTGGCAGATGAATTTAACTGGGTCCCATTCAAGCATTTTCTTATCGGATTGGAATAGGAAATCAGAGTCAAGATCAGCTGTAGGTCCATTCAACTAGGGCAGATTTTGTGATTTTTGAGTTGAGTCAATCACTTTCATGACCGGATGAATAAAGAAGATTAAACTAAGATCGGTTACAAATCCATTCAAATGTGGCGAATCTCATGTAGAGACCAAAGATGAGGTCATTGGGAGAAAAGATTCATGCATTGTCATGCATTACCCCAAGTTTCACGCATTGTCATACATGTCATGCATTGCCCCGAATTTCACGCATCGTCATACATTTCATGCATTACCTAAAATTCATATATTGTCATCCATTCCATGCATTACCACACATCTCATGCATTGCCATGTATTTCATGCATCACCTAAGATTTCATGCATTTCCATGCATTCCTTGCATTACCATACATCTCATGCATTGTCATGCATTTCATGCATGCATTGTCATCCATTGCATGCATTACCTACACTTCATGTATGGTAATACATCTTATGCATTGCCCTGCATTTCTCGCATTACCATACATCTTATGCATCGTCATACCTACATTACCATATATCTTATGCATTGTCATGCATTTCACGCATTATCATATGTCTTATGCATCGCCATGCATTTCATGCATTACCCTATATTTCACACATTACCACACATCTCATGCATTCCATGTATCATCATGCATTTTCACGCATCTCATGCATTTTATGTATTACCATGCATCTTATGCATTGTCATACATTTCACGCATTACCATACATCTCATGCATTGCCATTGTGCGTTTCATACATTACACAAAAAATAAAAATGCATACATATAATCACAAGTTAGTAACATGCATATTAATAGCAACATATCATTGCATTATAAGTTAGCAACATGCATACATATAGCAGCATATCATTGCATTCTAGCATCACAAGCAGCAATAGAGCACCCTTCAGACTTGTCTTGAGCTTTCGAATGATTATTTGACATCCTTGATGGAGAGATTCTGTTGTGTTTAATTATGAGCTAGGGTAACTGACCCCAAGCACACATTGATTTACTTGGAAAATTGGGGCAAGTTGACCCCGTACACACATTGATTTATTTTGAAACTGGGGCAACAGATCCCAAAGACAAGGGATTCATTCATTGACATTCGGACTTTACCCCAAGAGCATTTTCCAAATAGAGTAACAACTTTCCATACTTTGCTTTCATATCTTGTTACTGGTTGAGGTGGCTCGGATCATCGTGTCCCTACGGCTCGGATTCTTACATTCGAAGCAAGTCATCATTGTGTCCCATGGCTGGATCATCGTGTCCCTACGGCTCGGATTCTTACATTCGAAGCAAGCCATCATTGTGTCCCATGGCTGGATCATCGTGTCCCTACGGCTCGGATTCTTACATTCGAAGCAAGCCATCATTGTGTCCCATGGCTGGATCATCGTGTCCCTACGGCTCGGATTCTTACATTCGAAGCAAACCATCATTGTGTCCCATGGCTGGATCATCGTGTCCCTACGGCTCGGATTCTTACATTTGAAGCAAGCCATCATTGTGTCCCATGGCTGGATCATCGTGTCCCTACGGCTCGGATTCTTACATTCGAAGCAAGCCATCATTGTGTCCCATGACTGGATCATCGTGTCCCTACGGCTCGGATTCTTACATTCGAAGCAAGCCATCATTGTGCCCCATGGCTGGATCATCGTGTCCCTACGGCTCGGATTCTTACATTCGAAGCAAGCCATCATTGTGCCCCATGGCTGGATCATCGTGTCCCTACGGCTCGGATTCTTACATTCGAAGCAAGCCATCATTGTGTCCCATGGCTGGATCATCGTGTCCCTACGGCTTGGATTCTTACATTCGAAGCAAGCCATCATTGTGTCCCATGGCTAGATCATCGTGTCCCTACGGCTCGGATTCTTACATTCGAAGCAAGCCATCATTGTGTCCCATGGCTGGATCATCGTGTCCCTACGGCTCGGATTCTTACATTCGAAGCAAGCCATCATTGTGTCCCATGGCTGGATCATCATATCCCTACGGCTCGGATTATTACATTCGCAGCAAGCCATCCCTGTGTACCTCAACCTGGATTCTTACATTCAGTACAGATCGTCTCCGGTTGGCAGAAATAAACAACTCTTGATTAACCTGAAAAGCCATAGGGAGTTGAATGGCTTGGCTAAAATAGGTGTCTTTTATCTTTGCAGACTTGTTGCTACAAAAACGTAGGAGAGTTCTTATCGTTACATTGAAGCAACTAAGCCTACAAAGAGGGGCAGCTGTAGACACCCTATTTTTGCCCTAGCCAAATAGAACACTGGGTCCCCTCTTATTTTATTATTATTATTATTATTATTATTATTATTATTATTATTTTATTATTATTATTATTATTATTATTATTATTTTCCTATATTATTAGTACTTTACTATTACTTTGTTTGTATTTTTATTATCATTATTATTATTATTTTTCATTTTTATTATTATTACTAGTACGTTTATTATCTTTATTTTATTTTTACTTTACTATAATTACTTTTATTTTTCATTTATTTTATTGTTTTTATATTTTTTATTATTATTATTATTATTATTATTATTATTATTATTATTATTGTTTTTTATTATTTTTAGTAATGTTATCATTATTATTATTATTATTTATTACTTTTAATAATAGTGTTTTATTTTTATTAATATTATTATTTTATCTTCATTTTTATTTTTTACTATAATTATTTGTTATTATTTACTAGTAGTATTATTATTATAATTATTATTTATTACTATTATTACCTTATTGATGTTATTACTATAATTATTGTTATTATTATTACTATCTCTATTATTATTATTATTATTATTATTATTATTATTATTATTATTATTATTATTATTTCTATACGTGTTATTACCTTAAGAATAAGAGCATAAAAAAAATGAAAAATAAAAAATAAAATCCAAAAAAGGAAATGTTTTTAGGGTTTTTCAAAATTTTTTTATAAGAAGAGGAGGCAGCGCACAAAGGCAGGGACAGACGGCTGGGGGGGAGCAAAAACAAGAAAAAATCATCTTCCCCGCCTCCATCCTCTCTTCTCCTTCTCCGGTTGAGCCTCCATCCCAGCCTCGCCGACAACGACCCTCTCCATCACCCTCAATTCTCCTCGTCTCTCATGATGCCCCCTGTTGCAACCCTCGGATTCCAGCCCACCACTCCACAGCACAGCAGTCCCTGAGCCCTTCTCCACCACCCTCTGTAACAGCTTCCAGAACAGAGTCACACCCGAGCCACCATCAGTCCTCCTCAGCCCTTCCAGCAGGCCTCTCAGCCTCCTCCACACCAGCAAACCACCCCTGCTGCTCCTTTGGTCACACCAGGCCCGAAGGCCACCAGCGACAGCTCCAATCGAGGCTGTCTCAGGCAGCTCCAACCCAGACAGCCCAATACATCGTCGCCGTCGCCGTCGCCTACGCCACTTGCCGGCGCTCTCGCAGCAGCTGTCTGCGCCAGCATCCGCCAGCAGTCACGCCGGATCACCCGCCATCACCAGCTTCCTCTGCTACACAGTAACCCGAACCACCCAGTCCTCTCTGCTCCAGATTTTCGGCCATCACCATCTCAAGTCCCGGCTGAGCCACCCTCTCTGCCTGTGTAATATTTAAGGATTTTTTTTTATTGTTATTTTTAATTGGTGTTATTAATCTATTTTTCTGCAGGATTTTTTTTTTTCTTCTTTTTGACCTTTTGTAGTAACTTTAATTCAGGTTTCATATAAGTATATATATATATTTGACGTCGATTTATTTCATTTTTTTTATTTATTATTTTGCAGGTTTTGTTTGTGTCATAGTATTAATTTAGGTTCAAATTTTTATTGTTTATATTGATGTATGTTAAATAAGGAATATGGTTGTCTTTTATTGTAATACTTTCATTAGTGTGTGATGTTTTGGTATGCTACTCGTTATCATGTTTATATTGTTTCTATGTTCATCTAATATATTGTGGTATTTATAGGTATTATTATGTTTACATATTATTATGTGTTTCTTTATGTATAGTTCATTAAGTTTGGCTTTGTGTTTATATTATTCTTATAATGGTGTGTATATCTTAGTTTGTAATTATTAGTTTATTACCATGTTATTTTAGTTCATTATTAGTTTATCTTTATTATGGTGTTTTGGTACTAATATTAGGTTATCATCCTGGTTATTGTTATTATTATTATTGTTAGTATTATTAGTTTATTATTATGGTGTTATATTACTTTAGTTTATTATTAGTTTATCTTTACTATATTATGTTACTATTTCATTAGTTTCTCTTTATTATGATATCTTTAGTACAGTAGTATGTATAACTTATTGAGAATTTTTGGTATTTTAATATATATATAGTATAAACTTACTACAGTGTGTATTTCTTATTACGTGTTATGGTACTTATTGTTATTATTTTAGTATTATTATATTGTTTTTCCATTATTAAATATTTTAAATTTTAAATTTTTATTTTATTTTATTTTATTTTTCAATCCTTATGATTTAATTGCGGGGGGTATTAGCCTTTGGGCTTCACGTACCCTAAGCTCTGAGGGAATATATATATGTATATATTTATTTATTTATTTATATTTTACATGTATTTATAAATTCATAAAAAGGAATAATTTAAAGAATTATTAGATTAACTTAGGGATAATTTCAAATTAATTAGGTACCGTTCGTAAGGACGGGCGCGTAGGGGGTGCTCGTACCTTCCCCTCACGTAACCGAACTCCCAGCCTCAACTCTGGTAATGTAGACCGATTCTACCCCTAACGGGGTAGTAATCATGTGTTCTAACCGCACTAAAGGTTAGTGGCGACTCCTACACCATATTTTTTTTGAAAATATTTAATTGATTTTTAATTTCGCCGCCCGGGGCATTCGCGCTCCCGGGACGTCGCGACAATAACTTTACTTGGTTATCATCAAAATTAAGAGTTTGTAAGCCTAACTAGGCCAACTATTAGGATGCTCTTAGCTTATGCATCTCATAAGGAATTTAAATTATATCAAATGGATATAAGGAGTGCAATTTTAAATGGTTATATTAATGAAGAGGTAGATGTGGAACAACTACCAGGCTTTGAAGACATACAAAAACCTGAATATGCGTACAAACTAACTAAGGTTCTATATGGTTTAAAACAAGGCCCTAGGGCTTGGTATGAAAGACTTAGTGGATTCCTACTAGATAAAGGGTTTTCTAGAGGTAAGGTTGACAGTACTTTATTTATCAAATCTAAGAAAGATGACATGCTCATAATCCAAATTTGTGTAGATGATATTATTTTTGGTGCTACAAATGATAATCTATGTAAAGAATTTGTTAAATGTATGCAAGAAGAATTTGAAATGAGCATGATGGGAGAGTTGAACTACTTCTTAGGGTAAGAAATCAAACAAGAAAAAAATGAAACTTTTATAAGTCAATCCAAATACATAAAAGACATGCTTAAGAAATTCGATATGGAAAGTAGTAAACCCATAGGTATTCCCATAAGTAATTCAATAAGCCTTGATAAAGAAGAAAAAGGGAAATCGGTGGACATGAAATACTATAAATGCATGATTGGAGGTTTGCTATAGTTAACAGCTAGTAGGCTCGATATGATGTTTAGTGTATGCATGTGTGCACGTTTCCAATCAATGCCTAAAGAATCACATCAAATAGCTATAAAAAGAGTCCTAAGGTACTTGATAGGAACAACTGATTTAGGACTTTGGTATCCTAAGGACACCAAATTCAAAATGATTAGCTATTTAGATGTCGATTATACAGGGTGTAGGATAGATAGGAAAGTACAAGTGGGACTTGCCATTTTCTAGGATGATCTCTAGTGTCTTGGTTTTCTAAAAAATAAAACTTCATAGCTTTATCCACTGCTAAAGCCAAGTATGTAGCAGTTGGGAGTCGTTGTGCACAAACCTTATACATGAAACAACAATTAAAAGACTATAATTTAGAATATTTCACCATTCCAATTAAGTGTGATAACATCAGTGCTATAAACATATCTAAAAATCCTATATCACACTCAAGAACAAAACACATTAATATAAGACACAACTTTCTAAGAGATCATGTTAAAAAAGAAGACATCATACTTGAATTTATATACAAAAATGACCAATGGGCAGATATCTTTACAAATCCTCTCTCCGAAGAAAGATTTATATCCATTAGAAGAGAACATAGGTTGTTACATAGCAGAGAAGTGATTTAGGTATGTTTTATATAAAGCAAAATAAAAAAACTAAGAAATTAGGGACTTCAGGCGACTGAGCCCTGCAGACTAGAGGTTGAGGCTCCTGAGTTAGCAAACCTCAGGCGGTTGAGGTGCTACTGTCTATTGAGATTCCAATTTTTTAAATTGTCAGGCGACTGAACTTAATCTTCAAGCATTTGAAGTCGTAGGATTTATATATTTTAAAGCACGAAACCCTAACTTCAGGCAACTGGCTACTGCTTTATCATTCACCCGAAGTTCCACCCGTTTGTCTTCCTTGCTTCTTCACTCAAAACCCTTCAAATCAAAGCTTCAAACACCTTCTCATACTCTCTTTCTCTTGGATTCTAGGGTTCCATTCTCCAAGAATACAACGATGCCTCACACTAAGACCATGAAAAACCGAGGATCCTCCTCTGGAAGGGAAAATAACAATATCGAGCAATGGCTAGTCACTCCCCACTCAAAGCATCGTTATCATTGTACTCTCCATTCTACTGACCCCATATTTGGTAAGGAGATCGACACCACCTTTTCTGATTTTAAATTCCCTAAAATACTGCCTTTGTTTAAAAACACTAGTTGGAAAAAATTTGTTGTCTATCAAGCCAAAGGCATGTACCCCAATCTTGTCAAAATCTTTTATGCTAACATGATTTCTAGAGAAAGTGTTCTCACTACTAAGGTTAGAAGCAAGAAAATCGTTTTAACTCCTCAAATTCTAGCTTCTACTTTACATATCACCCCAGGAGAATTCGAATATCCAGCCTTTGCTTAATACTAGATCCTTTAGCAAGGCTTCAAACCCGAAGAACTTCTGCCTCTAATATTGGTAAATGAACCCGTATATTTTGGCTATCCACCCATGTATATGCAGTTGAACCTCCAGACCCAAATACTTCACAAAATCATCTCCAATATCATCCTACCTAAGGCCGGCTCTTATGATCATCTTTCCTACGTCGACTGCTTCATTTTATGGTATTTACTAAAAGGAAAGAAACTTGATCTCTCCAACCTCATTTTGAAATGGATGTGGGCTAAGTTGGAAGCCACTCATGTTACCCTTCCTTATGGAGGTGTGTTAAATCTTATCTTTGCTCAGGTTGACATTACCACACCTTTTGAGTTATTCATCAAACGTACCCGATATGATCTCTTCACTTCCACGATCCTTAAGCAGATGAGCTATGAAAAGCATGATTAGGGTTGGTTCTTAAAATGAGGAAGACCTCAATGAGCACCAGCAGTTGTACCTCCTCCTCTTCCTCCAATTCAATACCAAGGACATCCTATTGATATGCCTTTGTGGTTCATTCCTTTTCATTATGAATTCTCCACCTTCACCAGAGATATGAGATCGAGACTTCAATCCCTTTAGGAGGATGTGTCTTCACTTCACTCTACCTATTCCTCACTTGATCAGCGGCTCACTAGTATGGAAAAATATCAGGCTAGTTCATCCCACGGTGTTGATCCTATGGACACTAGTTCTGCTCCTCAAAGTGATGATGAAGAATCAAATGAAGGAGATGCAGAAGAAAATGAAGAGGAAGGTGATGAAGAGGAAGGACATGAAGAAGAAGCTGAAGAGGAAGATGATGATGCTAATAATTGATTTAGTTTGTCATTTTGGGATGTATTAAGTATTTTCTGTGTATTAGTTATGTCTTATGTTGCTTTGTTTGTTTTTATTTTCAGTTTGGCTTGTACCCTCTATTACTTGTGAATTTTTGTCATATGACTATGCTTGTAATATGATTATTCTTTTAATGTGATAAACCACCTTATGTCTATGCCCCTCAATTATTTTTGGATGATGTTAAAGGGGGAGAAATTTTGAGCAAATGTGAACAAAAGAAAAAAATAAGAATATGGCAAATATTTAAAGCATATAAAAAAACTTGGCATATAGCAAGGAGAAGTAAAAGCTAGAATGAACATGAAAACTTAATAAAAGCATTTATGATGACATGAGCACTTTTTGACTGTGACTTATTTTTTTAACTTACTCATACTTGAACTCTTCTTTTTTCATTTGTTAAAAAGGCATGCTTATTGTAATGGGGAGCCTTTTTCAAAGGATCTCTCATCTTTGATCCTTATTTGTCATCATCAAAAAGGGGGAGATTGTTGACCTAACATGGCTTTCGAATCTGATTTTGATGATAACAAATGAAGGTTGATTTAACATGTGTTGTCAAGTGATGATGTTTTAGGAATGCTTAAATGACAAAGTTCAAAATATCAAAGGAAAAGCAAGTTCATGATCACCAAGCACCATAAAGCCACACTTATCGTTAAAATGATCTAAAGGAAGCTCAAGTGAACCAAAGTGAACAAAGCATGTGGAATCCTAAAGTTGACTCAAGGTCAAAGTCTAAAAGGATTCAAAGCAAAAAACACTATGAAGATTTCAAGCTTAGACTTTTCAAGGCTTTAGGTTGAATTATGTAAGTACTTCATATTCAAATATCATGTGAATGTTTTGAAGCTCATTAGGGTTTGTATTGGACTTAGAGACCTTGTTTTAAAAACCCTAGAAATTGTTTTTATAAAGTAACAAAGCAAGAGAGCAAAGTGCTTTTGAAAAATAAACTAGAAAACAAAAATTTTGTCTGTTTAGGCGACTGAAGTGTAACCTCAAGCGCCTAAAGAATTTCCTTAGGCGACTGAAGAATATGTTTAGGTGCCTAAAGAATTTCCTGATGAATTCTTGAAGAGGCAGTGTATCCCCAGGTGATTGACTTTTGTCACCTCAGGCGCCTGACCCAGTTTTCAAAAATTTCAATTTTAAAGAACTTCAGGTGACTGACCCTGAGACTTCAAGTTCCTGAACACTGTTAACAACTATATTATTTAAAAGTTATGAAATTAAAAAATAATTTTCTTGTTGCCTAAATTTTGTAAAAACTCGGGAAATACTCCAAGTAAACTTGGGCAACACGAATTAATCTTTATGAGCCTATAAATACATGTTTTCATGAATTAAACATACTTCAAGTAATTGAAAATCTACTCTTAAGCTGAAAGTTCATTTATTCTCTAAAAGCTCTCTTTTGCTCATTTTTTCATTCTGAATTGCTAAGATATTCTAAAGAACTGATCATTCTTCTCTGAGCTTCACAATCTGAAATACGGATTCCATTTAGAGAAGTATTATGGTGATATTATTATTGAGCTTCAATATTATTCCTTTTGATATTTGTTATTGAAGTATATAGAACTTTCAATTGTACTAACTAGCTCTATCTGAGAGCATTCTTTGTACAAAAGAAATTGTTTCTTGTTTCTTTGATGATTTAGGTATTTGGATCATTTTAACCGAGCATGGGGTATCATTTGGAGAGGAGGCTCCACCCTAAATGAGGTTTGTAATTGGTTTGTTCAGCCTAGAAAGGAATGAGTTAGTGGAATCCTTAGGTGGTATTGCCTAAGGCGATGACATAGGCTGGGGAAAAGCTAAACCTTGTAAAAAAAACTCTGGTCTCACTCTCTCTACCCTTATCTATTTAAATTTCAGCATATACAAATTGTGTTTTCAAAGTGCAGGGTTGCTGAAACTGAGATTGAGGAGACGTTTTAATCTAAGAAAGTATGTTGGTTAATATTTTGCGAAAACCTTTAAGGGAGTATGCTGATTAATTGCTTGCGGAAATCTTGATTAAAAGGACCGCACTAAAAATTATACATACAAGGCTATAAGCTAAAAATTGGCAGACGCTGAAAATAAAGAAAAGTGTTGCAAGTTTTCTCAAATTTCTAAGTATTGTGGTTGATGGATTGGTTACTGTTTGAGTTTGTGATGGGTATTTGGTTTATGTTTGGATTGTGGTTGATTTAAAATTAAGTCATTCTTGTGTGTTTGCTTAAATATACAAAAGGTTCAAAATTTGTAATAACACTTAAAAGAATTTTTATAAACCCAATTCACCCTCCTCTTGGGATAACACCTTGACTTTCAGACTTCTCTTTCAGGTTCCCAATTAATGGTTTAAACAATCCATGCCTTGGTATCTTTTCAGTTATCACCCACGGCCTGCAAGAAAATGAACAAAGCAATGAAAGAAAACTAACCATAAAATGATCAAAATCACAAACATCACTTGGCATTGGTTTGGGGAAGTTGTAGGACCATTAAAGAATTCACTTATATAATCAATGAATCCCAAGTCATGAACATATCTAGTGCTTTCAAACAAAAGTACAGTATTCACTCAAAAGGTCAATTTACATTTGGTTTAATTTGACGAGTGAAATATAAGTTCTAATGAAAGCAAATGCAGTAGAAATGTTCTTGAAAAAAATGGCTCTCTCTTAAATGTTAACAATTTACTCATAATGCACCGATGAAATAACATATTAAAATTAACAAAATAGGTAATTAATGGAATACAAGGTAATGCAAAATAGCAATTAAAAAAATTTCCAGGTTATGATCATATCACATATGGATACAAGGAAGCTATGGATACAAGGAAGTTGTTGTATACACCACTTCAATTCACCAAATATATACAAAAATATTGATAATCGCCAAATTTGTATAAAAATCCATCAGATAGAAGGCAAGATACTGTAAAATCAGGAAAAAAAATAATTTCTTTAATCTAACATTTCAAAGCTACACTTCATTCACATTATGCTGATGAAACAAAGGAAACCATAAAAATTAAAAATTAAAAAGCAAGCAACACTAACTGGGACCAAGTTACGAAGGCACAAGAAGAATAGATACCTTCTTATTGAAGATGTTATAATGTGATTTGGATTCTCCAAAAATTCCCACAATTTCTCCAGGTTCTCTTTACAATCCAACACAATGGTTCCCCTTGTGTATGTCTCTGAAGACAAGCTTGGGAAAATGCACACTTGTGTTGATATGGTAGTCTGCTTATGTATGAATTCCGCAACTATTCTTGGGTACAAGTCTTTCTCTAAATTGTCAATTAACACGAAATGGTCATAGCTGGTGATTCTATTCATAAGTGAAGTCCCCCCCCCCCCCATATCTACATCTTGCTCTATAGACTGAGACAAGCTTGAATTGTTCTTGAAATTTTGAATTATAAATATCCTCATGGCAAGCAACACTTTCAACACTAGAATCACTGTCTTCTTTTGAATCTGAACCAAAAATTAGTAGGGCGGTAGGCCAGTTCTCCTTTGTTAAATTGTGTCTAAGCAAAATATGTCTAGCTTGGAATAGAGTAAATTGCATTAGTTCATAAACCCAAAAAAAAGCTATAATACCATACACAACAATAAGGAGTTTATTTGTGGTTTTATTTTAACTACTAAACCCGTTTTACAAGACTATGCAAAATATTAATTCCATTATTTTTTGTTAACAAGATGTGCTGAAAAGATAAAAACATTTACAAAAGCAATTAATCAAATTAAGATATTAATTTATGGGATTATTATCACAAATTTCAAGACTCTTAACCCCTACTTAGTTTTAAGAACATCCTCATCATATTTTTAGAGACCATTAGTGACCTTTTAATTGCCCACATTCCATCAACCAATGTAGTTTTATTGTATTTTGGATCCTTTAGTTCAACTTACTAACATTGTATAGTAAGGAAAATGAATTTTACATTTATTTTAAACTGCTACTAATAAAAACAATTATATATATATATATGACAAGAATAATCATAGTACATGTTTTGAGCACCTTGAATCTCCTCCCTACTTTCCTTGCCGGCGCGCATGGGTGGGTTGCTTGTGAAAATGATTGCATTTCAACAAGGTAATTAGGAGACTATCTCTGTAGCAGTGGACAGATAAAAAAAATTCCCGATATTATCCATGTAGCAAAACTGGATATATATCAGGTGATGTTGTGGCTAAACTCACCAGTGTGCTTGACACCACAAATGAGAATCCAGATGAGTCGAAGATAAATAGAACGAGCAACTAGTAGTCTTATATTAGTGATGGTTTTTACAATCATCACTAGTAATGCATTTGTTGACGAGGAAAAAAGTTCAATAGGTTACCAAGTACAAAGGACTAGTTTCTGCGTAGTCCCACCAAGAAGAAATTATCCTCTAACTTGACCTTTACAAGTCGACTGAGGATCCCCTAAAAGGGTGCATTATTATTGTCAGTTTTACAAACCGTCATTAATACAGTTAATTATTAGGGACGGTTTTCTTTGACCATCACTAATAGTGTAAGTATTCATGACGGTTCTTTTTTTAAACCATCATTAATAATGCATGTTATCGAAAGAACAATTTTTGTTTGTTTGGTTGAGTTTAGATGATGAGCTATGGTCTTTCATTATTTTGTTAGGTGCTTGTGATCTAGTTGGAATAGGTTGTGTTGCAAAGTATCTACCATATCGGGTGGCTATGCAATTCGGAATGGATCAATAACTTTGGGGCAAGGTTGACTTCTTGCCTGTCCCACAAAGATCAAGCAAAGGTTTCCATTAGGTACTGCAACTAGTGGAAGAGTCATATGTTGACTCAATAAAATGTAATGATGTATGTGTTTATAAAGATTAGTAATCCTAAGACTTCACTATTTGATCAAGTAAGAATACAAAGGGAAGGTTACAATTCCTCCTCTATGTTGAGGAATCCAGGCAATATCGTAGTGAAGGACCTTCCAAGATCAAGGTAGAGAAGGTAAGTGAATGGAGTAGTGGGGAGGATGAATTCCCTCCGGATATGGAGGTTCAACCTAGTGATGCAAGTGAAACTATTGTGAAATCAAAAGTGGCACCAATGGCTCCACGCGAAAATGGTGAAAGTAGTTGTAATGACCCAGTTGCATGGAGGAGTAGTCTAAAATCGCCATCATGGTGTAATGACAAGTTGTCTTGAGAAGCAGCAGCACCGGGAAGCAGGGGCTGGTTAAGGAAGAAACCATAATACAAAATATTACTTACCTCTCATCTCCTTCACAAGGTCTGGTTTGAGACTTTGATGCTTCTCTTGGCTTTGATCATCATATTTTAATTTCATATGATGATAATCAAATGACGGGTATTTCCTCTCGCAAGAAGTTGAGTCAAAGACTATAATATGAAGCACCAAGTTCCCTGTTTCCTTTTGAAATGTCATATTATGATATCTCTAAGGGCTTTGCTCAATGTTTTATAGGTTGGCCACCACATATTCATGTCACTTGCTAGATGTGTAAGAAAATTGCTAAAACTTGATCTTCTGTGATGTCGCAAATTGTCAAATGAAACCTTGGGCATAACACTGGACGGTTGCATGTCACTGAAGGTGCTTAAGTTGTTTGGATGCACTCAGGTATGTTTTTTGTGTCACCCATCTCCTATTCTCTATGCTACTATCGATCAAGAATTTGATGCAATATTGAAATTTGAAAACACGAGTAGATCAAGGGTCCAATTTATGTGCCGGATATTAAAAGGATAAGCTCTCATAGAGCTTGCTGGCTTTGTGTTGTAGATTTCAGAAGTGTTCTCGGATGGCCACTCAAATAAGCATGTGAAAATCATTGGATTGAAGCTGGATCCAATTCTAGAACGTCTTTAGGAGGCTAGAACTATAACCTTGTGGTGTTAAGACCAAGGCCTTATTCGACAATTTACGACACCAAGATAGGCCATGTTTCAGCAACTTTCTTGCATGTCTAGCAAATGATATAGCTATATAGTGACCAACCTGTAAAATGCTAAACAAAGCCCTCTAAAATATTATAATATGACATTTCAAAAGAGAACAAGCTTGAAATTATTTTCACACAAAGTTCAGGTATGAAGGGAACTTGGTGTTTCATATTATGGTCTTTGACTTAACTGCCTATGAAAGGAAATACCCACCATTTGATCATCATCATGTGAAATTAGAAGATGATGATCAAATCCAATAGAAGGATCAAAGTTTCAAACAAGGCCCTATGAAGGATCTTAGAGGTAAGTAATATTTTTTATTATGATTTCTTCCTTAACCAGCTAGTGCTTCCCGATGCCGTTGCTTCTCAATATAGCTTGTCATTACACCATGGTGATGATTTTAGAGTACTCCTTCTTGTGACTAGGTTATGACAACTGGTTTCACCCTTTTCGAGTGGAACCATTGGTGCCACTTTTGATTTGACATTAGTTTCACTTGCATCATTAAGTTAAACCTCTGTATCCGGAAGGAAATCTTCCTCCTCATTGCTCCATTCACTTACCATCTCTAACTTGATCTTGGAAGGTCCTTCACCACGATTGCTAGGATTCCTCAATACAAAGGAATCTGGTAGGCTCGCCAAGGCTTGGGTCTTTAACTACCAAAAATAATATTTATAAAACCTAACTAATCTCAATTTCATCAGAAAGTGGGGGAATTCGGGTGTCGATCCACAGGTACATGAAGCGTAGTTATCAAACCACTTCCAAATTAGTTTATTGTATACTTGTGTAAAAGAAAAGTAAAAATGTGGTATTTTGGAATGAGTGTGCTAACAACTACTGGAAAGTAGATAAAATCTTCCTTAACCTACTCACACAAAGCGGTGCTTAGATATGAATCTGATGCTGGATGTCGTGCCTCTGAGTACGTTCAACCAAATATACATAAAAGTAATGTTGGCCTTACAAAGCTTAGAATCTTATTTTGATGATAAAAAACCAAAGAAACTTAACATATTTTGCTAAGATAAGTTTCAGGGCTCAAAAGCTTTTATAAAACGATCAAGCTCAAAAGTTCTTATAAAAGATCAAGTTCCTAAAAGATCAAGTTCAAGTGGTTAAAGAAGATCACATATGCTTAGAGACATGGTTCATGATAAAACAAAAGTCAATTGAAGGAAGAAGCTCAATAGAGATACAAAGAGTGGAAGCCAATACATAAAGACTTAGCGCTTAGAAAGTTATGGTCTTTTAAGAAGTCTCATGTAAGTACTTCAAACGATTTCAATATGGATGCATGAAGCTCTTAGGTTAACTACTTGGACCTAGATACCTTTTAAAATACTTGAAAAATATTTTTATAAGGTCAAAAGTTATTTCAAAAAGGTTAAAATTATTTTTGGAATGAAAAGCACCAAAACAGGATTCTCCAAATTCCCTTCTTTTTTCTACATCTGCATTGATGAGCACTTTTCTCTATCGGACGCTCCTTATTTTAAAAAGTGCTAAACATGAAAATTGTGATATTTTCTCTTATATTTATATTGATACCAAAATGTCAAACTTTGAGTTTTATAGAAAATGTTTTGACCAAAATACTGAAGGGTGGTCGAAGTTGACAAGCGCCTCACAGGTCATTCTCAGGCGACGGATTGGTTTCTGAGGTTAAGTCAAGCAACTGATTGAACACACCTAGGCATCTGACACAGTACTAACTTTTGAAATTCACTGGTTTTTTAAGTGACAGACGCTTGACACTTTTTAACAGGCGACTGACTTTTGTAAAATCTAAAATAAAGCAGCATGGAAAAGTTTCCAAAAGTGTTTACTTGGCCCCCAAACTTTGTAAAAACTTGGGGGACACTCAAAGCAACTTGGGGAATATGAAATACTACTTTTTATATCTATAAATACATATTAAACCCAATAATTAAATACTAACAACAATCAACAAATCGGTATATACTCTTACATTCAAAAGCTCCATTGTTGAAAAACTTTTTCTGAAGTTTTGTTGTGTTCTTCCTAATACCACTCACGGTTCTTGTTCTCTACTTGAAACCATCAATCTAAGAAAGAACCCGATGATATACACTTGAGCTTCATCTTTCTATACTGATATTTGATTGGAGTATATTGTGGTATTCAAATTGTACTAATTAGCTCTTTTGAGAGGTGTCATTGTACACAAAATTTTTCTTTTGTTGTTTTTTATGATTTGGGGTTGGTTTAATCGTTGGCTAACCAAGCATGGAGTATCTCTTGGAGAGGAGGGATCTATCCTACTTAGAGGAGTGTGTAAAAGGTTTGTTCCGCCTGGTCAAGGGAGTGATGACGTAAGCGGGGATAGCTGAACCTCGCAAAATCTTGCTGCCTTGCTCTTCCCTATTCTACTTAATTTTCTACATATATAAACTGCGGGGTTGTGTACTTAATTTGCTGAAAATTAATTTTCTTTTGAGAATTTCTAAAATTGTAAGGGAGTATGTTGATTGATCAATATTATATTGTGGAAACCGTAAGAGAGTACATTGATTGATTAATACCAAAGCTCATTAATATATTGGTTGGTTACATACTTAAATTCAAGATACTTATTTGATATAAGTATTTAAATTTTGGAAGCTTGGTTGAATTTTATATTTTTTTCATATTACAATATCAAGCTCACCTCATTGATTGAATTGATATTGAAAATTTGGAATTTGAATATTGAATTTTTGATCATCATCATCATTCATCAATAAATACTAAATCTTGGATTGAGTGTTGGTTATTACAAATCAATTGTCCTTGTGAAGTTGTTGTGTTGTAGAGTGTGATTGCAAATTAACTCAAATTGAAAAATAGGTTAATACTTAACTAAAAAAATTTGTAAAATAATAATTTACAAAGAAGTTTTTAAAAACCCAATTTACCCTCCCCCCCTTTTGGGAATACACCTTAGCTTTTCAAGTACTAAGCCTAGATTCTCAGGCCAAAGCAGGAAAGGGCCATTCAAGGGCACATAGTAGCATAGGTGCACCAACCGTCTGGGCTATGGTTGGGAACTGGAGTATACCATGTCTCAATGATCACACAAACACCTCTGCGGATCCACAACAACCTACTTCTACCTGACTAAAACTATTGTTGTGCTTATCCTTATATGCAACCTTTCTTTATACAAAAAGCAATAAATGAAAGTGAGTAAATGGAAAGCAGCAAATTGAAAGCAATAAAGGAGAAAGCAATTAAAAATATAATCCATTTAGTATTCAGAACGTTTGTCACTAATGCCAGAAGGTACAAGAGAATGATCATGCAATATACATGGAGAGCACATAAATGTTGCTAGTTGTCACTGTCCATCGAATACTTCTCACACAGACCGAAAATAGGAATTGAAATCTAATCTACTCCTACTCTTACTTGGCTCTCAATGACGTCGTAGGTCTCTCACTAACCAAAGAGAGGCCAAAAAGAAACTTAGAGCTTATGTTCGTAGAGAATACTTATAGGCTCTAGGGTTTACAAAGTTTGTTTCACAGTTTAGGAAAGTCTGCAGCATATGTCACATATAAGATCGTTGTCGTCGACCAAGTCGCTCCCATGCTCCTTTTGTGTGTGCCCTGGTCTAGAATCATGGGAAATTAGTAAAAAGATAATCCCCTTAGTATTTCGAACATCTGTAACTAACGCCAGAAGGTACAAGAGAATGATCATGCAATATACACGGAGAGCACATAAACGTTGCTGGGTTTCACTGGCCATCGAACACTTCTCGCACAAACCAAAAACAAGAATTGAAACCCAATCTACTCCTACTCTAACTTGGCTCTCAATGACATCATAGGTGTCTCACTGACCAAAAGAGGCCAAAAAGAAACTCAGAGCTCATGTTCGTAGTGAATACTTATAGGCTCTAGGGTTTACAAACATTGTTTCAAAGTTTAGGAAAGTCTACAGCATATGTCACATATAAGATCATCACCGTCGACCAAGTCGCTCCCATGCTCCTCTTGTTCGTGGCCTGGTCTAGAATCATGAGAAAACTGGAATTTGAATATTCAGTGTCTTTGTCTAAGTCACACTTCATGGTTTTGCTGGTCAAGTTGATGTTGAGACTTACAGGATCTCGATCATCATGAATTCTCAGGAACTCGAGATGGCTCAAGGTCTCTTTGTCGACCGCTTGGTCGATGCTCTTGGTATTTCTAGCCTCGGAAGACTTCACTATCTTGCCTTAGTTGCCTCTGAGAGTCACTTTGCAATATTTTGATCTCTGTCTAAACTTCAGAGTCTACAGTGGAAGACTAGGTCGACCCTGGTATTGCTGGTCGCACCACTTGGTCAAGCGAAACCTTCTTTTCCTTTGATGATCTAGAGCTTCAGGAGTTTTTTTGAGCATTTGATTTGAGCTTTGCATGTTTCCAACTTCTCCTTTAGCTTCTCGTATGCCTAACTCCTCAGTTTTAGCCCGTTTTTCTTGAAAAGACCAAAAAACCTTTTATAGCTCCAAATGATGAAAACACTGGTAAGTACATAATAAAACAATGATAAAAATGGGTAAGTGAGGGTCTAAAATCATGCATTTTAAGGACTTATCACAATCCCCAACTTGCACTTTGTTAGTCCTTGAGCAAATCAAAAATTAAGAAAACTCTAAAATCCTATCTACCCCCCCCCTCTTTCGTGGGAAACACGGTTGCATTTACCGTATGCAACAAGGCTTTAAACCCCTAGGTTGATTCTAGTGGACGAGTTCTAGTCTTGTGAAGGTTTCCAGGGCAACACCCACAAACACCAGTTCCAATGAACAACAGAGACACATGCAGCCCTGTCACACCCTTCCATATACATATATGTCACATATTTACACACATGCTTTTTCACACATAACTCCACCAAGCACACAACTCCGAAGCAAATCACCTATGTAAGTCTTAGCATAATAAAATAGACAAAAAAAGCATAACTTATAGATAATCAACCAACAATTGTAATTCAGAGTTAATATTTTCATGTAAATCCAAGTATAGATAAGTAATATCATAAGGAATGTGTAAGGTGCATGATTTGTCACACTCAAGGTACCCTGGGACACTTATAGAATTGTCGTTTTAACTCAGCCACACTAATATACCCTAAAAAATACTCAAGAAAATAGGTTCTCTCGTCCTATGTGAGGAACAGTGTCATGAACAAACATCCCACATACTTTAAAGAACAAACGTTAAAAATATGGAGTGAACTAGTCTTTAAAGGAATCCAGCTTATGCATGACGTGTCAGGTCCTTCACCCTAGCATCGTCTCACCTACTTACAACATCCAACAAAGACCACTCTTAGATCAACATTATTCATGAACTTGGTGTGCATACATCAGGTGCATTGGTAAGCTAAAAACTCTTCATGTGTGTAATGGCATGGTATCGTGCCCTTAGCTTAACCTTTTCAACATTCATTCGAAGAAGGTAAATAATTTTTATTTCTTTTGTATCTCTTTTTCTTTCTTCTGCTCACTCTTCATTTTATTTCCTTTCATGGCCAGCTAGGACAATCATTGCAACCTTTATTTTGTTGTCTTTATACCACCAATGGGAATTAAACTCGAGAAGGAGTCCATGAACTCGGTCTATCTTTAGGGATGACTTAGTCTTCACATCTTGAGCAAGTCACAAGACCTAAGTTTATGTCTCCCTACTTGATGTCACCTCTAGGCTAGAAAATACAAGAATAAAGACTAGAATACAAGGAATATATATAAAAATGGAAGTTGAATATAAAAAACTCAGAGTTTGTCATCATCAACTCAGGAAATGAATGTACGGCTCAACAGTACCTCACAAGGTGTCATAGTCTCCACGATAGTTCTCTCAGCGCTCTCAAAGTACCCTAAGTGCTACAAATCACATGTGAGTGCATTCTAGCCTTATGAGATACCATGTAAATACCAATCGTTACACCATCATATTAGCATGAATGAATCATTAGTCAATTATCCCAAAGTTTCAAAGAATAAATGGACCACATTATGCAAGACTAACACAAAAGTAACTCACTACTTTGTTAGTGAGCATAATAAAATCATATATTGGTTAAACCTATACATGTAACACATGAGTGATCTAAAAGTATATGAAGAGTGTAAATGGAGCTAGCATGGCATAAAATAAACAATGTTCATTGAAAATTTTAAAGTTTGTCATTTTTGTGTTTTTAAATACTATGTAGTGTTTACCTACCCTTTGCCCCCAACTTGAGACTTCAGTGTCCTCACTGAAGTGTGGAAAGAAAAAACCTAGTGTGCAAGGGAGAAGAAAAAGGCTGCATGGTGCATTGGAGATCAAGTGATGTACCTACACATATAATTCAAGAAACAACAAGCATACAAACACAGGGACACCCAAGCACAAAAGACATTTATGCATCCAAAAACACCATATCATTTGCATTTCTTAAGAAAAGGCAGTACAATATGTTGACGGTGGTTCAATTGTGGGGGGTTGCCACCAAAAGCTTGGTGTGGTGCTCACAAAGAAAAGAAAATTAAAAGGAAAGAAAGTAATCAAAATGCATACCGCAGAAGCATAGTACAAAACCCAATAGTGAGCAACATGATCCTTAGAGTAGCCAAGATGAATTTAGTCAGAGTTTGAGTCAGAATCTGAGTCAGATGAGAACATCGGTGGTACGACCAATGCAGCATCATGGGTAGGTACCATTTCCCTCAGATACTGAAGCTAAGTGGGGGATAGAGGAGAATATGATTGACGAGATTAGAGAACCAGGAGTGGTGCCAGCTAGTCAAACAAAGGCCCAAGAGGTCTCGTGATGGGATCATATGGTAAGGTCAGGTTGAATGTGTGGAATGTTAGTGGCTGGGGAAACCTGACCTCTTGAAGCCTAAGGGAAAGATATGGAAGCTGGTCAGTAGGAGGTGGAGCTACGGACTGTGGCAAACACAACTGTGAGTCTGCATTTGGTGCCTAAGGAATCCTTAGGGACTCTACTAATCTTCTCGGCCGCAAGGTTGAACCCTGTCACAATATTTGTCTTAGTCATATGTGTGGAGCTCGTACCACGTCCGAAGCATTTTCCCATGCTCCTAAAGTCAGACAACCCATTGACAAGGAACCTTGTCTTAGCAAGGCTCGAAGTTGTAGCCATTTAGAAATAGGTAGGGATGATGCCTGGGACTATTTTGGAGAGGAGTTAAGTGAATAAGACAATGTCGAGGAAGCTCAAAGAGACCGAAATGGTGCTCAAGACCTGGTGACGAGGGTGAAGAGAGTGTATTGAGAGTCAACCAACAGGCGAGGATGGCGGGAGTTGAAGAGTCGAGTGCGAAATGGAGTTTAAATGATGTTTGACACTTGTGACCTGGGCACACTAGCTCTTGTGCTGGTTGCCTGTGGTCGCACCCATTTTATTTAGTAGGAAAACATTACACTCAACCAGATTGCTCCCAACTAGCAGTGCTGGTCTCTGATATTGTCGAACTCCTAGGTATTTGCAAATTTCAAATAGGGTAGGGATTGGATCCGGTTGCTCATGCGTGTGCTGATCGCCCCTTTAGTTGCCTCCCCAACTTTACTCTAAAGACTCTAATTATACTTATTCTACTACCTATAACCTATGGACTTGAGAATAAATTTAAAAATCTCAGGTTGCCTCCCAGAAGCGCTAAGTTTACCATCTTCTACTAGACGCACTTCAGCTCATTTCGAACTTATCCTCGTTCAAAGTTAAAGTTTTCCTACACCTTTTCTGTGTCACGCACATTCTTGCTTACCCCTAACTTGTTCGATAGCCAAAAGACCAAGTCATGATGCGTAAAAGGTTGCTCAAAAGCATCCCCCAGTTTAGCGGTTGAGGGGTTCTTAGGCTGAAGTGCACTATCCAAAGGGTCCCTCCACAGATTTGGGGGAGTCGCTCCCCCAACAATTTTATCAATCACGTCTTCATCCACAGCATGGAATGCTTTCAGTGGATGTTGAGGAGCATTAAATATGGTCAGCCTATGTTGCTTGTTGCCCAAGGAGATGTCCATAATCTTTGTCTTGCATTGAATGTAAGTGTTAGTCGTGGGTAAGAATGGTCATCCCAAAATGATAGGGATCGAATTCGTGGAAGGCTCCATATCTAAGATAATAAAATCAATAGGGTAATGAAACTTTTCCACCTTGACCACTACATCCTTTACCACACCCCGAGGTTTCTTTATAGATCAATTAGCTAGACACAATGTGACCGAGGTGGACTGCAGCTTCCCGAGGTTAAGTTGATGGTTAACCGAGTACAAAAGGATGTTCACACTTGCTCTTAAGTCTAAAAGAGCTCCATCAATTGCATGAACGCCCATTACACATGAAATAGTGGGTGGGCCAGGATCACTTAGCTTAGGAATGAGGTTTCCAAATGTCATTGAGCTCATGTGCTCGACCTGATTAACCAAACCATCCATATGCACCCTTAACTCATGTTCCAGTTTCGCTAAGTCCTTAAGGAACTCTGTGAATATAGGTGATTGGTTGATAAGATCTTGCAGAGGCTTGTCAACCCTTACTTGTTTAAACTTGTCCCACATGGACTCAGTTGAGGCCTCCTTCCTAAATATAGAAGGTGCAAGAGGGGCTGTGGGGTGTGTTGTAATGACCTGCCTATTTTTCCATAATTTGTTTTCCATAATAACATTTAATATAATAATCTTGTTCATCTGATAAAATATAATCAAACTGGACCCATGGGTACCAAGGATATACCAGAAATACAACTATGATACCCAAGTAGCGGAAAACATAAAAACATATACATAATAAGTCATCCAACCAATACAATACCAGAGTTTTACCAACTCTGTCAAATATGTATACACATCCTAAAAGACCAAAAAAGTGTCCTAGGCTCATAACCCAAAAACCCATCAGACCCTAGCATAACGAATTACCCTTCTAACAAGGTAGAATAGTCAACCTCTAACGCTGTGGAGCTCTATCCGCTCCTCTATCTGGGACTCCTGGAATGTTTATATAGCTGGGGTAAGAAACCTCTCAGTAAGGGAAATAAACAAACATTAGTGTGTGCCATCATAAGTATTTTTGTGTTATAAATGTAAGAGTACATAAATCATATTTTGTAAAACTGACTGTATCATATATGGGAAAAACATAATTTATCATAACATGATATAACATACTGAGTTTCTATACATGAAATCATCTTATATAACTGTAATAGCTGACTGGTGTCATGTCTTACCCTCACATGACTAGGTTGTGCAGCCCGAAGGCAGGACCTACTAATGGTTAGCCGACCATGCTAGATCAACATAAGTCTGTAAGTATAATGGGTGTGCCTCTCCTAGTTTGGATGCCAGAGGGATGCCTGCACTACCATAAAACTACATCGACTGCCGATCTCCCATAGTCTCTTGTGACATGTGCTAGCACTAACATATACATGATCGTGATCATATAGTTACGGTACTGTGCTTCGTGTAAGCCTAAACCAAGCCATCCGGGTTTTGATAACATATAGTAAATCTCAAATAATGATTCAAAGCTATTTCACAATAATATTTGTCAAAATAAAATTTTCATGAATTTTTTGCATATCATCTCGTATAACCACGACCCTTACACTGGCATAGTAAAACATGAAAATCATGGCCCTTATGCCAGTATAGTAAAACATAAAAACCATGACCCTTACGCCAGCATAGCATGTCATAAAACCCACGAACCTTACGCCAACATATCATATAAAAAGCACGACCCTTATGCCAACATATATTTTAACATACATAGTTTGAAATATTTGTATTGTTTCAATACCATACTTTAAACATAGTTCCCATATAGTTTTAAATATCCTCCTGAAAAGGGTAATAACATGCTAATTCTGAAAATGTAATATTATGATATTACATAAAATCTTATAATTTCATACTCATGCCACACAAAAGTAAATATTGTTCTATTCATAAAATCTGCACAGAATCATATTCCCTGCTAAACTGTATTAAAATCATTTTCCTATTAACAACAATATTTCCAAACTCAATTCTATAACATACATAATTTCCTTGAAAATAAAAGCTAAATGTTAATAAATAATTTCATGGAAATACTGACTTAGTTTATCCCCCTACCTAACTTATGGAAAAGCCCACAAATTACTCTGAAATTACATTAGTGTTTTCCCCAGCTTAACGCCCTGAAATTGCATTTGTCCCAACAAAATTTCAGTATAAACCCATCTATTACCTTTCCTCAACCCAAAAATACCAAATACCTTAATAAATGTTAAAATAATTAACTTACCCAAATTTTGAGATGGTGCCCAAGTTGGCCTAACCAACAAATCACTCTAGAAGATTTGTAAAGAATCTTCCTAGGAGTAACGTCGTGGCTTTGGATTGTCGAACTGGTGAAAAACGAAGCCAGAACCAAAGAGAGAAGGAGAGGGAGTCATAGGATAGAGAGAAAGAGAGAGTTTCTGTAAATATTATTTTTTTCTTTTAGAAGGAGAATGAGTTCTTGAGCTTATATAGAAAGCTTGTCCACATGGCCTCATCAACGAGTCGCATTTCCTCGTCGATGAGTCCAAGCTGTAGTCTCGTTGACAAACACCTTCTTCTCGTGGACGAGTTTCAGGCTCTAAAAGAAGTTCTCTCAGCAACTTCTCATCGAAGAGACAAGAGTTCCCGTCGATGAGCCAAAGAGCACTGCTCGTCGACGAGACCCTACTGAAACCCCTTTTGAAAAAAAATTTTCTCTCCTTTCTTTTATTATTTAATTAATATAATTTTTCGGTCTCTACATTCTTCCATCCTTATAAAAATTTCATCCTTGAAATTTACTACCTGTATTGACAGCATCCATTAAAGAAAAATGGGCTACTTGTTTTATTACTTACCTTCACCTGTGGTGGAGGAATAATGTGGTTACATTCAGGGTCCTAGGAGATTACAATACATTAACAAAAATTGTCCCAAAACCAAAATACTACCTATTCTATAACATACAATACTACTCACACATATATCATCTTGCTTCTCATTAAATTAAACCATACTACATTTACTTTACTCATATACCTAGTGCTAATCTCTACTGAATAAGTGCAAGTATTTCTATCGTATCTGCTCCTTGAGCTCCCATGAGGCTTACTCTATAGCATGATTTCTCCACATTACTTTTACTAAAGGAATCTTCTTCTTGCGCAATTCCTGTTCTTTCTTGTCCAGAATATGCATTAGTACCTCCTCATACGCCAGAGTATCTCTAAGCTCTATCTCACAATAATTGATCACATGGGAGAGGTCTGGGACGTATTTCCTCAACAGGGAAACATGGAATATGTCATATATTCTGAAAAAAAATGGGTGGTAAGACTAGTCTATAGGCAAATGACCCCACTCTCTTAAGGATCTCAAAAGGGCCAATAAATCTAGGGCTAAGCTTACCCTTCATTCCAAATCCCATAACTCCCTTTAATGGAGCTATCTTTAGAAACACGTGATCTCCCATATCAAATTCCAGTTTTCTGTGGCAAGTATTAGCGTAACTCTTCAGTCAGTTCTGAGCTGTACTGATCCTGTCTTTGCTAAGCTGAACTTTATCATATGCCTGTTGTACTAGCTCTAGCCCCACTCCTCACCTCTCACCTATCTCATCCTAGTATAGAGGAGAATGACACCTCCTTCCATAAAGCACATCATAAGGTGTCATGCCGATGCTAGCTTGATAATTGTTATTGTATGCAAACTCTACCAGTGGCATATACTGGGTCCAACTACTCCTAAAATCCAACACACACACCCGAAGTATATCTTCTAATATCTGAATCACCATCTCAGTCTGGTCGTCCGTCTGAGGATGAAACACCATGCTAAAATATAACTGAGACCCCAGAGCCTCTTGAAAGCTCTTCCAAAACTATGTCGTGAAGTGTGGGTCTCGATTTGATACTATAGACACTAGCACACCATACGATCATATTATCTCTTGAATATATAATTCCGCCAGTCTATCCATGGATTAGTTGACTTTAATAGCAATGAAGTGAATGGTCTTTGTCAATCTATCAATAACCACCCAAATAACATTTTGACCATGTGGTGTCGGTGGTAAACCCGTCACAAAGTCCATAGATACATAATCCCACTTCAACTCTAGGATGTAAAGTGGTTGCAACTAGCCCACCAATCTCTGATGCTCAGCCTTTACCTGCTAGCACGTCAGACACTGTTCTACGAACTCGAGAATTTCCCTCTTCATGCAACTTCACCAATAAGACTCTCATAGATCCCTATACATTTTAGTACTACCTAGATAAACCACGTATAAGAACCTGCGAGCCTCCTCTAAGATCATCCTCCTGATGTCTATATCTATAGGCATGCACAACCTAGAACGAAACCTCAAGGCTCTCGTCATCAGAAATACTGAATTCATCTCTCTGTTTGTCCTACACCTTAGCTATCAACTCTACTAATTTTACGTCATCTCTCTGAGTTGTCTTGATCCTTTCCTGTAGAGTAGGCTACACTACCAAGTTGGCAATAAATTCCAGAGGATCACTCTCTACTAACTCTACACCGTGTCTCTCCGGATCCATTTGGATCGAATGTTGAACCTCCATAGCTGCTAGTGATGGTCCTACTGATTTCCTGCTTAGAGCATCAGCTACCACGTTTGCTTTCCCTAGGTGGTAACTATTAGTGCCATCATAATCTTTAATAAGTTTCAACCACCTTCTCTGTCTCATGTTCAACTACTTTTGAGTGAAAAAGTACTTCAAACTTTTGTGATCAGAGAATATCTTGTATCTCTCACCATATAAGTAATGCCTCCGATTCTTTAATGTGTGTACCACCACAGCCAATTCTAGATCATGGATAAGATAGTTCTTTTCATACTCTTTCAATTGTTGAGAGGCATAAGCTACAACCCTACTATGCTGCATCAATACACAGTCAAGCACTTTCAAAGACGCGTCACTGTAAATGACATAACCATCATCCCCAGACGGAATGATCAGCACTGGCATAGTGACAAGCCTCTATCTCAATTCCTAGAAGCTCTGCTCACAATCCTCATCCCATTCAAACCTAACATTATTTCTGGTCAAATGCATGAGAGGTCCTGATAAAGCTGAAAACCCCTCTACAAACCGACGGTAATAACCCTCCAGTCCCAAGAAACTCCTAATTTCCTGAACGTTCTTCAACTTGACGCAATTCAACACTGCCAAATCTTGTAGGGATCCACTGAAATACCATCCCCTAAAATAACATGCCCTAGAAACGACACTTTCTCTAGCCAAAATTCACATTTACTAAACTTAGCATACAACTTCTTTTCCCGGAGCATCTGAAGTACTAGCTGTAAATGTGTCTCATGTTCCTCAAAACTCTTTGAGTAAATCAGTATATCATCAATGAAAACTACAATGAGCTGATCTAAATATTGGTGAAAAACTCTATTCATTAAGTCCACGAACACAGAAGGAGCATTTGTTAGACCAAATGGCATAACAAGGAATTCATAATGCCCATATCTGGTCTTAAAAGCTATCTTTGACACGTCTTCTGCTTTTACTTTCACCTGGTGGTAGCCCGATCTGAGGTCAATCTTGGAATATACCCATGTACCCTAAAGCTATTTAAATAGATCACCTATACGGGGTAAAGGATACTTGTTCTTGATTATCACGTTATTAAGTTCCCTATAATCTGTACACATTCTCATAAACCCATCCTTCTTCTTTACAAACAACACTAGAGCTCCCCACAGTGATACACTGGGCTAAAAAAATCATTTATTCAATAGATCTTGCAACTGGTCCTTTAATTCCCTTAATTATGTTGGAGCCAACCGGTAAGGAGCTTTACAAATCGGTGTCATATTGAGAAATAAATTGATAGTGAAATCTACCTTGTGGTCTGGAGGCAATCCTAGCAATTCTTCTGGAAAAACATCTGGAAAGTCCTTAACCACTGATGTATTGTCAAGCTTCAATTCATTTCCTGACACTTCCTTTACAAAAGCCATAAACCCCTGACAACCATCCAAGAGTAGTCTTCTCACTTGCATAGCTGACACTGACTGAGGTGGGGAACACACCTGTGACCCTGCAAACTTGATTTCTTGCTTGCCTGTTGGTTTGAAGATCATCTCTTTCAAATTACAGTCAATATTAGCATAGTAAGCTGCCAACTAATCCATACCCAATATTAAATCAAACCCATGCATGTCAAGTACAATTAGATTAGCAAGTAGTACTCTCCCCTGAATTTATTCGGGATAACCTCTGAGCACCCTATGACACTTTACCACTAAACCAGCCAGTGAAGCTACGGGCATTTCTACATCTAATAATTGAGTTTCACCTCTAGAAAATTTAATGAAATTCGCAGACACAAAAGAATGAGTGGCACTCAAATCAAATAAAACAATAGCATGACATGAAAAAACAGTAAGGGTACCTGTCACAACATCTGCGGCAGTCTCAGCGTCTCTTGGTGTCAGAGCACAAACCCTCGCTGGGGCTGCAATTCTCTGCTCACCTCCATGAGGCACCTGGTCACCTCCCCTGAACTACTTAGGAGCAGGAGTAGTACTAGTAAGTGTAGGAAAATCTCATGCCAGATGCCCTGATCCTGCACAACGATAACATACACCTTTCCCTGCTCGGCACTCCCCCAGATGTCTCTTTCCACATGTCTAACATACAAGGTAGGTCTGAGCACCCTAAACCTCATGGCCCCTAGTCTTGTACCTTTGACCTATGCCATAGTTTCTTCTCCTCCACTGACCCCGACTAAAGCCCTGCTAAAAGCCTGAAGTTGTGGACCTCTTCTTCTATCCTTGCTCCTCTACACCCAACCAATCATTGGCCTCAACCAAAGTTGTTCTATAAAAAAACTCAGAAAAGTCTAGTATTTTCAAAACCATAACTTGCTTGTAGATCTCACACCTCAAACCCCTTTCAAACTGTCTTGCTTTCTTTGCTTTGTCGGGTTTGATAAATGGGGCGAAGTGGGACAACTTGATAAATCTTGCTGCATACTTGTGGACCGACTGTTGTCCCTACTTTAAATTCAAGAACTCTTCCACTTTAGCTTCCCTGACAGTGGCTGGGAAATATTGATCAAAGAATAATTTTTTAAATTGGTTTCATGTCATAACTATCGGTGACATCCTCTGCTGCTCCAGAAGTTTCACAGCAATCAACCACCTCTCATTCTCCCCTATTAGTTAATAGGTGGTGAAGAAAACCTTTTGCTCCTCCATACACTACAATACTGCAAAAACTTTCTCGATTTCCTACATCCAATTCTTGGCGGCTGTAGGATCAACTCCTTCTGAAAATGTCAGAGGATTCATCTTGGTAAATTTCTCTATGGTACACCCATGGCCTACAGACAAGCCTCTTTACTCTCTGAAGCTCCTAGCAATTTTAAGCATAACCTGCTGAGCCATACTGCGTAATACCAAATCAGAACTAGCCCCGTTTGCACTCAAGGGTTGTGCACCATCACTACCACTTGCATGGGCACTATCGCCTCCAAGGTCCATCCTGAAAAGACAATAAACATGACTTAGGGACCCTATCCCTATAACTTATGCATCTAACCAAAATCCCCTATCTTGACATCCTTATCTTATTTCAAGATTCAGTCCAACACTTTAGAAACAGAACCCGGCAATAGTTTACTATGACTTTCCTAAAATATTCACTCTAGGAAAAACATAGAAACTACAATGAAAGTCATGTCTCTAACTTGTAGAACAAAACCTCAAATCCTCTTCCTATACTCTGGTATTATTTTCGCTGCTCTCTAGAGTCTACAAAACCTAGCAACCTAGCCTTTAATACCAAACTGCAATGACTTGGCTTTTTTATTGTAATTTTTTAGTTCCATAATAACATTTAATATAATAATCCTATTCAGCTGATAAAATATAATCAACATGGACCCATGGGTACCAGGGATATACCTGAAATATAACTCTAATACCTAAGCAGCAAAAAACATTAAAACATATACATAACAAGTCATCCAACCAATACAATACCAGAGTTTTACCAACCTTGTCAAATACGTATACACATCCCAAAAGAAAAAAATTGTGCCCTAGGGTCATAACCCAAAAACCCACCACACCCTAACATTATAACTCACCCTTCTAAAAAGGTAGCACAGTTGACCTCTAATGTTGTGGAGCTCTATCCACTCCTCTATTTGGGACTCCTGAAATATTTATATAGCTGGCGTGAGACACCTCTTAGTAAAGGAAATAAACTAACATCAGTGTGTGGCATCAGGAGTATTTTTGTGTTATAAATGTAACAATACATAAATCATATTTGGTAAACTTACTGTATCATATCTAGAAAAAACATAATTTATCATAACATGGTATAACATACTAAGTTTCTATACATGAAATCATCTTATATAACTATACATAAAACAACACTCTGGATGGATAGTTGATTGGTGTCATGTCTTAACCCCGCATGACTAGGTTGTGCGGCATGAAGACGAGAACTAACAATGGCTGGCCAACCACATTAGATCAACAAAAGCCTGTAAGTACGATGGATTTGCCTCCCCTAGTCCAGATGCCAGAGGGACGCCTGCACTACCATAAAACCACATCGACTATCGATCTCTCACAGTCCCTTACGATATGTGCTAGCACTAACATATACATGATCGTGATCATATAGCTACGGTACCATGCTTCTTATATGCCTAAACCAAGCCATTCGGATTTTGATAACATATAGTAAATCTCAAATAATGATTCATAGCTGTTTCAAAATAATATTTTTCAAAATAATATTTTCATGAATTTTTTGCATATCACCTCATATAACCACAACCCTTGCACCAGCATAGTAAAACACGAAAATCATGACCCTTACGCTGGCATAGTAAAACATTAAAACCACGGCCCTTACGCCGACATAGCATATCATAAAACCCATGGCCCTTACACCATCATATCATATAAAAACCAGGGCCCTTAAGACAACATATATTTTAACATACATAGTTTGAAATCTCTGTACTGTTTCAATGCCATACTTTAAACATAGTTCCCATATCGTTTTAAATATCTTCCTGAAAAGGGTAATAACATGCTAATTCTGAAATTGTAATATTTTGATATTACATAAAATCTTATAATTTCATACTCATGCCACACAAAAGTGAATATTGTTCTATTCAAAAGATCTGCATAGAATCATATTCCTTGTTGAACTGTATTAAAATCATTTTCCTATTAACAAAAGTATTTCCAAACTCAGTTTTATAACATAAATAATTTCCTTGAAAATTAAAGCTGAATGTTAATAAATAATTTCATGGAAATACTAACTTAGTTTATCCCCTTACTTGACTTATCTATAAGCCCACAAATTACTCCAAAATTACATCCGTGTATTCCCTAGCTTAACACCCTAAAATTGCATTTCTCCTAAAAAAATTTCAGTATAAACTCATCTAATACCTTTCCTCAACCAGGAAAATCCAAATACCTTAATAAATATTAAAATAATCAACTTACCCAAATTTTGGGATGGTGCCCAAGTTGGCCTAACCAACAAATCACTCCAACAGATTTGTAAAAAATCTTCTCAGGAGTAATGTGGCGGCTTCAGATCATCAAACCGATAAAAGATGGAGCCAGAATCAAAAAGAGAAGGAGAGGGAGTTCTAGGAGATAGAGAGAGAGAGAGAGAGAGAGAGAGAGAGAGAGAGAGAGAGAGAGAGAGAGAGAGAGAAAGAGAGAGTTTCTCTAAGTTTTTTTTTTTTTCTTTGCAGGAGAATAAGTTCTTGAACTTATATAGAAAGCTTGTCCACGTGGCCTTGTCGACGAGTCACATTTTCTCATCAATGAGTCCAAGAAGTAGTCTCGTTGACGTACACCTTCTTCTCGTTGACGAGTTTCAGGCTCTAAAAAAGTTCACTCAGCAACTTCACATTGAAGAGGCACGAGTTCCCATCGATGAGCTAAAGAGCTCTGCTTGTTGATGAGCACTTCTTCAGTTGTCAACAAGACCCTGCTGAAACCCCTTTTAAAAATATTTTTCTCTCCTTTCTTTTATTATTTAATTACTATAATTTTTCGGGTCTCTACATGTATTACTAGCGGGACATGAATTGCCCTATGACAAGTGAAGTAAGGTTTGGTCCTTCCAGTGATAGGTGTGGAATTCAGGGGATTATGTGCTAAACTAGGGGAAGATAAGGTGCAAGAATCAGCATTGGGTACTACCCTCTTTTCTTCCTCATTCCCTACCTCGCTCACTTACTCTTCGGTTGCATTATTTATCATCATACCACCTTGTAAAGTGGTCACTGCTTAGGCCTTCTCAGGGTATGATGAAGGGCTAGCGTTTGGTTCACATTTCACCCTAAATTGTCCCTTTGGGTTCACTAAGGGCTGACTTGGCAATTGCCTTTCATTTCTCTAACTCAAAGAAGTAGCCAGCTGCCCTAGGGTGGCCTCTAGCTGGCAATGGACTAGGAGTGAGAATGAAGGATTACTGATCTATTTGGCGATTAGCCTCAATGCTTTTAGAGTCTTTCAACACCATCTCCTAGAAAGAATGTATTTGGGTTGTGGAGGATTGGGGTAGGTGCTAAGTCATGGTCTGAGGTCAACTCATAAACACCCTTTGGTCTGGAAGTGGATGGATTGGGGGGTCTGTGGCTGCTGGGAATTCATATCTAGGCTCTCAAAGAGAGCCCATGCCTCATTCTCGTGCTTTGTGAGGAAAGTACCTCCACACGAGGCATCAACCATGGACCAATCTCGCTCAGCTAACCCTTCATAAAAACTTTGCACTAATTGCCACTAGGGGACCTGATGATGTATACATTTACGAAGGAGGTCCCTAAATCGCTCCCAAGTCTCAAAGAAAAGATCCCCATATAAATTTATTGATAGATGTATTGAGTACTTAATGGATTTATTTTATTTTTTTACCTTGATTTATTTCCATATAATGAATTAAAATATGTGATTTTCCCCTAGAAAAAAAATCTTGCCAAACAAACAACTCACCCCTCCTAACTTGTGACTATTTGCTAAAGGATTTGAGACTTCAATTGTGTGATTGGGAAAAAATGTCATTCATTAAGCTGTAGATAATGATTGATGAGTTTGGCTACTTGGACAAGCATGTAATCAAGTTTTGGCATGGTTATTTTAAGGATTTGGGCAATGGTATTAAGTCTCCAATAATTATGTCCAAAAAAGTGCAAAATGCATTCTGGAAATAGTGAACAAAAGATGATATGTGTGCGTGTGGAGTATCCGTTTCGGGATACTATAATATACAATCAAGTGGGGTAAAATACTGAGGCTAGTGTAATTAGCAAGACTAGGGGCATAGGGGAGGGGATGGAGGTGGCTTGTCATAGGACATAGAGGTGGAGCATATGACTAGATAAAATTTGTGTTGCATGATATTGAAGTGATTTGTAAGTTGAAAGTAATGACTCAAGAGAGGCAAGCGAGGCATCCTCTGATAATGAGTATGAGATAATAGGTGATGATTTTCCTTGTGATGTTAATACGAACCTCAAGAAATAGATTTATTTTTTGAGATTAATATTAACTACTAAGTTGAATAAATTGGTATTAAGGATAAGGGGAGGGAAGACAACAAGTTTCACATGTCAATGTTGACGATGAGGCTTACATTAAGTTTATTGAATTAAGTAGTATGGATGACTCTAATTATAATAATAAGGATAAGAAGAACAGATGACCAAAGTTAAATTTGTAAAGAATGATAGGAAAAAGACCATGACAAGTTTGAAGGTCTCTATTTGTTGGTCTCAATTATTTGTTTATTGCTTGCAAGTAGGAGTCTAAGGTCATGTATGAGCTTGTTATAGGGATTGATAATTATCATTAAAAAGGCTCTTATAGTGGTAAGTTTTTGCCTACAAGTAGGGTCTAATGCAATTAACAATATGTTCCTTTTACGTATCCACTTGTTAAGGGTGAAACCACGCAGACTTTGACTTGGTTCTTGATATTATTTAGGTGATGCTTCAAGTAAGAAGAAAAATTAAAAATTGTACGTATTTTTTTTTTTCTCCTCTAATGTTATGCTTACTCCACTACTAATTGTTATTTTCATTGTTTAATATGGAAGCCACTTCTTTTTGGTATTAATGTGTTATATTGCTTGAAGCATTCATATATGCATATTATTGTTTAGTGTTTTGTGCAATTTTGATATGTTTGGTGCTATTTTAATTTAGAATGCAAATTACTATCTCAATTGACTATTATTTCTTTGCATTTTTTATTTTTTTTTTTTGCTATGCTTTAGTGCTATTTCCATTTGGAATTAAGGAAAAGCATATTTTATTTGATGTTTCACATTGTATTTAATTGAAGTATTTTGCTTCAAGGTGAATAATGCTATTTTATTGTGTTTAGTTCTATTGCTTGTGAAATTCTGCTATTCCTCTATTTAGATTTATATTTATATTTATATTTATATTTCTTATGCAATTCTACTTGTTTTTAGTATTTTGGCATTTCACTTTGGCGCGATATTCCCTTTTTGGATTTAGTAAAAATGAAAGCTATTCTCCATTCTAACTATTTTATATTGAAATCTTTATAAAAGGAAACGAGTTTACACCACTTTGAAAAAAAATATCATTTTAAGTCATCCATTGCATTAGATAAAATTGATCGTCCTTACACATATTATTAAAAAACAAATGTGTACATGCAATGCATAGATAAGTCTTATATTCCTCAAAACCAAAGCCTGAAATCGTAGCACCTTGCATGTTTTTTTTTTTTTTTTCAACTTCATGTATTCATTGAAGCTTAGACCTATCTAAGAACGGTTACTATACATTCATTCCTAATTGTACATATGAGACAAATAAATTGTTATATTTCAATTGATTATTAGTCATACTATGTTGACTAATAATCACTTGAACATGTTAATTATTTGTTTCACTTACGATTAGTAATGTTTGTATTTCAACCATTCTTGGATTGTCCAATGTGGACAGTTTAGGAAGTTGTATTTACATTGTGGTCATCATTTACGCTTTGTCAATTGTCATTATATATTTCGAGCGCATCTCTACTTGTGTTCTCTGGGTGCATGGTGGAGTGTCATGATAATTTGTTAGTGATGGAAGAAAATTAGCAAAATTTCACTTCCCCCATCTTGTGTACTTGGAGAGCCATGGAGAGATGCTGCCGAAATTTATAATGACTACGACGAAGGAATTTTAGCGATTGATCGCAATGTTATTGCAACATTCCTGAATGGGATAGGATCCGTGCCCTTTAGAGTATGATGGTTGATTATAGGATTCACGATTCATGCATGATAAGCATTATAAAAATATAATGAACACCATTTACTTGAACATACTATAGGGTAATTAATGAACATGAATAAGAGTTGGATGAACGCTCGGGTAAGGTTTTTGGCAGAATACGTGAAAGGGGTACATGATTTCATAGAGTTCGCGCGTCCTTGTGCAGACAAAGCCAGTAGAATAAGGCGTCCTTACAAGAAATGTCAGAACATAACATTCAAACACATTGATTTGGTCCATTCACATTTATTAGACTTTGGAATGGAGAAAAGGTATATAACATGGGTGTTCCACGGTGAAGATAAGGGCGCAAATATAGTAGGTGGTGATACCTGTTTGGAAGGGGTAATTGAAATGTTAGGTGACTTGCAAAGGGGGATTGCAATGGACACGGGTGATGTGCCTATGTCGCGTACTGGTGATGAACATGCTTCAGCAGGTACCATACCTTGCGATGCTAGTATATTGAATCGACTCGGTAAACCATTTTCTAATCTCATAAGGGATGCATAGATGCCCTTATATCGAAATTGTAAAAAGTTCTCAAAATTAGAGTTTTTGATAAAGTTGCTTTATGCAAGGACAATGCATGGGTTATCTCAGAGCGCATTCAACATGCATTTAAGCCTCATTAAGCCAACACTACCTTATGGTGAAACACTTCCCAAGTCTTTTTATGAGGCGAAGACATACATGCGTGAATTGGGTCTCAGTTACACTCTAATATATGCGTGTAGGTATCATTGTACACTCTTTTATGGTGAACACGGAAATGCGAACGAGTGCCCAGAATGTGATGAACTGAGGTATACAACTAATCAAAAGAAGAGCCAAAAGATTTCCAAAAAAGTTTTGCGATATTTTCCATTAATACCGCGGCTGCAACGATTGTATAAGTGCAAAAAGACTGCTATAGATATGATATGGCATCAAGAGAAACGTCCTCAAGATGGAAACACCCTTAGCCATCCAGCGGACTCCGAAGCTTGGGCCGATTTTGATAAAATGCATCCATGGTTTGCTAGTGATCCTCGCAACATCAAACTTGGTCTTGCTTCAGATGGGTTTAATACTTTCGGTAACATGACTAACCTATATAGCATGTGGCCAGTTATGATGATACCATACAATATGTTGCCATGGCGATGTATGAAAGTACCTTTCATTTATATGTCTCTGCTGATTACCGTACTGAGAGCACCTGGTAATGATATTGATGTTTACCTGCGTTCGTTAATTGATGAGTTGAAAGAATTATGCGAAAAAGGAGTGGAGACATTCGATGTGGAAACCGAGAAAACATTTCAGACGCATGCTACAGTCTTGTGGACAATTAATGATTTCCCCACATACGGCACCTGTCAGGTTGGAGCACAATAGGTTACTTAGCATGCCCAGTATGTAATAAGGATGTTGGGTCCTTATCCTTGAAGCATGGCCGCAAGTTATGCTTTATGTCTCATCGTCGTTTTCTATGAACTGGACATCCTTGGAGGACTTGTGGCATCAGAAGCTTCAATGGAAAACCTAAACCAAGGTCGCCACCAAAGCGACTAAGTGGGGAAGAGATATTAAACAAGTTAAGGTTGATTGGAGATGTGAAATTTGGGAAACCACCAACCAGTAGAAAAAGACGAGCTGAGTGGGAGTTGAATTGGACAAAGAGAAGCATCTTCTTCGAGTTTCCATACTGGAAAGATCTTCTACTACACCACAACTTGGATGTCATGCACATCGAAAAGAACATTTGTGAGAATATCATTGGTACATTGCTTGATATAAATGGGAAGACAAAGAACATCGCAAATGCTCACCGAGATATCAAAGATATGGGCATACGGCCTGAGTTGCACCTGTTTCATGATGGGAACAAAATTCTTATGCCATCAGCTTGTTTCACATTTTCAAAGGATGAGAAGAATAAATTCTTCGAATGGTTGAAATCAGTGAAGTTCCCCGATGGATATGCATCGAACATAGCTCAATGCATAAACACGAAGGAAGGGAAGATGCTAGGAATGAAAAGTCATGACTGTCATGTCCTTCTACAATGGGTTCTACCCATTTTCCTTCTTGGAAACTTGACTAAAGATGTTCGCTCGGTGTTGGTTGAGTTGAGATTCTTTTTTCGGAAGTTGTGCTAAAAAAAATTGAGTATAAACGTACTTGAACGGTTAGAGGATGACATCATGATCATACTATGCAAGCTAGAGCAAATTTTTCCGCCAGCATTCTTCGATGTGATGGTTCACCTAACTGTCCATTTACCAAGGGAGGCCATAATTGGAGGACCGATTCAATATCATTGGATGTACCCTATTGAGAGGTAAAGTATAAAATCCTTGTATAATGGTCACGAGATTTCCTTGTTTTTTTTATATTTTATTTATTGTGTCTAAAAGTCTATAATGTTACATAAAATGCACAGATTCTTGTCCACTTTGAAGGGGTATGTGCGCAATAAGGCACGGTCGGAAGGTTCAATCATTGAGGCATACATTGACAATGAATGTCTTGCATTTTGCTCAATGTATCTACATGATATTGACACAATGTTTACTCGTGATGATCGAAATGCAGACGTTCATGCTATTAATGCTAAAGATGAAGAACCTAGAAACTCTATATTTTGAGAAAATATTCGGCCTCTAGGTGCACGAGTTTACGATTTCATTGATATGGACAACCTACAAAAGGCTCATTTTTACGTCCTCAACAATTGTGATGAAATTGTTCCATATATCGAGTACGTGGTTCCAAACTCCTTACTTTGCATTGTATTTACATATGCATAATTATCTATTTACTTGACATTAACATGTACTACTGTTGCATATAGTGAACATAAAGCTAAACTCCTGGCCCAAAATGAACGGAATGTTGACGAAAGACATAAGAAGGAATTTATCAATTGGTTTGGGAGTCGTGTAAGTAACAAAAACTGCTTGAGTGAAAAGCAATGTATGTTTTCATTATTGATGGTTTATACTTCTAAACTCCCGTTTATTTAATAGATGAAAGTCATGTATTACAATAAGGAACCAACGGCAAGTAAATATTTGTACGCGTTGGCATGTGGCCCCAATCAATGAGTTAACTGCTACAACGGTTGCATTGTCAACGGGTTACGATTTCATACAAAGTCCCTCGAACTACATAGAAGAACCCAAAATTGTGGGGTTGCAATGCTAGGCATAGAAGGAGATGAAGAAATTGACTACTTTGGTGTGCTGGATGACATTATAGAGCTTAACTATGGAGCAAACAGAGTCATCCACCTGTTCAAGTGTACCTCGTAGGACATCGGCAATAAAAAGACTGGGCTAAACACTAATGCCTACTTTACCAGTGTCAATTTTAGCAAGACTTGGTATCAAAATGACCCTTTCGTGCTTGCGACATAGGAAGAACAAGTGTTTTACCTTAAAGACACCAAATTGAAGGGTGAATGGCATGTGGCCCAAAATATTTCTCCCCAAAGTTTGTATGCTATTGTAGAAGTTGCAGATAGTGAGATGAGTGTTAGTGAGACTACATTCCAAAAAGATGAGCCATCTGTCCATGCAACAGTGCAATCTACTACAGATGTTGTTGAAGAAGGCGCCAATCCTATACCATTGCATAGGGATGGTGCCATGGAAATACACGTAGGGACTGCTGATATTACAATTGAACATTCTGTAAATGTTAACTTCATCAACGATAAGGAAACTGATGAGGAAGATGAAATAGGGGTTGAGTACTGTAGTGAAGAGGAAGACACTTTAGAAAGTGAGGATGATACCGATATTGAGGACGTATAGGGGGGTAAGCATGTTATTTTGGTCACTATGTATCTGACATATGTAAATAACTTAAAAATAGATGTATGCTGCATCCATCTAATATTTGTACTTCTTATATTTACTTGTCTATTAATTTGCAGATATGGCACCAGGAGGCCAATGTTGGAGAAATCCTTTCAGGCACACGAGTACATCGCATGAGGATGATCCAACATCTTTCAGACTGGTGGACCCTGTCGGTCCTGATGCGGCAGCACCATTTTCTGAGCCATTAGCACCTTGGCCAGACATGGATACCACTTATGCGACTAATACGCAGGGTGAGTTTCCGACCGTGATGAGCAGTGTTGGTATGGATACTCTAATTTATTTACATGTCCACTCTTGATGATAGTTATTCACGTGTATGATTATAATGTTGTTCTTAAATTAACTCTACTTTCAGCGTCTACGTCCACGATCAGGTCAGGTCGTGGTGCAACAAAGAACATGTCACTGGAGAAGCACCTAGATAGGAGAAAACAGCAGATTCGGATCAACATTCCTCCAGGATACACCGCCCCGATGAACGATTGGTGCACCACTTGGATGAGGGAGCTTGGCATTATATGCCGATAGTATGCTCCAGTCACTGCATTCATTTGGCCGCAAGTGACTCAGGAGCAGCGCATGGTTGTTTACATGCGCATTTTGGTAAGTTCCCAAACCCTATAAATCTATTTTTAATTTAAATGTTTTTTTACTTTTGACATACTAGCCAATTAACAACTGTTTGACATTGCAATAGTATTACCTATATATGCAAAAGGAGTTTGATATGGACATCCTCATGGATGACCATGTGAGGAGGGTGGTCGATGTCATATTGTGTAATAAATTTAAGAGCTATCGCTAAAAAATACGCTCCCATTTTCGAGCAATGGGAGATGAAGCACAAGCACGGCCGTACGATAAGATATCCCAAGAGGATTAGAAGGTAGTATGTCGCCATTTCCGCGACCCACGCTATCAAGTGATGTGTTTGTATTATAATCATTAATTTTTTACAATGATGTCACTAATAAGTCGTCATTACATCTTCCTTGTAGGCCATATGTGAAACAAATGCTGCAAACTGCAGCAAACTCCCTACGACGCATTGCGATGGATCGAGGATTTTCTTAAATCATCACCAGGTAATTACTATATATAAAATTATCTGATCATTACATGACTTAATACTAATGATGTCTTATATGATAATGTAGTGTGATCCCGAGACTGGCACAAAGGAGCTGCTACCGAATCTGTATCAGAGAACACACCAACGACAATCGGGGGAGTGGTGCGAGGGTGTGCAGGACATACATGTAAGTGAAACAAAAGATTTCATTTATTACTTTATTCAAAACATCAAAGTTGTAGTCTTACTTATTCCTTTTATAATTTTCATGACTAAAATTAGGCACGGATGGTCGAGTTGAGGGATGCACCTATTTTAAAGGGGAGTCAGCACATGACAGATTTCAAGATCACTTCCCAGGTGCTTGGGCAATGAGCGGGGGGCTACGTGAAAGGTCTTGGAAGTGGATACATCGCCCCAATAGTATCATCATCCATGGGGGAGGCGGATCGTGCAGATATAGAACTACATCGTTGAGAGACCGAGTATGATAGGGAGGAGATGGCTCGATGGATGCAGATGATGGAAATGGAGAACGTACAATTGAGATACACGGTCTCCAGATTTCAAGCCTAGATGCAAGCTAGGATGGATAGGCAAACACGATTAGGAAAAAGGATGCGCCAATCTAGAGCAGATGATGTGGGTGGCTCCTCTTATTAGAAGGTATGTATGGTACTTATAGCTTAACATAGTACTTGTGCAAAAGTATTTTATGATTTTGTTTGTGTTATAATATAGAGAAATTTTCATTGATTAACGAATACATGTATTACTAGCTCCTTTGAAGAGCTTTATACGTTATTCTAACATGGACACTAAAACCCATTAAGCTGAGTGTTAGGGGGTGACAGTAATGGGGTCCAATTTTTTTTCTTGTGAATGCAGTTGATGTGTATTGCATGCTAGTAGTGGATATAGGTTCTCGTGTGCCTTCAACTTCTTATAAATGATCTATTTGAACCTATCAGGTGCAGGTTTTATGGGAAAATGTCCAATTTATAGACGACATGCTGCCGAAATTTTCGTTAAAATTTTCCCAAACTAAAAGAAAATATAGGTTTAGTTTAATGATGACAATGATTATAATACTACACATTAAATATCTTAAATATTTATTTATCTATGTATAATAATGGAGGTGGGGATCTAGGGGCATGAAATATTATTTTGATGGCAAGAGAAATTTAAAATGGGCACCAGTATGAGGACATGTATGGGAGCAAGGTTCTTAATTGCCCTTCTTCTCTCTGTCTTTTGATATGCCCCACATCATTTTTAATGTTTGGATCCATCGTGTAAGATTTGTAACTCATTAATTATAAGTTATTATGATCACAAATTTATTTTCATGTTAAATTATGTTTTTGTACTTATATGGGTATAGATCTTACATGAAAAAAATGATGTGTCATGTTTCTTGTGTTTGTGCAGCTTATAACTATGAATAACTTAATTATGCTCAATTGGGTGTTGTTTAACTAATTGTTACTGATATGAGAGGAGTGAATCAGATGATTCAGAGGCATGTTATTTTGTATAGAGTACGATAATGGTAAAGCAGATTTATATCTTATATAGGTGAGATTGACATAAGATGTGTTCTTGTCATGCTCTATTTGGGTCTCACATCGATTTTTCAGGATATGTTTAGGTCATTTAAAAGCTTTTGAATGAGCATATTATCGGATGACTCGAGATAACCATTTTTTTTTATTATTATGAATTTAATATATGGTTACATGTATTACTGTCGTGAATATGCTACATGATTTCATGCCAATCTAGAATGCCTCCTGCATGGCGGATGCAGTTGATGTGTATTGCATGCTGGTAGGGGATATAGGTTCTCGTGTGCCTTCAACTTCTTATAAATGATCTATTTAAACCTATCAGGTGCAGGCTTTATGGGAAAACGTCCAATTTACATACGACATGCTACTAAAATTTCGTTAAAATTTTTCCAAACAAAAAGAAGATATAGGTTTAGTTTAATGTTAAAATATTTTTGAAAGGACGAGTGAAACTTAGGAATCATAATAAATGAGGCAATGTAGACTTAGTTCGTTTAGAACGGACATTCATTTATATGTTTTTGGTCTGGTAAGCTTAAAGCATTCATTACCGAGCCAAAATCATTGAAAATATTATAAACACTTGGCTGAGGACTTGAAATTTTGAAAAAGACATAAGTTGAATATATACATAACTCAAAGGGAGCATCATTTTCATAATTATTTAAATTAAGTGCTCTCATCATCTCATAACATTCATGTCCAAATGCCTGGATGAATAACAATACTACACTGAGCTCAATACTATCCACTATTCTCTGCTATTTATATTCTGAATTTAATATATGGTTACATGTATTACTGTCATGAATATGCTACATGATTGCATGCTAGTTTAGAACGTCTCCTACATAGTGGATGCAATTGATGTGTACTGCATGCTGGTAGTGGATATAAGTTCTTGTGTGCCTTCAACTTCTTATAAATGATTTATTTGAACCTATCAGGTGTAGGTTTTATGGGAAAAAGCCCAATTTACAGATGGCATGCTGCCAAAATTTCGTTAAAATTTTCCCAAACAAAAAGAAAAACCATGAAAATAATTATGATAAAATGAATGTTAAATTAATGATGATTGGATTGACATCTCCAACTATCCTAATTAAAATATTGTGTAGGTAAGGACAAATTCTAAGTTGGATTCGTCTAACAAGTGGGTAGGTAAATGTAAATATTGTCTGCGTAGCCACATTTACCCTCCCTCCATCTATGCTTCAAATTTCTAGTTTTGAAAATCCATAGGACGGTCAAGATGTGACACAAATTAGGGATTCATCTAGACATATGGGTTGCAATTTCACTGTAGAAAAGAACAAAAAAAGTGGAAAAAAATGGTCCATGCACGAGATCACCAATGAAAGCACCTAAGGCATATTTTATTTTCCACGATTTTCTCAACTACCAAACAAATGACCAATTTCATGTCCATTTGATTGACATATTTTACTTAGTTCTAATATTTTCTCATTAAGACTTGAAAAGATACACACTTGCTCATGCCAGTTCATGACCTTTTTCTCCATGAATCTTCCCATTTCCCTCCTCTGCAAATCTCACAATCACTGTTTAGAGTTTTATTTCAAGTAGAGCAATAATGCTTGTCCACGAAAAAATAAAGCACGCTAATTGAACACGTGTCCCCAACTGAATTTATTCGTTGCATCCCCTTCCCCATGCAATACTAATACCTCATTGAGTCATTGTGCAAATTCCTCATAAACTAATCTCATGTTGTGTTCCAGAGCATGCATTTTACATCTTAAATTTAGATTTAAATAGACTTTAATAAATTTCAATATAATTTTATGCTCCTCGTGTTTGGAGACACTTTGGACTTGAATTTACATTGAATTTAAATTAAATGTAATATCAAATTGAATTAAAATTTCTCCAAATCATTCAAAATGTTCGAAATCTATGCTCTCGAACGCAATGTTACATTTTTCATTATTGATATTACTACCGTACAAATTATGTAATATGCATGATTATGAAATTTTTGTGAATTTGTTATATCATATAATTATTTTTCCTGATTATACTTAGCGCCAGCTCTCCTCAATTTGGTATACTAATTTTTTTTAATGACTCTTAATTTGTAGGATTTGTGGTTGTCATAACATCAGCACGATGTCATGCATGCATGCACTACAATCGTCAGATGCAACTTTTGACTATTTCTTTATAATTTTTATTGTTAGTTGAACAAATGGAGTTTTTGTATTTCAATTTGAATTTGTACTAGTATTTTTATTTGAATTTTGAATATTTTTAAATAATTTTTTATCTAAACATATGTTATTTCTTCATTTTAATTGAATTTGTATTTAAATTCGAAATTTTGAATAGTTTACGAATTTTATAGTAATTATGGTTTCAGTTTATGTATTCGAAAATGTAATTATAGATTTTTATATAAGAATTCATGATTAAAAAAAATAGTATTAAAAGGTTTTTTTTATTTTTCTAATTATTAGTGAAGGATTCAAATTCGTCACTAATATTGCCTCTATTAGTGACAAATTTCTGATTTGTCAATAATATCATACTATTAGTAACGAATTTTTAATTCATCACTAATACCCCATTAGTAGTGACGAATTTCTAATTCGTCACTAATAGAATTTCAAATTCGTCACTAATACTTCTACTATTAGTGACGAATTTCTATTTCATCACTAATACCCCTACTATTAGTGACGAATTTGAGTTAAACCAATCAACACTATATAGTGACGGTGTTAGGGTTTTAGTGACAGATTATATCTGTAACTAATACTCCATTATTAGTGACGAAAGTTGAATTCTTCACTAAAAGTTAGTAGTAACGGCATATATTAGTCACGAATTTTTAATTCATCACTAATACCCCACTAGTAATGACGAATTTCTATTTCATCACTAATACCCCTACTATTAGTGACGAATTTGAGTTGAACCATTCAACACTATATAGTAACGGTATTAGGGTTTTAATGACGGATTATATCTGTCACTAATACTCCATTATTAGTGACGAAAGTTGAATTCTTCACTAAAAGTTAGTGGTAATGGCATATATAGCAAATATTTTAAAACCGTCACTAATACTCAAAAATTCATCATTAATACTATTAGTGATGAATTTATGAGTATTAGTGACGGATTTGATCCATCACTAATACCCTGATTTTTTGTAGTGATAAGAGGACCCAAATAAACTTTAGCATGACTACCAGTGAGAAAGTTTCCTCATAGTTGATTCCCTTTTTCTAAGTAAACCCTTTCGCAACAAGCCTAGCCTTGAAGGTTTCCACCCTCCCGTCTGCTCCTCTCTTCTTCTTATGGATCCACTTGCATCGAATGGGTTTTATCCCTTTGGGTGGTTCTACAAGATCCCATACATGATTAGATTACATGGACTCTATCTATGATTTCATAGCCTTCTACCATAGTTCTGCATCTTTATCTTGAAGTGCTTCACAGTAGTTGCCAGGTTCGGTCTCCAGTTCTTTAGGGATCCTGTCATATGACTCTCCTAAGAACATATACTGATTAGGCTGGTGTACAACCCTCCCACTACAATGAGGCACGTTTTGCTGTGTTGATCCTAATCCTTGTGCACCATCATTTTGCCCTAGTTGTACAACCAGTGTATTGATGGTAGTTGCATGTGATGGGTCAGAATCAACTCGAGTTACAACATTCCTCCCACTACAACAAGGTAATGGGATGTCAATAACTCTGTCTTGTGGTGGTTCTTCTTGCATTATTGGTATAGCTAGTATATCTCCTCTCAACTCTTCTAAAACAATCTTACTTCTAGGTTTGTGGTTCATTACATAGTTCTTTTCTAAGAAACAAATATTGGTATTAACAATGACCTTCTGATAATTAGGACAGTAAAATAAACCACCTTTCGTTCCTATAGGGTAGCCAACAAACAAACAGACATCTATTCTTGATTCTAACTTATCTTTTTTCCCTTTCAGCATATGTGTTGGACTACCCCATATCCAAATATGTCGCAGACTAGGTTTGTGCCCAGTCCACAATTCTAAGGGTGTAGTACGTACTGACTTAGATGGGACCAAGTTCAGAATATAGGCTACTGTTTCTAATGTGTGCCTCCAATATGAATTAGGCAAATCTGAATAACTCATCATAGATCTAACCTTCTCTATAAGAGTCATATTTCTTCTTTTTGCTACACCATTCTGTTGTGGCATACCAAGTGCAGACAACTGGGATTCAATTCCCTCCTCTGATAAGTATTCCACAAATTATCCTAAGTGGTACTCGCCGCCACGATCAGATCGTAGTGTCTCTATTCATTTACCCCGACGTTTCACCGTTTCTGCCTTAAATACCTTGAAATTTTCAGAGCATTCATACTTATGGTGCATCAAATAAATATAACCATACCTTGAGTAATCATCAATGAAAGTAATGAAATACTCAAAGCCACTTCTAGCTTGGATATTCATGGGGCCACACAAATCAAAGTGAACCAGCTGTAATGCCTCTTTTGCTCTATAGCCCTTGGTTGAAAAGGGTCGCTTGGTCATTCTACCTTTTAAGCAGGATTCACAGACTGGTAGTGCCTCCACTTCTAAGGAACCTAATTGTTCTTTCGGAACCAGCCTTGAAATCCGTTTCAAATTAATATGACCTATGTGTAAGTGCCAAAGATAAGTTTGGTTCAATTTAGAAGGTTTCTTTTTCTTACATGGTTGTTTATCAGTGTTATTCAATTCATTTAGTTGCATTGTAAGAGAAGCATGATTAATAATATAAAGACCATACACCAATGCAAAATACGAATATCTCCTACTGCAACTACTGACACTCTCGTTCCATCTCCTAAAAATATGTAAATCTCCCCATCACTCAGCTGGCGGGTTTGCTGGAGCCCCTTTGTTGTTATGTTTGGCTAGATAAACTAGACATTATGCTTTCTAGTGCCCTGGATGCTTGAAGTGAAAACACTTGCCCTTGAGCTTTTTCACTCTATCCTACGACCCACGTACTACTGGAGGAGCCCCCTGTGGTTTTGAACCTTTTTCTGTTTCTTTCGACCTTCAGGCCTAGAAGAAAAACCTTTCTCAGTCACAAAAGCAATAATTGGCTTCCTAATAAGGCTCTCGGCTACTTGGAGCTCTTTAAGTAGTTATACCAATTAGTAAAAGAGTTTATTCATGTTATAATTTAGGCAAAACTATTTAAACGAATCAAGCAACGATTGGAGAACAATATCAACATGGGTTTCCCCATTGATTTTAACTCCAAGGATCTCTAGCTCATTGAGAAAACAAATCATCTTCAAAACATGATCACTTATTGGGGTCCCTTTTGCCATAGTAGAATTCATGAGTTCCTTCATAGCAATCTGTCTAGCAGCACAATTTTGATCCCCAAACATTTCATTGAGATTCTACATTATATCATTGGCAGAAGGCATAGACTGATGCTGATGTTGCAAAACATTCGACGTAGATGCCACAATGTAACAGCACACCATCTCATCAGCCTTAATCCACTTCCGGTAAGCCTGAGTTTCCTCATCGGTTGCCTCTTCATCGGGTTTCTATGGACATACCTCTACAAGCACATACATGTACTCCTCTGCAGTCAGTACAATGTCCCAGTTCCTTTTCTAGTCAATATAATTAGGTCCAACTAGTTTGTTTTCTTTGAGAATAATAGTTAGGGGATTGAAAGTCATTTTAATCCTAAGAATCACATATTATAACAAAATATTATGAGCAATAATAAACTTTTAATTCAATTAAAAGAATATGGTCCCTTTTCCCAATATTTTTCTTTTAAAGAATCTGTTAGCAACCTAGCACACCATGACTAATATGCCTCGATGGGAGTTCATATATTACTCAACATTTGTGTAGACAGGTGAGGACCTATTAATTTTACTATCTAGGCAAATGACTATGCCAAACAAAATTAAACTACTGACTTAGCTTTGGTCTTATAAACAATAGTAGTGACTCTGATAGTGAGAATACTATTATTCATAGCTAAGTGTATACCATCACATAACATGTTAGCTTTACCGTGATCCCAAGAGGAGGGGTGAATTGGTATTTTAAAATTGATGCCCTAGGTCAATACCCTAACAACTGTATTTTTACAACCCTAAAGTCAATCTAGTGCAAGCAAAATAAATCAATTACAATATGTAGCGGAAATTAAATTGCACAATACAATCAACCAAGCATGCACCAAAAAGCTGTAAAAATAAGTGACACCCAAAAGTGTTATAGAGGTTCGGCAAATTGCCTACGTCCCCGCCTTGGCTAAAAAACACAAGGATTACCACTATAATGCTCACTTAAGTGGGTGGAGCAGCACCTAGACAGCAAGGTCAATTAGCACAAGGCTAACCTCAACCTTTACACACAATCCTTACCAGGCTAGATATATACCCAAAATAAACAGTTGCATACACTACCAAATGATAGAATAAAGTAAGCTCAATGTGGTCTAAATGTCTACTCTCAAATATTTATGCAAGTGTTGCAATCAGTGCGTGAGAGTGTAAATAATATGATCTTTGTGTCAAAATAATGATTTCAATTACATTGCTCAAGCAAAGATACTAGCCACACTTCAGAAGCTCAACAAATGATTTTTTTCAAAGTATAAGCCTCAAGAGATATTCATATTTTTTTGTAAAAATGATTTGATCTTTGTGTTCAAAAGATAATGCTAATCAAAGAATATTGCAACAAAGATCTTTAAAACACAAGCAAATATCTCACCAAGAATTTTTCTCAAAATGAAACACACAAGATATTTGAAAATGATTTGAAAATAATTTTAGTAACCAAAATCAAATGAGAACTCCTTAAGATATTGCAATAATAATGCAACACTCAAAAGCTCAAATGAATTTTTTTTAGGGAAGACTTATTGATAAAGTCTCATAAGAAAAACTTAAGGTCTTGCTCTCAAACAAAATAATCTCAATCAATCATAAATTGGAAGGAGCAAACCTTTAAGGCAAGAACACTCAATTCACATTTACAAAGGGATTTTTGTTAACAGGGCAAGGTACGTATGAGTGTAGGATACTTGGAAGAGAGTATGAGAGATTTTGGATTTAAGAGAATTTTCACTAATCAAGTTTGCTAATCAGTTACTAATCTTTTCAAATGTGGGGGTATATATAGACTATCCCATAATTATAACCGTCCATGACACATAGGATATTATTACTATTTTTTAAATCATTTTAACCCAAATAACCCTGTTTAAAAATTTTAACCGCAATAAAAATAAAATGACAACCCGAGAGCACCGGTAGACCAGACTTAAGATTCGGTTGACCCAATGACAAAGTTTAGTCGATCAGGTAAAATTTGAATTTAAAGTTTGGTCGACCAGACTAGGGTTCCCAAAGGCAATTTTTTCATTTCTACTTGGTTCGGTCAACCGTGTGGATTTGAACTAAGTGGTTTTGTTGATCAGGTGGTTGGCCAAACCCACGTGGGGACTCGATCGACCAGGTGGTTGGCTTAGTCATTAGGTGCGGTCGACTATATGGTCAAACATTTGACTTGGAGAGAGTTCGGTCGACTGGGTGACTTGAACTGGGCAGGGTTCAGTCAACCGTGCTATGGTCAAATGGTTAACCTAGTGACCGATTCGCTCGACCGACAAATTTTCATTGTGAAGGTACGGTCGACCGAAAATGCATTTCAGTTCTACTTCCTTATGCAATCATCCTAACCATATAAACACAATAGGTTTATGCATGTATGAGTTTCCTAGGGCCATTCTAGGTCTTTTTTGTTTGAGCTTACCTACCATATCATGCATGTGATGCATTTGATTATTACGACCCAGATCCTATTTACTATTACATACCTATATTAAATAATGAATTGAAATACAATACAAATAAAGTATTCAGGGTCTTAAACCTCTATTTCTTGTGCCATCATTTTGATTTGCCAATTGTATACCTGCACATATCCTCAAATAGCCATCAAATACAACAAGTATTTGTCATTATCAAAATTGAGTGTGACCTATAAGGTCATTCTCCCCCTTTTTGATGATGACATATACATCATACAAAAAATGGGTATAGCCTTAGAAGGCTCCCCCTAAAAATGTGCATTATGTAAAAGTTTGTCAATGCAAATTATTTTTCTGAAGTGCAACCCAATTTTTGCTCACTTATCCATCTCCCCCTTTTGGCAAGAGCAAAAAGGACTATGAAAGTAATAACCTTAGGCAATGGGTAAGAATCATTTGTATACAAGATAAGTTTGAGAATTTAAAAATAAAAAATAAAAAATTTGGCAGCATGCCGTTTGAAAGTAGGACATTTTCCAAAAAAATCCTGTATAAAAAGGACTTGTTTTGAGTTTTCAAGACCTAACAGTTTATCCACAACTAGTCAACTCAAACAGTTCTAGTATGATCAATACATAAAATATAAATGTAATCATTGTCATGCAGTAGATGTGAGAATTGTGCATTGCAAAACATAATCAATTTCATAAAGTCCAAGTCAATAAAGAATATTAATAGTTATTTTAGTTGTTAGACTTTGAAATTATTTGAAAGCTCCCCCTAAATTTATGCAAACTACGAAATATCTTGGAAGCATCTCTACTATGCATGAGACCTAAATCACGTCTAATTTGTATGAACCTATCTTCTATAAGTGGTTTAGTGAAAATGTCCGCCCACTACTCACTAGTGCATACAAACTCAAGAGCCACATCCCCTTTCTACATATGATCATGAAGGAAGTGATGTCTAATTTCAATGTGTTTTGTTCATGAATGTGAGATAGGATTTTTATAGATGCTGATTGCACTAGTATTATCACATTTAATCAGTACTGCATCGTAGTGCAACCCAAAATCCATAAGTTGTTGTTTCATATAAAGAGTTTGAGCACAACAACTTCCAACTGCGATATATTCTGCTTTGGCTATAGAGAGGGCAACTGAGTTTTGATTCTTGGAGAACCAAGAAACAATAGATTGTCCTAAATAGTGACAAGTGCCGCTAGTACTTTTCCTATCAACCTTACTATCGGCAAAGCTAGCATCAATATAACTCACAATCTCAAAGGTAGTATGCTTAGGGTACCATAAGCTTAACTCTATAGTTCCAACTAGATACCTAAGGATTCATTTAACTACTAATAAATGAGATTCCTTAGGAATGGCCTAAAACCAACCACATATGCACACACTAAACAAAATATTAGGCCGACTAGTAGTGAGATATAGAAAACTCTCAATCATGCCACGATACAATTTCACATCAACAGGAATCCCTTGCTCATCTCTATCAAGTTTAATGGAAGAACTCATAGGGGTACCAAGAATTTTACAATCTTCTATATTAAATTTCTTTAGCAAGTCCCTGACATATTTAGATTGGAATATGAAAGTTCCGTATTTAGTTTGTTTAATCTATAGCCCTAAAAAGAAACTAAGCTTGCCCATCATGCTCATTTCAAATTCACTTTGCATGCATTTGGCAAACTCATTACACATGTCATCATTAGTTGCTCCAAAAATGATATCGTCAACATAAATTTGAACTAGGAGCATATCATCATTTTTGGATTTGATGAAGATTGTAGTGTCAATCTTGCCACAGGTAAACCCATTTTCTAGCAGAAAACCACTAAACCTCTCATACAAAGCTCTAGGAGCTTGTTTCAATCCATACAAGGCCTTAGATAACAAATAAACATGGTTTGGATATTTATGATTTTCAAAACCGAGTGGTTGTTCTACATATACTTCCTCATTAATATAGTTATTTCGAAAAATGCTTTGAACATCCATTTGAAACAATTTAAAGTTTTTAAAAGTTGCATAAGCAAGTAGCATACTAATGGCTTCAATCCTAGCAACAGGAGCATAGGTTTCATCAAAATCAATTCACTCTTCCTGATTGTAACCCTGGGCAACTAGTCTAGCCTTATTCCTAGTTACTACCCCATTCTCATCTTTCTTATTTCTATATACCCATTTAGTTCCAATAATCTTATGATCATTAGGCCTAGGAACTAGGGTCCACACTTTACTTCTTTCAAATTGATTAAGTTCTTCTTGCATGGACATCACCCAAGACTCATCCTCTATGGCTTCTTTAATATTTTTAGGTTCTTCTTGGGACAAGAAAGCGGAATGACTCACTAGGTTCTTCAAGGAAAATCTTGTGGCTACACCATGGGATGGTTCACTTATGATTTGATCTATAGGAGGTTTCTAATGAACTTCCAATCTCTAGGCATCTCCTAAAACTTCATTTTCATTGTCATTATCTTCATATGATTTATCATTTACTTTTGAATTTTCACTCACATTGTTTTTAATAGATAACTTGTCTAAGCATTTTTTAATGTCAATATCATCTTCATCATCTTTCTTAGAAAATGGATTAGATTCATCAAATACGACATGGATAGATTCAATGATAGTCAATGTTCTTTTATTGAAAACTCAACTCTATATGCTTTACTATTAAGAGCATAGCCTAGGAAAATGCCTTCATCAGATTTAGAATCAAATTTCGCTAGATGTTCATTATCCCTAAGCACAAAGCATTTACAACCAAAAACATGAAAATAGAAAAATATTAGGTTTATGGTTGTTCCACAATTCATATGGGGTTTTATTAAGTGACGGTCTAATCAACACCCTATTCATGACATAACAAGCAGTATTTATGATCTCAGCCTAAAAATATTTAGGTAGTTTATGTTCATTCAGCATAGTTCTACCCATTTCTTGTAATGACCTATTCTTTCTTTCTACCACACCATTTTGTAAAGGGGTCCTAGGTGCAGAAAAGTTATATAACATGCCCTCTAGGTCACAATAATTTTATATGCCTTCATTTTTAAATTCAATGCCTCTATCACTTCTTATATGAGTTATCTTATAGCCTTTTTCAATTTGAATTCTCTCACAAAGCTTAGTAAACTGTTCACATGATTCATTTTTATGTGAGAGAGATAACACCCATGTGAACCTAGAAAATTCATCAACAATGACAAAAACATATGATTTACCACCAAGACATTGCACAAAATTAAGACCAAACAAATCCAAGTGAAGCATTTCAATGGTCTAGTGATAGATATGAATTTCTTTTTCTTAAAGCTAGATTTTGTTTGCTTACCTATTTGACATGCATCACAAATTTTATCTTTCAAAAATGATGTGTTAGGCAAGCCTTCCACTAAATTTTTTCTTACTAGCTTTGGCAATAAAATCATACTAGTGTGTCCTAATCGCCTATGCCATAACCAACTAGCTTCATTTATTGCAGAAAAACAAGTTACTTGTTGTGAAGCTATGTTATCAAAAGTAGCAGTGTATACAATTTCATGGCAATCTGCAGTAAAAAGAACTTTATGATCTGATTTATTTTCAACTATGCATTTATCATTTTCAAATGATACCTTATATCCTTTATCACACAATTGACTTATGCTTAATAAGTTATGCTTCAAGCCATCAACTAATAGAACATTATCAATAACCAGGGAAGGATTCTTACCAACCTTACCTACGCCAATGATGCGTCCCTTTGAATTGTAGCCAAACGTCACATACCCTCCATCTTTGGGAATGATAGATGCAAATTTTGCCTTGTCGCCGGTCATATGCCGAGGGCACCCGCTATCCAGGTACCACAAGTCCTTAGAGGAGGATGATCTCAAGCACACCTGCAAAATAGACTAAGTAACTGATGCTGGTCCCCAAATTTTGTTGGGTCCACAGGGGTTAGTAACTGGATTACCCTTAACTACCCACACTTTTCTAATTTTCACATGCTTATTCCTAAGTGAACAATCAAATTGGATATGACTAATTTTTTTACATTTAAAACATTTCATTCTACACTTAGGATCTTAAGGTGGGACTTGAGATTTTGATTCATGTGTGAAATGTCCCAACTCATGTGTGAAATGTCCCAAGTAAAGATTAGGTCGTCTAACATTGTCAATGCCATTAAAACCTAGACCCTCTTTACTTAGAAAATTTCTTTAAGCACCAAGTAGTTTTTCAAAATTGTGTTTGCCCTCAGTGAATTTAAAAACAATTTTGGAGCTATCCTCCAACTTCCTCTTAAGCTCAGCAATAGTCACATCTTTTTCTTTTAAAATCAAAGCATGAGAGGTTTTTGCAATTCCAAACAATTTTGACCAATTTTCACATTTCTTTTTCAAATCATCATTTTCTTTGGTCATTTTATCCGACAGTTTAGATACACGAATATATTTAAATTGTAATTCTCTAAATGTAGGCATGCAATGAGAATCACAATCATCACACGAATAATATGAAGATAAAAAGCAAGAAGATGATACCTCATCATAATGTGCCATCAAGCACAAATTAGCAACCTCTGAGTCGTTGTGGTCTGAGTCTGAGTCACTGCTGTTTAATTTATCCCATGAAGTGCCTACTTTCATGGCTTTCTTCTTTTTCCTAACATTCTTTTTTAATAGTGGGCAGTCCGGGTTGATGTGCCCAACTTTGTTGCAATTGTAACACATGGAAGCATTTGATTTTTCTTTTCTTTTACTAGACTCTCCCTTCTCAGATGCAAACTCCCTATATCTTTTGTAGGGTTGTCTATTCTTTTTAAAGAATCTACTGAATTTTCTAGTTAGCATGATCATATCATCCTCAAAGTCAGGTTTGCTGCATTCACTAGATGTATTAGTGGAGGTTTTCAACGCAGTCACCTTTTTCGCTTTATTATGTTTATTGAGTCTCTCATTTATGGCTAATTCATAGGTAATCAGGGAACCTATCAATTCATCTAAAGTCATGACCTTAAGGTCCCTACCCTAAAAAATGATCATAACCTTAGCTTCCCAAACAGGAGGCAAGCCTCTAAGGATCTTCCTAATAATCTCATGTGTAGGATAGGTCTTATCTAATGCATACAGTGAGTTTATAATGTGTGTGAATCTAGTATACATGCTCTGAATGGACTCACCTATATTCATCTTAAAGGCATCATATTTTCTAGTTAACATATCTATCCTACTATCTTTCACATCCTTAGTACCTTCATATGTGACTTCTAATTTACCCTAGATTTCTTTTGCAGTAGCACATGCCGTTACTCTATTAAACCCATTCACATCAAGACCACAATACAAATTATTCATAGTAGTGGCATCCAAACTAACAGCTTTCATATCATCATCATTATATTCTTCCTCAATTTTGGGGACTCTAGTCTTACCCTCTGTTTTCATAGGAACATAATTTCCTTTAGAGACGATCCTCCACACCTTCCAATCTATATTTTGAAGGTAGATGCGCATGCTCTGTTTCCAGAAGGTGTAATTAACACCACTGAAAATCAGAGGTCGTGTGGAAGATGGTCCCTCAAGGAAAGGGGTCACGGTGCTATGAGCAATCTAAGATCTTTTACAAAACAACTATTGAGTCTATGCTACATGGCTCTAATACCAATTGTTAGCTTTATCGTGATCTTAGGAGGGGGGTGAATTGGTATTTTAAAATTGATGTCCTAGGTCGTTACCCTAACAACAGTATTTTCACAACCCTAAATTCAATTTAACGCAAGCAAAATAAATCAATTGCAATATGTAGCAAAAATTAAATAGCACAATATAATCAACCAAGCTTGCACCAGAAAGCAGTAAGAATAAGTGACACCCAAAAGTGTTATCGAGGTTCGGTAAATTGCCTACGTCCCTGCCTTGGATAACAAGTACAAGGATTACCACTATAATGTTCACTTAAGTGGAAGGAGTAGCACCTAAACAACTAGGTTAATTAGCACAGGGCTGACCTCAACCATTACACACAATTCTTATCTAACTGAATACTGCCCCCTTAGGCCATGCCTGGAATACAACAATATGTTCACAATAATGAAAGCAGTATAGTGATTATGCTTTCATGTAAAGCAGATATGTACCTAATAAAAATAGTCACATACACCACCAAATGACATGATAAAGTAAGCACAATGTGGTCTAAATGTCTGCGCTCAAATATTTATGCAGCAAATGTTGCAATCAGTGCGTGAGAGTGTAAATAATATGATCTTTGTGTCAAAATAATGATTTCAATCACAATGCTCAAACAAAGATACTAGCCACACTTCAAATATCTCAACAAATGATTTTTCTCGAAGTATAAGCCTCAAGAGATATTCAGATTTTGTTTATAAAAATGGTTTGATCTTTGTGTTCAAAAGATAATGCTAATCAAACAATATTGCAACAAAGCTCTTTAGAACATAAGCAAATATCTCTCCAAGAATTTTTGTCAAAATGAAACACACGAGTCATTTGAAAATGATTTGAAAATATTTTTAGCAACCAAAATCGAATGATAACTCCTTAAGATATTGTAATAATAATGCAATATTCAGAAGCTCAAATGAAGTTTTCTTAAGGAAGACTTATTGATAAAGTCTCCTAAGAAAAACTTAAGGTCTTGCTCTCAAGCAAAATAATCTCAATCAATCACAAATTAGAGAGCAAACCTTTAAGGTAAGAACACTCAATTCACACTTACAAAGGGATTTTTTGCAATATGGCAAGGTAAGTATGAGTGTAGGATACTTAGAAGAGAGTATGAGAGATTTTGGATTTCAGAGAATTTTCACTAATCAAGTTTGCTAATCAGTTACTAATCTTTTCAAATGAGGGGGTATATATAGACTATCCCATAATTATAACCGTCCATGACACATAGGGTATTATTAGTATTTTTTTAAACCATTTTAACCCAATTAACCCTGTTTAAAAAATTTAACTGTGATAAAAATAATATGGCAACCTTGACCAAACTTGAGGTTCAGTTGACCAAATGATGAAGTACAGTCAATCAGGTAAAATTTGAACTGAAAGTTCACTTGACCAGACTAGGGTTCCCAAAAGCAATTTTTTCATTTCTGCGCGGTTCGGTCGACCATGTAGATTTGAACTAAGTCGTTTAGTCAACCGGGCGGTTGGTTAAACCCACATTATGTAATCATCCTAATCACATAAACACATTATGTTTATGCATGTATGAGTGTCCTAGGGTCATTCAAGGTCTTTTTCGTTTGAGCTTACCTATCATATCGTGCAAGTGATGCATTTGATTATTATAACCCAAATCCTTTTACTATTACAGACCCATATTAAATAATTAATTGAAATACGATACAAATAATGTCTTCAAGGTCTTCAACCTCTACTTCTTGTTCCATCATTTTGATTTTTCAATTATATACCTGCACATATCCTCAGATAGCTGTCAAATAAAACAACTATTTGTCATTATCAAAATATGGTGTGACCTATAAGGTCAATATAACACTAGACCTATTGTCCCATAATGAATCCCCTAGATGGAGAGGTGACCCAATACTAACAATTACTAGAGTTATTACTTGGTGAGTCTGTAATTAATTCCATCTGATGGGGAGGAAGATACTAATATCATCTCATAAAATTAATTACATCACCTATAAACTAGTGATGGAGACCATGAGATTTATACGTAATAAATTCCCTCACCCACTTAGTTACTTAATTCATGAGGGATGCAAATTGGCACATGTTTAATATTCCAATAAATCTAATATTCCAATATTGGTAACTAAAATACACGCAACAAATAAAATTTCAAATTCCCTTAAATTATTTTTAAAATTTTTTTATAACTTAGGAACTAATTTTATTCTCTAGTTGCACATGCATAAACCAATATTGAAATATTAAATCTTACATGCTAATGACATAACATAAGAACAACAAACACACCAAGCAAGCACATATAAATAAGAAATATGATATAATAAAAATCTTGCCTATTATGGTCCAGTAGCTCACATCATAAAACCGTGATTCCTTGCTTGCCATTATGGAGTGCCGGCGGTCGGTGGGGTCATAGGGCAGCACACCCGATGGCATTCGACCTGCTCAGTCATATCACAGGGGTCCAGGTAAATTTAAATTAAAATTCAATTCAATTTCAATTTCAATTTCAATTTCAAAATCAAAATCAAATTCAAATTCAAATTCAAATTCAAACAAAAAACTGCATCACTATTCTAGGGTTTTTCAAATTTTTCGCCACTGCTATGCGCACGCCGCAATTGTGCCTCTTTCTCGGATGAAGCTGCATTAGACTACAGAATCCTATGCCTCCATGACCAGAGTTCACATGTTACAAATTTTGTAACAAACAATTTCAATCAAATTACAAAATCCTATGCCTCCATAACCAGGAGTTCACATGCTACGAAAATAATCGCAATCAAATTACGGAATCCCATGCCTCCATAATTCGAAGTTCACATGCTATGAATTTTTAAACAATCGCAATCATAAACCATACATTTGTGCGACATAATAATGAGGTAGAACGCTACAAAAGAGAAGTTAATGCATCCACACGTTCTACCCTACGCATGCACTAGTTCAAAAATTGAAGAACATGGTATTATTATCTGTATACAGTATCAACCGAGGTTCTGATACCAATTGAAGGGGCTTGCTATGGAATAGCCCTAAGATCTAGCTGTAGTGCATATGGATAACAAAAAAAAAATTGATCTTGTAAACCCGGGTTATACAAAAATTTGATCTTTCAAACCTGAATCACAATAAAAATTTGATCTTGCAAATCCTAATTACGTGATTAGGATCATAACTATGACATCTCTTTAGTTTGATCTCGAATCTGCATGCACGAAAAAACTCCCAAATCTGCAAGCACGAAGAGGAACTCTTGGATCTGCGAGATCAAAGAAGAACTCTTGATGACGACTAGGGATCTTCAACTTTATTCCTCGAACATGCCTTGCTCCTTGGAGAGTGGGCTTGTCAAAGGTAGCTAGGGTTTGCTTCTTACAAAGACGTATGCCTCCGTGTGTGCGTCTTCATCTAACCGTCACCACTGAATGGAGCGCATGTATATAGGCTACAATAGGGACCTCTGAGCATATATGACTAGGGCTTCCAACGTAATTAAGAAATCTGAATCTGATCCGGATTAATCCTTAATTACGTTAATTACAAATTATACCACTAAAGAATTATAATTGCACTCCCTATCATATTCGAAATTAAATTTTGAACTCCTGTTATTAATTGCTTATTTATCTCCCCACGTAAATATTACAAATACCCGTCAATTAAATTAAATTACTAATAATTTAATTAATTGACATATTAATTTCATGAGACCTTCCACTTAACTTATTTGATGTGTCAAATTCAAAATCCACCTGCAGGGTTTGACAAAATCAAAACTTATAAGCTTCCTCCAGGGGGTATCATCAATCTCGATATCGGGACATGGATTCCATCAATAATTAATGTTCACCATACACATAATGTGATTAGCCAATTGACTCAGTTTATTGACCCATAAAGAATCTCACTCTTCTATGAATCAAAGTATTAAACATTACATGCATGTGTCTAATAAACATATCAGGATTAAGAGCATTAGCACTTATAATAATCATAAGGTATTAATTATTTTATGTAGTTAGTATAAAAACAATTACACCATGACGGTCCTGTTCAATACACACAAAGTGTACTAGCACAAGGAGTTGGAACTATACCATTGCCCATAGTCAAGACAGACCTGTTAAAACCTTGTGCTATAGTCCTACCAAAGGTGTGCCCAATTCCATTTAAGACTATGAACAATAAACTTATATTCTATAAGAACTGATGATCTAATTTTTTGTATGTAAGTAGTACTCTACACACTAGATCACCTACTATATAGAATAAAGGGCATACATGCATAATCATTAAATAGATAATGTCAGGCAAACATTGCTTACAAAGATTCTCATTAAAATGGAATAACTGAAGTTATTAATAAATAATAAAATTGATTACATAAAGCATGTCCTTCAGTATAAATCTCTAACACCCATAATATAAGTCTTCAAAGTTGTTAAACCAGTTCTTTAAGTGTTAAAATTTTGAAAGTCCAGTTTTCCATTTCTTTAGTTCAAGTCTAGGAACTTTTTTGAATCATTTGAACTTTTGAATTGAGTTTTTTATATTTTAAAATTGATTTTTTCAATTCCCAAATTAAGAATAAGTCTTTCAAATTTTGAATTTGGGTTTTAGTCAAGTATTAGAGTTATTTTTATTACCGGGATTTTCGTTTGAAAAAGATGGTCAACTATGGATTTGGGTTGCTAGTCAAAATTCAAAAGAAGAAAAAACAGGCATGATGTCATATTTTATTGGAAAAAAAGGGAGGGGGAAGCACGTGCAAGTATGGTGCGGGTACATACAGAGAGATGCACGTGTAGGAATTTTACAACAAAAAACTTAAATAATAATAATAATAATAATAATAATAATAATAATAATAATAATTAAAAAAAAAAAAAAAAAACAAGAAGAAGAAGAAGAAGAAGAAGAAGAAGTCAAAATAGGACACATGTATATTGTACTAGAATATAGGGAAATAAAGTTTTAAGTGCAGGGAAAGAAGAAGAAGAAGAAGAAGAAGAAGAAGAAGAAGAAGAAGAAGAAGTCAAAATAGGACACATGTATATTGTACTAGAATACAGGGAAATAAAGTTTTAAGTGCAGGGAAATGCAAAGGTTGCAAATTGTGGTTGCAGTACATAGCCACATGGGGTACATTCACATCCAAAATAAAAAATACAAAAATTAATAAAATCGCAAGTCCTCCAATTTGATCTTGCCATCTAGACACCCTCAAGTCACCTACGCACAAGAATTGGAATCAGTTTATTAGAAGAAAATTCACAAAATAAAATAAAATGCAAAATGGATTTCACATGTGCAGAATAGAAAAGGATATATTCCCTGCCAGGTGGAAGGGAATTTTGTTAGAGGGGCATTTTGGCACCAATTGAGACCCCCAGTGTAACAACCGGCTTATCTTATCATATAATAGAACATATTTAATACTATAGTCCACCCGAACCCGTGGGTAACGGAGACACATCTAACATTCACAACGGAAACCTAGGCAGCAGTAAATGTAATCGATATTCATAAAACCATAAAATGCATAATACCAGAGTCAACTACATTCCAAAATACTATGTTTACATACAATCTCCAAAAATGCAAAAGTATATACATATCTAAGAACCCATAATGTACATCTCCTGTTCCTAGATCAAAACTTACCCTCCAAGCAAGGTAGTATCACACTTGAAAAGTAAGGTGTAGTCCCAATAGGGGAGGTGAATTGGATTATAAAAATTTCTTTTAATTCCGTTTAAGAATTCTTAACCTTCTTTTATTTCTTTGAACTAATTTTTGACTTGTTTGTTTAATTATTTAGTCACTCAAGAACTTATATCTTTTAATTCAATCAATCAACACAACTATGTAAACAACCAAGCAACCAAACCAATCATTCAAGTAACCAAGCCAATCATCTACAATTTGAAAAACAAACAACCAAATGATTTGCCAAGCACAAGTTACCCATAGCACACTTTAGATTGATGGAAATTTGCAAGATTCAGCAATCTTTGAAATACAAACACAAACTACTCAATATCAAATTTTAAACTATTCAATCATAATATAGCTTTTGTTGTCAGCCCTGTAATGAATGATAATTTGTGTTTGCTGATGTGAAGCCTTGTATTAATTGATTTGCTTAATATTATATGCAATATAAAATCCAACACAATATTCACACTCTTCCCAATATTCAAAAGTCAAATAAACTCTCAGTTAATTTATCTTTGGGATGTTAACCAAGTAACGTACTCTCGTATGGTTTCCACAAGATATTGTATAACCAACGTACTCCCTTTCGATTTCAGCAACCCAAATCAAAATTAAACTTTAAGTTTATTTGATTTCCAAATTATGTAGGTTATATGATTTAGAAATTTAAAACATCCACACAATTCTATATGTACTGAAAGTGAAGAGTAAGGGAAAGAGAGAGTGAGACCGGGATTTTTACAAGGTTCGACTAATACCCAGCCTACATCCTCGCCTTTGGCAAACCATCAAAGGATTGCAAAAATTAGTTCCTTTTCTGGGCGGGACAATACCATTTACACACTCCTTCCATATGCTAGAGTCCGCCTCTCCAAATGATGTACCCTCATTCGGTCATTCCTTCAACTAGGCTAGAGCTCGCCTCTCTTAGCAATATCCCCTTACTTAGCCAACGATCTAAACAATCCTTGTAATCATCAATCTACAAGAAATACAATCAAAAGATGTGTACAAATAATGCTCACACAAAGAGCTGATTAGTACAAGTTAAACCTATATACTTCAATCAAATTCACAATAAGGAAATATGAAGCTCAAGAAGATATCACCATAAGCCTTCTTTCTAGGTTGATAGAATTAAAAGTAGACTCAAAATTTTCTTGATAAATTCACAAAAAACCTTAGTAGTGAAACTTGTAAATTGATTGCACGAGAGTGCTTTGAGAGAATTGGGATATTTGAGAGCAAGAAAGCTTGTTTGCTGTATTCTCTTGCGTGTTTAATCCTTAGCCTTGGGGGGTTATTTGTAAATGATAAATCAACTTTATTTCATGTTTCCCAAGTGGCTTGGAGTGTTTCCCAAGTTTATATAAAGTTTGTAGCACAATAAATATAAGTTTGAATTTAAAAACTTAAAAAAAAAAATGACTATTAATAGTGTTTAGACGTCTGAATTTTTGGGTTTCGTCATCTGAGGTGGTTCTGCCTCTTTAAAAAAACTTTAACAAAATATTCAGATGACTAAACTTAATATTCAATCATCTGAAGATATTCTTCAGATGACTGAGGTTGAGGGTCAGACAACCGAAGTGTCCGGTTCAGTTTTCTGATGTTTTGCTGTGAATAGTGTTCAATTGGCTGACAGCTTCGATCCCGTTTCAGTATTTTAGTCATAATTTTTTTATACAATTCCAAATTAAGTGTTCTTGGTTTCAAAAGAAAGCTAATAGAAAATGATACAACTTTAATGTTGAATACTTTTTAAAATAAGGAGTTTTTGATAGACAAAAAGGCACCTCAATGCGAATGAAGAAAAAATGATGGTAATTGGGAAATCCTCTTTTTGGTGTTTTTCATTCCAAAAATGATTCTAACCTTTTTGAAATAATTTTTGACCTTATAAAAATATTTTCCAAGTATGTTAAAAGGTATTTAGGTCCAACAAATTAACCTAAGAGTTTCATGCATCCATATTAAAATTCTTTGAAGTACTTACATGACATTTCCTATAGACACTTTCAAATTTTCAATTCTTGAATTCTTGAGGTCTTTATGCTTGCTTCATCTTTCTTTGAGCCTTCCTATTGATCACTTGGGCTTTCATTTTTGAAGCTTTTTCTTTAATATCAATGCTCTCATGATCTTTAAATTTTAATTCATGCCTCAAACTTTGATATAATCATCCTTCTTTGAAGTACAAGCCTTCATGAATTCTTTAACCTTGCATTCGTCATTGAGTTCTGAAAATAAATCACTTAATCAAAGCATGTTAAGTTCTACTTGTTTGTTAGCATTAAAACAAGATGTTAAGTCTTGTAAGACCAACAATCTCTTCCTTTTTGATGATGACAAATAAGAAGCAAAAAATGGAGTAAGCCTTAAAAAGACTCTCCCTTTCAATAAACATCATTTTAACAATATTCGCAAGATCAATATTAATTTCAAAAGCTCTTTTATAATCATGCTCATCACTTCATTTTACAATCATGCACATTACTTTATTTTACAATCATGCTCATCACTTTATTCAATTTCAAGTTTATCAATCAACATCAAGTACTTCTCCTCCTTTTGATATATTATGTTCATGCTCAATTTTTGCTTAACAACACTATCTCAACAACGGCCTCGATCCGTCAGTCTTTCTGGGTTTCCTGAAAATTATTTAATGCTGAGGGTGAGACACCTCTCAGTAAGGGAAAATAAACTAAATACAGTTGTGTGGCAACATGAATATTTAGTGTTATAATACATATATAATACATTTCATATGCTAGAAAACATTCCTCATAACATACTGAATAATCATATACTTTCATAATTTCTATTAAGTCATACTAATCATGAAATGTTTGTTATAACTAATAATACTAAAAATCTACCCAAGATGTATAGCTAGCTGATGTCATGTATTACCCCCTATGACAGGTTGTGCAGTTCGAAGGCGGGACTTGACAATGGCTGGCCGATCACTGTTAGGTCAAAAATGTATGTAAGTACAATGGGCCCGCCACACCCTCGTCTAGACTTCTAAGTAGACGTCTACAACTCTACACTGAAAGCCACATCGACTATCCATCTCCCACCCCCTCTACTTGCAAGGGCGGTTAGCACAAGTCTAAACATAATAATCTGATCTCTATAGCTATAGCACCGTGCTCCTATAACTGAACTATACTATCATCTGAGTTCTGATAACATAAAATACAGGATAATATACTTGTCTAACATGAATAGATTGATAGCATTTTTAGTAATAATATACATACATACATACATACATACGACCTTACGCCGATTTCTTTCATATCTACGCCCTTGCACCTAACATTCATAATTACGGCCTTGCACTAAAATCATACATAATACACGGCCTTACGCCGACTATCAATCACGACCTTACACGGAACATTTCATATATATTATTCTAAATAAATACTCTCTTTATCATGTATTTTGAAACCATAATATACTGCAATATTCCATCATTTCTAAAAACATACTTTATTAATAAATTTTCCATAACGTAATACTTTTCACATAAAATAATATTCATGCCACACAATGCTGAATAAAACCATACATTCTATTCTAAAATCATATTTTCTGGCATTTCTTACTAATACATACATTTCAGTACCATGGCAGTATTTTCCCAAATATGCATTTTCTCAATAATATACAAATATAATACATGCTTTCCTGAAGATAATTCTTCTAGTAATTAAACAATAATTTTCATAGAAAAATAACTACTTTAGTTTATTCCCTTACCAAATTACTGAAAAGAAATCCCCCTAAAATTTACTGGTCATGTACTTACAAGGTTCCCTGTTCAACACCTTGAAAATGACAACTCCTATAACCAAACTTCAATATTTTTCCATGAATAAAATTTCTTATTACTATAGGAAGACCAAATTCTGAATAAAAAGTCATACCTCGACTCTAGGATGAATTTCAAACTAGGTCCAACAACGATCCACTCTAGCAGATATGCAGAGAACTTTCCCACGAGTGTCATGGTGGCTTTAGATCATTGAACTGACGTAAATCCAGCCTAGAAATTTAGAGAAAAGGGATGAAAATCGAAGAGGCGAGAGAAGAGAGGGTTTCTGTGTGAGAAATGACTGAAAAATCGCATTTAGGGCTATTTATACACTGGCCTTCATTGATGAGCCACGTCACCTTGTCGAGCAGGTCAAGAAGGCAACTCATCGATGAATGTTACTCCTCATTGACGAAATTCCAAATTGCGATATACATCCCCTCGGTATCTTCTCACCAACAAGACGCACCCTCATCGACAAGCCCAAAGTGCCACATTATCAACGAATGCAAAGTCTGCTACCTCTCTTTTTTTTCCATTTTTCTCTCTCTTTATTATTTAAATACCATTATTCTTCGAGTCATTACATTCTCCCCTCCTTATAAAATTTCATCCTCGAAATTTACTTTTCATATAACTCATCATACCCTAAGAAAAGTGGTCTACTTATTTTATTACTCACCCTCACTTATGGTGGAGGAATACCGTGGTTACATTCCAAGTCCTGGGAGATTACATAATTAAAATAAAAATTCCCCTAAAACTAAAATATTACTTACTAACTAAATTATTACATGTACCTGTAAAAGAAACATTATAAAATTACTTACGCTTTCTTGATCAAGACTGGACCTCTTATAACAAATGTGGGTATTTCTGTTTTATCTGTTACTTGAGCTCCCTAGAAGCTTATTCTATCGCGTGATTTCTCCATAGAACCTTTACCAGAGGAATCTTCTTGTTACACAATTCCTGTTCTCTTCTATCTAGTATCTGTATTGGTACCTTTTCATAAACTAGTGAATTGCTGAGTTCTAATTTACCATAACTGATAATATGAGAAGGGTTTGAGACGTATTTCCTTGACATAGAGAGGTGGAATACATTGTGCATCCTGAATAGCATAGGTGGTAAAGCTAACTTATAGGCAACCGGTCCCACTTTCTCTAAAATTTCCAATGGACCGATGAACTAGGGCTAAGTTTACCCTTCCTTCCAAATCTCATAACTCATTTTAATGGAGGCATCTTCAAAAATTCATAATCACCGATATCAAATTCTAATTTCCTGCAGCGATTATCGGCACAACTCTTCTATCAGCTCTGAGCTGCACTAATTCTATCCTTGATGAGCTGAACCTTATCATATGCTTGTTGTACTAATTCTCGTCCTACGACTCACCGCTCACCCATCGCATCCCAATGTAGAGGAGAATGGCATCTCCTACCGTAGAGAGCCTCAAACAATATCATACCAATGTTGGCCTGATAACTGTTATTATACGCAATTTCTTCCAAAGGCATGAACTGAGTGCAACTACCCCCGAAGTCCAGTGCACACACTCAAAGGATATCTTCTAATATTTATATCGTCCTCTGAGTCTGTCCTTCTGACTAAGGATGGAATGTCATGCTAAAAGACAACTGAGACCCTAGAGCCTCCTGCAAACTCCTTTAGAAATGTGACGTAAAACATGGTTCTCGATCTGACACTATGGATGCGGGCACTCCGTGAGAATGGACTATCTCCTGAATATACACCTCCACTAGAAGGTTAAGGGAATAGTTGATCTTGATATGTAGGAAATGGGCATTCTTAGTCAACCAATCTATAATCACCCAAATCGCATTTTAACCATGTGACGCTGATGGCAGCCCTAAAACAAAGTCCATGGATATACGATCCCACTTCCATTTTGGGATAAATAGCGACTGCAACTAACTTGCTAGCCTATGGTGCTCAGCTTTTATCTGCTGGCACGTCAAACACTAGGCTACATACTCGGCGATCTCCTTCTTCATACCACTTCACTAGTAAAACTCTAGCAGATCCCTATACATTTTCGTACTGCCGGGATGAACTGTATACAAAGATCTGTGAGCCTCATCTAAAATGATCTTCCTGATGTCAGCATCGGCAGGAACACATAACCTGGAACGGAACCATAAAGCTCCATCATCTTAGAAACAAAATTCTTCCCCTTGAATATTCTGCACTCTGACTAATACCTCCTCTAATTCTGGGTCTTCCTTTTAAGCAGCTTTAATCCTTTCCTGCAAAGTAGGCTATACCAGTAAACTGGCGATACACACTGGAGGATCACTCTCTACCAACTCTATGTCGAGTATCTCAAAATCCATCATGATCGGATATTGGATCTCTATAGTTTCTACCACTGGTCTCGCAGACTTCCTGCTTAACGCATCAGCTACCACATTTGCTTTCCCTGGGTGATAACTGATGGTACAATTGAAATCTTTAATTAACTCTAACCACCTTCTCTGTCTCATATTCAATTTTTTCAGAGTAAAGAAGTACTTTAAACTTTTGTGGTTAGAGAAAATCTCACACCGCTAGCTATATAGGTAATGCGTCTAAATCTCCAATGCATGCACTACTGCAGCAAATTCAAGATCATGGGTAGGGTAGTTCATTTCATATTTGGAAACATACGCTACCGCTCTACCATGATGCATCAATACACAGACAAGTCCCTTTAAGGACGCATCACTGTAGATTGTATAACCCTCACCCCCTAACAGGATAATCAGCACTGGTGTCGTGACAAGTCTTTGTTTCAATTCCTGAAAACTCTGCTCACAACTATCGTCCAACTCAAATATGACATTCTTCCTAGTCAGTCATGTTAGAGGACCTGATAATGCTAAGAACCCCTCAATAAAACGACAGTAATATCCAGCTGACCCCAAGAAACTCCTAATCTCCTAGATGTTCCTCGGTCTAGCCCAATTCACTACCGCATCAATTTTACTAGGATCCACAGAAATTCCATCCCCTAAGATAACATGCCCCAAAAACACAACTTTCTCAAGCCAAAAATCACATTTAACAAACTTGGCATACAACTTCTTTTCCATGAGCGTCTGCAAAAACTGCCTCAAATGTATCTTATGCTCCTCATAGCTCCTCGAATATACCAATACATCATCAATAAAAACAACAACAAACTGATTTAAAAATGGATGGAATATCCTATTCATCAAAACCATAAATATCGCAGGAGCATTCATCAGACCAGATGGCATAACAAGGAATTCGTAATGCCCATATTTAGTCCTAAAAGTCATTTTCGATACATCTTCTACTATTACTTTTACTTGATGGTAGCCTGATCTGAGGTCAATCTTTAAATACACTTGTGTACCCTAGAGCTAGTCAAACAAATCATCTATGCGGGGTAGAGGATACTTATTTTTTATTGTTACTTTATTAATCTCCCTGTAATCTATGCACATCTTCATAGATTTATCCTTCTTCTTAACAAATAGTACTGGAGCTCCCCATGGGGATACACTAGGTCATATGAAACCCTTATCAAGTAAATCCTACAACTGATTCTTCAATTTTACTAGTTCTTCTGGCGCCATTCGATATGGTGCTTTAGAGATTGGCGATGTACCTAGAAGCATATCAATAGGAAAATCTACCTCATAATCAGGTGACAAACCCGATAATTCATCTGGAAACACATCTATAAATTCTTTCACTATTGGCATATTAGTAAGCTTCATTTCATTCCTTGACATTTCGTTCACAAAAGCCACGAATCCCTAACAGCCACTCTGAAGTAGTTTCCTCGCCTGAATAGTCGAGACTAACTAAGGTAGAGATTGCACTCGTGACCTTGTAAATATGAATTCTAGTCTTCTGGGAAGTCTGAATATCACTTCTCTTGCATGACAGTCTATAATGGCAAAGTTAGTTGCTAGCCAATCCATGCCGAAAATGATATCAAACCCATGCATGTCTAGCACCACCAAATCAACAGATAAAATTCTCCCCTAAACATCAACTGGACAGCCACGAAGTACCCTACTACACCTCACTGCTAACCCAATCGGTGTAGCCACTAACAATTCAACATCAAGCGATTGTGTTTCAGCCCCACACAATTTAACACACCCCATAGATACAAACGAGTGTGTGGCCCCCAAGTCAAATAGTGCAATAACTTTATAAAAAAAAACATATTAATCGTACCTGTCACCACATCGCCAGCTGTCTCAGCATCACCTGGCATCAAAGCAAAAACCCTGGATGGAGCCATGTTCCTCTGCTGGCCTCCACGTGACCCCTGATAGCCTTCTCGAGTGGGTCTAGGAGCGGGAGCAGCATCAATCTAAACCTGAAAATCTCTCATCACATGTCTTGGCTCCCCACACCGGTATCAAATACCTCGACACTCCCCCGGGTGTCTTTTCCCATAAGTTGGGTGGGCTAGAAATGGTTGCATACCCTGGAAACCATGATTCCTGGTCTCCTGCCTTTGGTCTCTATAGTAGCCACATCTCTTCCATGAACCATAACCAAACCCCTGCTGGGAACTAGAAGGTGTGGATCTCTTCTTTTGTCTCTGCTCCTCGGCCTCTAGTCGCTCCCCAACCTCTACTATAGTGGCTCTATCAACTAGCTCGGCAAAATCCTACAACTTTAGTGTCAACACCTGCTTATATATTTCTCTCCTCAGTCCTCTTTTAAACTGTCATACCTTTTTTGCCTCATCTAGAATAATGTACAGGGCAAAGCAAGATAGTTCAATAAACCTCGTTGCATACTGTTGCACTGTCTGCTGTCCCTGCTTCAGATTCAGCAACTCCTCTATCTTAGTTTGCCTGGATAAGGCTGGAAAATACCTATTGAAGAATATCTTTTTAAATCGCTCCTATGTCATCTCCATAGGTACTGTCTTCTACTGCTCTAGGAGTTTCACCGCCGTCCACCATCTCTCAACCTCTCCAATCAGTCTATATGTAGCGAACAATACCTTCTGCTCCTCAGAACACTGCAGCACTGCAAATACTTTTTCGATCTCCTATACCCAGTTTTTAGCGATAGCAGGATCAGTTCCTCCTAAGAAAGCCAGAGGATTCATTTTAATGAATTTCTCTATCGAGTTTTCATGGCCTGCAAACGAACCACCCAACTCCCTAGAATTCTTGGCAATTTCAGCCATAACCTACTGTGCCACACTGTATAAAACTACATCTAAATCATCACTCGCAGCGCCTGAGGGCCCAGCTCCCTTGTTCCCACCAGCATGGGCACTACTGCCACCAAGGTCCATCCTGAAAAAACAAATAACATAACTTAAAACCCCTTCTCTATACATATCATCTAACCAATATAGTATATACCTAATTAATTCATTTCTCTTGATCTTAATTTAAGGTTCAATCCTCCAACCTAGATACCTAACCGGATGATAGTTTAACATGGCTTTCCTGAAGTCGTCACCCCAAGAAAATCAAGCAAACCACCACGGAAGAGTAAGTTAAAAATGAGAATTTAAGGAAGAAATGGGGTATAGAAGTGTGGGAGAATCAAAGAATGATAAACTAAATTAACAAAGGGATTCTCCAACAATTTTCAAGTGTTTTGGGGTTGTATTTATAGGCAAAAACCCCTTGTGACCGTTATATAGCCGTTGGGACTTTAAAATATATTTTTATTTTGAAAAACAGCCATTTTTTGACCATTGGAACACTTTCCCAAGAAGCTCGGTAAACCAAGCTCAAGGTACGGTCGATTGAGGCTTGAAATCAACGAGTTTCGGTCGACCGTAGTAAAGGTTCGATCGACCGGCCTCTACTTTTCTACGTAGACAATGTTCAGTTTTTTGGCCATATCTTTTTCTATACAAGTCCAAATTGGATTTTATTGATAGCAATAGAAATATAAGAGAAAATAACACAACTTTCATGTTGAACACATTTTAAGATAATGACTTTTTATTTGAGAAAAAAGTCCATCAATGAGACGGAAGAAACATGAAGGGAGTTTTTCTCTTACGGACACATTTCAGTGTTTTGGCCATAACTTTTTCTATAAAACTCCAAATTGGATGTTAGTGATATCAATTGAAAGCTATGAAAAAGTACCACAACGTTCATGTTGAATATATTTTGAGATAATGAGTTTTGTTTTGAGGACAATGCCCATCAATGAGGCAGAAGAAACATGAAGGAAGTTTTTCTGTTACGGACACATTTCAGTTTTTTAGCCATAACGTTTTCTGTGTAACTCCAATTTGGATGTTCTTGGTATCAAAAGAAAGCTGTGGTAAAATGACACAATTTTCATGTTGAACGTAGTTTTATATGAGATAGAATTGAGTGAGAAAATTACTCATTTCTAATATTCGGTCGACTGGTCGGTTGACCGACCCCTTTGAAAAATTTAGTTTTTGCCTTCTTTTAACTTTAAAACCATTTAAAAACCTTTGCATAAGTTAGAAATTTTATGAAAAGAGTTTTTCATGTTATTTGGACATCCTATGGTCAATCTAAGATTAGGTAGAGCTTCAATTTTAAATCATGTAAGATGAATGCACATTCAACCCTAATTACTATTACAACCCAAAAAATAAATAAAGTCTTTGTGTCTTCTACTCCTCAATGCTCCATGGAATATGCCGATTGGTGTTCTTCTCAGTACTCTTTACAACTTTCATTTTGCATTCATCACTTGTGCTTACAGAAATATAAACTTGTTCACACTCAGCTACACAAGTGGGATACTGTGGCTTGTCATTATCAAAACAGGGATCGGACTCAAAAAGTCAACAATCTCCCATTTTTTGATGATGACAAACACATGAGCAAAATTGGGATTGCCTGATAAGGCTCCCCCTTACAATATGGAAAAATTCAAAATGATATTAAAAAAAAAGCTACTTCACAAATTTTCAAGTTGACAGTTAAGCTCAGTGGTTCAATGTGCAGTTTATATTTGAAGCTATTTTAACAAAATATTCAAGTTTGTGCATTTGTAATTTCTATTTTGAATAACGAAAGGCAGAGAGATAAAAGGGGTTTATAATTTTGTTCAAGAAACGTCTCCCCCTTTTGTCATTAACAAAAGGGCTAAACTGAGTAGAAAATAATTTTGTCATTTAAAATATACTCAACAAAGAGAACTCCCCTTTTTTGAAGAAAAGAAAAACTCTCCCCTTATGTGATATAACAATTGGGTATAAAAATTTTATAACTGTTTAAAAGATATAACTATTAAGCATACAGAACAGTTTAACTGGTCATTTAACAGATTAAAATGACATGTAAACAAGGTTAGACCATAAGCATACACAAATTGTTTGCAATTTAAACATATCATATGACCCGTGGAAGATTTGAGTTAAAGGCACACGACATAAGATACCAAAGGGAGGTTTGAGCATAAAAATAGTCTAACAAGTTCGCATGCATTTTCATATGAAATTACCGAACCAATTATGCAATTTTATAACTCATATGTATATAATAATAATGAGACAAGAGAAAAAGTTCTAGTTTTAAAATAAGTTCTTGCCATAAAGTATTATAATAAATATACATATGTATATATATATATATATATATATATATATATATATATATATATCCCCCTTATAATGTTTGCTTAAAAAACTAGGGGTTTATGCTTGCTGAAAAAAAAAAAAAAAAAAAAAACTTTAATTTAAAACTCAAGCAAGCATTATTTTCCTAGTATATCATTTAAGTGCAAATCACAAAGTACTAGAGAAATGAAACCATATAAATCCAAGGATGTTAAATAAATTTAAGAATGGGGATCATATGGAAAAACCTAAACCACTATGGAAAACAAAATATTTTCATTTATTATATTCAAGGAAGACATTAAAATTAATCACAAGCCACAATGAATTTAAAAGTCAAATCTAAGCAGGAAATGTTGTGAGCACAACAAGATAGAAAAATAATTTCTCGGTGCACCCCCTATCAATTGGAATGCATGCTTAGATTCTTTTAACTACTTATACTGATATAATTTGTGAAAGTTCAAGCAGTATAAGTATTAATTTCATATTTTACTGGATATGTGTTAGACGAATAAATTTTACCAATAAAATGTCCCTAAACACACATGCGCTAAATATCAAGTATTAAGTCATGCATGGTGTTCATGTGTACCCGAAACAATTCATATCAAAGATATTCAGTAGAGACAAGATATGATGTTCAAGGTGCCTAGAAAAACTTTGGACTCAAAAAGTAGAAACAATGAGAAATAATGTGAGTCCATGGGTCAATTGATTCTTATCCTTTTTCAAGGATGGGGCTTAACCTCCCCGATATAGTCTCAAGCATACAAAAGTGCATTAACGTTCAAGGATGAATTTCATTTAAGCACACTCAACACATGTTCATCCTTCTAAATATTACTTAGCATGCAAGAGATTATAGACATTAATTTCATTTTCCTTAAAAGTGAGGCTTAAACTCCCCCCCTGTATATTTGCATGCATACATACTTGCATTAAGTTCAGGATGAGTGTCATTTAAGAACATTCCTAAAAAATTCATCCTTTCAAAAGATTTTCAGGATGCAGCAAATATAGACATTTTGCACATACTAGCATGACATATTGCATTTAAATTTAAATACACAATAGTCAATCAAGGCTATACTCAAGGGTAATGCAATAGGGGTTCAATAAGGTGACACAGCTCAAAATTCACAATGAGTGTGTGTGAAATGAAAAACTCCCCCTAAGTCATGCAAATTCCTTAGTCAATGGACTATCATCAAAATATGGAACGTTCAATTTAACACGAGATGATGCTCTACCATTTGATTCTGGAGTGAAAGTACATAATCCAAAGAATTTGACCAAATGGTGTCCATGAACTATGTTCATCCTAAGACACAACCTAAATGTGTACATGTCTTCAAAATACATAGCAGTTTGGATTTCACATGTACTATCCCATGTTATTACTATGCATCCTAGGAAGGGAAACGTGATGCTTATACTAATCAAAAATTGATTTCACTAGGTATACCAGATAGTATAAGCGGTCCTTTTAATGCAGCTATACTAGTTATCTGTTAAGAGATTTTGTCATATGTTCAGTATAGTCTTCCTTATAAGCCATAGATGCATCAAAATATATATATATATATATAGAGAGAGAGAGAGAGAGAGAGAGGCATGCAATAATATTCATGACCCAAGAACATTTCATATCAAATCATCAGACTTTAAGTACTAGATATAATGTTTAGGGTATTCTCAAGAGCCTCGATATTCAATAAATGAAGATGATGCATATGGATCATTTTTGTGCTTCATATAGGGATGGAGTTGGGCGCTCCTAGTTATTCGATGATTATGTAAGGATGAATTTTAATTTTCTATTTGGTTTCACTCATCCTTTCAAAAATGTTTTAACATTAATTTTATCATAATCATCTTTAACACAAGGTTTTGGTTTGGGAAAAATCCTATCGAAATTTCGGCAGCATATCGTCTGTAATTCGGACATTTCCCAATTTTACCATGTATCTAAAACCAGATAGATTCATGCAATCAAAGAATAATAGTCCAGTTTAAGCATGCGAGAACCTATTTCAACTACCAGCATGCAATTCTCATCAGCTGCATCCGCCATGCAGGAGGCGTTCTAGACTAAGCATGCAATCAGGTAGTTTAATCAATAAATCAAAAAAGAATATAAACTATCCATACGAAAATATGATCATTAGGCAAGTGATGGATAGTGGCATTCAGTACAAATAAGTTATCCATCAAATATAATTGAACTTAAATCAAAAGATGGATATATGCATTTATTTAAAACAAATTATCCATTCATGAGAAAATATAGTCATTTAAATAAGAATGGACATAGGCATTTAGCTCACATCATATCAAATTTAAAATAATATCCATCAATCATAGAGTATATTCATTTAGAACAAATAAATATTTGTATTCAGCTCATATAAAGCATCCAATGTATATGATAAGCATAATAAATAAATAAATAAATGTATATTGGATGAATTTTCAAAACATGCTGCTCCCCCTCAATTATGTAGCCAAAGAATTATATGTTCAATTAATTGTATTTGGCATAACAAACATTTTCAAATATGAGAACGAGCTTAAACTCAATTATGAGTTTAGGATTATACATTACATAGCATAAGATCAATTTCCTAAAACTCAATACTGTGTGATGGACATAGATATGCTATATCTGAGACATTCATACTAAAGCATATATAACATCAGAATTCTTATAACAATTAAAACATTTTTTTTCCATTTGAATAAGATTTATTTAAATATGCTTATGAGGTTTAATTCAAAAGTTGATAATGACATAAGCATGCACTAGCCACAATATTATCATATATTAACCAATCATAATTATATGTATATATTAAGCTTAGATTGGATAAGGTCATTAAAACTCATATGTCGGCTAGATTTTCTTAGGGTTCTCAGTAGAATAATAGAGCATACTGAAATATAATCTTTTAAGCATGCAACTCTATTTAATCATTTAGAGCATTTTGATTCCTTATATATATATCCTAAAATCTTATGAGTATTAATAAGATATTCTTCTCAAGTGCACCTCATAAGACATCATGCTATTATCATAAAAGATTTATCATGATTTACACAAAGATTTAATACAAGATATATCATACAAATCATGATAAGAAATTAATATAAATGTCATATGATTCACGACGATAAATAAATCAAACATAAGATATATCATGTGAATCATACTATGAGTTATTCAATATATTAGAAGGAGAAAAGATATACCTTTAAAATTTACTCCTTAATTGTTTAAGCTTGGAGTGGTGTCATCTCTCTTTCGGTTCCTTATACCTCTTATAATTCCCCAAGGATTCCACTATACCTGCTCACTTAACCAGGCGGAGCAAAAGCCTTTTACATCCTATCCTTACAAGGCAAGAAAAACCCCAGCTCAATTACTAGGCTGAGCCAAACTAACCTTACTTGCGGGGCTGAGACTACCCAGTTCAATTAACGGGCTGAATCGAACCGGTCTCACTTGCAGGGCTAAGACTCCCCAGTTCAATTAATGGGCTGAACCGAACCGTTACAACAAAATCATTTTGTACATAAAATATGCTTCTGAAATACATGCAGAGATGTACAACATTAAAATCTAATATGCATTCTCATATGATTTTAAAATGAAGCTCATGTAGAGTATGGGTTTTTTCTCAAAATATTTTTCAAGTAAAACTTGAGAGTTTGGAAAATGATTTTCTTTTCTAAAATGATTGACCTTTATAAAATAAAAGGAGATGCCTATCAAGCAAGTATATATTAAATTGATATATGCTCAAGGCTCCCTCCTGTATAACCCAAAGAAATTTTCCAACAAATGTATGTCAAGATAAGAGTTGGAGAATATTAGGGTTTTCTTTAAAATGATTGACCTTAGTAAAATTAATCCCAAGAAGACATTCAAGCAAAATATATGAGCAAGAATATTAACCCAAGCCTTCAAGACATTATTCACAATAAATTTCTCCAAAAAATATTTTTCCAAATAAAAGAATATGGGAGAAAAAATTAATCTTTGAAAACATGAAAAATAGAAAGGCCTTCAAGCAATATACATATAGAGAATATTATATGCTCAAGCCTCTTCAAATATAACCCCAAAAATATTTTCCCTGAAAATGGTTTTCAAAAGAAGAGAATAGGAGACATTTTAATCTTTGAAAATATATCACAAATGAAAGAAGAAGGCCATCAAACAATATATATATATATATATATATATATATATATATATATATATGATATATGCTCAAGCCTCTTCACATAAAACCCCCAAGAATATTTACCCCCAAGAATATTTTCTCCCAAAATGATTTTCAAATAAAAGAAGAGTAAGAGAAAAATGAGAATTTAAAGAAAAAATGAGGTATAAAAGTGTGGGAGAATCAAAGAATGATAAACTAAATTAACAAAGGGATTCTCCTACAATTTTCAAGTGTTTTGGGGTTGTATTTATAGGCAAAAACCCCTTGTGACCGTTATATAGCCGTTGGGACCTTAAAATATATTTTTATTTTGAAAAATAGTCATTTTTCGGCCGTTGAAACACTTTCCCAAGAAGGTCAGTCGACCAAGCTCAAGGTACGGTCGACCGAGGCTTGAAATCAACGAGTTTTGGTCGATCGTAGTAAAGGTTCGGTCGACTGGCCTCTACTTTTTTGCGCAGACACTGTTCAGTGTTTTAGCCATATCTTTTTCTATACAACTCCAAATTGGATGTTATTGATATAAATAGAAATATAAGATAAAATAACACAACTTTTATGTTTAACACATTTAAAGATAATGACTTTTTGTTTGAGAAAAATGTCCATCAATGAGACGGAAGAAACATGAAGGGAGTTTTTCTCTTACGAACATGTTTCAGTGTTTTGGCCATACCGTTTTCTATAAAACTCCAAATTAGATGTTATTGATATCAATAGAAAGATATGAAAAATTACCACAACGTTCATGTTGAACAAATTTTGAGATAGTGAGTTTTATTTTGAGAACAATGCCCATCAATGAAGTAGAAGAAACATGAAGGGAGTTTTTCTGTTATGGACACGTTTCAGTGTTCTAGCCATAACTTTTTCTGTGTAACTCCAATTTGGATGTTCTTGGAATCACACGAAAGTTATGGGAAAATGACACAATTTTCATGTTGAACATAGTTTGATATGAGATCGAATTAAGTGAGAAAATTGCTTATTTCTAATATTCGGTTGACTGACCGGTTGACCGACCCCTTTGAAAAATTTAGTTTTTGCCTTCTTTTAACTTTAAAACCATTTTAAAACCTTTGTATAAATTAGAAATTTTATGAAAAGAGTTTTTCATGTTATTTGGACATCCTATGGTCAATCTAAGGTCAGGTAGAGCTTCAATTTTAAATCATGTAAGATGCATGCACATTCAACCCTAATTACTATTACAACCCAGAAAATAAATAAAGTTTTCGTGTCTTCTGCTCCTCAATGCTCCATGGAATATACCGATTGGTGTTCTTCTCAGTACTCTTTACAACTTCCATTTTGCATTCATCACTTGTGCTTACATAAATATAAACCTGTTCACACTCAGTTACACAAGTGGGATACTGTGGTTTGTCATTATCAAAACAGGGAATCAGACCCAAAAAGTCAACAGTCTCTAATAATCTTTACATGTCATGCATGTAGGATTTGTAAGCTCAAAATGACCACAAATTAACCATAGGGACCGAATGATTTTTGCGCACCCTTTAGTCAACCGACGCCAGGTTTTTGGGCTTACTTGAAAAGACCCTAGGTTCCTACACATTGTCCACAAAGTCCCCATAATCACTTACATTATCAGAAGAAAGAATTGAATTAAAAATTGGACTTAATAGGCAAATATGTGAGGATTCGGGTGACCGAACCCCTGGAGTTCAAAACTCCTCGGGCGCCCGAACTACTGGAGAGTCAACAGTTTGACTTGGATTCAAGCTACCGAACCAAGAATAAACATATCGCCCTCAGGTGACAGAACCTCTGTGAGGGTGCTTTTCACCAACTTGGGCTACCAAACTTTTCAGTTCAAAAAGGGCTTGGGTGAGAACTTTATTTCGAGCACCCAAACCGTGCGGCAAATGCTTCTGACTTTTGTTCAGGCAACCAAACTTAGACCCAGGTGACCAAACTGTTTAAAAATGCTTTTTTAACTAAGTCTATTCGAGCACCCGAACCTCAGATCGGGCACCCGAACTTCTCGAGTTAAATTAATTTTTATAGGGGTTAAAATTAATTAAACTAGGTTAATTTTCCTAATTGGTTTTAAAACAAATTTAATAATATCCATAAAGTCCCCAACGGTTATATTTTGGTCTTGGCCTATACATAGGGTTTCATTTATGTGGATTAGAGTGAGATTAGCCAAAAATAATCAGCAAAAATCCTCTCTATCTCAAAATCCCATTTTGTCCAAATACTCTCAAATTTTCTATTCCCTTGATACATTTTAGTATTATGAGAGTATATTTGTGTTGCTAGTGTATATTAAGTATTGCTAATACTCCCAGTGTGCTTGTGTGATTGAGATATTATTTTTGGGGAGTTTACCTTAGGTTTATCCCACAAATTTTCATACTATAAATCTTGTGTTGGGATAACATAGTAAGCTTAGGATATTTGCATTATTATTGCAAGTGTCCAATAGCTTGGTCTTTATTGTGCAAATATTTTTCAAACAAACAAAACATTTTCAAACTAGTATTATGCGTATTTCATTGAGGAAAATCTTATTGAACTAGTTTGATTATCTAATTCATATATTTGGAATATTGATTTGCTACTGAACTTTGCATTGCTTAGATTCTAAGATACTTTTTGTTTAGAACACTCTTGAGCATATTAGCGATCATATCTTATTGAGTGTAACTTGCACAAAAATACACATCACTAAGCTTACATTTACCTATATTGTTGATGTGTGGTTGATTGAGTATATTGCGCGTATTAGGTACATATCTGCTTTACATGAAAGTATAATCATTGTACTAGTTGATTGTGATAAATACTGTTGTATTTTCAGGCTTGGCCTGAGGGGGTTTGATCTAGCCCGGAAGGATCAGCTTGGAGTCAGCCCTGTGAATTTGACTTAGGACCTTCTCCGCCTCTTAAGGAGAGTTTGTAAAGGTTGAGGTTAGCCCTGTGCTAATTGACTTGGTTGTAATCGGTGTCGCTCCACTCATTAAGTGAGTCATTAGTGGAATCCTCGGATTTGCGAGTTAGAGAGGAGGACGTAGGCACAATTGGCCGAACCCCGATAACATATCATGCATGTTCTTTATATTTCTGCAATTTATTTACTACACATGTATGTTTTATTGTGAATGATGCATATGGTTTAAATTTCCGCATTTTATATTAATCTGGGCATTTGGGATTGCATAGACTGACCCTAGGCTGTGATATTCTGCTAACATTTGGTTTAACCTATAAATAAGTTTTAAAATTCCAATTCACCCCCGCTCTTGGGAATACACCAAAGCTAACAATTCTGCACCTGCTGTCCATGCACCAGATGAAGCCACCTTAAAAATCTGAAGTATCTTTGTTCCTGGCCGTTAGATCATTGCCTCGCATCAACGGTCACGATGACGCCAAGTCAAATGTCCCATCCGAACTTGTTCCTCCATGCGGACGGCGGCACGTGGATCACCTTTTTTCCTCACCATACGATCAATGCCTCATTGGATGGTTCAAATGAATGTTGTGTCACTGATTTAGAGGCACCTGCTCTTAGCTGTCAGATCCCCTCTTTGTGCAACGACTGCGATTGTGTCGTATAGGATGTCCTTTAGATGTCCGTTCCCTCGTCGGTTGGCCAACACGTGGCATCTCCATCATTGTTCATATAGGAGATTGCGCGGCTTCACCTACACCATTCGATCCATGCTTCTAAAGACGTTTGAGATTGTGCCACCACGTCGATACTTACCCGCACGCATCCTCCACTCAGAAGGCGTCATGTGGCTCAATGGTCTTGACCATACCTTAAACAAGTTAACCCCCTTTGAACTAGTTCTTCTTCAAACCAGTTCGGGTCCTTTGAATCGATATGGAACCGGTTTAATTTTTATTTTATTATAATATTATTTAAACTAACAATAATTCACAATAAATTCAAAAAAATCACAAAAATCAAGAAAAATTGGTAAAAATTCTAAAGATGTTTCCAAGCCCATTTTCATTGCTTTTTTTATCGTAAAATAATTCTTATAAAATTGTTTTATTGAACTTAGAAAAATTACAAAAAAAATCAAGAAAAGTTGAAAAAAACAAAACCAAAAAAAAAAAATTTTTAAATGTTTCCAAGTTATTTTTCATTGCTTTTTCATCTTAAAATAATTATGTTAAAAATCACAAAAAATACAAAAATAATAGAAAAATATTAGGAAAATTCTAAAAAATATTTTAAGATTATAAATCATTTTTGTGCTTGAAAAATCATAAAAATCATAAAGAACCATAAAAATTCCAAAAATATTTTGAGGTTGGGAAATTACTTTTATATTTGGAAAAATCATAAAAAGTCACAAAATTCTAAACAAAAAATCATAAAAATTCATAAAACTCAGGAAAAAGTTTTAAAAATATTTTCGAGACTCTTCTTTCCTCAGTTTGCTTAATTGTCTTGGTGTTATTTAAAATTCAGGAAAATTACAAAAAAATGAGGTTAGAAAAATGTTTTTGTACTTATACAAATCACCAAAAATCTAGAAAAATCAAAAAAATTATTTCCGAGGTCTAGAAAATTGTTTTCATCTCGAATGAGTCTCAAACCTCCCAAAATAGTATTTTCCTACAAATTTTCAAAAATACCTGGAGTGTATTTTGTACTTTATTTTCTCAAATTTTCGATCCTGATGATTTTAAAGGGAGGCATGAGCTCTTTGAAGTACGGTATGCCCCGGTTCCGAGGAAATACTTATATAATATTTATCTTATGCATTTCTTCACCATTTTTGAAAGGGAATAATCTCAAAGGCTTATTAAGTTATTTTGTGGGATAAATTTCGATTAAGTAGGCACCATTCATAGAACGGACATGTAAGGGGTGCTAATAACTTCCACTCGCGTAACCGAATTTCTAACCCGACTCTGATGGCCCAGACCGATTCTACCCTTAATTGGGTAGTAATCAAGTATTCTAACCATACTAAAAGGATAGTGACAACTCCATTATACTAATGTTTTCCACGAAAATATAATTTATAAAACCAACATCATTTTTTTGTCTCAATTTGCGTCTGGGAAATCGCGACAATGGGATTTACATCTATAGCTATCTTTTCTAAATTAATTTCTTACAGCTATGATATTTGGATGGCAATTATAACATTTTTGCATGTGAAATGCAAATATAGACTTGAGAGGTACAATAGGTCCCATGTTCAAAAAAGTATTTGGAAAAATAAGAAGGGGGAATGTGATAGAAAATGGGGTATTGTCATTGTGTAGTCCGAGTCTCATAAACTTTTAATGACCCAAAAAAAAGTTTTTTTTGTTTTTTTGTTAGAAAAAATACGATTGAGCAAGCGTAGAAATCCCATTTAATAAGAATCATGACTAGCTAGATTACGTAAGCTCCTAGCTTTGAAAAAATGTTCACATGCCTAAAAGATTTTTTTTTTTTTTTAAATAAAAAATTCTTAGTTGAGTTCTTGTTTGAGAGTTGTTTTCTTAAGACAGCAAAGTACTAGTCAACTAGTACTAGTGCTCTTAGTGTTGTTTTTTCGAGAGGGTTTTAATTCATTTTCTGTATTCTCCTTTTTGTTTATCTTATAATCACGATTTTTTTCCGTCCAAAGTGAGAGCATATCAATAAATATGTGGAGGTAGCACCATCCTTTAATTTTTTTTTTTTAAAAAAACTAACTAGGAAAAGGCGTTGTCAATTGTCACATGTGCTTTAGATTGGGACCCCTAAGCACTTGCATTAGCTTTTTGAATAGGTCCGGGATGGAGGCTATGGAGCCTAAATAATGCACTAACTTTCTAGGAATCACGGCACCTAATTGCCAATTTTCTAGCAAGAGTGATGAAGTGTATATCAATAAATAAATGGATGTACCACTCTCCTTTAATTTAAAAAATTAAAATTAAAATAAAAATTAAAAATTAAAAAAAATTAAAAATTAACTAGGAAAAGACGTTGTCAACTGTCACATATGCTTTACCTTAGGACCCTAAGCACTTGCATTAGCTTTTTGAATAGGTCCAGGATGGAGGCTATAGGGCCTAAATAATGCACCAACTTTCCACGGGAATCACTAGCAAGAGTGATGAAGTGTATCTTTCAACTTTCAAAACCTAGAAACAAGATATGTATATATTTATAAAATAAAAAAACCTTGATGGAGTTCTTTTGAATATTTATGCTCAGTCTTGAACTAGGACACTCAATACTACCTATATTTAATAATTCAATTAGAATTTTCATCAACTACCACGAATCTTATTATAAATAATCTAATGAGGTGTTCCATTTTAATCTTTTAGGCATAGGTAAGTCTTTTCACTAACATATAGAAGCAAACTCTGGACTTTTTTATTTTAAGTTTTAGTTCTAATTTTTGGAAAGAGTGAGAAAGAATATGAATGAGAAATAGGTTACCTCCATTGTGTACCTCAATTTCAACAAGCCTACAGACTGAAAAAAAAAAAAAAAAAAAACCCTTAGTATTTTTTTACATGATTCTTTTGAATACCTAAAATAACCTCTTTTATTTTAAGAACGTGATAATTTTCTAATGGTTGCTCCTACCTTCTTTTCAATGTTTGTCATCAAATAAAGGGAAGTGCCTAGGTTGACATCAAACGGTTTAAAATGAGAGCTAAGGTGTTAAAAGTATTAGCATCAAGTGATTAATTATGTCCTAAATCAATTTTAAGACTTTTACGAACAGAGATATAAAAAAAAAAAATAGTTAATTACTTAAATGGTATGTAACATTCTATGCTCCTTTTTTAATCGACCAAATAAAACATCCTAAAAGCCCATTCAAAATATTCATACAATGATATGGTGTAATGTTAATTAAGGCATTTTTTTTTTTTTTACTGTTCTCTTTAAAATACCTAGAAGTGAGCAAATAAAACCCCTCCAAATAATGACTACAAAAATTATAATAAAATCAATAAAAATTAAGATCAGTTTGATTTATCCCCATATTGTGCCCAATATCAAGCCGTCTAAGAAATGAAAACACGTTTAGAATAAAACAAATAACATTTACCGAAGATGCTAAAGGAATTTCTCTCTCAAGTAATTCTTCACTAATTTAATAGACAAATTCCCGGAATATCAACTTCCTTTTGAATTTTACTAGCCAGCATCATTACATTTAAACATAAGTATAAAAATGTAATATATAAAGATTGGCTAATCCTAAGATTGAGTATCACATCTATGGTTGTGGTACAAAAGGAAGCAAGAAGGTCAAAACTTGAATAATATGTTTTTTTTTTTTTTTAACACTAAAGGAGAGCGGCACCTCCATTTATTTATTAATATACCCTCACTTTTGGCGGAGGAATACCGTGGTTACAAAACAAGAAAAAAAGAGATTACAAAAAAACCAAATGAAACTCTAGAGTTGAACTAACGACGAACGAAAACGAGACCCCACCTATCCATTCAAAGAATACCTTTCAAATAACGTGGTAGAAGGTATTGTTCTTCGTAGATTACATTGTTTCTCATTTCTCCTTCTTTAGCAAGAAAATCAACAGTACTATTGCCTTCCCTATATTGATGTATCACCATGACGTTCAATCCTTCTAACTCTACCACGAACTCCTCCCAAAAATCTCAAACATACCACAAAGTACATCTACCTTTCCGAAGCCAATCAACTACAATTCGCGAGTCACTTTCAATAATCACATTAAAATAATGCAAAAGTTTGCACAAACGAATTCCTTCCCTGATTGCTTTTAATTCCGTACTATTATTCTTTCCATTGCCAAGATAACTTGAAAATGCCGCTTTTACCATGTTATGGCAATCTCGAATAATTCCTCCACCTCCTGAAGTACCCGGATTGCTTTTGCAACTCCCATCACAATTAAGTTTTATCCACCCTACTGGAGGTTTAATCCACGAAATAATTTTTCCAGGCCTATCGCAAACTCCCTGATGCTTAATTTGAAACTCATTCAAAATTTTAATGTTTGACTTCTTCAATTTTTGAAAAAAATTGGTGCTCTTAGCAATAAACTAACCCAGAATTGAACACTTCTCCACATCTGATCCGCACTTTGATAAATTCCTTCAATTCTCACTTTACATCTTCGATTCCAGAGGCACCACGTAATCAAACACGAAATCGGCTCGATTAAAATACCTTTAATAGATGATTTTTGAGCATAGTGAAATCAATTTGCCATTTTATTTTTCCAAGGAAGAGATCGTTGGAAAGGAATCCCCAATGCCACACTAGTTCAATGTCAAACCTCTAAAGTCACCTTACCTAAAGAAAGAATATGATCAATATTTTTCTAACTTCTCTAAAAGCAGCAATCACAAGTTGAAGCCATTGATATTCCTTTGGCCTAAATTCTATCATCAACAGCCAAGCATCTAAACCAAACTCTCTATAAACACATTGAGATTCTTCTGGGCAATAATAAATGCCAAAACCAGTCATTCCACACAAAATTATTACTTCTGCTCCTCACTGCCTCCTAAGTTATTTTTGTAGAAAAATTACTATCAGGTCCGGCTTCCAAACAAAAATATCCTGCCCACTTTTACCAGCCAACACCTAGTGCAAAATTTCCACTGTTTATCAGCACCAACCAATTCCACTACTAAATCAGAGTTCTAATTATTATTTAGCCAACAATCCTTAATACACAATTTCTTGTTCAAAATATCCTCAGTGCTCATAGATAACGGGTCTGATGACAGCCACCTGTCAAACCAAAAAGAAGAGTTCCCACCTCTTACCAAAATTTTAACATTATCCATAACTTCTAGAATGGTGGTCATAATTGATTTCAAGAACCGATAGTCATTTGGTCTCCCATTCCTTATTAATAAATGATCATTTATGCAATATTTAGTCCTGAAAAAAATCTGCCTATAGATTGTTAAAGGTGAGCAATCTGAAGGTAAATTTCATGAGAAGAGATTTCTAAACTTCCTTAAGATCTCTCAGGCTCAGACTCCCTTCCGATGTAGGTTTACAATTTTTTCCCCAAGAGTGCCAATGAATCTTCCTTTTATCTTTCACCTCTCCCCATAAAAAATTAGAAAGAAGAGAGTTAATGTGAGAATATGTAACCTGCGAAATCTTAATAACAGACATCAAATGAATAGGCATCTAGACAACACATGTCTTAATCAAATCAATCTTCCACCTTGCAAGAGCAACTTAAATTTCCACCCTACAATTTTCTTACTAATCTTCTCCATAAGAGGCTCCAATGACCTGGAAGACAATTTTCCAGACACCAAAGGCGCATCCAAATATGTAATTGAAAATTTACCTTCCATGAAACCCGTGATTCTCAATAAACCACGCTTTGGAGCAGGAGTGATGTATTTTGAAAGGAATAACGCTGACTTTGTCTTACTATTTTTTTGACCTGACCACCTCTCATACATTTCCAAAGCGTAAACTAAATTTCTAATAGACCTCTTCCCACCATTCGCAAAAATAAGAATATCATTCGCATATAGAAAATGTGAAACAAATGGGGCCCCAATCAGATGATTAAATTGACCAATCCGACCAGTCTCATAGCTTTTCCTAAGCAACCTTGTCAAAACCTCCTCCATTATGATGAATAAATAAGGAGAGAGTGGATCCACTTGCCACAAGCCTCTCGTAGATTGAAAAAACCCTTTAAAGGTTCTGTTCATCAAAACAAAAACCCATGGGGACTCCACACAATTTTTTATAAGCTTGCAAAACCTCTTAGAGAAACCAAAAACCTTAAGAACCTCCAGAAGAAAATTCTAATTCACTCTATCATAAGCCTTAGCCATATCGATTTTTACCATCACATTGCCGCCAGCCATTTTTTTGTGCAAAGACTGAACCATTTCTTGGGCAAGTATAATATTTTCAAAAATACTACGCCCAAGAATAAAAGCGCCTTGTTCATACGAGACCAACATATCAACAACCTCGGTTAGTCTAAAAATAATAATCTTGAAAAGAATTTCATAAGCCACAAAGCATAAACTAATAGGTTGGAATTTATCAAAGTTAGAAGGATTATCCACCTTCGGAATTAAAACAATAAACGAAGAAAAAAAAAACTTGGAAAGAGAAGTGCCTTGAAAAAAATCCATTGACGCATCCAAGAGATCCTTTTTTTTACAATGTCTCAACATTACCATCCGCTTCTCAGTAGCAAAAGGTTCTGAAATAGCAAACAACCCAACATAAAACTTTTTAATTAGCTTCTTTAACCCGCCTCTAGACTTGCCCAACCCTTTAATATTCTAGAAAAGAATTGTATCAGTCATAAATTTAATTTATGTGGTCGAATGAGAACCCTCTGATATTTCCTCACAGAATTTTTTACGGAAATCCATCCCTGCCCTGTATCAGACTCATACATTTGTTCTTTACCCTTTAAAACTGATATTTCACCTTCCTCCCTCTCGGACGAATAACCCCGAGCCAATTTCTCCTTATACAAACTTTGGTCCCCACATTCAGTCAGTCTAAGACTATCCACATGATCCACTTCCTCTTGAGATATAGGTTCATCGTTTGAAACTTGAGGATCATCATCACACCTGACTTCCTCACACTCCCATTCATTACTCTCTATTGAACTTTCATTCCCATTATTTTCCAATCCTCTCTGTGGTATGTCAGAGTTTTCCCTTGCATGATCCCCTTTTCCTTGAACCATAGGAGTTTCTGCTATTTCAGGGCCCCTATCATTGATCTACTTCATCATATGCACATTACTGGGTCCCACTTCTTGCACCACCTTCTTTGCCCCTTAATCGATTATTTAGTGTTTACAACACCTTTAGGGTTAAATATTTATATGTAGGTTTGAATTATAGTCATTGTATGTGTCTTGGTAACTTTATATATATGAGAATCATGAAGATTTTTTGTCATTTGTGAAACTTTTCATAGCACTTTGGTCGACTAAACCATGTGTTCGTTTGCCCGAACCAATTAAAATCAGGATTTCCAAACATGCAGTAGCCATACAGTCGCTAGACTCTGAGTTTGGTCGCCCGAACACATTCGGTCAACTGAACGTGAGGTTCGGTCACCCAAATTGACTGTGTCTGAAACTTTACAATGGCAGTAGCCCTTCGGTCGACTAAAATTGAGGTTTAGTCACCCAAACTCTCTGATGCCAAACCAGTTTGTTCACAAATTCAAATTCCTTTATATTTTAAATTCCAAAAATGATTTTAATATTTTGAAATAATATTTGTACTTTGTAAAAAATATTTTTCAAGACTTTAAAAGGTATCTATGGTCCAAATAAATAACCTAAGAGCTGCGTAATAAAAACCAACGTGAGATGTACTTCTATTATACAATACACATTACTAACCTATCTAGGTCTTCATGTCATTAAGTTTGGTCTTCATCCAAGCTTCATATCAATAGCCATCTTTTATTTACCTGTGTTCTTCATGGCTTTCCAATTTGCATTTTCATTGTATTTTTATGCTGTAATATTACACCTGTATAGACACTTAACAGCACAATTAGCTAGATGCATTGGTTTGTCATTATCAAAACGAGATTAAGCCTTGATAGGCCAACAGAGTTTTGCAACCACTCCTTCTTGTAAATATATATGCATTAAGGTTTGATGTTGGTTATGTAAGGAGGTTTAATGGTGGAATTGAAACCATCCCTTCTTTTGAGTGAAGATATGTGAGGTATATTAGTTGCCTCCCTTTGGTTTCGAACTTTTAAAACCTGTTTCCAAAGTTTGAAGACTTTAGGTGCCGATCTATTTTGTTTTTCACACTCGCCATTATTGGCTCATCCAAGCTGTCATGGCTTCTACCGAGTCATATACTCAACTTAATTTGTACCATGTTTAGCTTATACGAGTCGTCGCTAGCTTCTGCTGAGGAGTATAATTGGCTTGCCCTATGTCCCTATCAGCTCATCCGAGCTAAATAAGATTTTTTTTGAGTTGTTTCTTCTACGTTAGGGCCATGCACTTGGCATGCTCCGTGCCTTTATCGGCACATTCGAGTCAGTTGGGCTTATGTCGAGCCGTGTTTGCTATGGTTGAGCTGTGCGCTTGGCTTGCTCCATGCCTCAATCACCTCATTCGAGCCGAGTGGGCTTCCATCAAGCCATTTTTTTATGGTTGCTCGATTGGGATCATTGGTGCAATTCGACCAGCTAACCCTTATGCCCAACAATATGAGTTGTTTTTCAAATGATTCGAGCATATATTCACCTGGATCATCATTTTTTTCAAATGATCCAAGCAACTGTTTGACTGGACCTTTATTTTTTCAAACGATCAGAGCAGAGCTTTTCTTTCAAGTCTCATGAGTTGTGCTCATCAGTTGGGTTGGTTCTTCAGGCCTCATAAGTTGTGCTTATCATTTGGGCCGATTTTTTAGGCCTCACGAGCTATGCTCATCAATTAGGCCGATTTTTTAGGCCTCGCGAGCTATGCTCATCAACTGGACTGGTTCTTCAGGCCTCATGAGCTGCGGGTCAATTCCTTAGGCCTCATGAGCTGTGCTCATTAGTTGGGCCAATTTCTTTAGGCTTCATTAATAGTGCTCATCAGTTGAGCCAACTCTTTAGACCTTATGAGCTATGCTCATTAGATGAGCCAATTGCTCCGGGACTCATGAAATAGGCTAATTTGTTGGGCCAATTTCTTCAAGCCTCATGAGTTGTGCTCATTAGGTGGGATAGTCTCCAGACCTCATGAGCGGTACTTATTTGTTGGGCCAATCTTCAGGACTTATGATATGTGCTCATCAGTTGGGCCAATTCTTCAAGCCTCAAGAGTTGTGCTCATCTATTGAGCTTTTTTAGTGAGCAGTGCTCAGTCTTTTTTATTTTTGTCTCATGAGTTGTGCTCTTCAAGTGGGCTGGTCTTTGGGTCTCATGAGCGGTGCTCATCTTTTAGCCCAGTTATCATGAGCTATGCTCATCTGTTTGGTCACTTCAGTGAGCAGTGCTTAGTCTTTGTTTTGCCTCATGAGTTGTGCTCATCAAGTGGGTTGGTCTTCGGGGCTTCATGAGCTGCACTCATCAAATTGGTCATTACAGGTAAGCCGTACTCACTTTTTTGTGTTTTATGAGCCTTGCTCATCAAGTGGGCAATTATGGGTGAGCCATGCTTACTCCTTTGTGCCTTATGAGTTGTGCTCATCAAGTAGACAACTTTTTAGGGCCTAATGAGGTGTACTCATCAAATGGGTCATTACGGGTGAGACGTGCTCACTCCGTTGTATCTTATGAGTTGTGCTCATCAAGTGTGCAAGTCTTCAGGGTCTCATAAGTTGTACTCATTAGATAGGCCACTACGGGTGGGATATGCTCAATTATTCTTTGTTGCCTCACGAGTTGTGCTCATCAAATGGGCTAGTCTTCAGGGCCTCATGAGTGGTGCTCATCAAATGGGCCGTTATTGGTCTGGGCATGTTGATCCACATCATTTAGTTTCTCATCATTGGGATTTGTGCCATTAGGGTTCACGCGCCATGATTCTATAAGTTGCTTCCTTCACTTCCTTAGTCGCTTCACCCACATTTCTCATACTCTTCCTTTTTAGATCGGTCCAACTCCTTCTTATGGTCATGGTCAAGGATAGAAAACCTCCCAAAGATTCCCACAGATGGCACCAACTATTGCTACCAAGGATTGAAATATTTTCACGAATTGTTCCTCGATCACGACCACCTGAAAAGAGTCAAGTAAGAATGGTTTGGAGGATCCGAGATCTACTCTGAAGGATCACTCTAATGCGTAAGCAAGAGAATAATAAGTGGATATGAATTGTAATAGTAGAAAGAAGTGGATATACTTTATTTAAGTATAGTTTTGTAACCGTTTATTCTCATAAATATATATATGCATTAAGGTTTATATGTCAGTTATGTAAGGAGGTTTAATGGTGAAATTGAAACCATCTTTCCTTTTGAGTGAAGATATTTTGAGGTATATCAATAAATAAAGAGTAGGGAAATTTTCTTAATTTAAATTTTATTAAGTTAATATATGATTTAATTAAGAAAGGAAATTTAATTAAAATTAATGAATGTAAAAAGATAGTAAGAAAACATGGCATGACATGACATGATACCAATGGCTTAATTAAGAGATCACTAATAATGATAGACCATACCATAAAATGTCAATGTCTCAATTGCTCCCATGCTTTTTCATTGTTTAAAACCAACATGGAGGGGGTAAGGGTGGGTGAGGGAAGGATTGCTACTTTGTTATTCCTAATATAAAAAAATGAGAGGCTCGTGTTGCTCTTGTTGTTCTTATATATTTTGATTTGTTTTATTTTATGCGGGTCCTAAAAGTCGCACACAAAAATATAAAGGGAGCTGCGGGTTCCACCACATGAGATTTTTCTAGGGTCACAATTGTAAGTATGCGATTGGAAGTGAAGAGCACGCGGCTCGAGTCGCGTGGGTTAAGGACATCATCAAAACCCTGCTGTAGAGCTAAAAGACAATGGTACCTTGTAGATTATTGACCCTATGACCTGTGGGCTTAGGGATAAACCGGAAGACCCTCACCTCCCGCAGACACACCCCCCTCTCTCTATAAAGAAATGCATAGCCCTCTCTCTTGTCCCACTTCTCTCTCTTATCAAATCTGAAACACACACTTCTCTCTCTCTCTCTCTCTCTCTCTCTCTCTCTCTCTCTCTCTGTGTTTAAGTGTCAATTTGTGGCTCCTTCATGGGAAGAAGAAGAAGAAGTGGAAGCTTAGCTTGCTACTGCTGTGTTTAACTTTCATTGATTGTAGCCTTGGAAGTTGAGAAGGTAAAATATTTATAAAAGAAAAAATGGAAATATATTAGTGTTTGATTTTTATATGTGTGTGTGTGTGTGCATACAGATATTGGAATTGGATACAAAGCGAAGAAATGGAAGGAGGGATAATTACAGAAGCAGATACATCAGCTTTCAGGGACTGCTTCTCTCTGGCATGGAAGAATCCTTATGTTCTTCGCCTTGCCTTCTCTGCTGGCATTGGTGGCCTCCTCTTTGGCTACGACACTGGTACTCACCAGTACCATACAATCTCTCTCTCTCTCTCTCTCTCTCTCTCTCTGATATATATTGTGGGTATAATATACATGTATATATGTACGTGTGCAGGAGTGATATCAGGAGCTATTCTCTACATAAGAGATGACTTCGAGGCTGTGGATAAGAAGACCGTCTTACAGGTCATTTCATTCTGTTGTTTTTTTCATAATTTTTAGCCGCCTAATTAATTTTTATTTCCTTTTTTTTTACCCCCTCTTTATTGAATAAAAAAACAAAAACATTAAACAACTTACATTTTTATTTTATTTTATTATATAATTTTGTGCCTACTATATTACTCTGATTCTCAGCAGGGGAAAAAATTATTATTTATTATTTATTGCTTATTTACTTCATGCCTTTACGTATTTCTGGACCATTATTTACCCTAAAGAAAATGCCGGAAACACGTATAAACAAACTGGAGGAAGGTCTTCTACTATGTACGTGTCTATTTTGCACTTTAGATAAGCCTAACCTCGTAGAGATTTCCAAACGCAGTTAACTAATACCTTTATTAGTCGAAGGGAAGAGACAAAAAGTTAAAGATTTCTCCATCCTTCTTTTCTTTTGTTGACATTTGGTGAGAAAAGTGGGGAAGTAAAAAAACAGAGAGAAAAACGTGAAGAGGGTCATTATGTTTCTCACCAAATTTCAGAGAAAAAAAAACAAGAAGACCAAAACCCCTCAAATTTCTCACCAAATTTCAGAGAGAATACAGAAAAAAAAGTGAAGAGGGTCATTTTGGAGACATTCTCCTAAATGGTTTTTTGCCATATTTTTTTTCTGTATTGTCTCTGGGATTAAGCCAAATAAAGTGAAGAGAAGCTAATTTATTTATTTATTTCTGTTCCCACCATATCGCTCCAAACAAATTTAACCCTATGTTTAGAGAGACGTTATTTTGGATTTATATTGAATTTGAATAAAATATAATCTTAAATTATATTAAATTTTTTCAAACTCATCCAAAATCCAAATCAAATGTTCGAAATCCATACTTCTAAATTTAATTTAAATATATATACAAAAAACCATCTAGATTAAATAAATAAATATTTTTTATTAATTTTTTATGTTATATTTAATAAATAAATAATGATATATTTTTTAATTAATTTGACAAAGATAATTGATGCTCTATTCCTATTTCTTTTAACTATTTAAGACAGAGATGAGGAGTCCCTTCAAATTAACAAACCTTAATAACATTCGGCATAAGCAGTTTCCAAAAAAATTACAGTGGGCAGTTGGTGAAAAGCTTCGTCCCAGCTCACTCGTTTCAGTGATTTGCATGGGGAGAGGCTTGACGAGTCAAATTAATTACAGAAAGAAAGAAAGAAGGAAGCATCATTAAAGAGGGGGATGGATGAATCAACCTCATTTAAGGGGAAGGATAGTGGCATGGCAAAAAGTATAATTTGCCAAAACCAGAAAAAGAAAAGAAAAAGAGGCTCAATAATGGAATGGAATAGCAGCAATCGATCGTTGTTGTTTTCTTTTGTTTTAAAATTAAAGCAGTGCTTTTTATTAAATGGGTACGACAAACAAGACCTTCACACCAAAGACCTAAGCTTTGCCTCTCAACTCTCAATTTTGAAGTACAAAAGTTTTAATACAATATTTTTTTAATTCACCCATATGAAGAGGATCGTGAAAAATATTTTAGAGAAATAGTATGCAAGAATTTACTAATACGGATGATTTTGCTATTTTTTCTTTTCAATAGGAGTCAGTATATTAAGAATTTTATTGAAGGAAAGGGGAAAAAAATAGAAGGAAATTATTTTTTTATTGTATTTGCTCACCATAATTAAGAATGATATGTCAAATGAATATTCTATTGTATTTGTCCACCATAATTAGGAACAAAATGTTATTTAAGTATAATTAGAAATTTTGAAATATCATTCAAATATAACTTAAAATTTAGGAAAATATTAGCTTAATTATGTGTAAAACAAAATTTTTCCATCCATTAATTTATTAAATATTTTGTTTTATTTCGTACTTTTTATGAGCCACCTAAAACGAAAATATTTCTTCATATTTTCTCTCTTGTCCTTGATATTTCAAGTTTCAAACAGGGCCTAACAAACATAATATCCAGACACTTTGCAGCGTGAACCAACCTTGAAACCTGAATTTAGTACACACTTTGCAGGCACCTGCTGCTAATAGTTCCATAAACAGCTAAATAATTTGTAGAAACAAATAAGATACCGACCATGCATTCGTGATTGGTGATGTTATGTAAAACAGGAGAGCATCGTGAGCATGGCACTTGCTGGGGCAATCGTTGGTGCTGCCATTGGTGGCTGGGTAAACGATCGCTTCGGGCGAAGGAAGGCAATACTAGCTGCAGATTTCCTATTTTTCGTTGGAGCAGTTATAATGGCCTCTGCTCCCAACCCAATTCTTCTCATTGTCGGCCGAGTTTTTGTTGGACTTGGGGTTGGAATGGCGTCAATGACATCTCCACTGTACATCTCAGAAGCATCTCCTGCCAAAATCAGAGGTGCACTAGTTAGTACCAATGGCTTTCTGATAACTGGAGGACAGTTTCTTTCTTACCTCATCAACTTGGCTTTCACCAAGGTAAGCAAGAAAACGATGGGATTCTGTTCTGCTTTCGGTAAACAAGTGATCAAAAAGCAAGCTAAAACATGCCCTTTTGAATGCCAATAAACAAGTCCAATAGACTCTCTTTCTTTCTTTCTTTCTATATTTCAGAGATTGTGAAATCATACCATGTCTTGTTTGATTTCTGCAACATATTTGTAAACCTCATCATTAACTACCAAGAGTTCAGAAAGTATAATCAGATACCATGCCCATCTGTAATTTGTTCAAAAAAAGGAAGTATAAATCAAAACAGATAAAAGGAGATTACAATCTGGCACATGGATTCACCATTGTTGTAGGCACCTGGGACATGGCGGTGGATGCTTGGAATTGCTGGAGTTCCAGCTCTGGTACAGTTCATACTGATGCTGCTTCTTCCAGAATCGCCTCGTTGGCTTTTCCGCAAGGTTTGCACGCTTCATTATTTGTTGTCCATTGCTTACTTCTATAGCTTCATAAAATGCCATTGGGTGTATTTCATCTTCCTCCAGCATCCATCATTAACCAATTTACTTTCAAATAATAGGGAAGAGAAAAAGAAGCAGAAATCATACTAAAGAAGATATACCCAGCCCATGAGGTTGAGTCTGAGATTCAAGCTCTCAAGGAATCCATCGAAACAGAGATTCAGGAAACCGGGTCTTCAGAGAAGATTAACTTCTTCAAACTGTGGAAAACCAAAACAGTGAGAAGAGGACTCATTGCTGGTGTGGGGCTTCAGGTGTTCCAGCAGTTTGTGGGCATAAACACAGTCATGTATTATAGTCCCACCATAATTCAGTTAGCGGGTATTGCATCAAACCAAACAGCTCTTCTCCTGTCATTGGTCACAGCTGGGCTCAATGCCTTTGGCTCCATTGTGAGCATTTACTTCATTGACAGAACTGGAAGGAAGAAGCTCCTCGTCATCAGTTTGTGCGGTTGTATAATCTCTCTCGGGCTCTTATCAGCAGTCTTCCACGAGACTGCCTCACATTCACCCAATGTCAGTGCTGCACAAACGTCTCAATTTGCAGCATACACTTGTCCAGATTACAGTTCAGCTGGAAATGCTGGGGCTTGGGACTGTATGACGTGTTTGAAGGCTTCATCTCCAGATTGTGGATTCTGTTCTTCACCCAGTAATAAGGTATAAACACATTTTTCCTTGTGCAGTCACAAGCAGAAGCAAAGCAATGTTTCCTGCAAAAATGGCTGGATGTCCCTGCATGGGTCGGATGAAAAAAATTCATGGCTGTGCGCCATGGATTTTGCCTGCCATTTCATATCTTTACTAAGACATGTTTTTGATAAACTATAGACCATTTTCTAGTAGCTTCACCCTTGCATTGATGTTCAATTCAGCATTTGGGTCCTAATCTCGACCATCATTACTATTATTACTGCAGCTATTCCCAGGAGCATGCTTGATACAAAACGACACCGTGAAGGAACTGTGTCATGCAGAAGACAGGCTCTGGTACACAAGGGGATGCCCAAGCAAATATGGATGGCTTGCTTTAATCGGCTTGGCACTCTACATCATATTTTTTTCTCCTGGGATGGGTACCGTTCCATGGATAGTCAATTCTGAGATATACCCACTAAGATTTCGAGGGGTCTGTGGAGGAATAGCAGCCACTGCAAACTGGATTTCAAACCTCATTGTTGCCCAGTCGTTCCTGTCTCTAACACAAGCCATTGGAACTTCATGGACATTCCTGATATTTGGGTTGATATCTGTTGTAGCCCTGTTCTTTGTTCTTGTCTATGTGCCAGAAACAAAGGGGCTTCCAATTGAAGATATCGAGAAAATGTTGGAAATGAGATCTCTGCAGCTCAGGTTCTGGAAGAAGAAAACTAACCCACCACAGAAAACTCAAGTCGTTTGAAGAGTAAGAGTGGAACTACACAGATCTGTGATTTGAGAGGGGAGCCTGCTAATTGGGCAGTGAAGCGGTTTCAGTTTGTAGTTTGTAGCCTTTAGTAGAAGTGGACTCAATTGAATTAAAGTCCTGGAGGATAGGACAATCTCTAGAAAGTTTCATGTTTAGTTGATATATATAATTAATAAGATGTTTGTCAAAGGGAAGAATTGAAATAGTTTGACAGGCAGAAATATTATGTTTAGCCTATGCATACAAACAGACAACTGTTGAATGGGAGATAAAAGACTGTTATTGTATATTTTTTGCTGGTGCGTTCTTCACATGTCATACATGGACTTTTTTTTTTTTGAAGTATATACTTAATCAAAATACTACCTCATGAAATATCATATAATAACACCCTAAGCAACCAGCCATAAAATTGAACGAGATATCAACCACATAGCCCACTCCAGAGAGCATTGACTCATTGATTCTAGATTTATGTATGGAGAATCCGTTTGGAAAAGAAATATATTCTTAAAAATCTACATTTATGCACAAATAACAAAGTACAGAAGAAGATATTAAGTTCTATAACTTTGTTAGGAAACTAGAGATGATGCCCCAATTCCTACTAATGTGATTTGATTTATACATTCTAAAATGTTCTTTGAACTTGTAACAATTGCCTCGGCAAAGCTTCAATATCTTACTGCTTTTTCATTTTTCTTAATAAAGAAAGGCAGAAAAAACACTCTACTAGAAGAGATAAAAAAGGAGTACCAGGAGGACAAGGCACTTTAACTTAAAATAAAATAAAAGGTTAGCATTAATCACCATCAAAGGTATACATATATACGTATAGATTAAGCGCTTACCCAGGTATCGTCACTTGTAACACCATTAGCATAAGCTTTCTTTAAGAACAGATTCTGACTGAACGACTTGAATTTTGAGGGAAGTTCAGGGTTTAGTAATGGAATATAGATTTCATTTTCTATGTAAAAGTTTCAAGTAATTAAAAAAATTCCAGCCCCTTCTAGCTTTCAAATATTTGCATAGGAAAGTTGATCTATATATATATATATATTGTTTTATCAAAAATTATTCATGTAATGTTGGAATACTGGAATGTAAAAGGCATTTTGTAACACTATGAAAAACTGGAAATAAAATGAGAATTGCCCGCAACTAAATAGGCCCCTACTTTCAAAATGGCTTTGTCTCTTTCGCCCTCGCTGGCTATGCACAACTGAAGCAGCCCCAATGTCGCCTCTGAAATCGAGCATGTTGGTTCGTTTCCAGCAGGTCGGACAAGAGCTTTGTTTCAAACACCGATTTGAACAACTGTTCTTACAGTGCTTATACTTACAATAGCAGCGGCAGGTGTTCAATGTGTAATGGAGATTTGTTGAATTTGCAGCAACTAAGGCTTGCCGCATCAGAATTTGATAGTTCTAGAGGCACATCATTGACTTTGGTTCCGTTTGCTTGAAATCAATAAGTGTTTGCAATTTGAAATCAATAAGTGCAATGCTGTTTTGTTTCTTAGTTTGAAATTAATTCACAGCCCTCCCCTTCATCTTTGGTTTTGTTGCCTCTTTTGGCTTGTATTTGAATTGTTAGTGAACTAATGGTAGAGGAAGTGTGTCTCACATCACATGTGGGTAAAGGGCTTCTCCTAATTTCTACTTAGACTCTTTTGACTATCTCATCTAAGCAATCTTCCAATGGTCAAAATTGACATCAAATAGTTGCCATTGATGAGTGTAGTTTTTGCAAACATAATGGTCATTGAAAGTTTCAATGTCCATTATTATTAAGGGACAACAACACACTCGAAGGCTAGACATTATCATACTATAGCCACTACATCATCAGAATAGGCGTCTCCCATCATGCCCACACTATCTCTTATTGAATTGCAGAAGCTTCTTTCTACATCAAAACCTAATGTATTATCTGTTTCTCCCTCCATAGGTTTGTCCTCCTCATCCACTTCAGGTATATCTCCATCTACTTGGGTATTTGACTCGGGTGATACTCATCATATGTCAAATAACATTTCTTTATGTACATCTATATTTTCTACCTTGACACCTTCATCTATTTTGGTTACCAATGGTACCTCAATGCCATTGGTAGGTATAGTTCCATCATTTCATCTTATTTGTGCCATTTTTTCTTTATTGTATTCCTCAACTTTTATTGAATTTGATTTCTATTAGTCAGTTATGTGATTATGGATACCATGTTTCTTTTACTCCAACCTCATGTTTTGTTTATGATCCACATTCCAAGAAGCTGATTGGGACATGTCATAGGAAGGGAGGATTGTATGTATTAGAAGAGTTTCAGGTCAAAGAATTTGTTGTTTCTAGTGTTGACTTGTCTTCATTTCATTCGAGTTTCAATTCTTTTAACTTTTATTTATGGCATTCATGCCTTGGACATATTTCTAGTTCTCAACTGAGATTTTGGCTTCCACATGTGTCTTAGGAAATTTATCTTCTCATGACCTTTTTGATTATAGTGGTTGTAAGCTTGCAAAATTCTCTACTTTTCCATTTAATAAAAGTACATCAATGTCTTTTTCACCCTTTGATGTAATCCATTTTTATGTTTGGTGACCAACTCCTACTATCTCAAAGGGAGGGTCTCGTTATTATTATTTCATTGATGATTATACTCATTTTACATGGATATACCTTATGATGAATTGTTCTTATTTCATTATCATCTATAAAATGTTTCGTGCTTTGGTTCAAACACAACATTCAACTGTCATCAAGTGTTTCACGTGTGATTTGGGGGAGGTGGGGGGGGGAATTTAAGTATACTGAGTTTTTCACCCTACTCACCTATGATGGCACCATACATCAATCATTGTGCACAGACACTCCTGAACAAAATGGTGTGGCTTGAAGAAAACATCAGCATATCAATGAGATAGCTCGATCCCTTCTTCTTTCTAGTAATGTTCCCAAAGTTTTCTAAGGAGAAGTAATTCGTACTGCCATATATTTGATTAAAAAAATTCTTACTGCTCTTAAATTGGGAGTTTCTCCGTATGAGAAATTGTACAACAAGGCTCCAGAGTATTTTCATTTGAGAGTATTTGGTTGCACATGCTTTGATCTTCATCCTCATACTGAGTGCTCTAAGTTGTCAGCACGATCCTCTATGTGTGTGTTTCTCTCTTGAACACATTCCTTTCTTCTTTATTCCAAAAAGCTTTAGCATCTTAAATGAGCCAGACTTTGTAAATATTGATCTATTTACTTGTGATATTGATTTAGAGTCTTCCCTAATTGCTCCTATTTCTTCACATTGTCCTTCATTTTCATTTGCAGGTACAAATCCCCCCATCCTCCTTGGTGGACTCATCTTCATCTTCTAATCATGTGGACCCTACATCTTCTCATTATCCAACGCGACTACATAAGCCCCCTTCTCATCTTAATTCATATGTGTTAACTTTTTGAGTCTGATACCATTTTTGATAATGACAAATTGTGAGTATCTGATTTGTGAATTTAGTGTATGAACATATGTATTTTTTTTTAGAAGGAACAAATGGTCATTGTGATATGGAAGTCACAAGGTAGTTAAAGAACACTTCACGCGGCCCATTCCATGACAACTTGAAGAACAAAGGATGAAGACACATAAATTTTCAATTGTATTGTATTTAGTTTAAAATTGTAAATGCATGTCTTACATGATCTGATTGAGAAGCTCAATAACGACCATAGACTGACCTTGGGAGCTCAAACTTTTCTTAGAAAACCTTTCTCTTAAAAAGCTAAATTCATACAAGGGTTTTAAAAGACTTTGAAGTTCAAAACAAGGCTAAAATGCATGTTTTCAAAGGGCCCAGTTGACCAGATCGTAAGCCCGGTCGACCGACAGTCATGCCAAGAAGATTCGGCTGACTGGATAGTAAGCCCAATTGACCGAACTGCGCTAAAAGTGTTTTTGCCCTTGGGCTGATTGAGTGGACCATGGGTTAGTTGATCGAAACTCTTAGGTTAAGCCAATTTTGAACTGAAAACGGCCATAAAAATTCAAAATATATTATTATTTTATTCCCAACGGCCATAAAATGATCAAACTTTGAAAATGCCTATAAATACCTTGCCCAAAGCACTTAAAATAACTTGTCAATCTCATATTACACTCTTGCTTTGTTGAGCATTTTTATACTCACATTTTCTCAAATTAAAAGGCATTCACTCTCATACTCTTTCATTTTGAAAGTATCCTCTTGAGAGTCAAAATCAAGTTTCTCCACACATCATTAATTGCAAAAATCTTTGTTGAAGAATTCATTTATTGCTTCTTAGATCTTTGAAAAACTTATTCCATACTATTGGCCTAACATGGCTTTTGAATCTTGTTTTGATGATAACGAATAAAAGTTTATTTAACAAGTTATAGTTTAAGTGATGACATTTTAAGAAACCTAGTATGACAAATTCAAAAGGTTATTAAAAATCCAAGATCACAAGTGCTATAAAAGCTTATACTTCAACAACAAGGTGATCAAAAGAAAGCTTAAGAGGTCCAAGATGGTCAAAACATATGGAAGCTTAAAGAATATTGAAGCTCAAGATAAAGAGGACTCAAAGCAAAGATATACATGAAGACTTCAAGTTTAGAGAATTTTGAAGTCATTGGGAAGTCTTATGTAAGCACTTCATTTGAATATCAAAATGAATGCTTTGAAACTCATTAGGGTTTATTATAGACTTAGAGACCTTATTTTGAAAATCCTGAAAAATACTCTTTAAAAGTATCAAAGCGAGTAGGCTAAGGTTTTTGGAAACAAACTTTAAAAACGGTATTTTCAACTATTCAGGTGACTGACCCATGTCTGGTCAGGCGATTGACATATTTGCTAAATTGAATTTTGATAGACAGTGAAGAATTAGGTGACTGACCCCTCAGACCTTAGGTGACTAACCCTATTTTGAACTGAAAAATACACTATATTTGAAGATCAGGCGACTGACCCCGATGGGTTCAGGCAACTAACCCTCGTAATGGTTAGTTTTTAAAACAGCGTTTAAAGTTTCCAAATTGAGTTGCTTGTGTCCCAAACTTTATACAAAATTGGGAAACACTCCAAGTAACTTGGACAACACAAATTTATTACTTTTTGAGCCTATAAATATATGGTTTCTCAAATCAAAGTAAACACCAAGAATTGAAAATCTGACTTCAATCTATATTACTCATACTCTCTCAAAGCCCTCTTTGTCACATCTACTTGTTGAGATTTTCAAAGAATTACTGAGTCATTGATCAGTGATCTCTGAGTACAACCTTTGAGTTTTGATTCAAATCAAAGGAAGAATCTCGGTGACATACTCTTTGAGCTTCAATTTCATTATTCTTTGATATTTACTTTGAAGTTTTGATTAGCTATGCTATATTTGTACTAATCTACTTTATCTAAGAGTATTTCTTGTACACAAGAATTCTTTCTTATTTTCTTATTTTCTTGATGGTTTAGGGCTGATTGAATCGTTGTATCAAGTGTGGGGATATCGTTTGGAGAGGTGTATTCTAGCCTATTGAAGGAGGGATTTTAAGGTTGCTCCTACCCGGAAAGGAGTGTTATAGTGGAATCCTTAGGTGGTGTTTCCTAACGCGAGGATGCAGGTTGGTATAGTTGAATCTCCTAAAAACTTTGGTCTCATTCTCTTCCCTTACTCTTTAATTTCTCTACATATATAAATTGCATGGTTGTATTATAACTCATATTTAAACTCCACTTGAACCTATAATATGTGGAAGGGTTAATCAAAACTCAATGGTGTTTTAATGGGATGGTGCAAGGGGTGATGCCCCTCCTGCATGATACAATATTTTGAGCTAGGGTGGAGTTATTACATTATTGCATTTCATATCAGGTCAATATGTGCAAATGCACTCGCGCGCGCGCGCACACACATACTTATATACATATACTTGGGCTGAGCGTTAAAACTTTAAAATTGCTTTTGATAATAGAGTAGAGATTATGTGAAGGCTTTGTGAATGTGGGTAGATTTTAAAACCTCAAAATATTCTCTTCTAGTTTCCTTTTATTTTTTTAATCAATTTATGTCATTTGTCTAAAATTTAATGCTTGTTTCATAACATCTTTTGGTTATATATAAAGAAGGTTTGATATTATTGAATGATTATTGTGCTTTCAAAACATTGTTAAAATTATGCTTATTGTAAGGGGGAGCCTTGTGTCAAAGTTCACTCACCGTTACTCCTTATTTGTCATCATAAAAAAAAAGGAGAAGATTGTTGGCCTAACATGGCTTACTAAACTTGTTTTGATGATAACAAATAAAAGGTAATTTAACATGTTTTGTTGAAAGTGAAGATACTTTACGAAACAGGTGTTTAAGTTCAAGTTCAAAGTTATAACAAAGCTCATTGCAAGAATACATGAAAAAGAAATGAAAGCTCGAAGAACATATTCCAAAGACAGCTTGATGAAAGCTTAGAGAATTGATGGAAGCTTAGAGAATTTAAGTTCAGAGGCAAGATAGACTACACAAATAACAAGCATGAAGACTCCAAGCTTAGAATAGAATTAAATCTTAAGAGAGTCTCTATGTAAGTACTTCATTCAAATAATAATTTAATTAAATTTGAAGCTCATTAGGAAATTCATTGACTTAGAGACCATGTTTTGAAAAAACCCAAAAAATATTTTTCAAAAGTCTTAAACTATTTTGGGGAAAGCAAAAGAGCAAAAAGAAATTGGAAACAAAATGAAAAATCAAACTTTTGGTCTTTCCAAGCAACTGACAAATTTGACCCAATTGACTGACTCCTTGTTGAGTTTTAAAATTTTAGTGTTTTAATGAATCCAGGCGACTGACAAATTTAATCTAGGCGACTGACAAATAATTAAACTGATTTTGAGACGACCTGAAAGGACCCAGACGATTGATTGGTGATGACCTAGTCGACTGACTCTTTGCTGAGTTTGAAATTTTCAGTGTTTTAATGAATACATGCGTCTGACTCATTATTCCCAGTCAACTGACTCATCGAGATTTCAAAATTTTAATATAACGAGAAGTTTCCAAATTTGATTTTTTGAATTCTAAACGTTATGAAAATTTGGGAAACACTCTAAGTCACTTGGGGAACACAAAAATAGTCTTGTTTAAACATCTATAAATACTCCCCAAGGCTAAGGTTTCAATACACCAAGGAAATATATAGCATTCAAAGCTCTCTTGCTCTCAATACTCTCCGAAGTTCCTTAATAAGTTTTGCTATGAATCTCTCACAAAATTTCTAAGCCTACTCTGAATTCTTTCAATCTAAGAAGAAAGCTCACGGTGATGTACTTCTAAGGCTTCAAATTCTTTCAATTGTTATTTTGAATTGAAGTATATTGTAATGCTTAAGTTTTGTACTAATCAGCTCTTGTTGAGAGTGTCTTTGTACACCAAATTTGTTTCTTATTTTGTAGACAATTCAAGTCTTTGAATCGTTGTTGAACCAACTATGAGGTATCGTTTGGAGAGGCAAACTCTAGCCTATTGAAGGAGAGATTGTAAAGGTTACTCCTACTTGCAAAGGAGTGTGTAAGGTTACTTCTACTCGTAAAGGAGTAGTATAATGGAATCCTTGAATGTGTTTGCCTAAGGCGAGGACGTAGGCAGGTATAGCTGAACCTCGTAAAACTTGTGTCTCACTCTCTTCCCTACTCTCATTTAATTTTTTGTTCATATAAATTGCGTGGTTGGATTTTAATTTTCTGTTCATAATACCTATGTGGATTGGATATTAAATAAACCAAAGATTAATTTGACTTTGGGATTTCGAAAACCAAAAAGAGAGTACGTTGGTTGATCAATACAAATTGCGAAAATCATAACGGAGTACGTTGATTGGTTACACTCAATACTTATTAATTGAAAGTTTATTTAAATTTTGAGTTTTTTTTTTTTTTTTTTTTTTAAGAGTGTTGAAAATTTACATTGTATTTCATATTGACAAATCAAGTTCACTAATAAAGGGATTTTATCAGCTACATACCTAAACTCTACTTTGAGTTATTCAAGTGTTGAATCTTTGAAGCATTGTTGAATTCATTCTACATTGTGAATTGTGTTTTGGTTATCTTGGTTGGAGTGAATTAAATTGCTGAAAAGGATATTCAAATTGGTATATTCATTGATAAAGGTTTAAACTAAATAAATTTCCACTGAACTTGTGATTGAAAATCAATTTTGTATATGTGGTTACTGAACTTAAAACAAGTTGAGAAAGAACCAATTAAAGAAGGTATAAAGAAACATTTAAAAAAAAAAAACCCCAATTCACTCCCCTCTTGGGAATACACCTTCCTTTTCAAAATGAACTAAGAAAACTTTTGGCAATGTGTGGAACTGGATACAATCAATCTATATGTTCTATTATATAATCGGTGTATTTAGTGTTTACAACACCTTTAGGGTTAATTATTTATATGTAGGTTTGAATTATAGTCATTGTATGTGTTTTGGTAACTTAATATATGTGAGAATCATGAAGATTTTTTGCCATTTGAGAAACTTCTCACAGGGCTTCGGTCAACTAAACCATGTGTTTGTTCGCCCAAACCAATTAAAATCAGGATTTTCAAACATTCAATAGCCACTCGGTCAACTAGACTCTAAGTTTGGTCGCCCGAACACATTCGGTCGACTGAACCTGAGGTTCGGTCACCCAAACTAATTGTGTCTGAAACTTTACAATGGAAGTAGCCCTTCAGTCGACTAAAATTGAGGTTTGGTCACCCAAACTCTCTGATGCCAGACCAGTTTGTTCACAAATTCAAATTCCTTTATATTTTAAATTCCCAAAATGATTTTAATATTTTGAAATAATATTTGTACTTTGTAAAAAATATTTTTCAAGACTTTAAAAGGTATCTAGGGTCCAAATAAATAACCTAAGAGCTGCGTAATAAAAACCAACATGAGATGTACTTACATGAATTACTATTATACAATACACATTACTAACCTATCTGGGTCTTCATGTCATTAAGTTTGGTCTTCATCCAAGCTTCATATCAATAGCCATCTTTTAATTACTTGTGTCCTTCATGGCTTTCCAATTTGCATTTTCATTGTATTTTTATATTATAATATTACACCTGTATACACACTTAACAGCACAATTAGCTAGATGCATTGGTTTGTCATTATCAAAACCAGATTAAGCCTTGATAGGCCAACATAGTTTTGCAACCACTCCTTCTCATAAATATATATGCATTAAGGTTTGATGTTGGTTATGTAAGGAGGTTTAATGGTGGAATCGAAACCATCCCTTCTTTTGAGTGAAGATATTTTGAGGTATATTAGTTGCCTCCCTTTGGTTTCAAACTTTTAAAACTTGTTTCCAAAGTTCGAAGACTTTAGAAAGTGCCGCTCAATTTTTTTTTCACATTCGCTGTTATTGGCTCATCCAAGCTGTTCTGGATTCTACTGAGTCATATACTCAACTTAATTTGTACCATGTTCAGCTTATACGAGTCGTCACTGGCTTCTACTGAGTAGTATGATTGGCTTGCCCTATGTCCCTATTGGCTCATCCGAGCCAAATAGGATTTTTTTTGAGCCGTTTCTGCTACGTTAGGTGCATGCTCTTGGCATGCTCCATGCCTTTATTGGCTCATTCAAGTCAATTGGGCTTATGTCGAGCCGTGTTTGCTATGGCCGAGTCGTGCGCTTGGCTTGCTCCATGCCTTTGTCACCTCATTCGAGCCAAGTGGGCTTCCATCGAGCCATTTTTTTTATGGTTGCTCGGTTGGGATCATTGGTGCAATTCGACTAGGTAACCCTTATGCCCAACAATCTGAATTGTTTTTCAAATGATTCGAGCATATATTTTCCTAGATCATCATTTTTTTCAAATGATCCAAGCAACTGTTTGACTGGACCTTTATTTTTTCAAACGATTAGAGTAGAGCTTTTCTTTCAAGCCTCATGAGTTATGCTCATCAATTAGGTTGGTTCTTTAGGCCTCATAAGTTGTGCTCATTATTTGGGCCGATTTTTTAGGCCTCGCGAGCTACACTTATCAACTTGGCTTGTTCTTCAGGCCTCATGAGCCACGGGTCAATTCCTTAGGCCTCATGAGCTGTGCTCATTAGTTGGGCCAATTTCTTTAGGCTTTATTAGTTGTGCTCATCAGTTGGGCCAACTCTTTAGACCTTATGAGTTATGCTCATTAGTTGAGACAATTGCTCCAGGCCTCATGAAAAGGGTTAATCTGTTGGGCCAATTTCTTCAAGTCTCATGAGTTGTGCTCATTAGGTGGGCTAGTCTCCAAACCTCATGAGCCGTACTTATCTGTTGGGCCAATCTTCAGGACTCATGAGATGTGCTCATCAATTGGGCCAATTCTTCAAGTCTCATGAGTTGTGCTCATCTATTAAGCTTTTTTAATGAGCAGTGCTCAGTCATTTTTATTTTTGCCTCATGAGTTGTGCTCTTCAAGTGGGTTGGTCTTTGGGTCTCATGAGCGGTGCTCATCTTTTAGCCCAGTTAGGTCTCATGAGCTATGCTCATTAGTTGGGTCACTCTAGTGAGCAGTGTTTAGTTTTTGTTTTGCCTCATGAGTTGTGCTTATCAAGTGGGTTGATCTTTGGGGCTTCATGAGCTGCACTCATCAAATTGGTCATTACAGGTGAGCTGTGCTCACTTTTTTGTGCTTTATGAGCCATGCTCATCAAATGGGCAATTACGAGGGAGCCATGCTTACTCCTTTGTGCCTCATGAGTTGTACTCATCAAGTAGACAATTTTTTAGGGCCTAATGAGGTGTGCTCATCAAATGGGTCATTACAGGTGAGACATGCTCACTCATTTGTGTCTTGTGAGTTGGGGTCATTAAGTGCGCAAGTCTTCAGGGTCTCATGAGTTGTACTTATTAGATAGGCCACTACAGGTGGGATATGCTCAATTATTCATTGTTGCCTCATGAGTTGTGCTCATCAAATGGGCTAGTCTTCAGGGCCTTATAAGTGGTGCTCATCAAATGAGCTGTTATTGGTCTAGGCATGTTGATCCACATCATTTAGATTCTCATCATTGGGATTTGTGCCATTAGGGTTCACGCGCCATGATTTTATAAGTTGCTTCCTTCCCTTCCTTAGTCGCTTCACCCACATTTTTCATACTCTTCCTTTTCATATTGGTCCGACTCCTTCTTGTGGTCATGGTCAAGGATAGAAAACCTCCCAAAGATTCTCACAGATGGTACCAACTGTTGCTGCTAAGGATCGAACTGCTTTCACGAATTGTTCCTCGGTCATGACCACCTAAAAAAAGAGTCAAGTAAGAATGGTTTGGAGGATCCAGGATCTACTCCGAGGGATCACTATAATGCGTAAGTAAGAGAATAATAAGAGGATACGAATTGTAATATTAGAAAGAAGCGGATATAAATAAGATGCGTACCTCCCCTCAAAGCCCCTTTTTTATAGTGATGGAGGTTGATCATTCATCAACCCGGCATTGATGGTCATTATTGTGCTGGTTGGGGGGGGGGGTTACAAAAGATTTATGGGCATTTATGTAGAGATTTTAAGTATAGTTTTGTAACCGTTTCTTCTCATAAATATATATATATATATATATATATATATGCATTAAGGTTTATATGCCAGTTATGTAAGGAGGTTTAATGGTGAAACTAAAATCGTCTTTCCTCTTGAGTGAAGATATTTGATGTATATCAATAAATGAAGAGTAAAAAAATTTTCTTAATTTAAATTTTATTAAGTTAATATATGATTTAACTAAAAAATGAAATTTAATTAAAATTAATGAATGTAAAATAATCTAAGAAAATATGGCATGACATGACATCAATGGCTTAATTAAGAAGATCACTGGTAATGATACACCATACCATAAAATGTCACTGTCTCACTTGCTCCCATGCTTTTTCATTGTTTTAAACCAACATGGAGGGGGTAAGGGTGGGTGAGGGAAGGATTGCTACTTTGTTATTCCTAATATAAAAAAAATGAGAGGCTCGTGTTGCTCTTGTTGTTCTTGTATATTTTGATTTGTTTTATTTTATGCGGGTCCTAAAAGTCGCACACAAAAATATCAAGGGTGCCGCGGGGTCCACCACATGAGATGTTTCTAGGGTCACAATTGTAAGTATGCGATTGGAAGTGCACAGCACGCGACTGGAGTCGCGTGGGTTAAGGACATCATCACAACCCTGCTGTAGAGCTAAAAGACAATGGTACCTTGTAAACTATTGACCCTATGACCTGTGGGCTTGGGGATAAACCGGAAGACCCTCACCTCCCGCAGACACACCCCCCTCTCTCTATAAAGAAATGCATAGCCCGCTCTCTTGTCTCACTTCTCTCCCTTATCAAATCTGAAACACACACTTCTCTCTCTCTCTCTCTCTCTGTTTAAGTGTCAATTTGTGGCTCCTTCATGGGAAGAAGAAGAAGAAGAAGTGGAAGCTTAGCTTGCTACTGCTGTGTTTTTGACTTTCATTGATTGAAGCCTTGGAAGTTGAGAAGGTAAAATATTTATAAAAGAAAAAATGGAAATATATTAGTGTTTGATTTTTATATGTGTGTGTGTGTGCATACAGATATTGGAATTGGATACAAAGGGAAGAAATGGAAGGAGGGATAATTACAGAAGGAGCAGATACATCAGCTTTCAGGGACTGCTTCTCTCTAGCATGGAAGAATCCTTATGTTCTTCGCCTTGCCTTCTCTGCTGGCATTGGTGGCCTCCTCTTTGGCTACGACACTGGTACTCACCAGTACCGTACAATCTCTCTCTCTCTCTCTCTCTCTCTCTGATATATATTGTGGGTATAATATACATGTATATATGTACGTGTGCAGGAGTGATATCAGGAGCTATTCTCTACATAAGAGATGACTTCGAGGCAGTGGATAAGAAGACCGTCTTACAGGTCATTTCATTGTGTTGTTTTTTTTTCATAATTTTTAGCTGCCTAATTAAGTTTTATTTCCTTTTTTTTTACCCCCTCTTTATTTAATAAAAAAACAAAGACAAAAACATTTGATTCCCTATCCCTATTTCTTTTTACTATTTACGAGATTAAAACTCGATCTGTATGTAATACAGAGATGAGGAGTCCCTTCAAATTAACAAACCTTAATAGTATTCGGCATAAGCAGTTTCCAAAAAAATTACAGTGGGCAGGTGGTGAAAAGCTTCGTCCCAGCTTCCCTCTTTTCGGTGATTTGCATGGGGTGAGACTTGACGAGTCAAATTAATTACAGAAAGAAAGAAAGAAAGAAGCATCATTAAAGAGGGGGATGAATCAACCTCAGTTAAGTGGAGGCATCCGACACAAGCGAGGGGAACGATAGTGGCATGGCAAAAAGTATAATTTGCCAAAACCAGAAAAAGAAAAGAAAAAGATGCTCAATAATGGAATGGAATTGCACCAATCGATCGTTGTTGTTTTCATTTGTTTTAAAATTTATTAAAGGAGGGTATCTGTAATAAAATTAAAGCAGTGCTTTTTATTAAATGGAAGGTATCTGTCTGCGTTACCATATGTCATATTTAAGACACCTCGGCACTCATTTCCTCTTAAACGACAAGCATGACCTTCACACCAAAGACCTAAGCCTTGCCTCTCAACTCTCAATTTTGAAGTACAAAAGTTTTAATTCAATATTTTTTTATTTCACCCATGTGTAGAGGATCATGAAAAATATTAGCTTGATTATGTGTAAAACAAAATTTTTCCCTCCACCTAAAACGAAAATATTTCTTCATATTTTCTCTCTTGTCCTTGATAATTCCAGTTTCAAACAGGCCTAACAAACATAATATCCAGACCGCTTAACACTCAATTCAGCGTGAACCAACATTGAAACCTGAATTTAGGACACACTTTGCAGGCACCTGCTGCTAATAGTTCCATAAACAACTAAATAATTTGTAGAAACAAATAAGATACCGACCATGCATTCGTGATTGGTGATGTTATGTAAAACAGGAGAGCATCGTGAGCATGGCACTTGCTGGGGCAATCGTTGGTGCTGCGATTGGTGGCTGGGTAAACGATCGCTTCGGGCGAAGGAAGGCAATATTATCTGCAGATTTCCTATTTTTCGTTGGAGCAGTTATAATGGCCTCTGCTCCCAACCCAATTCTTCTCATTGTCGGCCGAGTTTTTGTTGGACTTGGGGTTGGAATGGCGTCAATGACATCCCCACTGTACATCTCAGAAGCATCTCCTGCCAAAATCAGAGGTGCACTAGTTAGTACCAATGGCTTTATGATAACTGGAGGACAGTTTCTTTCTTACCTCATCAACTTGGCTTTCACCAAGGTAAGCAAGAAAACGATGGGATTCCATTCTGCTTTCGGTAAACAAGTAATCAAAAAGCAAGCTAAACACATGCCCTTTTGAATGCCAATAAACAAGTCCAATGGACTCTCTTTCTTTCTTTCTTTCTTTATTTCTTTCTATTTTTCAGAGATTGTGAAATCATACCATGTCTTGTTTAATTTCTGCAACATATTTGTAAACCTAATCATTAACTACCAAGAGTTCAGAAAGTATAATCAGATACCATGCCCATCTGTAATTTGTTCAAAAAAAGGAAGTATAAATCAAAACAGATAAAAGGAGATTACAATCTGGCAAATGGATTTACCATTGTTGTAGGCACCTGGGACATGGCGATGGATGCTTGGAATTGCTGGAGTTCCAGCTCTGGTACAGTTCATACTGATGCTGCTTCTTCCAGAATCGCCTCGTTGGCTTTTCCGCAAGGTTTGCACGCTTCATTATTTGTTGTCCATTGCTTACTTCTATAGCTTCATAAAATGCCATTGGGTGTATTTCATCTTCCTCCAGCATCCATCATTAACCAATTTACTTTCAAATAATAGGGAAGAGAAAAAGAAGCAGAAATCATACTAAAGAAGATATACCCAGCCCATGAGGTTGAGTCTGAGATTCAAGCTCTCAAGGAATCCATCGAAACAGAGATTCAGGAAACCGGGTCTTCAGAGAAGATTAACTTCTTCAAACTGTGGAAAACCAAAACAGTGAGAAGAGGACTCATTGCTGGTGTGGGGCTTTCGGTGTTCCAGCAGCTTGTGGGCATAAACACAGTCATGTATTATAGTCCCACCATAATTCAGTTAGCGGGTATTGCATCAAACCAAACAGCTCTTCTCCTGTCATTGGTCACAGCTGGGCTCAATGCCTTTGGCTCCCTTGTGAGCATTTGCTTCATTGACAGAACTGGAAGGAAGAAGCTCGTGGTCATCAGTTTGTGCGGTTGTATAATCTCTCTCGGGCTCTTATCAGCAGTCTTTCACGAGACTGCCTCACATTCACCCCATGTCAGTGCTGCACAAACGTCTCAATTTGCAGCATACACTTGTCCAGATTACAGTTCAGCTGGAAATGCTGGGGCTTGGGACTGTATGACGTGTTTGAAGGCTTCATCTCCAGACTGTGGATTCTGTTCTTCACCCAGTAATAAGGTATAAACACATTTTTCCTTGTGCAGTCACAAGCGGAAGCAAAGCAATGTTTCCTGCAAAAATGGCTGGATGTCCCTGCATGGGTCGGATGAAAAAAATTCATGGCTGTGCGCCATGGATTTTGCCTGCCATTTCATATCTTTACTAAGACGTGTTTTTGATAAACTGTAGACCATTTTCTAGTAGCTTCACCCTTGCGTTGATATTCAATTCAGCATTTGGGTCCTAATCTCGACTATCATTACTATTATTACTGCAGCTATTCCCAGGAGCATGCTTGATACAAAACGACACCGTGAAGGAACTGTGTCATGCAGAAGACAGGCTCTGGTACACGCGGGGATGCCCAAGCAAATATGGATGGCTCGCTTTAATCGGCTTGGCACTCTACATCATATTTTTTTCTCCTGGAATGGGCACCGTTCCATGGATAGTCAATTCTGAGATATACCCACTAAGATTTCGAGGGGTCTGTGGAGGAATAGCAGCCACTACAACCTGGATTTCAAACCTCATTGTTGCCCAGTCGTTCCTGTCTCTTACACAAGCCATTGGAACTTCATGGACATTCCTGATATTTGGGTTGATATCTGTTGTAGCCCTGTTCTTTGTTCTTGTCTATGTGCCAGAAACAAAGGGGCTTCCAATTGAAGATATTGAGAAAATGTTGGAAATGAGATCTCTGCAGCTCAGGTTCTGGAAGAAGAAAACTAACCCACCACAGAAAACTCAAGTCGTATGAAGAGCAAGAGTGGAACTACACAGATCTGTGATTTGAGAGGGGAGCCTGCTAATTGGGCAGTGAAGCGGTTTCAGTTTGTAGTTTGTAGCCTTTAGTAGAAGTGGACTCAATTGAATTAAAGTCCTGGAGGATAGGACAATCTCTAGAAAATTTCATGTTTAGTTGTTATATATAATTAATAAGATGTTTGTCAAAGGGAAGAATTGAAATAGTTTGACAGGCAGAAATATTATGTTTAGCCTATGCATACAAACAGACAACTGTTGAATGGGAGATAAAAGACTGTTATTGTATATTTTTTGCTGGTGCGTTCTTCACATGGTCATACATGGACTTTTTTTTTTTTTTTGAATTATATACTTAATCAAAATACTACCTCATGAAATATCATATAATAACACAATAAGCAACCATCCGTAAAATTGAACGGGATATCAACCACATAGCATTGACTAATTGATTCTAGATTTATGTATGGAGAATCTGTTTGGAAAAGAAATATATTCTTAAAAATCTACATTTATGCACAAATAACAAAGTACAGAAGAAGATATTAAGTTCTATAACTTTGTTAGGAAACTAGAGATGATGCCCCAATTCCTACTAATGTGATTTGATTTATACATTCTAAAATGTTCTTTGAACTATTAACAATTGCCTAGGCAGAGCTTCAATATCTTACTTTTTTTTTAATTTTTCTCAATAAAGAAAGGCAGAAAAAACACTCTAGTAGAAGAGAGAAAAAAGGAGTACCAGGAGGACAAGGCACTTTAACTTAAAATAAAATAAAAAGTTAGCATTAATCACCATCAAAGGTGTACATATATAACATAAATGTCTATACAAACGTCTAGATTAAGCGCTTACCCAGGTATCGTCACTTGTAACACCATTAGCATAAGCTTTCTTTAAGAACAGATTCTGATTGAAGGACTTGAATTTTGAGGGAAGTTCAGGGTTTAGTAATGGAATATAGATTTCATTTTCTATGTAAAAGTTTCAAGTAACTAAAATAATTCCAGCCCCTTCTAGCTTTCAAATATTTGCATAGGAAAGTTGATCTATATATATTCTTTTATCAAAAATTATTCATGCAATGTTGGAAAACTGGAATGTAAGAAGGCATTTTGTAACACTATGAAAAACTGGAAATAAAATGAGAATTGCCCGCAACTAAATAGGCCCTTACTTTCTAAATGGCTTTGTCTCTTTCGTCCTCACCGGCCACGCACAACTGAAGCAGCCCCGATGTCACCTCTGAAATCGAGCATGCTGGTTTGTTTCCAGCAGGTCGGACAAGAGCTTTGTTTCCAACACCGATTTAAACAACTGTTCTTACAATGCTTATACTTACAATAGCAGCGGCGGGTGTTCAGTGTGGAATGGAGATTTGTTGAATTTGCAGCAACTAAGGCTTGCCGCATCAGAATTTGCTAGTTCTAGAGGCACATCACCGACTTTGGTTCCGTTTGCTTGAAACCAATTAGTGTTTGCAATTTGAAATCAATAACTGCAATGCTGTTTTGTTTCTTAGTTTGAAATTAATTCACAGCCCTCCCCTTCATCTTTGGCTTTGTTGCCTCTTTTGGCTTGTATTTGAAGATGACTGTCAGTTGTTAGTGAACTAATGGTAGAGGAAGTGTGTCTCAAATCACATCTGGGTAAAGGACTTCTCCCAATTTCTACTCAGACTCTTTTGACTATCTCATCTAAGCAATCCTCCAATGGTCAAAATTGACATCAAATAGTTGCCATTGATGAGTGTAGTTATTGCAAGCATAAGGGTCATTGAAAGGCTCAATGTCCATTATTATTAAGTAAGGGACAACAACACACTTCGAAGGCTAGACATTATCACACTACAGCCACTACATCATTAGAATACGCATCTCCCATCGTGCCCACACTATCTTTTATTGTATTGCAGAAGCTTCTTTCAACATCAAAGCCTAATGTATTATATGTTTCTCCCTCCATAGGTTTGTCCTTCTTCTCCACTTCAGGTATATCTCCATCTACTTGGGTATTTGACTCAGGTGATACCCATCATATGTCAAATAACATTTCTTTATGTACATCCATATTTTCTACCTTGACACCTTCATCTGTTTTAGGTACCAATGGTACCTCAATGCCATTGGTAGGTACTGGTTCCATCATTTTATCTTCTTTGTAGCTTTTTTTGTTTATTGTATTCCTCAACTTTCATTGAATTTGATTTCTATTAGTCAGTTATGTGATTATGGATACTGTGTTTCTTTTACTCCAACCTCATGTTTTGTTTATGATCTACATTCCAAGAAGCTGATTGGGACATGTCATAGGAAGGGAGGATTGTATGTGTTAGAAGAGCTTCAAGTCAAAGAATTTGTTGTTTCTAGTGTTGACTTGTCTTCATTTCATTTGAGTTTCAATTCTTCTAACTTTTATTTATGGCATTCATGCCTTGGACATATTTCTAGTTCTCAACTGAGATTTTTGGCTTCCACATGTGTCTTAGGAAATTTATCTTCTTATGACCTTTCTGATTATAGTAGTTGTAAGCTTGCAAAATTCCCTACTTTTCCATTTAATAAAAGTACATCAGTGTCTCTTTCACCCTTTGATCTAATCCATTTTGATGTTTGGTGACCAACTCCTACTACCTCAAAGGGAGGGTCTCGTTATTATTATTTCATTGATGATTATACTCATTTTACATGGATATACCTTGTTGAGTCAGGTGTAATCCCAAAAGTAAGGGTGAATTGGGTATTTTAAAAATATTTGGCACTCAATTACTTCTTAAACCCTTCTTATAAATTTACCAACAACTTCTTGTTACTCAATTATATATGTGTACGGTTATTCAACCTATACATGCAATATACCAAAATTTAAATACAATGCTGAAAATAATTAGTAAAGGGAAGAAATGAGACAAACACAGTTTTACGAGGTTCAACTAACTTGGCCTACGTCCTCGCCTTGAGCAACCACTCAAGGATTCACTAAAACCCTACTTCTTAAAGTGGGACGGAGCTTCCCTTACAATCCGCTGCTTACAAGAGGCACAACTTCCTCCTAGTCTGCTACTTACAAGAGATACAGCTCTCTCCTCACACACCAGTTCACACACCGAACCGTGTATACAATAGAATCTGGAAAATAACAGTCAAAACAATGCTTCTAATAAAAGCTGGTGAGCACAATTCAAAATCCTAATACATTAGCAAATGATATAACTTGAAGCTTATGAATGTATGAAAAACAATACAATCGTTTTATGTATGATATGCTTCAACACACAAATCCCTAATTAACCAAAATTCTCAAGTAAAGATATATTCAAACTGTTTTGAAGTAAATTAGGGTTCTTGGTTCACTTTGCAAAAATGCACATATATATTTGAAGTGAACTAGTTAGCAATAACTTTGTCTTGAATATAAACTCAATCAAAATCACAAAGTTTTATTTTATGTACTCAATCACAAACTAAGTATATTAATTTTCAAAAAATATCTCTCAATTAAAAATATAGTTATAAGTACCAAGGATATTTAATCAAGCTCTAATATATCTAAAAGATAAATCCTTTTAAAAAACACACACTTGAATCAAACCTTTCAATCAATCACACCATAAATCAAATAATGATCTAGTTTAAAACAGCTATATATATGTATAGAAACTTTCAAGATCACCCTTTTAATCAAACTAGGTTTTTCAATAATAAGCTCTTTGAAAAATATATGTATATTTATATACTCTTGAATCAAAATTCAATCTACCAAGTTAGATAAACTTTCTCAAGTAATGATCTCTTCAAAAATTAATTTTTAAATAAATAAGCACAATCAAGATCAAAACTTCTCAATACTAGTCAAGAACAAGCAATGAGATGAGATGAAAAGTTCACAAGACTAATAACTTGAAATATCAAACCTCTATACTAGATTGAAGTACAGTAGAGTAAACAAGTTCCCTTTGAAAATTTGATTTGATTTGCCCAAGCTTGAAGAATAGAGATTGAGGTGTAGGCAATCGTATATCACTCGAAACAAAATTGACAATCTTCTTTCAACAAGGTGTGTTCTTCTTTCTTGTGTGTCTAACTTTTGTTCTAGGGTTTAGATATTCAGAATATATAGTATATCACCCTTAGGATTGATCTCAGCCGTTGGATCAATAAAATAGCTCGCGAGTCTTTTTAATATAAATCTGAATTTTAAGTTTCCCGCAGGTTCAGGCAACCGAAGTAGGGGTTAGGCTCCTGAAGTGGCAAGTTCAGGAGCCTGACGTTCTAGGGTCAGGTGACCGAAGTACCTCTGCCGGGTTCTGTCTTTCCAATTTAATTCTTCAGGCTGCCAAACTTAATCTTTAGGCTACCGAAAAAATTTTTCAGGCGCCTGAGGTTAACTTCAGGCTATCGAAGTCCCCTTTTTCACACATATTCATTTCTAATTTAAAATTCTACTTTGATTCTTTGCTTGGGTCTTTTATAAAACAAGTTTTCCATGATTTAAAACACTTTTCTAATCCCATGTAAGTTCCCTAATGATGTACATGAAATGCATGAATCCTAAAAATCATTCTAAGTTATGAGCCTCAAATTAAATCATATGGAAATGTAAGTACATGAGTTCTAAATACCCATTCCCAAGATATTCTTGACTTTTGCCGCTTGCCTCTTAATTCTAATACTCTTTGAATTCCATAGTGCTTTCTAAGATTTGTAAGCTTTACTTGAAGGCTTCCATGACCCATTATCTTTCAATGCATGCTTAATATAAGTCATGTTCACAAACTCAATGCACAAGTCAAATACCAAGTGATTTGTCATTATCAAAACAGGATTAGACTCGTAAAATCAACATACCTTATGAAGAAATGTTTTGATTTCATTAAAATCTATAAAATGTTTCGTGCTTTGGTTCAAACACAACATTCAACTGTCACTAAGTGCTTCACGTGTGATTTGGGGGGGGGGGGGGAATTTAATTCTACTTAGTTTTTCACCCTACTCACCTATGATGGCACCATACATCAATCATTGTGCACAGACACTCCTGAACAAAATGGTGTGGCTTGAAGCAAACATCGGCATATCATTGAGACAGCTCGATCCTTTCTTCTTTCTAGTAATGTTCCCAAAGTTTTCTAAGGAGAAGCAATTCGTACTGCCATATATTTGATTAAAAAAAATTCTTACTGCTCTTAAATTGGGAGTTTCTCCTTATGAGAAATTGTACAGCAAGGCTCCAGAGTATTTTCATTTGAGAGTATTTAGTTGCACATGCTTTGATCTTCGTCCTCATATTGAGTGCTCTAAGTTGTCAGCACGATCCTCTATGTGTGTGTTTCTCTCTTGAACACATTCCTTTCTTCTTTATTCCAACAAGCTTTAGCATCTTAAATGAGCCAAACTTTGTAAATATTGATCCATTTACTTGTGATATTGATTTAGAGTCTTCCCTAATTGCTCCTATTTCTTCACATTGTCCTTCATTTTCTTTTGCAGGTACAAATCCCCCCATCCTCCTTGGTAGACTCATCTTCATCTTCCGATCATGTGGACCCTACATCTTCTCATTATCCAACGCGACTACATAAGCCCCCATCTCTTCTTAATTCATATGTTTTAAATTATTGAGTCCGATACCGTTTTGATAATGATAAATTGTAAGTATCTCATTTATGAATTTAGTGTATGAACATATGTATTTTTTTTTAGAAGGAACAAATGGTCATTGTGATATGGAAGTCACAAGGTACTTAAAGAACACTTCACGTGGCCCATTCCATGACAACTTGAAGAACAAAGGATGAAGACACATAATTTTTCAATTGTATTGTATTTAGTTTAAAATTGTAAATGCATGTCTTACATGATCTGATTGAGAAGCTCAATAATGATCATAAACTGGCCCTGGGAACTCAAACTTTTCTTGGAAAACCTTTCTCTTAAAAAGCTAAATTCATACAAAGGTTTGAAAAGACTTTGAAGTTCAAAACAAGGCTAAAATGCACGTTTTCAAAGGGCCCAGTTGACCAGATCGTAAGCCCGGTTGACCGATAGTCATGCCAAGAAGATCCGACTGACCGGATAGTAAGCCCAATCGACTGAATTGCGCTAAAAGTGTTTTTGCCCTTGGGCCGATTGAGTGGACCATGGGTTAGTCGATTGGAACTCTTAGGTTAAGCCAATTTTGAACTGAAAATGACCATAAAAATTCAAAATATATTATTATTTTATTCCCAACAGCCATAAAATGATCAAACTTTGAAAATGCCTATAAATACCTTGCCCAAAGCACTTAAAATAACTTTTGTCGATCTCATATTATACTCTTGCTTTGTTGAGCATTTTTATACTCACATTTTCTCAAATTAAAAGGCATTCACTCTCATACTCTTTCATTTTGAAAATATCCTCTTGAGAGCAAAAATCAAGTTTCTCCACATATCATTAATTGCAAAAATCTTTGTTGGAGAAATCATTTATTGCTTCTTAGATCTTTGAAAAACTTATTCCATACTGTTGGCCTGACATGGCTTTTGAATCTTGTTTTGATGATAACGAATAAAAGTTTATTTAACAAGTTATGGTTTAAGTGATGATATTTCAGGAAACCTAGTATGACAAATTCAAAAGGTTCAAGAATTAAAAATTTAAGATCACAAGTGTTATAAAAGCTTATACTTCAACAACAAGGTGATCAAAAGAAAGCTTAAGAGGTCCAAGATGGTCAAAACATATGGAAGCTTAAAGAATATTGAAGCTCAAGACAAAGAGGACTCAAAGCAAAGATATACATGAAGACTTCAAGTTTAGAGAATTTTAAAGTCATTAGGAAGTCTTATGTAAGCACTTCATTTGAATATCAAAATGAATGCTTTGAAACTCATTAGGGTTTATTATAGACTTAGAGACCTTATTTTGAAAATCCCGAAAAATACTCTTTAAAAGTATCAAAGCAAGTAGGCTAAGGTTTTTGGAAACAAACTTTAAAAACGGTATTTTTAACTGTTCAGGTGACTGACCCATATCTGGTGAGGTGATTGACATATTTGCTAAATTGAATTTTGATAGACAGTGAAGAATTAGGTGACTGACCCCTCAGACCTTAGGTGACTAACCCTATTTTGAACTGAAAAATACACTATATTTGAAGATCGGGCGACTGACCCCGATGGATTCAAGCAACTGACCCTCGTAATGGCTAGTTTTTAAAACAGTGTTTAAAGTTTCCAAATTGAGTTGCTTGTGTCCTAAACTTTATAAAAACTTGGGAAACACTCCAAGTAACTTGGACAATACAAATTTATTACTTTTGGAGCCTATAAATATGTGGTTTCTCAAATCAAAGTAGGCACCAAGAATTGAAAATCTGACTCCAATCTATATTGCTCATACTCTCTCAAAGCCCTCTTTGTCACATCCACTTGTTGAGATTTTCAAAGAATTACTGAGTCATTGATCAGTGATCTCTGAGTACAACTTCTGAGTTTTGATTCAAATCAAAGGAAGAATCCTGGTGACATACTCTTTGAGCTTCAATTTCATTATTCTTTGGTATTTACTTTGAAGTATTGATTAGCTGTGCTATATTTGTACTAATCTACTCTAAGAGTATTTCTTGTACACAAGAATTCTTTCTTGTTTTCTTATTTTCTTGACGGTTTAGGGCTGATTGAATCATTGTTTCAAGTGTGTGGATATTGTTTGGAGAGGTGTACTCTAACCTATTAAAGGAGGGATTTTAAGGTTGCTCTTACCCGGAAAGGAGTGTTATAGTAGAATCCTTAGGTGGTGTTTCCTAAGGCAAGGACGTAGGTTAGTATAGCTGAATCTCGTAAAAAATTTGGTCTCATTCTCTTCCCTTACTCTTTAATTTCTCTACATATATATATTGCATGGTTGTTTATTTAAGTGCAGAAAATTAAAATATTAAGAATGAGAAAATTTTTAATTAAAGGGAGGACATGGATTGATCTTTTGTGGAAACCTTAAAGAGAGTACGCTGATTAATCGTTTGCGGAAATCTTGATTAAAAGGAAAAACATTAAATCCATAAATAAAAGGCTTTTTATTAATCAATCGCTGAATCGTGGAACTGCTGCTGCAACTCATATATTGACTAAGTAACTTGTATTGATTTATTGATTGGTTGATGGGGTGTTGATTGACATTGCTGAAAGTTCAAGCTAATTTACTTGTTCTTAAAGTTTTTAAAAGAGAATCTTGGTATTGAAATTTAAATCATACTTGTGTGATTAATAAACTTACAAAATGTTGTGAGTTTGTAAAAAGAGTTAAAAGAAACTTTTAAAACCCAATTCACCCCCCTATTGGGACTACACCTTAGTTTTCAATTGGTATCAGAGTGGGGTTATAGAAAATCTTAATTAGAAGCTATATAAAGATCCAAATGTTACACCTAGGTGTAGCTTCCTTTACCAAGGATCAATCCTCAACTAGGCCTCCGATCTTTTGTAGGCTTAACTATACCTTTTGGAAACAGAGAATGCGAATCTATCTTCAAACTATGGATTGGAAAGCATGGAGGTTTATCACACATGATGACTTTATCCCTACCAAACTTGTAGATGGAAAAGAAGTACCCAAAGAAGAAAAAGACATGACCGAAAACGATCATAAGATGTTGCAAGTTAACTCAAGTGCTATAAATGCATTATATTGTGCCCTTGATATAAATGAATTCAATAAGGTCATGGCATTCAAAACAGCTAAAGAGATATGGGACAAACTAGAGGTAACCTATGAAGGTACCATTGATGTGAGAGATAATAGAATTGACATGCTCACTAGTGAATATGAGGCCTTTAGGATGAACCTAGATGAATCTATTACAAATATGAACACTAGGTTCACACACATAATAAACTCCCTAAATGTCCTAGGAAAAAATTACTCTACATATGAGATGATCCAAAAAAAATACTTGTTTTCACACTTTCCTCTTTAATGGACATTCAAATTTAATATGCCCTTTTTTCTTACATAGAAAACATGTGGTATATGTGTAGGCATTTGAGGAGGTGCTAGCATAATCTTTAGATTCTTTTGTAAAGTATCCCATGTAAAGATTCTTTTTCCTTTTATTTTCAATTCCATTGAATCCTATGACTTCTTTATTTAAAGACATTCTTTGTGAGCCAATCATTTTGTCAAAATTTTCTTTTCCTTTAGTGAAATTGTAAATGATTTTGACTTGATCCTCAATTTCCTTTTTAAGATTATAAATTTTAGAGTTTTCTACATTTTTACCCATTTCTAAATTTCAGAATTAATTTATATATTCATATTACAAATTAACCAGACAGAGCAAAAAAATTATAATAAAAGAGTACATAGGGGAGGAAGACAAAGGGCAACAGCCAACATAAGAATCTAGCTTGGGATGCTTGTTTATGCAGATCATGGCAAAAACCTACATGAATTTTTCATTTTCCCTATTAGTTTTCCTCTGCAACTTATTTTTAAGACGAAATCAACTTTGTTTCATGCTCATCACAATTGTTCTATAGAAAATTTGTTAAGACTATCATTTTAAACATATTTTTTATCCTCTAATTTAGAAATATATAAGTCATTCTCACTTTCCATAGAGGATAGGGTTCTCAAGTCTTCTAATTCCTTTATCAAATTTTCATTTTTTCTCTCTAATTTCTTGAGTTTCAATTCCTTTTCTTTTTCAACAAGATTTTTAGACTATAATTCGTTCGTCACAGCTTCATACTTATTCTCTAGTTTCTTGATTTTTGAATCTTTATTATTTTCAGCAAGCTTAACTGATTCTAACTCTTTCATCACTCCATCATTCTTGTTTTTCAATGATGTGTTTTGTTTAGTTACTTTAATTAGCATCTTACGTACTTTGAATAAATCATTTTGTAATTCTTCATAAGATGGCATGCTTTCATCATTGGATTCATTTAACCGATTTGGATGAGGAGCTTCCCTTATTGTCCCAAGCCATAAAGCAAGTTTATGCAACCTCTTGGTCACTTGATTCGCATTCCGTACTACTTGTACTATCCCAAGTAGTTGCTTTCATTGCCTTTTTCTTTTTCTTCTTAGAATCTTTCTCAAGTAGTGGACATTCTAGTTTTATATGTCCAGCTTTGTTGCAATTATAACATGTGGGGATTTTATTCTTTGATTTCTTCGTATTAGTTTCTTCTTCATCTAATTCGGAGTTTTGATTTTGTTAGCTTTGGTGTATTCCCAAGAGAGGGGGTGAATTGGAATTTTAAACTTTCTTCCTAGGTTTAACTAATCCTACAATTAGTATTACACAAACCTAGGGTCTTTCTATGCAATTCCGAATGCGCTAATAAATATAGTATACGGAAATTTAAATCAAGCGCATCATTCACACAATAACATACATGTGCGGTAAATGTAAAATACAAAAATATAGACAAGGCACACGATATGTTATCGGGGTTCGGCCAATTGTGCGTACATTCCCGCCTCTAGCTCACAAGTCCGATGATTCCACTAATAGCTCACTTAAGGGTGGAGCGACACCGATTACAATTAGGTCAAATTAACACAAGACTGACCTCAACCATAACCAGGTCAATTAGCAAGGCTGACCTCAACCTACACGCCTTAACAGGACGACCCACCTAACTTTCCTAACTGGGTCTAAGCCAATCTGGGACTATTCTAGGGCTAGTCTCCCTCTTCAGGCTCGTGCCTAGAAATACAACAAATGTGTATATAATCAAATGGTATAGTGATTGTGCTTTTGTGTAAAGCAGATATGTACCCAAATACACGCAATAACATACACCACAATATGATTCAATATGTAAGCTCAGTGTGGTCTAGATAGTTCAACTCTCAAAGATATTTTCTATCAGTGTAATACGTACGTGAGAGTGTCAAACAAGCAATCTTTGTATCACAAGATATTCAGCCAATAAGTTCACACAAAGATGACAAGTCTCAAGTATTTGAATCAGCAGGGTATTTCAAGCATGTAAGTATTAAATAAAGTATATGCTTGGATTGCAAAAAGAGTTCAACCTTTGTATTCAACTAGAGATATGAATCAATGAACATTACAACAAAGATTTTTCTCACACAAACAAATATCTCTTTAAAATATTTATCAAGATAAAGCACACTAGATATTTGTAGGTATTTTGAAAATATTTTGCAACCAAAAACAAATACAATCTTCTTAAGATTTTGCAATGAAGGTGCAAGCTTAGAAGATCTATCAAAGTCTTCTTAGGATAAACTTATCAACAAAGTCCTCTAAGAATCCTTAGGTTTTTCTCTCAAGTAAAATCATGTCAATCAAATAGAACAAGGAGAGCAAACCTTTCCAAACAAACACTCAATCCACTTACAAATGATGTAGGCACTAATAGAAGGTAAGCATGAGTGAATGAGGCTAAAAAATGAGTAGTATGGGCTTTTGGGTTTTTAGAGAATTCTCCTCTAATTAAGGTAGCTAAAAATGCTTTATTTTCACAAATGAACTCATATATATAGACATGAGAGAAAATATGGCCGTTAGGGACCTATTAGGTATTATTAGGGAAGTTTAATAACGTTTAAAACATTTTAACCCTATTCAAAAAATATTTAACCGTGATAAAAATCAGGGCAACACGAGAGGTCCAGTCGACCAAAAATGTTTCGGTCAACCAGGTCTCATCTGGTTTGGTCAACCAGGGGGATTTTGATCTAAAGGCTCGGTTGACTAGGAGAAAACGATTTTTCAAATCTTCGAGATTTGGTCGATCGGGCCATTTTGAACTAACTGGTTCGGTTGACCAGACCATTAGGATTTCTCCCAAGGACCCTTGGTCGACCAGGTAGTTGGAGTACAAAAAAGGCTCGGTTGATCAGATGGTCAAAATGTTGAGCCAAGGAGGTTTCGATCGATCGGGGCTTTTTGAACTACTTGGTTCGGTCGACCAAAAGTGCACCAAGTGTGCATTTCGGTCCCGTTTTAATACACACAAACCCTATTCAAGTGTCTAACCAACATATATGTAAATGTGTGTGTCCTAGGGTCATTTAAGGTCCAATTTTAAAGATACAAAAAAAGTCTGGTTTCGGTCGACCTTCGGTCACCCGAAGGGAAAGCCCTAAGGTCATTCTACGGTCACTTTTTGGTTTGAGCTTACAAAAATAAACCATGCATGTGATGTGTGTGCTTATTACAAACCAAATATCCTAGTTGCTATTACAGACCAATTTGACCACTAGATATACATTATAGTTGAAAAACACGAACTGGTCTTCAAGCTTTAAGCTTTCACATGCTATCAATGTGTCTGCTAATATAGACCTGTACATGAACTAAATACTCATTAAATACAAGAGTATTTGTGATTACCAAAACTGGGCGTGACCTATAAGGTCAATAGATTTCTTCTTTTGAATTTGTCCTTCCTTCTAAGGATTTTTGCAAGTTTCTTAAAGATATAGGCTAGTTCATCTTCATTCATCTTTTCTTTACTACTAGAGTTTTCTTTTGAGGATTTGAAGGCTATAGATTCTCGGGCTTTGGATTTTCCACTCCTTTCATTCATTGACATTTCATATGTGAGTAAAGAACCTATAAGTTCATCTAAGGAGGTATTTTTCAAATTTCTCCCTTCAGTTATTGATTACGCGTCAAAACTGCGTAATTAGGCATCTTAACTCAGGCTTTACAGTTTATATTTTTAATTAAATGTCCAAAATTGTCCAATATTTTAATAAAGTGCCAAAATCATCATTCTTGAACTTTATTGCACTATTTATGAAGTTTTGGTAATTTTTTATTGCAGGAAAAATCTCGAAAATCAAAACCGATACCTGTTTGTATTTCATGCATAACTTTTTTGTCCAAGCTCCAATTGAGACGATTCAAATTTATGGAAAAAGAGAAAAGGATTATATACAACTTTTGTGTTTTGAGTTTTATGAGAAACGGGCTCTAGAAGAGTCAAATTTGCGATGAATAGAGAATGAAAAAAATGAAAAAAAATATAACAATTCGGGTTGGGTCAAGTTGCTGGGTCAGCTTCAATTGGGCCAGGTTGAGCCATCCAGGTCGTGGATCCTAGGGCTTCCCCGTTTCTTCCCTATAAAATCCCATGCACAAAGGACACTCGGGGAGCCTCCTTCCTTCCTTCTTCCCTTTTCTTTTCTCTTTTCTATTTTCTTTTCCTGTTTTCTCTTGGCTCTCTTCTTCTCCTTCTCCTTACCTTGGTTTATTCCCATACTCTCTCTCTCTCTCTCTCTCTCTCTCTCTCTCTCTCTCTCTCTCTCTCTCTCTCTCTCTCTCTCTGTTTCTGTTTGTCTTTCTTCTTCCCTACTCTCTATTGTCTCTCTGCCTTTCCTCTTCCCAATACTACAGCCTTCTCCGAAGCAGAGCATTACCAGCACAGACCCGAGCCAAAAAGCCTCTCCTACTCCGGCAGTTCTACCAGCTATAGCTCTCTACAACCGAAGCCACTCCAGCTCTGTAGCACTCTTGGCCAGCCAACTCTAGCAGTTCCTGTTTGCAGCAGCTTCACCAACAGCAGCTTGCTGAGCACCAGCCCTGCTTCTTGCATCCTGCTCCAGTCTCCACAGCTTCATACCTGCCTCCTAAGCTACACACAGCAGCAAAGGCCATCATCTTCCCAGGCTTTTCAAAAACAACCGAGCCACTCTTTGTTTCTTTCTCTCTCTTCTGTATGCTTTTATTTTCTTTCTTTTGTTTTCAATTGCAACAAAATATTTCTTTTCTCTTCTTTAGTTGTTTATTAGAATTTTGAAGATTGTTTGAATGGGTGTTAAGTTATTTTAATTTTTTTTAGTGGAGTTTAATATTTATTTATTTATGTTTCTTTTAATTAATGTTATTATTAGATTGGACGGATTTAAGTTAAGTCCTTTTATTTATTTATCATTCCCTTAGTTCCTTTTATTTATGTTTCTATTGTGTTTTATTCTCATTTAAGTCAATTGATAGTTAAACTTTGGTTCAAGTTCTTGGTTTGTATTAAAGTTTTAGTCTTTTAATCTGTGTTTGAATTTTGTTTGTGTTTTCACTACGTGCTTTAATTCCATGAGCAATGTTACCATTTTTAATTAGCACGTGTTTTGATGTCTCCTTAGGTAGATTAGAGTTTCCATTCATACTCTTTAAATTGAAGCATGCTAGTTTTAGGACTTTAATTTAAATTTTTGTTTAAGTCTCCAAAATTCTAAAAAATCCCAAATCTGAACTGAGTTCAGTATATTTTTGTTTTCGATTGGAAAAACATAAAATTAAAGATTAAAATGCATTCCCTGGGGAGACGATCTAACCCTTGGGCTTAATATTACACGACGTAACTCCTATACTTGGGATAACTTTTGAGCTGCTCATTTTTCGAGTGAGTCAGTTATTGCAGTGGCTTTAGATTCCCATATAGGTGGAAGACCTCTAAAAATTTTTCTAATCATTTCATAAGTAGTGTATGTTTTTTCCTAAGGCATTGAGTGAGTTAATTATGTTGGGGAACCTTGTGTGCATGTTTGCAATTGATTCATCCAGGTTCATCTTGAAAGCTTCATACTCGCTTGTGAGCATGTCTATTCTACTATCTCTTACATCAATCGTTCCTTCATAAGTAATTTCTAATTTATTCCAAATTTCTTTGGCTTTTTAGCAAGCCATGACTCTATTGAATTCGTTAATGTCTTGAGCAAAATACAAAGCATTGATAGCACTTGAATTAACTTGTAGCATTTTATGATCTTTTTCTAATCATGTCCTTTTTCTCCTTAGGGATTTGTTTTTGATCTACTAGTTTGGTAGGAGTTAGATCACCATCCGTGACAACCTCCCAAGCTTTCCAATTCATAGTTTGAAGATATATTCTCATCTTTTGTTTCCAATATGTGTAATTTAAACCACAAAAGTTGGGAGGTCAGGTTGAGGATTGTCCTTCTCCAAAAGGAGCTATGCCTAAGTGTGCTATTAAGATCTTTGTATGGCTACTAATTAAAATTTTCTATAACCCAGCTATAATACCAATTGAAAACAAAGGTGTAGTCCCAAGAGGAGGGGTGAATTGGTTTTAAAATTTTTCTTTTAATTCTCTTCAAGAATCCTTAAACTCTTTTAATTCTTTTTAATTAATTTTTGACTTCTTGTTGATTTATCAAATACACAATGAACACTTAAAATAATATCCAATCCACAACCATATACCAATAAAGAAATTAACAATCAAGAAATCAATTAACCAAACCAATCATTTTTTTTTCCAATCAACCACAAAATGCAAACTAAGATATAAAATTCAGCTTTTTTTTGTTTGCAGCCATGTAAATATGAAAGTTTGATTCAAGTCCTGTGGTAATGAATTTGCTTTCTCAAAATGATTTTCAACAAAACATCCACACTCTTCCCAAAATTTAGAATTCAAATAAACTATTAGTTAATTTATCTTTGGGATGTGAACCAATTAATGTACTCCCTTACGGTTTTGTCAAAGTATGGTTTAACCAACGTAATCCCTTTCGATTTTTACAACCCAAATTAAAATTAGAATTTAAGTTTACTTAATTTCCAAATTTACGTAGTATATATGATTGAGAAATTAAATCATCCGCGCAATTTATATGTGCTGAAAATAAAAAGCAAGGGAATGAGAGAGTGAGACCACGACTTTTACGAGGTTTGGCTTATACCTAGCCTATGTGCTTGCCTTTGGCAAACCACCAAATGATTCACTAAAACTAGTTCCTTTTCTGGGTGGAACAACATGTTTACACACTCATTTAGTAGGCTAGAGCCCGCCTCTCTAAGTGATATCCCCTCACTCGATCATTCCTTTGATAGGCTAAACTGAGGTTCGGGTGTGTTGACCTTATTGGTCACGCCCGGTTTTGATTATGACAAATACTCATTGTATCTAATGGGTGTTTGAGTTTTTGTGCAGGAACTAAGAGTGTTAAAATCAAGATGTGCACAAATCAAGTAAAGCCTAAAGACCAACTTCTATTCAATGTTGTAATATATTTCAATTAATTGGTCTGTAATAGTAACTAGGGCTCTGATTTGTAATAAGCTCACACACATCACATGTATGATAATACGTAAGCTCAAACAAACCAAGAATGAGAAAGGACCTTAAAAAGACCTTAAGGTTTTCCCTTCAGTCGACCGAAGGTTGACCGACACCAGACTTTTTCGGTGTCTTCAAATTGGACCCCAAGTGACCCTACGACACACATTTATACATATGTTTGTTAGGCACTTGAATAGGACTTGTATGTTTTGAAATGGGACCGAAATGCACATATGGTGCACTTTCGGTCGACCAGCCAAGTCAGTTCATTTTGGCCTGGTTAACCGAAACCTCCTTGGGTCAACTAATTGACCAAGGCCCTGGTCGACCGAACTAGAATAGTTCAAAAAGCCCCGATCGATCGAAACCCTCTATGGTCAACATTTTGACCACTTGGTCAATCGAACCAGGTTGTTCAAAAAGCCCTGGTCGACCAAAACCCCTTGGGGTCAAAACTTTGACCATCTAGTTGACCGAGCCATTTTTGTACACCAACTACCTGGTCGACCGAGGGTCCTTGAGAAAAATCTCAACTGTTTAGTCGACCGAACCAGCCAGTTCAAAATGGCCTGGTCGATCGAACCTCGATAAAAATGGAAAATTGCCTTTGGAAAGGCACTTTCGGTCGACCGACCATTCAGTACAAAAATCCCCTAATCGACCAAACCATATGAGACCTGGTCAACTGAAACCTTTCTGGTCGACCGGACCTCTCGGGTTGTCCTGATTTTTTAGCGCAGTTAATATTTTTTAAATAGGGTTAAAATGGTCAAAATGTCATTAATCTTTTCCAACAATTCCTAATAGGTCCCTAACGGTCATATTTTCTCCAGTGTCTATATATATGAGATCATTTGTGCAAATTAGTAAGAGATTAGCCATTTTGATTAAGAGAAATTCTCTGAAATTTTCAAATCCTATAATACTCATATCTAAGTCCCAAACACTCATACTTACCTTCTCTTATTGCTCAAACTCTTTGTAAGTTGATTAAGTGCTTGATTAAGAAAGGTTTGCTCTCCTATTTTGTGTAAGATTGATTTTATTTTTATGAGAGCTAAACCCAAGTATTCATAGGGGACTTTTTTAATAACACTCTCCTAAGAAGACTTTGATTTGATCTTCTGAGGTTGCACCTTTATTGCAATATCTTGAGAAGATTATATTTGTTTTTGGTTGCAAAATATTTTCAAAATACTTTCAAATATCTAGTGTGCTTTATCTTGAAATATATTTGAAGAGATATTTGTTTGCGTGATAGTAATCTTTGTTACAATATTCAATCACTCATATACGTTTTGCTGAATACAAAGATTACACGTCTTTTGCAAACCAAGCATATACTTCATTTGATACTTGCATGCTTGAGACAACCGACTGATTGAAATACTTAAGACTTGACATCTTTGTGTGAACTTATTGGCTGAATATATTGTGAAACAAAGATTTCTTGTTTGACACTCTCACGTACACATTACACTGATAGAAAATACTTTTGAGAGTTGAACCATCTAGATCACATTGAGCTTACATATTGAATCATATTGTGGTGTATGTGATTGCGTGTATCTGAGTACACATCTTCTTTTCTTGAAAGCATATTCATTGTACCATTTGATTATATACACATTTGTTGTATTTCCAGGCACGGGCATGAAGAGGGAGACTAGCCCTGGAATAGTCCCAAATTGGCTTAGACCCGGTTAGGAAAGCTAGGTGCGTCATCCTGTTAAGGCGTGTAGGTTGAGGTCAGCCCCACTAATTGACCTGGTTAAGGTTGAGGTCAGTCCTATGTTAATTTGACCTGGTTGTAAACGGTGCCGCTCCACCCTTAAGTGAGCTATTAGTGGAATCCTTTGGCTTGCGAACTAGAGGCGAGGACGTAGGCACAGTTGGCCGAACCTCGATAACATATCATGTGCTTTGTTTATATTTCTGTACTTTATATTTACCGCACATGTATATTATGGTGTGAATGATGCGTTTGATTTAATTTCCACATCATTTTTATCTACGCATTTGGAATTGCATAGAAAGACCCTAGGTTTGTGTAATACTGATTGTAAGATTAGTTGAACCTAAGAAGAAAGTTTAAATTTCCAATTCAACCCCCCTCTTGGGAATACACCAGTTCTAACAGGGTGATATTCTCGAACACCAAATGTTCAGGATATGATGGGTATTATTAAGAAAGTCCCAAATAATTAAAATCCAATTAGCCCGTCTTAACCCTGTTTTACAGCAGTTAATTTAATTTTAACCGGCTGGAGTTCCGGTTGCTGAACCGAGGTTCAATTGCCTGAGAAGACATAACAATAAAAGGTATTCTACATGATTCAGTTGCTCATGTCTTAGTTCGACAGCCCGAATCAAAGTCAGTAGCAAAGCTACGTGACTTCGGGTGCCTGGTACATGGTTCGGGTGCCCCAACTCTTGTGTTTGGTCACCTAGGTCTGTTTTTGAACTGAAATGCTCATTCGCCCGAGTTGGTAAGTTATCCCTTTCGAGCCTTTCGGACGGCTGAGGAATATGTGCACACTTTCAGTTCGATCGCCCGAATATTGGTCAACATGTTGACCTCCAAGGTTTAGTTGCCCGAGGCAGTTTGAACTACTAGGGTTCGGTTGCCTGACTCCTCTTAGTTTGCTTAGATATATTCAATTTAAGTATAATTATTTCACCCTTATATTTTATGCAATGTGTGTGTGTGTGTGTGTGTGTGTGAGCCTAGGGTCTTGCTATGGTCAAGTTGAGATCACACTATATCTTGTGTGCATGATGTGCAGGTGATAAACATACAAACCATATCCTAGATTACTATTACATACCTTATTACATAAATGACTAATATATTACAATGTAAATTACAAAGTTTCATGGTCTTCTTGTTTCTTCAAGTGTCATCAAGGAAGTTTGATTTGAACCTGCACAAACACTTGACAAGCATCAAATATCAATATTTGTCATTATCAAAACCGGGTGCGACCTATAAGGTCAATATATTTATTCAAAGATTGAACTTGAAAAATTATTGATAGCAAGAACATATATCTGCGTATTATTAAAGATTATTTTTGAAAGGATCTTATTTTCTAATCTTGTATAAAGTATTCTAGAATCGAATCAAACATAACCAAAACATTTAAAAAAAAAATCATTTTTGGGAGATGTTGCTTTAAAAGGTAAATTTATGAAGTATAACATTCATATAACGATCTTATCATTACATACATACTGAGCTTCAAGTTTTATCATATGAATATGTGTTAAGAATTTTTTTTGTACTCATTAGCTTGTTTAAAAGCATATGAGTGTTCAGGAATTTCATCTATCTATTGTATTGACGGTTCGGGTTGTGAACCGGGAAGGAGGAAGTTGTGCCTCGTGTAAGCAGTAGAGTAGGAGGAAGTTGCGCTTCTTATAAGCAGCGGAGTAGGAGGAAGTTGTATCTCTTGTAAGCAGCAGAGTATGAGGAAGTTGTGTCTTTTATAAGCAGTGAGTTTGTAACGGGAAGTTCCGTCCCAGTTAAAGGAGCGGATTAGTGCAATCCTTGGGAGTTTTTCCCAAGGCGAGGACATAGGCCGGGTTTGGCCAAATCTCGTTAAAAATTCGATGTCTGCGCTCTATCTCTCTTTATATTTCAGCACTTATATCCATATTATATCTTCTGTGCATGTGTTAAATATTGATATACATGAATATCTAAATTATGTGAGAATAATTGGGTAATACTGAATTAATTGAGATATCCACGGATTAAATCAATTGAGTTGTATAATACTAAAATCGGTGTGTATCCAAATTTGTACTTGTAAGTTTTGGTTTTAAATTAAGGATTGAAGTACTAAAATATTTTTAAACACCCAATTCACCCCCCCCCCCTCTCTTAGGATTACACCTAAATTAACAGGCATGAATAGTTTGGTTGATCGAGGTCAGTGTAAACCTAAGTTTTGACTTGATTTTTATCCAAAAGGAATTCACCCCTATATGTATGATTATGACATTTTAGTTAGGGGATTTTTCATGAAAGATTTGGGAACCTAAGGTCAGTATATGGTTTTGAGTTTGAGGTTGCAATTCCCATCATGCATGAATGCATTATTATAGACCAAAAATTAAATTAAATGCAATTACAAATACAATATAAAATGTCTTTATTCTTTGCTCTTTATGTTGCCATGTTATATGTAAGGTGAAGTGGTCTCTTACTTCCTCATGGCTTTGAGCGTACCTCGACTCTACGTGCCATCTAAGATTATCTGTTTAAGCACTAGATGCACACATGAGATACCTTAGATTTGTCATAATCAAAACGGGATAACTCATAAAGTCAATAGATTCATCATAAGATTTATCATAATAATTATCACATGAATCATTGCACGCATTATCATCAAAATTGTCATTAGAGGCAACAGATGATTCATCATATGACATATTATAAAATTCAACACAAGAATCATCACATAAATCAATAACTAAGGTATATTTAGAAACGTGTACCTCCTCCTCGACTAACTAGTGCTATTGAGCCACAATTTCCCACTTTTTCATAATTTGAACTTGATGCATCCAGAGTGGTGGCGCTCTCTTTCTTTTCGGTTCCTCCATTTATCCTACCAAGCTCTTCCTAGATCTCTCTCGCACATTTACATGCCATGATATTTTGAAAAATATTAGAATCTAAAGCACAATATAAAATATTCATGGCATTTGAATTTGATTGCATCATACGAATATTATGCTCATTTAGTTCATTTTCTAGTTTGGGAATTTCAATATTATCAACTGTTTTCATAGGCATAAAATTCCCTTTAGCAATCACTTTTCACATCCTCCAATCTATTGATTTTACAAAAAATACTCATCTTAATTTCCAAATAGTAAAATTTATACCATAAAATCGTGGAGGATCTATAAAGGATTGTAATTTTTAGCAAATACGATTAAGCTTTTTGCAACGAGGCACTGATACCAATTATGATCTTAGGTGTAATCCCAAGAGGGAGGGGGGGTGAATTGGGTACTTAAAATTTTTTTCCTAGGTTAGATTAAGTATATCCTATTTCCAAAACTACAAGCATTATTACACAACCGAGGGTCTTTCTATGCAATCATAAATTCCCAAATATACAAGTATGCTAGTATTTAAAATGAAATATAACAATCATGCACCACAATTTAAATATAGCATACAAGTAGGGGAAAGTAAAGAGTATAGGGAAAAGAAAGCACAAACACTGAATTTTTACGAGGTTTGGCAAATACCGCCTACACCCTTGCCTTGGGCAAACCACCCAAGGATTTCACTATCTGCTTTTTAAAATTGGGCAGAGCTTCCCATTACAATATGCTTCTTTTAGGGTGAAGTTTCTATTAGTATTGGTGTATTCCCAAGAGGGGGGTGAATTGGGTATCTAAAAATTTTTCCTAGGTTAAATCAGATTCCACAGGCAATATTACACAAACCTAGGGTCTTTCTATGTAATCACAAATCCAATCAAATGTTCTAACGATAAACATAAACATACAGGTGTAGAAAGTAAATTGCAGAAAATAAAACTAACACCAGATATGTTATCGGGGTTCGGCCAATACTGCTTATGTCCCCGCCTTGGCTCACAAGTACAAGGATTCCCATATGGGCTCACTTCACGAGTGGAGCAACACCTAATACATCCAGGTTAATTAATGAGGCTGATCTCAACCTATAACCACACCTTACCAAGATGGTGTACCTAACTTTCTTAATCAACTGGGTCTAAGCCCATCCGGGACTATTCACAGGGATAGTCTCCCTTTTCTGATCATATGTCGAGAATACAATATATATGAAAATTTACGTACAAAAAAATGGTTCTTACACAAGCAGATATATACCACTATGAAGCTCAAATACACTCACACATGATATGAAATATAAGTTTAAGCAAGTGTGTGATTTTCTCTCAAAAGAAATTTTATGTAAAAATGTGAGAGAAAAATAATAATGATGATCTTTGATCTAAACACAAGATATTCAATAGGTGTTTTTCAAAGATCTAAAACCCAAATAATTTCTTCAAAAATATTTTGCAAAGAAAAGTGTATGAAATATTTGGAAAAGTGTTTACAAAAATATTTATGCAATAAACTCAGTGTAAGCCTTTGAATCTTGCAATGATACCGCAAAGACTCACAATCTAAAAGAAGTTTTCCCAAACAAATATTTATCAGGGAAAATAATATGGGAAATGCTTTAAAGAGATTCTCTCAAAATGATTTTTCAAAAGATGAAGTGTATATATGAATGATTACTTAAAAATATGCCCAAAAAATATATGCTCTCCAAAAGAGATTTTTTCAAATAAAAATGTGTGGGAGAGTATTAAAAAAAATGAATAAGAATCAAAAAATATTTTGGGAGGATTTTCTCTCTAATCTTGATATTGAAAATGAGTAATGGAGGGGGTATATATAGACTAAGGAAGATTTTTGACCGTTAGGGACATATTAGGGATTTTAAAAATTATTTAATGAAAAATTAACCCTAATTACTGCAGTAAAATTATGGCAACTCGAGAGTTTCGGTCACCTGAACCTTAGGTTCGGTCACCCAAACAGACACAACAAAAAAAGTAAACTTTTTAGGTTTGGGTGCCTGAATAAGGGTTCTATTTGCTGACCAAGGTAATTTTCCATAAGTCCGAGATTTAGTCGCCCGACCTAAAGTTTGGTTAACCAAACTTCAACTTTCGGTTGCCTGAGGTGGATTCAAACATGAAGTTCGGGGCCCCGGGGAAGGTAAAAAGTGACCGCTCAAAGGTTTGATTGCCCAAGGACACTCAATTCAATTTGGTTCGGTCACTCGAACCAAGTTAGACTTATTGACCAGTCAACCATTCGGTCGACCAAGGCGTTTTCAACGCACAAAGTTCGGTCGCCCGAAACCCTTTCACACCTAAGATATTGTCCTAATTTTTAGAAAAAATTATGTGTTGGGACCGAGGGTCAATCTAGGGTCTTTTTACTTAGTCCCAAAAATTTGGCATCGGTCGACCGTGCCCTACGATCATTTGGTTCCCTATGGTCAATCGACGGTCATGTTGAGCTCATTCATATCATGTATGCAGATGTAAATATTATAGACCATAATATTATAGGCCAAATAATGAAACAAAATGCATTATACAAAATAAACAATAAGTCTTTTTCTTCTTTACTCTTCTAAAGCTTAATGCCACGAAATATATGCGTTTTACGTCCTTTTTGACTTCCATTTCCTTTCCTTACTTGTGTGTTTGAATTAGAGCCCTATTTAAGTACCGAGTGCACACATAAGTATCTTGTGGGTTGTCATTATCAAAACTAGGGATCAGACTCAAAAATTCAACAGTTTCCCTTTACAATCCTCTACTTACACAAGGCATAGTTACCTCTTTACAATTTGCTACTTACACAAGGCATAACTACCTATCCACAGTTCACAATCCGAACTGCCAATACAGATGTTGCAAAAATTTTCGTACACAAAGACGCTTCTTTAAATAAGCTGATTTGTACAAATGAAATCCTAATATGCACTCTCAAATTATTTTTCAAATGAAGCTCAGTAGAGCATGTGGAACGCTCTCAAAATATTTTTCAAATAATGAGTAAGAGTATGGAAAGTGATTAACCTTTGCAATTTCAAATATAAGAAGCCTCACAAGCAAGTAAAATATGAGAGGATATATTGCACTAGGCTCTCTTCAAAAATCTAAAGAGTTTTTTCCAAAAATATATTTTCAAATAAAAGAAATACAAGAAATATAGAAAATGATTTCTTCAAATAAATTTGACCTTAGAAATCTCAAGAACAAGAAACTCTTCAAGCAAGATATATAAAATAGATATATGCTCAAAGCCTAGCTTGTATACACCAAGATAATTTCTACAAAAGAGATTTTCAAAAAGAAATGTAGGAGAAGTAGGATTTGATGCTCAAAATGGAGTATAAAATATGAATGGAAATTAAAAAGTATGCAAGTATACTTCCCAAGAGTTTTTCAAACTTTTTTCAAGTGTTTAGGCTTGTGTTTATAGGCCTAACTCTCATATAGCCATTATATGGCCATTGGAGGGAAGAAAAAATATTATATTTGGAAAACTAGCCATTTTTCGATCGTTAGCATCATTCTTCCCCTTACACTTGTCGACTAGTCCTACCTTCGTCGACTAGTCAACACCTAACACTCGTCGATGAGTCTTGCCCTAGGTTTTTTGTGCGAACACTTTTAATTATTTTGGACATAACTTTTTCTATAAAACTCCACATTGGATGTTCTTGGTATAAAAAGAAAGCTACGAAAACATCCCACAAATTTCATGTTGAACACTTTTTAAGATGAGAACCAATTGATTAAGAAAATAGCTCATCATTGAGGCAGTAGAAACATGAGTGAAATTTTCTGCTACGAACACCTTTTAGTAATTCAAGCATTACTTTTTCTAGAAAGTTCCAAATAGCACTTTCTTGCTATCAAAAGAAAGCTGAGTTAAAATCTCACCACTTTCAATTTAGACACTGTTTAGGATAAGAACTGATTGATCGAGAAAATCGCTCATCAAGAAGCCAGAAGAAACGTGAAACGGGTCTTTGAAAAACTTGCTTTGAAGTTTTTCATTTCAAAAAAGATGTTTGCATTTGAAATAATTTTTGCACATTTGTAAAATGATTTTCTATTAAATATAGAGTACCTAAGGTCAGTTTAAGGTCAAATATGAGTTTCAAATTAAATCATGAGATGCATGCACAATTAAACCTAATTAATTGTTACAATCTAAAAATAAATAAAGTCTACAAGCTTACTCTCTTGATTCCAATGGAATATGCCGATTCGTGTGAGCTTGAAGTGTATTTAAGGCTTTCATTTTGCATCTCTCACTTGCGCTTCCAAAATTATAAACTTGTATATTAACTAAGTCCACAAGTGAGATGTTATTGTTTGTCATAATAAAAAAGTGATCGAATTCAAAATGTCAACAACTTAACTGTTGAGTAAAAATTAGTTCTTTTTGTCCATAAATAAATTTTATTTTTTTGGAGACGGGGGAGTTTTGTTAATTTTCAAAAATTTAAGGAGTATAATGTTATATTTAGAAAACTTAGATGGTATCCTTGGGTTTTACACTTACTTTTATCAATACTTTCTTCTTCTTTTTTTAACAAATGAAGTTATTAAAATTAAATTTTTATCATTAATTATTTTTTTTACCCCAAGAACTCTTGCTACCTTCCTTCTCCACGGCTCCTGCTGCCACACCCGAGAGTCTTTATGGTTGCTGCCAAGATCTCCAGAACACCCGAGAGCTGCTCCAGCCACAGCCAGCAATTTAATTCTCTCTCTGCTCTTTTCCTTTTTTTTTTTTTTATCTGTAGTTGAATCTTGTTAAATTTTTATTGAGATTTAATGGAAATTTTAAATTTTGAATATTGTTTAGGGATTTTATTATTATTAAAGTTTGTTTATTTATTTATTTATTTTCTCACAAGTAAATTTAGTGGTAGATTTAAAGTTTGTTGTCTTCAAGATTACACCAAAGGGGGAATCCCCTTTATAACTATAATTTTATTGTTTAATTCTTATGTTTATCCTTAATTTTATATTTTACTAGTAAAAAAAATAAAAGAGAGGGCTAATCCTTTATTTTATTTAATGACAAAAAATTAATAAAAGTGCATTGAAATATCAATATTATTTTTCTCCTTTTCATGTGTTTATTATATAAATAAATTTAGATATTATATTAATAATACTTTTAAATTTATTAAAAGGCATTGTCCTCCTTTAAAATTTAATATAAAATGTAAATTCTTTTTTTGAGGGTTATATTAATAATATTATTTTTAGTTATTATATTAAAAATATTATTTTTAGAAATTTAGATATTATATTAACAATATTATTTTCCCTTTTTTTTTTATATGTAGTTGAATCTTGTTAAATTTTTATTGAGATTTAATGAAAATTTTAAATTTTGAATATTGTTTAGGGATTTTATTATTATTAAAGTTTGTTTATTTATTTATTTTCTCACAAGTAAATTTAGCAGTAGATTTAATTAGTGATTCAGGTTATTTAGTTAATTGAGGAAAATCCGTTTGGTTTTAAAAAGAAAAGAGAATAAAATATAAAAAGAAAAAAATATTTTTGTTTTTAGAAATTAAATTAGTTGTTTCTTTAAAATTTAAATCTTGTTGAAGTTTGATTGAGTTTTATTAAAATTCTTATTGTTATCGTGTCTAGTTATTGTTTTAGTCATTAAAGATTTAATTTTTGTTCGAGTTCTAGTTTGCTTTTATATTTTGATTTTAGTTCAAGTTCTTAATTTTTCTAAAGGTTCAATTTTTATCGTTCGCATTTGTATTTGATTGAGTTTTATTATTGCGTGTTTTAAGTGACGTGTTAAAGTTACCGTCTTAAGTTTTCATTTCGAAGTTCAATGCGTGTTTCAATTCTTGCCTGATTAGACATAAGATTTCCGTTTCTCGTTATTTAATTCGGTGCATGTTCGTTTAATTTGTCAAAGGAAATCTCAAACAATTCAGAAAACTCGAATCTGAACTGAATTCAGTAACTTTTTATTTTTAATTAGAAATATGTAAAATTTAAGATTAAATTACATTCCATGAGAAGACGATCTGACATTTGAGCTAAATATTATACGACATAACTCTTATACTTGTGATAGCTTCCAAGTTGCTCATTTTTAGAGTGAGTCATTGTCCATAAATAATTTTATTTATTTATTTCTGAGCCGGGGGAGTTTTGATAATTTTTAAAAATTTAAGGAGTATAATGTTATATTTAGAAAACTTAGAAGGCATCCATGGATTTTACACATACTTTTATCGTCACTTTCTTCCTTTTTTTTTTTTTTTTTTTTTATAACAAATGAAGTTATTAAAATTAAATTTATTAGTTGCCAAATAATAAGCGCCAAAATTTTTATCATTAATTATTTTTTTTACATAAAATAAAAGTTGATAAATATATAATTTTTCAATATTTATTTAACTGTTAAAATGATTATTACATCTCTAATATGTTTTAATAATTTTAGAAATTATTAAAACGTATCAGAAATACTTTGCTGCAGTGAATAAAATCCAATCCAACCAGATGATCATTGATCCAACGTGCATGGATTTATAGGAGGCCAACTGGAGGGCGGTGGGGGATGGTGGGCCCTGGGGGGAAGAGGTAGGGCGAGGGCAGGGGTAGGTCCGTAGGATGATGATGACGTCGGATGAGCCATTGAGCCGTGGCCCATGGCGGAGGAAGACCGCGACACGTGCTGTGTCTGGGCCTCCACCAATTAGCGTGCAGCATTGATATCTGTACCTTGTTGTCCAGTAATGCCTCGGGCCACGACACGTGCCTCTGCCTCCTCCCTCTTTTATATATCTCTCTCGAGCGTTTCACATTGTTATTGTTGTCTTCAAGATTACACCGAAGGGGGAATCCCCTTTATAACTATAATTTTATTGTTTAATCCTTATTTTTATCCTTGATTTTATATTTTACTAGTGAAAAAATAAAAGAGAGGGCTAATCCTTTATTTTATTTAATGACAAAAAATCAATAAAAGTGCGTTGAAATATCAATATTATTTTTCTCCTTTTTATGTGTTTATTATATAAAGAAATTTAGATATTATATTAATAATATTTTAAAATTAATTAAAAATTAAATTCTTTTTTTGAGGTTTCAAAAAATATTAATTGACCTCTTTATGGGTTTAGTTTCCAAAACACTAATTTATTTATCATCATGTGCTTATAAAATTTTAAAATATTAATCATTTGATTTGACACATGACACAATAAGGATTAAAAATTCAACCCTAATTTCAAAAAATAAAATAAAATAAAGTAAAAATAAAATTATTTGCACAAACTTTTGTCCAATTTACACCCTTCAGTCCTTAAAAAGTATAAATTCCATTGTTAGCAAATCAATAAACAAAAATTAATGTTGATTGTTTGATATTTCTCTAAGTTTAGTAGAGCTAAAAAAATTATTATTATTATTATTATTATTATTAATTTTAAAGTCCGAGTATTCGAAATCAAATGCCGAAGATAATTGTTATAATTTTTGAAATGGAAAGGAAGTCCATATTACTTTAATCAAAGTTTAAGAGTGCTAATTCACCCTGCATCTTCTTAATTATGGGAGGAGAGGTGAGATTACTGTACAAGCGTTGGCTTCTTTTTCACCGGCACATGATTGCATGGGAGCATGAAACTGCGAGCACATTGCAACATTATTAACAAAAGTGTGCTTTAGATTTGTCTTTGGGTTTTGGGCGTACGGCAGATTAAGTATTAATAATTAAATAATAGTCTAATCCTCACTCTTTCTTGTATGCAGCCAGAACTTTCCTTAATCCCAACATTTTAAGTATTTTATTAATTATATAATGCCCTTTTCTATATTTTATTGGAAATTTTTTGACCTAATTCCAGAGTTTTTTTTTTTTAATATAAAAAATATTACTTTTCCTTAAATTTTTCTTTTTCTTTTTTTTTTTTTAAAAAAAACCACAGTTGTATCATAGTCGACTAAATATATACATAATCGTGTTAAAGTATCACCAACTTTTCAAAAGTCGGTAAAAAAGTATAATTGATTTTTGAAAAATCGGTTATTGTAGGGTCTAGATAAACTTAGTCGTATATGGCTCACGCGAGTTCACAAACCACCTTAAAACCGACTTTCCAACAGTCAGCTTCCAAACAAACTTCATCCTCCTCCTTTATATAGTTTATAGAACGAATCGATTTTCATAAGCTTGAGTCAGTTCAACCATGCATAGACGACGTGCATTCTTAATACTTACTAAATCTGAATGTTACTTGAATACATTAAAAACAACGCTAATATGTTTCATGCAATATATATATATATATATATAAGTGAGAAATCAACCTCCTCAAATTTTGTCAAGGAACATTTCTTGTGATCATATTAATTTATCCATTTTGAGAGGATGATCTTACTTTAGGGAGTTTTTTACATAAGGACAAAAATAATATTTGTTATTCAAGTCTAGCTCGGTTTGCTCTAGTGATAAGGATGAACTTGTGACTAATATACACATATATAGTTAAAATTAGTACTAATATATATTTTTGAAAATTGAATTGCGTACAATATGAAATATAATATTTTTAACCTCAAAGTAGTAAATATATTTTAATTTAAGATTTATTTAACATCCACTTCACGAAGGAATAAAAATAAATAATATTAGGAATATGACAATTAGAAGATTTGGATTTACGTTAAGTTCATTACATGTTGCAAATTGATCATAATTCGAGAGTTTTTTTTTTTATAAATAGAAATATTACATTTCATTAAAAAAAAACACACACACACACACACACACATAATTGTACAATAGTCGGTCAAATATATATCGCATTTTGTTAAGGCATCACCAACTTTTCAAAAGTCTGTAAAATAAGCGTATTTGAATTTTGAAAAATCGATTATTGCAAAACCTAGATAGCCCTAGTCATACACGGTTTACGTGAGTCCACGACCACCTTAAACTAACTTTTCAAATATTAGTTTTAAACAAATTTCACCCCCTCCTTCGTAGAATATATTTAATGAATCGGGTTTTCATAAGTCTTGGTAAGTTCAACCATGCACGAATGATGTGCGTCCTTAATGATTTGAATGTCACTTGAACACTTTGAAAACAATAATAACACGTTTCATGCAATATATATGTGTGATAAATCAACTTTCACAAATTATATCAAGAGAGGTTTTTTATGATTATTTTACGTTCAAAATTAATTTATTCATTTCGAGAGGATGATCTTACTTTTGGAAGTTCTATAGAAATATTAAGCATTTCCACCCTACCTTTTGATTCATCCGATTCCCCTCCATGGCATGGTCGCACTTCATTTCCCACCCCCATTTTGCCTCCCTTCTCCCCCTCTCACTTCACTTCAAACCCGCTAGTCTCACTATTATTTATTTATTATTATTTAAAATTTTTTAAAATAAGAATAACTAAATAAATAGAATGATATACACATGTATGCTATTTAAAATTAATATTGATGTATATCTTTAAAATTTGAATTATTTATAATATAAAATATAATACTATTAATCTCAAAGTAGTGAATATCTTTTAATTTAAGAATTATTTAGTATCCATTTCAAAAGGGAATAAAAAAAAATAATATTAGGAATATGAAAATTAAAAAGATTTGGATTTACCTTAAGTTTATTACGTGTTGCAAATCAATAAAATTATTTCACAAAACTAAAACCGAGTCATACATGGTAGTCAATTTAGTCTAAAATCCTATGTGCATGCATGTTAGCTGGCACAAAAATTCGATTACAAACAAACTTTTTTTTCCAAAATTAAAAAGTTTTAAGAGTCCAAAAGAAACGTTTTATATTTCTAGAAAAAAATGAGCTTAATTATGTTAAGAGAGGTTTTCTTTTCGTTTTTTTTTTTTTAATGGTAGTTTTCTATTTTAGAAATAATTTATTCGTCTGGTGAATATGGTGTTCTCGCTCCAAATTTATTTAGTTTGGCACAATAGCATGTCGTATTTGGGTCTCCAAGAACATCATTTCAAGTGAAATGATCTTGACATAAGTTGTTTGCTTTTGTAAATTTTTGGTCATATCCTTTACATGGTTTGGGTTTGTGTGGAGTTTACAACTAAAGCTATCTTACTTTTGGCTGAGGTAGTGACATCATTTTTTTTTTTAAATCTTGAAGAACATCTTTTCAAGTGGGATGAGCATGACATAAGTCATTTTCTTAATCATATTCTTCATGTTGATTTTATGAGTCCTATCCCGTTTTGAAAATAACAAATCATGTGTATCTCATCTGTCTATTTAGTGCTTCAACAAGTTTATATTTCATAATGCACACATGGTAAAGGTATAATGGAGGTCATGAGGTACTTAAAGCACATTTCACCTGACTTACTACATGGAAACTTGAAGAGCAAGGAGCGAAGACATTTATTTATTTGAGTTGTAATGCATTTAAATTAATTTGTATGTGCATGTCTTACTTGGTATGATGCAAAGTTAAAAAAATAACTATAGATTGGCCCTAGGGACCCCGGCTTTTTACAGAAATTCATATACATTTGTCATAGGTTGGGTTAACTCATTAGAAGACTTATCAAGTGTGAAAAACAGGGGAATCATCGATTAAGGCTAGACATTCGTCGACTAATCAAACCAATAAGCCTTATCAAGTTTCTATCTAGGTGACTCATCGGCGAATGAGGGTGACTCCATGACGAATGGGGCTTACTCGTCGACAAATGATATTGAGTCGTTGACGAAAAATTCCAGTAGGTAAATATGTTTTTTAGCCTAAGTGGCTTGTTAACGAAACGTAGTGACCCGTCAACGAATACATGCCACTCATCGACGAATGAAGGCCACTCGTCGATGACTCCAACAGGCAAAATTGGCACAATAGCTCCCAACGGCCATAAAACTCAAAAATATTATTTTTCTATTACTCCAATAGCCATAAAACGGTAACAAAGGGTTTTTTCCTATAAATACTAAGCCCAAAAGTCATTAAATAACTTTTTGCTAATCTCATATCATATTATTACATTGTTGGGCATTTCATACTCTCATTCTCTCAAATCAAAGAGCATTCATCTACTCTCGTCATTTGCAAAATCATTTGTTGTTCTGACTTTTTTGAAGAAGCATTTATTTGGGCATTTATTTTCATCAAAGATAATATACTCTCTTTATCTTGCAAATGTCTTTTTGAGAGCAAAACCCTAGCTTCTCCTATACTCATTCTTGAAAAATATTTTTGGGGAAATATTTCATTACGGATTGAATCTTTGAAGCATTCATTATATAAATTTTTACTCAAAGATCATTTACTCTCTTACATTGCAAAAATATTTTTGAGAAGAATACACAAACTCTATTAAGCTTACATCTTATCTTGTGAGAGTGTTTTAAGGATTTCATTATACAATTTATCCTTTTTAGAAGCATCTCCTTGTATGCAAAAATTTTTTTATCTCATTTGTATTTTACGGTTCGGGTATAGAACCGTGCCAAGCGTGGGGTATTGCTCAGAGAGGTAGTTCTGCCTAGAAGGAGTGGTGTAATGGGGGGATTTGCCTGATTGAAGGAGTGTGTATAAGGTGGTTTCGCCTTGTTAAGGAGTGGTATAGTGAAATCCTTAAGAGGATTGTCTTGAGGTGAGGATGTAGGCGGGGATATCCAAACCTTGTAAAAATCTCATGTTTGCATTCTCTTTCCCTACTCTATTTACTTTTCCACACTTGTATGTTTATGTTTAATTTGTTGTGATTATTGTTTGTCTTAAATATTTGTGGTATTTTTATTTGACTGGGAAACCATAAGATTGAGATATACCGGTTGTATTGTAAAAAATAGGAAATCAATTTGACCTAAATTTTAAAATATCCAATTCATCCCCCCCCCCCCCTCTTGGGATTACACCAAAAATCACATTTGGTATCAGAACCTTGTTTCAAAAAGCTTAAACAATTTTACTAAAGATCACATGACTCATCTTGGTGTGTCCCCTTTTGGTGAGGGACAATCGTCCACACGTCCTCCAATCTTTTGTGGTGTTAACTACACTTTTTGGAAACAAAGGATGAGAATTTTTCTTCAAAACTTAGATTGGAAAGTGTGGAGGGTTGTAGCCAAGGGAGATTATATACCTGTAACAAATGTAGAAGGAAAAAGTGTCGCTAAAGCTGAGGATGATTTTACTGATGTTGATATGAAATTAGTACAAGTAAATGCTAGTGCCATGAATACGTTATATTGTCCTTTAGATGTAAACAAGTTTAATAGGATTATGGCATGTAAAACTACTAAGGAGATTTAGGACAAATTAGAGATAACATATGAAGGAACTAAGGATGTGAATGATAGTCGTATAGATATGCTTACTAGTGAATATGAGGCTTTTAGAATGACTCCCAATAAATCTATACAATCCATGTACACTAGTGTTGGAATTGGTGTATTCCCAAGAGGGGGGGGGGTGAATTGGGTATTTAAAAAATTTCTTTTTAGGTCAAATTAGCCAGCAGTAGTAATACACAACCTAGGGTCTGTCTAAGTATTTCCCAATCATTCACAAATATTCTACCGAGTAGATATTTAATCAATTTAAAGCAATCTCAGTATATCAAATATTCAAAGCAATAAATATTAACATATAGGTGCAGAAAGTAAATTGCGAAAAATAAATCTGACACCCCACATGTTATCATGGTTCAGCCAATACTACCTACGTCCCCACCTCAGCTCACAAGCCCGAGGATTCCACTAATGCTCACTTAACGGGTGGAGTGACACTGGTTACAACCAAGTCGAATTACACCAGGGCTGACCTCAACCTTTACACTCTCCTTATGGGACAGAGAAGGCCCTACCAATCCTTACGGGTTAGATCAATACCTCCTCAGGCCACGCCTGAAGTACAATCAATGAACAATACAAAATGTGTACAAAATAAGTGCTTTTCCAACAAGTAGATTTGTACCAGTACGCACAAGTAATAATCAACACACCTCAAACAGATAAGAACTATAAGCTCAGTACAACGATTTGTAATAACACTCAGTCTAATGTCAAGAGGCAATCAATTGCAAGAGTGTATTTTCAAACAATCTTTGAAACAATATATGAAAGTATCTCAATCACAAGTATGGTTTCAAAGATATCTAACAAGTGTAATCAAAATATCTCAAAAATGATTTTCTCAAAAATCTAGCACAAGAGATATTTGTAGTATAAGCTTGTCAAAATAATTTTTGCCCAATCAAAATACAAAGCTTAATGAGTCTTGCAATAATGATGCAAAGACTCACTAGCTAAAAGTTTTCCACATAAAATGAGTTTATTAATTAAATCAGGGGGGAAAAACTTCGGCTAAACTATCAATCAAAAAATTCAAATACATAATCAACACAATGAGAGTTTTAGCAAGTGAAACAATTTAGAATCACTCAAAGATACTCTTATCAAGCTAGATTTAGCAAAGGAATGACAATGGGTGAGTATTTTGGCTTTGAGTATGAAGAGGGGCTCTAAAAATTTTAGAGAAAATCTTGGCTAATCAAATCCCCTAAACTGCTCTTAATTTTCCAAATGAACCCATATTTATAGATATGCCAAAAATTATGACCGTTGGGGATATTAGGGGAATTATTAAAATTATTTTAAATGAGTTTAACAAAGATAACCCTAATTTACCCTAGTTAACTCGCTGTAAAAATTGGCCAACACAAGAGTTTTGGTCAACCGAGCCATAGGTTTGGTCGTCTGAACAGACACATAAGCAAAAAGACATTTTTGAAGTTTGGGTGCTCATGGACAGGTACGGGTGGTTGAACTAGGTGATTTTTTAACCCACTCTCCTGATCAGAAGTTCGGTTTGCCGAACTTTAGTACTTGGTCGAGCTCGCTCAAAATGAACTTGAAGTTCAGGCGCTCGAGAATGTTGGGAAAAGTCAAGACTCGGGTTCGTTCAACCATGGAAGTTTAGTTCAAATAAGTTCGGTCACCTGAAGTTAGGTCAACATTTTGACTTTCTCTACATTTGGTCGATCGAGGCATTTTCAACACTAAGGTTCGGTCGCTTGAATCCTTTATAATCTGACCTAAGTTAAATTTGTACCCTTGATTGCATAGATGATAGTGGAGACTTATTCTAAGTGTCTGTGTAATATCCTAAGGTCTTTCTATGGTCCTTTTACCTAAACTCAAAAATTTGTTGTCGGTCGACCTTCGATTAACCAAAGGGGGATCCTTAAGGTCCATCTATGGTTTTGAGCTATAGGTTCTTATATGCATTATATGCATCAATTATTACAGACCGCCGTGTTGGTTTTTTCAGTCCAATCTCTGGTTTTGATAATGGCAAACTGCAAGTTACTTATGTGTGTATCTAGTGATTGAACATGTTATAATTCAACACACACATAATGGGACTGAGAATGGAAGCCAAAGACGCATAAAGATCATATGATCAAGGATTTTCCATGACGATTAAAGAGCAAAGAAGATCAAGAAGAAGACATTTTGATTTTATTTGTTTAATGCATTTAAATTTTTATTATTTGGTATGTAATAATGCATACATTTTGCATGATATGTCTTAATGCTCCGATGACCATACATTGACCGTAGGGCACCTTTCGGTCGACTGAAGGTCGACCAATGCCAGATTTTTAGGATTAGCTCAAAGACCATAGATTGACTTTAGGTCCCTAAATATTACATGAAAGTCTCCCATATCTTAGAAGTAATAATCATGTGAATAGGGGTGGCCTCAAAAGGGAGTTAGAACTTAAATGCACAATCTTTGTGTGTTTGGTTGACCGAACCAAAACACACATAGACCTTCGGTTGACCGAACATCCCCAAGGTCAATAGTTGACCATTTGGTCGACTAAATTTGAAATGAACTTCAACACTTTGGTCAACTGAACTGGCACGTGGAAAATCCCAACGCTCTAGTTGACTGAACCTCCAGTTATAATATGACCTAGTCAACCGAACCTATGAAATTTGGTCAACCAAACTTGACCTAGTCGACCAAACCTTCGAGGTTCAAAATCGTCTCAAATTTGGTCGACCAAAACCTCATATAAAAAATGCCCTGGTCCACCAAATTGAGCAATTTAGTCGACCGAACTTAAAATACGATCGACTAAAACTCTTGGGTTGAAAATTTTTAAAATCGGTAAAATGTCATTAACTTTTAATTAAACTTTTTCAAAATACTGAGGGTGTCCCCAATGGTCATAATTTTCATAAAATCTATAAATAACCCTCATTTGCTTTGATTAGAAACTTTGGTTAGCCTAACTTTTCTCGCAAATCTTTTTCCTAATCAAAGTTCGCCCACATACTCTTTTACTTGAAAAATCATTTTGGGGTCGAATTTTTCATACTCTTCAAACTCTCTTTCATTTATTTTTGCAAATCATTTTTAAGAGAGTATTTTGTTTGGGCATTTTATTTTTGTATCCATAGCACAATTATCTTTAAGCTTAACTCCTAAATTCTCCAAATATTTTTCATTTGCATAAATCTTTGTTGGAGAACATAATACTCATTTTCCCATATATTTTATTTGTGCAAAAACTATTTGAAAACCAAACCCTAGGTTCTCATGCTTACTACTGAATATATTTTTTGGAGAAGTATTTTATTAGGGTTCAAATCTTTGATACATTTTATCGTATATGTCTTTCATCAAAGATTGGAATATTTGTTTTACACACTTTCTCTACTGAGCATTATTGCATATCATATGAGAGTGCATTTGAGTTTAAATGTGTACATTTCTACTTGTTTTTTTCAAAAGCATTTTCATATACACAAATATTTTTATTGTATCGGTTGGGTTCAGCTTGGAATTGAACTGGAGAGTCTCAACCCCGTAAGTGAGATCGGTTTGGTTCAGCCCAAAATTGAATTGGGCAGTCTTAGCCCTGTAAGTGAGACCGGTTCGGTTGAACTCGAAAATTGAACTGGGGTTTTTCTCACCCCGTAAGGAGAGGATATAAACAGCTTCTGCTCCACCCATTTAAGTTAGCAGGTATAGTGTAATCCTTTGGGAGAATGCCCAAGGCGGGGACGTAGGCTACTTTGGCTGAACCTCGATAACAAATATTTTGTGTCGCTCTCTCCCTATCTCATTTAAATTACTGCTCTTTAAATTCAGTATATGTATGCCTATTTATTTACTTTTATATTATTTGCATGCACACCTTTATTTTAAATGAGATATGCTACACAAGTGTATGCTTGCACTTATAGTTCAATTATTTTACATACACTTTGCATTATGAACGAGATATGATTTGTAGTGAATTGGCGAAATGCTTAATTAGTTGAAAAGTTTTTAAAACCTAATTCACCCCCCTCTTGGGATCACACCATTTCCAACATGTTGTAATTTAAATAATATTATAGACCCGAATTAAAAATACAAAGAAATTAAACACTTTGGGTCTTCTTTTTCTTCAAGTCAATATGTGTCGCCATATGATTTCGTTAGTATGATCTGTTGGCCTTACAAGACTTAACATCCTGTTTTGATGCTAATAAACAAGTGGAACTTAACATATTTGGTTAAGTGATGACATTTCAGGTCACAACGATAAGAAAGCAAGGTCAAGTATACAAAAGGATCCATTGAAAGCTTGTATTACAAAGAAGAATGATCATATGAAGCTTAAAGCATAGTTTCAAGAATGACTTATCAAAGCTTGAAGAATATGAGAGCATGGATGTTAAAGAGCTTAAAGTATATCAAAGCTTGAAGCAACGCAAGAGAGCTCAAAGAAAAACAAGTATAAAGACTCAAGCCCCAAGAATGTCCAAAGTCCTAGAAGTCTTTATGTAAGTGCTTCATATTTTAAATATCTTTTAAAATATTTTTAAAGCTCTTTAGGATACAAAGACTTAGAGATCAGTTCTTGAAAAACCCTTGAAAATGATTTTAAAAAGTTATATTTGAGTCTTTCAAATAACTAGAGTTTAAAAATAAAAAATGAAAATATTTGGAAAAAGAATGGACTGGTCAGCCAACTGACTAGAACACACTAAGATTGGCCAACCGATAGACAAAACACCAAAAATGAATAAACCTGCTCAGCTAACTGACAGTTTGAAGTAGAATTAGTTAGCTGACTGATAACCTGGTCTGTCCAGTCGACTGACCATTTTGAAAGTGGTTGAGTCACTCAACTGACATTTTATAGAATTTAATTTTTGGCAAATAGAAAGGCCTCAGCCACCTGTCTAGCTGACTAACCCTATGAAATGAACTACCCAGTCGCCTATCTAGCTGATTGACTCTACGGGATTTTAAATTTTGAACCTCAACGGAAAAATTCTAAAAATTAGTTTTTAAAATGTGCACATTATAAAAACTTGGTGGACACTCCAAGTAACTTGGGGAACAAGGAAACTAATCCTAAAAAGTCTATAAATACTCCCTTAACCCCATGAAATTAATCACCAAGGCAATCACACAACAATCTTGTATTCAAACTCTCAATCTCTCTCAAAGTTCTCTATTACTCACACTCCATCTGGGAGATATCTTCTAAAAGTGTTGCTGAATCATCAATCTAGGCTCTAATACTGAGTTTTCTCAACCACTAATGAACCCTTGTTGATCTCTTTACTTGAACTTCAATTCTATTTCATATTGATATTTAAATTCTTGAAGTACATAGTGTTGAATATTGTACTAATCTGCTATGTTTTGGGAGTGTTCTTGTAAATAGTGTTTACTTTATATTTATCGTAGTTCTTGAACAATTCAAGGTGTTTAGATCATGAACCAAGCGTGGGGTATCACTTGGAGAGGTGCAGCTATAGCCTATTGAAGGAGTGATCAAGTGTGGGGTATCGCTTGGAGTGGCAGACTCTAGCCTATTAAAGGAGTCTGTAATGGTTTTGTTCCACCCAGAAAGGAACTAGTTTAGTGAATCCTTTGGTGGTTTGCCAAAGGCGAGGATGTAAGTTGGGGATAAACCAAGCCTTGTAAAAACTCGGTGTCACTCGCTTTCCCTTACTCTCTTTATTTTCAGCATATATAAACAACGTGGATGATTTAATTTCTTAATCATATATACTATGTAATATGATTGTTTAAGTTTTATTTACTTGTGCTGTATTGGTTACTTTGTTGGTATATGGTTGCGGATTGAATATTGTTTTAAGTATTTGTTGTGCATTAGATAAATCAACAAGAAGTCAAGAATTCATTAAAAGAATTAAAAGAAATTTTAAAAACCCAATTCACCCCCCCCTTGGGACTACACCTTACTTTTCAATTGGTATTAGAGTGGGGTTATAACAAATCCTAATATGTAGCTATATAAAGATCTATATGGCACACTTAGGCGTAGCTCCCTTTGGAGAGGGCCAATCCTTAACTAGGCCTCCTATCTTTTGTGGTTTAAACTATGCATTTTGGAAACAAAGGATGATAATTTATCTACAAACCATGGATTGGAAAGCATGGAAGATTGTCACACATGGTGACCTTATCCCCACTAAACTTGTAGATGGTAAAGAAATACCCAAAGAAGAAAAAGAATGGACCGACCATGACCATAAGATGCTACAAATAAAATCTAGTGCTATGAATGCATTGTATTGTGCCCTTGATATTAATGAATTTAATAGGGTCATGGCATGTAAATCAACAAAAGAAATATGGGATAAATTAGAATCCTATGAAGGTACTATTCATGTAAGGGACAATCAAATCGATATACTCACTAGCGAGTATGAAGCTTTTAGTATGAAACTGGATGAATCCATCACGAGTATGTATACTAGGTTCACCCACATAATAAACTCCCTAAAAGCATTAGGAAAAACATACACTACTTATGAAATGATTAGAAAAATTCTTAGAGGGCTGCCACCAATGTGGGAACCAAAAGCCACTGCAATAACCGAAGGAAGAAATTTGAAAAACACCTCCTTAGACGAACTAATAGGTTCTCTCCTCAAATATGAAATTGCAATGAATGAAAGAAGTAGGAAAACTAAAGTCCAAGAATCTATGGCCTTCAAAGATTCAAAAGAAAACTTTAGTAGTGAAGATGAAGAGGATGAACTAGCTTTCATCGCTAAGAAACTTGCAAGAATACTAAGAAGAAAAAATAAATTCAAAAGAAGAATCCAAAACTCCGAATTAGATGAAGAAGAAACCAATACAAAGAAATCAAAAAATAAAATCCCCACATGTTATAATTGCAAGAAAGATGGACACATAAAATCGGAATGTCCACTAAAGAAAGATTCTAAAATGAAAAAGAAAAAGGCAATGAAAGCTAGCACTTGGGACAATATGATACAAGTAGTTCCAATAATGAATCAAGTGACCAAGAGGTTTCTTGCTATATGGCTTGGGACGATGAGGAAAGCTCCTCATCCAAATCCTTAAATAGCTCTTGTGATGATTCAGTAGAAGAATCTAATGTTGAGTGTATGCCATCTTATGAAGAGTTACAAAATGATTTATTCAAAGTGCATAAGATGTTAGTTAATGTGACTAAACGATACACATCATTGAAAAATAAGAATGAAGGAGTTATGAAAGAGTTAGAATCCCTCAAACTTTCTAAAAGATAAAAAGATTCAAAAATCAAGAAAATAGAAAATAAGAATGAAGTTGTGATGAATGAATTAGAATCTAAAAATCTTACTGAAAAAGAAAAAGACATGAAAATCAAGAGATTAGAAAGTAAGAATGAAATGTTAATGAAGGAATTAGAAAACTTGAGATCCCAATCCTCAATGGAAAATGAGAAAGATCAATATATCTCTTAATTAAATAATAAAATTACAAAAAATGTCTCAAAATCAAGAAAAGGGTAAAAACATAAAAAATTCAAAAATTTATAATCTTAAGAAATAAATTGAGGATCAAGCCAAATCATTTACAATTTCACTAAAGGAAAAGAAAATTTTGACAAAATGATTGGCTCACAAAAATTGTCTTTAAAGAAAGAAGGCATAGGATTTAATGGAATTGAAAATAAAAGGAAAAAGAATCTTTACATTGGATACTTTACAAAAGCATTTATAGATTATGCTAGCACCTCCACAAATGCATCTACGTAAGAAAAAGATGCATGTTAAGTTCGAATGTCCATTAAAGAGGAAAGGTGTGAAAACAAAACAAGTTTGGAGAATTAAAGAAGCATTACTTATTAAACCAAGAAAGTATGGGTACCGAGATAAAATACTATGACTAAATCCTTCAACTACAATTGATATCAAATCTATGGAAAATCATACAAAGATATTGAACAAATTGAAATAGAGAATAAGGATAAAATTATTCAAGCTTATTAATGCTTATTGAAGCTACTGAAAATTGTTGGCCTCAAATCAATGAATGAATCATACAAGGCTTAAATTAGAAAATATTAAGATATATAAAGTTTGGATGTTCATATGAAATCAAAAGAAAAGAATATTTGAAGCAAATTGAGATTATTGTGTGAGTATTTTAAAGAAGAGAGCTTGGCAGAGAAATGGTGAAACTTTAAAAGAAAACAAAGGTCAGCCGACTAATTGAATGAACATCTTAAAAGAGAAAGGATAGGTTAGTCAACTGACCATAAGCTCAACCGACTGACTGAAGGTAAAATTTTTAAACAAGTTTAATATGAAATATATTTAAGAATAAGAGATACTTGAGCAACATAAGAACAATCTAAGCAAAAGTGTAGGACAATGCACATGATAATGATATACTCCATGCTTATATGATATGCAATATGCTATATGTGTATATATTGAATTTGGTATCTTGAAATCTTTAAAGATAATGAAAATATTGATGATTTATGGCTCACTATATTTTTAAAATCTGAGCATGAAGTTATTAAGCATGACTTAGAAGCATAAATTTTGGTATGATATTGAGATATGAATGTGAAATTAATTCTTGACCATGCATGCTAATAATGGATCATATGGATAAATTGAAATATTTTTTTAGAATTGGTGTATTCCCAAGAGGGGGGGGGGGGGGTGAATTGGAATTTAAAACTTTTTCTCCTAGGTTAATCTATCCAACAATAGTACATACACAACCTAGGGTCAGTCTATGCAATTTCCAAATGCGTAGATAAATATAATGTGGAAATTAAGTCATAGGCATCATACGCCCATAACATACATGTGCGGTAAATATAAAATGCAGAAATATAAACAAACAAACGATATGTTATCGGGGTTCGGCCAACTATGCCTAAGTCCCGGCCTCTAACTTGCAAGCCCGAGGATTCCACTAATAGCTCACTTAAGGGTGGAGCGGCACCGATTACAACCAGGTCAATTAGCACAGGGCTGACCTCAACCTTAACGAGGTCAATTAGTGGGGCTGACCTCAACCTATATGCCTTAATAGGATGGCGCACCTAGCTTTCCTAATCGGGTCTAAGCCAGTCCGGGACTATTCCAGGGCTAGTCTCCCTCTTCAGGCTCGTGCTTGGACATACAATAGTATTTAAAATACAACCAAATGGTAAAATGAATATGCTTTCAAGTAAAGCAGATGTGTACCCAGATACGCACAATCACAAACACCACAATATGATTTAATATGTAAGCTCAGTGTGGTCTAAATAGTTCAACTCTCAAAGGTATTTTCTATCAGTGTAATGCGTACGTGAGAGTGTCAACAAGCAATCTTTGTATTTCAATATGTTCTCAATCAAGATGATCAAACAAAGATATCATGCAATATTCAAATATTCCAAATAGCAGAATATGTCAATCACTTCAAATAGTGTATATGCTTGGTTTGCAAAAGCTATGCAATCTTTGTATTCAGCAAATGATATAAACTTGAATAAATATTGCCACAAAGATTAGTATAACAAACACAAATATCTTTCCACAAAAATGTCAATATGAATACCACAAGATATTTGAGTAAGTTTGAAATATTTTTGCAAGCCAAAAACAAATACAAACTTCCTAAGATGTTGTAATGAGAATGCAACACTCGGAAGTTCAACACAAGTCTTCTTAGGATAGGCTTATGAGAAAAGCCTCCTAAGAACACTTAGGTTATGCTCTCGTAAAAATCGATTCAAACACTCATGAAATAAGAGAGCAAACCTCTAAATAAAAACATTCAATACACTTACAAATGATACAAGGAAGTGATGAAGGTAAGTTTGAGTGGATTTGGAAGGAGTTTGAGCAGTAGAAAATATTTTGCTTGAGAGAGAAATTTGGATTTTTTTTTTTGCTAAATCAACTCCCCAATTTTCCCAAATGAAGGGATATATATAGACATCCCATGATTTTTTACCGTTGGAGACCTATTAGGAATTGTTAGAAAAGTTTAATGACATTTTAAACATTTTAACCCTGTTTAAAACTATTACCTGTGGTTAAAAATGGGGGGCAACCCGAGAGGTCCGGTCAACCAGAAAGGTTTCGGTCGATAAGATCTTATATGGTTCGGTTGACCAAGAGGATTTTGAACTAAAGGCTCTGTCGACCGAAAGTGGGCGATTTCCCATTTTTCAGAAGTTCGGTCGACCGGGCCATTTTGAATTGGCTGGTACGGTCGACCAGACCGTTGGGATTTTTCCCGTGGACCCTTGGTCGACTAGGTAGTTGGAGTTCAATTTTTGCTCAATCGACCAGGTGGTCAATTTGTTGACCAGAGAGGGTTTCAGTCAACCGGGGGGGGGGGGTTTGAACTACACAGGTTCGGTCGACCAGTGCCTTGGTCAACTGTTGACCCAGGCCTGTTTTGGTAGACTAGGACAAAATGAACTGCCTTGGCCGGTCGACCGAAAGTGCACTAAGTGTGTATTTCGGTCTCGTTTTGAAACATACAAACCCTATTCAAGTGCCTAATACATGCAAGAGTAATGGTGAGTGTCCTAAGGTCACTTGGGGTCCAATTTTGAATGCACTGAAAAAGTCCGGTGTCGGTCTACCGGAGGTCAACCAAAGGGAAAAACCTAATGTCTTTCTAAGCTCATTTTTAATTTATGGTTTGTTTAAGCTTACGTATTATCATGCATGTGATGTGTGTGAGCTTATTACGAACCAAAGCCCTGATTACTATTATAGACCAATTAAATGAAATATATTATAACACTGAATATAAATTGGTCTTCAGGCTTTGCTTGCTTTGTGCCCATCTTGATCTTAACAACCTTAGTTCCTACACAAAACCTCAAACACCCATTAGATACAATGAGTAGTTGTCATAGTCAAAACCGGGCGTGACCTATAAGGTCAAAAAATTTGCGTCTAAATAATTTAGTACCCATGAGCAATGCATAGTATGACATTAGCATTGGTATCTATAAAATATATTGGTATCCATGAATATTTCAATTAATATTTGAGCATGACAAGCATAATTATATCCATGAGCATGTTATGGCATTGACATGATATTGGTATTTGATATTTGTACCTATGAGCATATACATGATATGAATCAAATGTTTGAAACATGGATGATACATTTAGAAAGCATAATTAGTATTGTTGCGACGTCCCGGGAGCGCGTGTGCCCCGGGCGGCGAAATTAAAATCATTTTTAACATTTTCATGGAAAAACATGGAATGTCGGAGTCGCCACTAACCTTTAGTGTGGTTAGAACACGTGATGACTACCCCATTAGGGGTAAAATAGGTCTACATTACCAGAATTAGGCTCGGGAGTTCGGTTACGCGAGGGGAAGGTACAAGCACCCCCTACGCGCCCGTTCTTACGAACGGTACCTAATTAATTTGAAATTATCCCTAAGTAAATCTAATAAGTCTTTACATTACTCCTTTTTATGAATTTATAAATACACATGAAAAATAAATAAATAAATAAATAAATAAATAAATAAATAAATAAATAAATAAAAAATATATACATATATTCCCTCAGAGCTTAAGGTACGTAAAGTCCAAAGGCTAATACCCCCCGCAATTAAATCATAGGGATAAAAAAAAATTCAAAAATATTTAATAACGAAAATATAATAAAATAAAATAATAATAATCATTATCATAATGAACATAATAATAACAATAATAATAATAATAAATAACAATAGTAAAAATAATAATAAGGGTACTGATAATAATAATAATAATAATAATAATAATAATAATAGTAGTAGTAGTAGTAATCCCATAATGGCAATAATAAATAATATTAATAGTAACAATACGTACATATTAATAATAAATACATATTCGTAATAATTTCACACATGATAATAATAATAATAATACACTATAAATAAAAGGTAATAATAATAACCTTCCTAATGGTACACACCCCTAATATCCTATAAATATCTTTACACCCATATGGAAATAATTAACAAAAGAAATAAACCAAATTTCAAATTAAAACATGGAAACCAATGCAAAAGTAAAGAAATAATGAAATTATGGAAACAAGGCATTGCTGAAAATAATATATACCAATACAATATGGTTGCCAAAATTAATACACAACCTTAACTATACAAATATTAAATATAAAGTGAGTACAATAATGACCAAAAACCCTAAGTACATAATTTATATGGAACCAATTTCAACCCTAAAAGTACACAAAGATACTATGAAGTGATTAAAACCCTAATAAATATGAACATGACATAATCCAAACTCTAAAAAAATACCTAAACCGTGATAATGTGAAATACTTAAAATCCTATTAAATATAAACGTTGAATAATCAAAACCCTAACGATACTACTACATGATAATGAGCCATAGTATATACAACACAAAATAATAAATCATAATATTACATAAATATGCACAATGACAAACCATAATAGATATGAATATGTATATATGATAATAAAACAATATGAAACAATGAGCCTTAATATTACATGATAATACAAAACAAATGTAATAATAAAAGCATATCATAAGAAAAATATATACATGCTGATAATACAATATTAGATAGTAAACCATAATATTACATATTCAAAAAAAAGATGACAAGAAAATTCCAATATTGACACTTGAGACCCGATCAAACAAAAAGGAACCCTACAAAAACAAAATAAATCAATTAGTATTTATAATAAATATGACAAAAACCTAAACATGGATATTAAATACTAATATTACAACATTAAAATCCTACAATAATAATATTAATTATTTAATATACATAACAAATACAATCAAAATTTAAACTTCCAATATTAAAACAAATTCCTACAATAAAATATTTACCACAATAATAATAAAACAATTAACCCTAAAAAAAAATTTACCCGTGAATATTAAATATTAAAATAAATATAAAAATCCTGTAGAATGAATGGAAATCATGTTATATATATAACAAAACCTAATCACACTTCCTGCATGTACAATGAGAATCCAGACATCAGAATAAATCAAAACAGAAAAATAAACCAAACATGAAAGAAAAAGAAAGAGAAAAAAAAAAGAATCAAATAGGATAAACAAATTAAAAATAGAGGTGCACATGCGTGTGCGTTCTACTGTGTGTGCGTGTGTTTACCTACAGGAGGCTGCCGTGGGCGTACCGCAGAGGTGAGGGACGGAGATTGGGCTCGGAGAGCTGCTGGGGACTGAGAGACCGGGGCTAGTGTCGCTGGCGCTGTGACAATGAAATACAAGGGGCGATGGTGGCGATTTTTGATAGTGACAGTGACGGTGAATGGAATTTCTCCGGCGTTGCTGTTGTGTCCGTGGGAATGGAGGTTCTTTACGGCTGTGAGGGGAGACTCACCGGTGAATGGTGAACGGGGAGTGAACCAGCGGCGGTGGGGGGTTCTAATATACTTGGTGGTCGTGGTCGTCTATTGTTGCTGCTCGGATAGCTGCTGTGCACGGCTGTGGGGCTGCTGCAGGTGTAGACTGGAGGGTGGCCGGCTGTGACCTGCTGGTGTGGAGGAGGCCGAGAGGGGCAAGGGACTGTTGCTGGAGGCTGGGATGGATGGAGGCTATGGTTGTGAGAGGGAGAAAAGAGATGCAGCGAATGGAGAAGAGGACAGGAGTTCTTTAGAGAGGAAGAAAACGAACCAGAAGAAGAAGAAGAAGAAGCAGTAGAAAAAAAATGTCTTTTTTCTTTATTTAGGCCTTTTGCTCGGCTGCGCCCCCCCTGTTCCTTTGTGCGCCCGTCCTTTTATAAAAAAAAAAAAAAAAATTTGTGAAAACCCTACAAAACCTTCCTTCTTTGATTTTCTTTTTCTTTTTTCTTTTTTTTTATTCTTTTATTCTTATGGTAATAATGAAAAAGGAAATAATAATAATAATAACTATCATAATAATATAAGTATCCATAAGATAATAATAATAAAAATAATACTACTATTAATAGTAAATAATAATAAATAATTATGGTAAAAATAAAAAAAAAATAATAATAGTAATAATAAAAATAGAGTAATAATACAAAAAGTAATAATAATAATAATAATAATATATCAAAAATAATAAAATAAATGGAAAACAAAAATAATTATAGTAAAGTAAAAATAAAATAAAGATAATAAAAGTACTAGTAATAATAATAAAAATGAAAATAATAATAATAATGATAATAAAAATACTAGCAAAATAATAGTAAAGTACTAATAAAAATAAAAAAAAATAATAATAAAAATAAGGTAATAATAATAACAATATAATGAGAAGGTGCTCCTTTATTCTATTCGGCTAGGGCAAAAATAGGGTGTCTACAGCTGCCCCTCTTTGTAGGCTTAGTTGCTTCAATGTAACGGTAGGAACTCTCCTACGTTTTTTGTAGCAACAAGTCTGCAAAGATAAAAGATACCTATTTTGGCCAAACCATTCAATTCTCTATGGCTTTTCAGGTTAATCAAGAGTTGTTTATTTCTGCCAACCAGAGACGATTTGCACTGAATGTAAGAATCCAGGTTGAGGTACACAGGGATGGCTTGCTGCGAATGTAAGAATCCGAGCCGTAGGGATACGATGATCCAGCCATGGGACATAATGATGGCTTGCTTCGAATGTAAGAATCCGAGCCGTAGGGATACGATGATCCAGCCATGGGACACAATGATGGCTTGCTTCGAATGTAAAAATCCGAGCCGTAGGGACACGATGATCCAGCCATGGGACACAATGATGGCTTGCTTCGAATGTAAGAATTCGAGCCGTAGGGACACGATGATCCAGCCATGGGACACAATGATGGCTTGCTTCGAATGTAAGAATCCGAGCCGTAGGGACACGATGATCCAGCCATGGGACACAATGATGACTTGCTTCGAATGTAAGAATCCGAGCCGTAGGGACACAATGATCCAGCCATGAGACACAATGATGGCTTGCTTCGAATGTAAGAATCCGAGCCGTAGGGACACGATGATCCAGCCATGGGACACAATGATGGCTTGCTTCGAATGTAAGAATCCGAGCTGTAGGGACACGATGATCCAGCCATGGGACACAATGATGGCTTGCTTCGAATGTAAGAATCCGAGCCGTAGGGATACGATGATCCAGCCGTGGGACACAATGATGGCTTGCTTCGAATGTAAGAATCCGAGCCGTAGGGATACGATGATCCAGCCATGGGACACAATGATGGCTTGCTTCGAATGTAAGAATCCGAGCCGTAGGGACACGATGATCCAGCCATAGGACACAATGATGGCTTGCTTCGAATGTAAGAATCCAAGCCGTAGGGATACGATTATCTAGCCACCTCAACTAGTAACAAGGTGTGAAAGCAAAGCTTGGAAAGTTGTTACTCTATTTGGAAAATGCACTTGGGGTAAATGCCGAATGTCAATGAATGAATCCCCTTGCCTTTGGGATCTACTGCCCTAGTTCAAAATAAATCAACGTGTGTCTGGGGTCAACTTGCCCCAGTTTTCCAAGTAAATCAATGTGCGCTTGGGGTCAGTTACCCCAGCTCATAATTAAACACAATGGGAATCTCTCCCTCAAGGATGTCAAATAATCATTTGAAAACTTAAAACAAGTGTGAAGGGTGCTCTATTGCTGCTTGTGATGCTAGAATGCAATGATATGTTGCTATATGTATGCATGTTGCTAACTTATAATGCAGTGATATGTGGCTATTAATATGCATGTTACCAACTTGTGATCATATGTATGCATTTTTTTTTATGTTTTTATTTTTTTGGGTAATGTACGAAATGCACAATGGTGATGCATGAGATGTATTGGTAATACATAGAATGTAGGTAATGCTTGCAATGCATGACGATGCATAAAATGTATGGTAATGCGTGAAATGCAGGACAATGCATAAGATGCATGGTAATACATGAAATGCATGACAATGCATGAGATGTGTGGTAATGTGTGAAATATAAGGCAATGCACAAAATGTATGGTAATACGTGAAATGCATGTCAATGCATAAGATGTATGGTAATACATGAAATGTAGGTAATGCATGCAATGGATGATAATGCATGAAATGTAGATAATGCATGAAATGCATGACAATGCATGAGATGAATGGTAATGCACGGAATGCATGGCAAAATATGAAATCTAGGTAATGCATGAAATGTATGACAATGCATGAAATTTGGGGTAATGCATGACAATGCATGAATCTTTTCTCCCAATGCACTCGTGATCAATGACCTCATCTTTAGTCTCCACGTGAAACTCGCTATATTTGAATGGATCTGTAACTGATCTTGGCTTAATCTTATTTATTCCTCCAGTCATGAAAGTGATTGGCTCAGCTCAAAAATCACAAAATCTGCCCTAGTTGAATAGACCTACAGCTGATCTTGACTTTGATTTCCTATTCCAATCCGATAAGAAAGTGCTTGAATGGGACCTACTGAGACTCAACTCAAAATTTGCCCCAGTTAAATTCATCTGCCACTGATCTTGACTCTATTGTTGGATTCTTTTGAATAAGCAGATTCTGACATAACATTTACCCCAATTAGGCTGCTCTTTCTCCACAGGTATCTGGTGATTCTGAAACTCTTTGACTATCCATCCTCTTTTAATGCTCTAAAGAGTAAGAAGGGTTCCTCTTTTTTTTTTTTTTTTTAATTTTAAGGAACGAGACATGATTATGCAACTATGACATCAACTTGCTAAATCAAAAGGCCATCTGCACAAAATAAATGTTTTACCATGTTTCAATGCTGTCATAGGGAAAAATTCATACCAGTATTCAAAAGTCATGTAACGTTAATTTCCCAACCAAAATGCCTGTCCTTCTCGTCAACTGCCCCAGTTTCATCAACCCATGCTTTGATCTCAAGATGGTCTTTAAGACTCGGGACGAAACGTAGGTTTAGGGATGTAGGATTTCAGAATAAAAGGAAAACTAAGGCTCAATAATACCACCCCAAATAATGTTTTATGCCCCTAGTTTGAGTTGAGGCGCTTTTGGAAGATGTTGACCGAACTTGTTATTTAAACAAGCTGCCTACGTACCTTTTCAGCATCAGGTCATTACGTAGTTCAAACTCAGTATTGAGTCTGAAAAATCATTAGAGACAATAATGTATACCAATCTGGTCAGGACTCTCATTTGGACCGTAATGTAGGCTAAGGATATGGGTTAAAGAAAAAAAAAATTACATAAGGCTCAAAAATCACCAATTTCATCAAGGGTAATTTGGTCAAAGATCACATATGTAGTAAGTCCCTTATTTTCCTTCTTCTTCCTCCTGCTTTTTTTTTTTTTTTTATTTTAATCTTATTTTCCTTCTTTTATTGCAACTTTCACTTTTCCTTTTATAAAGGAATCTTGACTTCATTTTCATTTGAACTTCAATTGGGACCAATCTTTTAAAAACTGCCCCAGTGTGGGGTGTGATCGTTTGACGGGTTAATCAAGGAATGAATTTTTCAGGCTCAAAAGGGTTGTCAAGGGATTTCTTCTTTTACTTTCTTTTGGATAGTATAAAAATGGCCTGCCATCATTTTGGTAATGACTATTGTCTCAAACGATTTGCCAAACATTAAGGGACCCAAACCTAGGTTGGATTTTTGGTGATCTGACTTTTAAGAAAAAGATGGTTTAACATTCAGGCTCAATTTGGTTAACAAATGGTAAATCATTGTTTGGGTTCTTTTTAGGGATAACTGGTCGGCCAAAGAGAGCCATCCATCATTTGATCAAAGCATGTGAGATTAAATGATAGGAAATTATCAAAACAGCGTAGCCACTTCTGAAAGTAACAAAAAACTTCTTCATAACGTCTGAATTCAATGATTGTTTCATCCTTTAACATCTCTTTCTAGCTCATGAACACTGGCAATATTATTTTCCCTATTCCGGCACGAAACATAAGTAAACAAAATTTGGCAACTGGACTCTTGATGCAAGTAAGATAACTAAATGCATAATTCATTTTATTGAATATAGAAAATATTCTGAGACACAGGCGTCCACAGACTACAAAAAGTAAATAACAATGGAAAACAAAAGAACATCAATTGAAAAGGATTAGATAGTCAAAAGGTCGGTACTCCATCACTTTAGCCTTGGTGGATAACGACTGAAACCATTGATTTTGGAACCTCCCTGATATGTTAACCACTTCCTTCGTCATGTTTGGGCAAAGGATTCCCTTGGACTCCTGGTTGCTTGTCATCAAAAGCTAACCATCCAGTAACTCTTAATGATTGCACCTTATGCTTGAAGGCCCAACATCTGTCAATAGTATGGCCGGGAGAGTTAGCATGGTACTCACAACGAACCCCAGGATCATACCACTGTGGAGGAGGGTTCGCAACGGGCATCCCAGGGATTGCAGATACCATCCCCTTTTCTCGTAGCTGAGGAAATAATTCGGCATATGTCATGGGAATAGGGTCCACCCTGCGGAAGTTTCTGGTCACAAACCTGTCTTGGGTTTGCTGATTCGGTGGACCAGAGTGAACAATCTGGGGCCTTGTGCCTATATGCGCCATTTGATTTACCATGGGCTCAAAACCAAAGTTTCTTTTGGTCCATTGGTTCCCACCTCTGGTGTACTGATTCTTCCAATTAAACTGCCCCTGTATCATTTGTGCCTCTTCCTCCTTCTTCCTATTAGTCCACCTTTTGCCTAAACCAGTTTCTATGCCGCTATCCTTGACTAGGCCTGCCTTGATATCACCTTCAATTCTTCCTCCCGCAGCCACAATGTCCATAAAATCATGGGGAGTTGCTCCCCGAAGGTGCATACGGTAGGGGTCTTTTAATGTGCTCACGAACAAGGAGATGGCCTCTCGGTCACTCACCGGGGGGTCCACTTGGATCGACATATCCCTCCACCTATAAGCATATTCTCTGAATGTTTTGGTGGATTTCTTCTCCATCTCTTGTAGAGTCATGCGATCAGGTGCCATTTCTGTCACATGGCGGCAGTGAGTAACAAAGGCGTTGGCCAAGTCCTTCCAAGTGCGGACCCGAGCCTTATCTTGCTGAATGTACCAACGGATGGCGGACCCGGTCAAACTGCTTTGAAAGCAATGCATCATTAGTTTTTCATCATCCGAGTAAGCGGCCATTGCTTGGCAGTACATCACTAAATGTGTTCGAGGGCACCGGGTCCCATCAAACTTTTCAAAGTCTGGCATTTTGAACTTGGGCAGCAGGGTGACTTTAGGCACCAAGCAGAGGTCATTTGGATTAACTGAATCAAAAGTATTAGAACCTTCCATTGCTTTTAAGCGCTTTTCTAATACGTCACAGCGACGCTCAGCCTCAGATTTACTGATCCCCATATCAGAAGGTACTAATGGAGGAGTTCCTACTACTGGGAACCCCTGTGCTGGCATAGCAGAGATGAAAGGAGGCATATTTGGCGGTGGACCCCCCATGACACCAGGCGGTGGAATTGATGTTTGTCCATGATCTGGGGTGAACCCTGGGGGATGAGCGGGGTCCACATCTACTTCGGGATCAACATGCACTGCCTTTCCCTTGTTCATCAGTAACTCCAGAACCTTACTTATCTTGTCATTTATTTCTTCTTGTCCTTGTTCTAGACCCAGGACTCTATTTTCCAATTGTTCGCTCATTTCTCTCGCTCTTCGCCTGGTATTGTACTGATGCGTGGTGGTCTCAATTATTGCTTTATATTACTCAAACGACCTCTTTGAACTGAAAACCAACAGTTTCCTCTTTAGAATCATGAATGCACAATTATGTATTACATGAGTGAATGTGTTTTAATGCATGATCAGGATATGTAATAGGTGTTTATGTATGGATGCTATTAATGTACTTATACATATAAACAAAGACATGAGCGTGCATGCAGCCTATCATGCATGACTATGTATGAAATGAAGTGCATGAATACAATGTAACCTAAATGACAACTTAGCCAGGATTCTAGAAAAATTCCACTAATGAGAGATTTCAAGATTAACATGACCACTGATGGGCCGCGATTTCAATTCAAATCTTCCCTTAACCATTCCTTTTCTAATTAACGGTCCATGAACCTCAGGTTCTATGAAGGGTCAAATTATGATCTGAGGTTGGGGTTAACCCAGGTTAGTCAACCCACTGGATTTGTTCAATATGGGCTTGTGGACTTTAGTGTGCACTTGGGCCTCAAGTATATTAAAATATGGGCTTCAGTTTATTTCATGATGGGATCAAGCCCTAGTTTTAAAAGGGCTTGGCCTTGGATTGCTTAGAAAAATGTTGGCCCATATTTTTAAACAATAGGGCCGAAGTCCACTTTTGAAATCTGGGTTTTAACCTTTTTCAAAATCAGGCTTGGGCCGAGTTTTTACTTAGGAAAAGGTCGGGCCTTGGTTTGTTTTTAAAGAATTGGGCCCAAGTTCTTTGAAAAGGGTTGGGCCGAATTTTTAGGTAATAGGGCCGAAGCCCATTTTTGAAATCTGGGTTTAACCCCCCTCCCCTTTTTTTTTTGAAAATCAGGCCTGGGTCAAGTTTTTGCTTAGGAAAATGTTGGGCCCAAGTTTGTTTTTTAAGAAATGGGCCCGAGTTATTTGAAAAAGGGTTGGGCTGACCCATATTTTAAAATGCTTGGGCCAAGTGCTTCATTTTTGAAAGAATGGGCCATGGTCTCATTATTGGGCCTTTTCAGAATACTGGCTAAGTAGTATGTGTGTCTAAATATATGTCAAATGCATGATATAATACAAAGTATTTCACAACATATATACAACACACTATTCATGGAGAAGGATGTGGCTCCTGTCCCAACCTAGGGTAGGTACGTATATATAGGGTTTTTGATGGCTCTATCCTAGTTAGGGAGGACTATAGACAAGTATGTGTGGGTAGGCTCTAATCCCTATTGATAAAAAGGTCCCCAATTTGAAATTTCATCCTCCCCCATAGGGGTCCGGACAAAACTCGCATTGAGCGGGGTGGTTCGCGGGTCCCATCAAGCTTAAGCTACGAAGGGACAAACGCTATTACACCCCTATCTAATCTTAGTAGGTAAAGCTCGGGTATAGAGCGTGAGAGTGTGTGAATTTAAATTTATCCTAATCCAGCTATCCCCACATTTATTCACATGCTATAAACAATATGGAAATAAGATATCTACTATCTACAAATAAGGAAACACAATATATGCAATTAATATGTTTATTCAAAAAAAAAGAAATTTGGAAACAAAATATTGTTAGTTAATATGCTTAAAAAATTATGGAAGCAAAATATTTACGATTAGTATACAAAATATCTACTTATTCAAAATATCTTACAATTAATATGCTCTATTCAGAATATTTGGAAACAAAATATCTACCATTAATATTCACAAAATTAGGAAACAAAATATTTTTAATTAAGTAAGGTTATCTATAAATTATGGAAGCAAAATATTTACAATTAATCAAGGTTATTTATGAATTACTATATTTACAAAATAAGGAGTAATTAAAAGATTTATTAAATTTAAACTGGGGATAATTTTCAATTAATTAATGGCTCGACTCTCTAAGTCCCCAGTGGAGTCGCCAAGCTGTTGCGACGTTCCGGGAGCGCGTGTGCCCCGGGCGGCGAAATTAAAATCATTTTTAACATTTTCATGGAAAAACATGGAATGTCGGAGTCGCCACTCACCTTTAGTGTGGTTAGAACATGTGATGACTACCCCATTAGGGGTAAAATAGGTCTACATTACCAGAGTTAGGCTCGGGAGTTCGGTTACGCGAGAGGAAGGTACAAGCACCCCCTACGCGCCCATTCTTACGAACGGTACCTAATTAATTTGAAATTATCCCTAAGTAAATCTAATAAGTCTTTACATTACTCCTTTTTATGAATTTATAAATACACATGAAAAATAAATAAATAAATAAATAAATAAATAAATAAAATATATATACATATATTCCCTCAGAGCTTAAAGTACGTAAAGCCCAAAGGCTAATACCCCCCGCAATTAAATCATAGGGATAAAAAAAAATTCAAAAATATTTAATAACGAAAATATAATAAAATAAAATAATAATAATCTTTATCATAATGAACATAATAAAAACAATAATAATAATAACAAATAACAATAGTAAAAATAATAATAAGGGTACTGATAATAATAATAATAATAATAATAATAATAATAATAATAATAATAATAGTAGTAGTAGTAATCCCATAATGGCAATAATAAATAATATTAATAGTAACAATACGTACATATTAACAATAAATACATATTCGTAATAATTTCACACATGATAATAATAATAATAATAATAATACACTATAAATAAAAGGTAATAATAATAACCTTCCTAATGGTACACACCCCTAATATCCTATAAATATCTTTACACCCATATGGAAATAATTAACAAAAGAAATAAACCAAATTTCAAATTAAAACATGGAAACCAATGCAAAAGTAAAGAAATAATGAAATTATGGAAACAAGGCATTGCTGAAAATAATATATACCAATACAATATGGTTGCCAAAATTAATACACAACCTTAACTATACAAATATTAAATATAAAGTGAGTACAATAATGACCAAAAACCCTAAGTACATAATTTATATGGAACCAATTTCAACCCTAAAAGTACACAAAGATACTATGAAGTGATTAAAACCCTAATAAATATGAACATGACATAATCCAAACTCTAAAAAAATACCTAAACCGTGATAATGTGAAATACTTAAAATCCTATTAAATATAAACGTTGAATAATCAAAACCCTAACGATACTACTACATGATAATGAGCCATAGTATATACAACACAAAATAATAAATCATAATATTACATAAATATGCACAATGACAAACCATAATAGATATGAATATGTATATATGATAATAAAACAATATGAAACAATGAGCCTTAATATTACATGATAATACAAAACAAATGTAATAATAAAAGCATATCATAAGAAAAATATATACATGCTGATAATACAATATTAGATAGTAAACCATAATATTACATATTCAAAAAAAAGATGACAAGAAAATTCCAATATTGACACTTGAGACCCGATCAAACAAAAAGGAACCCTACAAAAACAAAATAAATCAATTAGTATTTATAATAAATATGACAAAAACCTAAACATGGATATTAAATACTAATATTACAACATTAAAATCCTACAATAATAATATTAATTATTTAATATACATAACAAATACAATCAAAATTTAAACTTCCAATATTAAAACAAATTCCTACAATAAAATATTTACCACAATAATAATAAAACAATTAACCCTAAAAAAAAAATTTACCCGTGAATATTAAATATTAAAATAAATATAAAAATCCTGTAGAATGAATGGTAATCATGTTATATATATAACAAAACCTAATCACACTTCCTGCATGTACAATGAGAATCCAGACATCAGAATAAATCAAAACAGAAAAATAAACCAAACATGAAAGAAAAAGAAAGAGAAAAAAAAAAAAGAATAAAATAGGATAAACAAATTAAAAATAGAGGTGCACATGCGTGTGCGTTCTACTGTGTGTGCGTGTGTTTACCTACAGGAGGCTGCCGTGGGCGTACCGCAGAGGTGAGGGACGGAGATTGGGCTCGGAGAGCTGCTGGGGACTGAGAGACCGGGGCTAGTGTCGCTGGCGCTGTGACAATGAAATACAAGGGGCGATGGTGGCGATGGTTGATAGTGATAGTGACGGTGAATGGAATTTCTCCGGCGTTGCTGTTGTGTCCGTGGGAATGGAGGTTCTTTGCGGCTATGAGGGGAGACTCACCGGTGAATGGTGAACGGGGAGTGAACCAGCGGCGGTGGGGGGTTCTAATATACTTGGTGGTCGTGGTCGTCTATTGTTGCTGCTCGGATAGCTGCTGTGCACGGCTGTGGGGCTGCTGCAGGTGTAGACTGGAGGGTGGCCGGCTGTGACCTGCTGGTGTGGAGGAGGCCGAGAGGGGCAAGGGACTGTTGCTGGAGGCTGGGATGGATGGAGGCTATGGTTGTGAGAGGGAGAAAAGAGATGCAGCGAATGGAGAAGAGGACAGGAGTTCTTTAGAGAGGAAGAAAACGAACTAGAAGAAGAAGAAGAAGAAGTAGTAGAAAAAAAATCTCTTTTTTCTTTGTTTAGGCCTTTTGCTCGGCTGCGCCCCCCCTGTTCCTTTGTGCGCCCGTCCTTTTATAAAAAAAAAAAAATTTGTGAAAACCCTACAAAACCTTCCTTCTTTGATTTTCTTTTTCTTTTTTCTTTTTTCTTTTTTTTATTCTTTTATTCTTATGGTAATAATGAAAAAGGAAATAATAATAATAATAACTATCATAATAATATAAGTATCCATAAGATAATAATAATAAAAATAATACTACTATTAATAGTAAATAATAATAAATAATTATGGTAAAAATAAAAATAAAAATAATAATAGTAATAATAAAAATAGAGTAATAATACAAAAAGTAATAATAATAATAATAATAATAATAATATATCAAAAATAATAAAATAAATGGAAAAAAAAAAAATTATAGTAAAGTAAAAATAAAATAAAGATAATAAAAGTATTAGTAATAATAATAAAAATGAAAATAATAATAATAATGATAATAAAAATACTAGCAAAATAATAGTAAAGTACTAATAATAATAATAAAAATAAGGTAATAATAATAACAATATAATGAGAAGGTGCTCCGTTGTTCTATTCGGTTAGGGCAAAAATAGGGTGTCTACAAGTATCAAATATGAATGTATTAAATTCAGGGGGAGTCATATGACTTATTGCTTGTACTATGTTTTGTTTTTCCCTAATTTTTCAATTGATATCATGAATTAATGAAATGTCTAATTAGTATTATTCTTTAATATTTTAATTGGTATCACAAATTAAAAAGTTCAATTGGTATCATGAATTAATGAAATTTTAAATTGGTATCATGGCTATTTGACTATTGAAGCACAATACACATGCCATAATGAAAAATAATGAATTGAGTGTGTACATATGCTTGATATGCATGTTTGATATTCATATGCTCAAAATATGATTTTATTTGAACTTAATCATATTTTATATCTTTCTCTTTTTGATTGATGTCAAAAGGGGGAGAAGTTTTGAGTAAAAATTGAGCATGGTATTGAAAAATTTTAACATGATGTGTGTATCAAAAGGGGAAGAAGTATTTGACATTGAATGATCTTGAACTTGCATGATGTAATGAGAATGATAGTAAAAGAGTTTTTAAAATTGATCTTGATATTGTTAAATATGTTGAGATGATGCTTATTGTAAGGGGGAGTCTTTTTAAGGCTCACTCATATTTTTGCTCATTGTTTGTCATCATAAAAAAGGGGGAGATTGTTGGCCTTACAAGAGTTAACATCCTGTTTTGATGCTAACAAACAAGTGGAACTTAAAATATTTGGTTAAGTGATGACATTTCAGGTCACAACCATAAGAAAGCAAGGTCAAGTATACAAAAGGATCCATTGAAAGTTTATATTTCAAAGAAGGATGATCATATGAAGCTTAAAGCATTCAAGAATGACTTATCAAAGCTTGAAGAATATGAGAGCATGGATTTTAAAGAGCTTAATGTATATCAAAGCTTGAAGCAATGTAAGAGAGCTCAAAGAAAAACAAGCATAAAGACTCAAGCGTCAAGAATGTCCAAAGTCCTATAAGTCTTTATGTAAGTACTTTATATTTTAAATATCTTTTGAAATATTTTTAAAACTCTTTAGGATACAAAGACTTAGAGACCAGTTCTTGAGAAACCCTTGAAAATGATTTTAAAAAGTTATGTTTGAGTCTTTCAAATAACTAGAGTTTAAAAATCAAAAATGAAAAATATTTGAAGAAAGAATGGACTAGTCAGCCAACTGACCAGATGACACTAAGATTGGCCAGCCGACTGAAAAAATACCAAGATTGAATAAACCTGCTCAGCTGACTGAACATTTGAACCAGAATTAGTCAGCCGACTAACAACCTGGTCTATCTAGCCGACTGACGATTTTGAACATGGTTGAGTCAGCCAACTGACATTTTACAAAATTTAATTTTTGGAAACTAGAAAGGTCTCAGCCGCCTGTCTAGCCAAATGACTTTATCAAATGAACTACCCAATTGCCTGTCCAGCTGACTGACTCTACGTGATTTTAAATTTTGAACCTCAACGAGAAAATTCTAAAAATTAGTTTTTAAAATGTGAACATTATAAAAACTTGGTGGACACTCCAAGTAACTTAGGGAAAAAGGAAACTAATCATAAAAAGTCTATAAATACTCCTTTAACCCCAAGAATTTAATCACCAAGGCAATCACACAACATTTTTGTATTTAAACTCTCAATCTCTCTAAAAGTTCTTTATTGCCCACACTCCATCTGGGAGATATCTTCTGAAAGTGCTGCTGAATCATCAACCTATGATTCTAATACTGCGTTTTCTCAATCACTAAATAACCATTGTTGATCTCTTTACTTCAACTTCAATTCTATTTCATATTAATATTTAAATTCTTGAAGTACATAGTGTTGAATATTGTACTAATATGCTTTGTTTTGGGAGTGTTCTTGTACGCAGCGTTTACTTCATATTTCTTGTAGTTCTTGGATGATTCAAGGTGTTTGGATCATTGACCAAGCGCGGGGTATAGCTTGGAGAGGTGCAACTATAGCCTATTGAAGGAGTGACCAAGCGTGGGATATCATTTGGAGAGGTGGGCTCTAGCCTATTAAAGGAGTGTGTAATTGTTTTGTTCCGCCCACAAAGGAACTGGTTTAATGAATCCTTTGGTGGTTTGCCAAAGGCGAGGACATAAGTTGGGGATAAACCGAACCTCATGAATGTTATAAAAACTTGGTGGACACTTCAAGTAACTCGGGGAACAAGGAAACTAATCATAAAAAGTCTATAAATACTCCTTTAACCCTAAGAAATTAATCACCAAGGCAATCACACAACATTTTTGTATTCAAACTCTCAATCTCTCTCAAAGTTCTTTATTGTTCACACTCCATCTAGGAGATATCTTCTAAAAGTGCTATCGAATCATCAACCTATGGTTCAAATACTGAGTTTTCTCAATCACTAAAAAACCCTTGGTGATCTCTTTACTTGAACTTCAATTCTATTTCATATTGATATTTAAATTCTTGAAGTACATAGTGTTGAATATTGTACTAATCTGCTATGTTTTTTGAGTGTTCTTGTACGCAGTGTTTACTTCATATTTCTTATAGTTCTTGGACGATTCAAGGTGTTTGGATCATTGACCAAGCATGGGGTATCTCTTGGAGAGGTGTAGCTCTAACATATTGAAGGAGTGACCAAGTGTGGGATATCGTTTGGAGAGGTGGGCTCTAGCCTATTAAAGGAGTGTGCAATGGTTTTGTTCCACCCACAAAGGAACTGGTTTAGTGAATCATTTGATGGTTTGCCAAAGGCATGGACGTAAGATGGGGATAAATTGAACCTCATAAAAATCCAGTGTCACTCTTTTTCCCTTACTCTCTTTATTTTCAACATATATAAACTGCGTGGATGATTTAATTTCTTAATCATATATACAACGTAATTTGGCAATTTAGTAAACCAAAGTTTAATTTTGATTTGCGATTGGGGAAATTGAAAGGGAGTACGTTGGTCGGTCAATACCTTGCAGAAACCTAAAAGGGAGTATGTTGATTGGTTAACACCAAAAGACTAATTAATTAAGATTTTATTTAAATTCTGAATTGTTGGGAATTTGAGTTGTGGTTTGCATAGAAGAATCAATTTCATTCTCTACGTGGCTTCCATAAACTTTCATATACATAGGGTTGTTAACAAAAAGTGAAAGATGAATATTAAAATTTATGGATTGAACACTTTGATTGTTGAATGGTTGGTTGATTGTTCAAGTTTTATTTACTTGTGTTGTATCGGTTACTTTGTTGGTATATGGTTGTAGATTGAATATTATTTTTTAAGTGTTTGTTGTGCATTGGTTAAATCAACAAGAAGTCAAGAATTCATTAAAAGAATTAAAAGAAATTTTAAAAGCCCAATTCACCCCCCTCTTGGGATTACACCTTATTTTTCATTATCCTGCACACAAACTTGCTAAACATTAAATACCACAGTATTTGTCATAATCAAAACATGATATGACCCATAAGATCAACAACTAGATTCACACACATTACTAACTCTTTAAATGCTCTTGGAAAAACATATCCTACTTATGAAATGATAAGGAAGGTACTTCGAGGACTACCTCTGATTTGGGAGCCGAAAGTTACAGCCATAGCTGAAGGAAGGAATTTGAAAGCAATGATGCTAGATGAACTTATTGGATCCCTCATCACCTATGAAATGAAGATCAATGAGAGGATGAACGAGCAAAGCAAAGCAAAGAAAGTCACAGCTCTTAAAGCTTCAGCGAATAGCTTCAGTTAAGAGAGTAATCAAGACTCTGATGGGGACTTTAGCAAGTTCCAAGTTCTTTAAAAAAGAACGTGATATTAGCTAGAAAATATCATGGCTCGCGATCATAAGTAGGAGAGTCGGTCAAAATAAAATAGAAATCAAATCCTTTGACGTGCGACAACTGCAAAGAAGTTGGGCACATGAAGCCTGAGTGCCCACTACTAAAGAAAGACTCCAAAAAGAAGAAGAAGGCATTGAAAGTCACCTTTTGGGACAAACAAAGTACCAAAAGTTTAGACAGTGACTCTAACGACAATGAAGTTGCTAACTTGTGCCTAATGGCACATAGCGACCATGAGGTACAATCATTATGTTCCTTATCTTTGTATTATTCTAGTGATGATTCTGATGGTAATAGCATGCCTACTTTTAATGAATTGCAACAAGAATATCTTAGTGTTAGTAAAGTACTTGAGAAAATGACTAAGAAGAACATTGATTTGAAAAATAAATATAAAGAGTTGTCAGAGTTTTTAGAAAAGATAAAGGCGTCTCATTCTACTTTAATCAAAGAAAATGTTTTGAAAATTGTAGAGTTGGAAAGAAAGCTAGAAGATGACTCCAAAATTATTTACAAATTTACTAAAGGCAAAAACAATTTTGAAAAATGCCTTGGTCCTCAAAGAAAATCTTTAGACAAGGAAAGACTTGGTTTTGATGGAAAATAAAATATTAAAAAAAAAACATCTTTACATGTGTTATTTCGTGAGGGAAATCAAAATCTTATATCCCCTCTAAAGATTCCTATATGCATACCACATGTTTTAAATGTAAGAGGAAAGATCAAATTAAATTTTATTCTCCTTTCAAAAATAAGGATACTAAATATAAGATGGTCTGGAGAATTAAGAGAGAACTAGGTACTAATCCCAAAGGACCCAAGCAAATTTGGGTACCAAAAGTAGTCACTTAGGTCTTCCTTGCAGGTATGCTTCAAGATGTCCTTCTCTAAGGACAAATGGTATATGGACAGCGAATACTTGAGGCACATGACAGGTGATAAAGCCAAATTCGCATCCATCACACCAAAGAACGGAGGGCACGTCACCTTTGGAGAAAATGCCAAAGGAAAGATCATTGGAGTCGGTAGGTCGATAAGGAAACCTCTCTCATTATTGATGATGTTTTACTTGTAGAAGGTTTAAAGCATAATTTGCTAAGTATTAGTCAATTGTGTGATAATGGGTATAGAGTTACCTTTGAACATGATAAATTCATTATTGAAAATTCATCTGAGCATAAAGTACTCTTTACTACTGATTGTCATAAAAATATTTACATAATTAGTTTTGACAAATTAACCTCACAAGACGTAAAATGTTTTTCTGCAATTAATGAGGCTAGTCGACTTTGGCATAGGAGACTAGAACATGCTAGTATGGACTTGCTTTCAAAAGTCAAAGGCCTACTTAAGATAGAATTTGTACGAGATAAAATTTGTGATGCCTGTCAACTCGGAAAACAAACCAAATCAAGCTTTAAAAAGAAGAAAGTCATCTCCACTAGTAGGCCACTTCAGATGCTACACTTAGATTTATTTGGCCCAAATCAAGTCTAGAGTCTAGGAGGTAAATCCTATACATTTGTGATTGCTGATGATTACTCTAGGTTCATATGGGTTTTATTACTAGCATCTAAGGATGAAGCATGTGAGAGACTTGCAAATTATGTAGGAAAATTCAAAATGAGAAAGGGCTATACAATTACATATATCCGTAGTGATAGAGGTAGGAATTTAAAAATAAGGATATGGGGAACTTTTGTGATTTACATGGTATATCTCATAATTTCTCTACACCTAGGACTCCACAAAAAAATGGGGTAGTTGAGAGGAAGAATAGATCATTACAGGAAATGGGTAGAACTATGTTAAATAAAATACAATCTTCCCAAATACTTCTGGGCTGAAGTAGTAAGTACTGCTTGCTATGTCATGAATATAGTATTAATTAGGACCACTCTCAACAAAACCCCTTATGAATTGTGGAATGGTTATAGGCCAAATATTTCCTATTTTCATGTCTTTGGCTATAAGTGTTTTGTTATAAGAGATAAAGATAACCTAGGAAAGTTAGATGCAAAATTTGATGAAGGAATCTTTCTAGGTTATGCCTTAGATAGTAAAGCTTATAGGGTGTTTAACAAGAGAACTTTAACTGTTGTAGAATCCATCCATGTAGTATTTGATGAGTCCAATCCCTTCTCCAAAAAGATTGATGAGGATGATCTTGAGATAAGAAAAGGGTTAAAAAAACTTTCCATTGAAAATAATGAAGAAAAGAGCACTAAAATTAAAGAAACATCTATTGAGGATAATTAGATAGAAAGTGAGGTTGGAGAACTGCCTAAGAAATGGATATTTGTGAAGAATCACCTCAAAGATCAAATTATTGGTGAACCTGCACATGGAGTAGCCACTCAATCATCACTTAGAAACATGTGTAGCCGCATGACATTCTTATCTCAAGAAGAGCCTAAGAATGTGAATGAGGCCATAGAGGATGAATCTTGGGTGATGTCTATGCAGGAAGAGCTAAACCAGTTTGAGAGAAACAAATCCGGGACCTTGGTTCCCAAACCAGATGATCATACTATCATTGGAACCAAATGGGTCTATAGGAACAAGAAAGAGAAAATGGAATTGTAATTAGAAACAAAACTAGATTAGTAGCCCAAGGATATAACCAAGAGGAAGGAATAGAGACTTTGAAGAAACATATGCTCCCGTGGTTAGAATGGAAGCCATTCGTATGCTATTAGCCTATGCATCTTTTAGGGACTTCAAGTTATATCAAATGGATATTAAAAGTGCATTCTTGAATGACTACATAAATGAGGAGGTATATGTTGAGCAACCTCTAGTATTTGAAAACCACAAATGACAAATTCATGTATTTAAACTTTCTAAAGCCTCCTATGGAATAAAGCAAGCTCCTAGAGCATGGTACGAAAGGTTAAGTGGTTTTCTCCTAGAAAATGGGTTCACTAGAGGTAAAATTGGCACAACCCTCTTCATAAAGACTGAAAATGAAAATATGCTCCTAGTGCAAATCTACGTAGATAATATCATATTTGGAGCAACAAATGAAGAGATGTGTAATGATTTTGCCAAATGCATGCAAGATGAATTCGAAATGAGCATGATGGGTGAACTTACCTTCTTTCTAAGACTTCTGATAAAACAAGCTAAACATGGAACATTTGTCTGTCAATCAAAATATGTAAAAGACTTGCTCAAGAAATTTGACTCACTCTGAAATGAGATGCACAAAGGCTATCCCAAGTATAGGAGTTTTGTCACGTAATAATTAGCCCAAAAGGCTAGATCATTTCCTCGGGGAATGCAGATTAATTTCAAACTCGCATAAAATAAAAAGGAGAAAATAAAATATATAAAAAAAAATCACTAAACACAGTTCAAATTTGATATCTTGGGATTCTTGAGAGTTTGTGATGAAATTAAAACAAAGTGAGTCCTAAGCTAAAGACATAACATGCTTAAACATAAAAATAACTACCATACAACTAAACAAACCAACCAACTATGCCAACCTAGTTTAATCCATTCAATGACTCATACAACCATTCAAATAAGTAGTACGAGATTAAACAAGCAAAATAACCAATTCTTTAAACATATCAAATGATGAACTAAGAAAGAAAACTTCTTTAATCTCATAAAGGCATTAAACAATTAAATGAACTTAAACAAGGGCCTAAACAAAATAGACTATACCCAAACAAAGTCTTAAAGAAAAATAAACTCAATGTAAATAAAGTCTTAAAAAAAATAAACTACACTTAAATAAGGTCTTAAGCAAAAATAAACTAACTTTAACAAAGTCTTAAACTCAACCCAACAATTAAACAAATTAAATCCACATTACAATGAGCTTAAATGAAAATTAATCCAACAATATTAAGTTCCATTAAACACAAATTAATCTAATAAAAAGAATACTTCAACAATAAAATAAACTTAACACACTAATTAACTTAAATAGAAATTTAATTTCTACAATAACTTTAAATGAGAACTATTGACTTTTTGAGTCTGATCCCTGGTTTTGATAATGACAAACCGCAAGTTACTAATGTGTGTGCCTAAGTAATAGGTTAATCATTCAGAATACACACATGAAAGTGATGTAGTCTCCAGAAAGACCTTAAAGAGCACATACTTCTGGCATAATTGATGCGAATTTGAAGAGCAAAAGAAAGAAGAAGTAGATTTTCATTGTATTATTTTTAGTTTTTAAAGTGGCCTGTAATATAATTGCATGACATGCATGATAGATTGCATAAGCTCAAAAAGACCATAGAATGACTACAGGAATCCCTCAAGCAATTAGGTTAATAACTCACATTAATAGGGATTTAACCTGGGTCTTTATTTGGGTCAAATATGGTTTGTGGACAGATTCAGTTGACCGAACCTTGGCAGTGTAAAATTTCTTAGTTGACTGAACTAGGTGGAAATCAACATTTTGACTTCGCTTGGTCGACTGTATCTTTTTGAACATATCTTCCACAGTCAACAAAATTGGCACGTGTCTAACCCCCAACAACTTAGTCAACCAAACCATTAGTTCAAAATTGCCTTGGTTGACCAAACCTCAAAGGGTTTATAATTGCCTTGATACAGTCGCCTATATCTCCAGTTCAAAAAGACCACGATCGATCGAACTCAGTAATATGCTCGACTGAACCTTGAATATGGTTGACTGAACCTCTCAAGTTGGTGAAATTTTTACTGCAATAAATTTGGGTTAATTTGCATTAAATGTCATTAAATATTTTCCAAAATACCTAATATGTCCCTAACGGTAAAAATATCTATGAACTCTATATAGACCACCTCATTTGTCATAATTCGGTGAGATTAGAAAATTGATTAGTAAAATTCCTCTAAAATTTGTATACTTCTTTTGCTATAAACTTTACATTCCAAGCACAAATTTTTAATACTCTCTTTCATACTTCTAGAAATACCTAATAAGTCCCTAACGGTCAAAATTTCTCCCAAATTTATATATACCACCCCATTTGTCATAATTAGGTGAGATTAGCAAATAGATTAGTAAAAATTCCTCTCAAATTCTTAATTTGACAAGAAATGAATCTACTTGAAACATTTTCTTTGTTTCTTGCTTGTATGCTAACTTCCCATGTTTAGATTTTTAAGATCAAAAGCCGGAAGTGTTTTAAAAAGGGGGAACTTTATTAAACACAATGCAAATTATCTTTAAAGGGAAAATATTTGTTTCTTGGCTTAACTCTTTTTGTTGTTGCCAAAACGGGGAGAAGTTTGATTGAGTAAAATGCATGAGAGCAAAATGCATGAGTTGTTTTATGTCTTATGTCTTCTTTTATGAATATCCCTGATCTACATCGATTATCTTTACGATATGCATATTCTTAGGGGGGGGGGGGCTTTTCAGGCTTAACCCATCTTGCTTGTATGTGTTTGTCATCATAAAAAAGGGTGAGATTGTTGACCTTTTGTGTCTGATCCCCGGTTTTGATAATGATAAACCGCAAATTACTAATGTGTGTGCCTAAGTACTTGAACAAGATAATCATTTAGAATACACACATGAAAATGATGTGGTTGCTAGAAATACCTTAAAGAGCACATACTCCTGGCATAATCGATGGGAATCTGAAGAGCAGAAGAAAGAAGAAAAAGATTTTCATTGTATTGTTTTTAGTTTTTAATTTGGTCCATAATATAATTGCATGACATGCATGATAGATTGCATAAGCTCAAAAAGACCATAGAATGACTACAGGAGTCCCTCGAGCAATTAGGTTAATAACTCACATTAATAGGGATTTAACTTGGGTCTTTATTTGGGCCAAATATGGTTTGTGGATAGATTCAGTCGACCGAACCTTGACAGTGTAAAATGCCTTAGTCAACTGAACTGGGTGGAAGTCAACATTTTGACTTCACTCGGTTGACTGTATCTTTTTGAATGTATCTTCCACAATTGACCAAACTAGCACGTGTCAGACCTCAAACAACTTAGTTGACTAAACCATTAGTTAAAAATTGCCTTGGTCGACCGGACTTCGAATAGTTTGTAATCGCCTTGAAACGGTCGACTATATCTCTATTTCAAAATGGACACAGTCGACCGAACTCAGAAATATGGCTGACCAAACCTCTCGTGTTGGTGAAATTTTTACCGCAGTAAATCAAGATTAATTTGCGTTAAATGTCATTAAACATTTTTTAAAATACCTAATATGTCCCTAACAATCAAAATTTCTCCCAACTCTATATATACCACCTCATTTGTCATCATTAGGTGAGATTAGCAAATAGATTAGCAAAAATTCCTCTCAATTTTTTATACTTCTTTTGCTATAAACTTTACATTCCAAGTAAAATTTTTAATACTCTCTTTCATACTTCCAAAATACCGAAAATGCCCCAAATGGTCAAAATTTCTCCCAACTCTATATATATCACCTCATTTTTCATAATTAGGTGAGATTAGAAAATAGATTAGCAAAAATTTCTCTCAAATTTTTAATTTGACAAGAAATGAATCTACTTGAAACATTTGCTTTGTTTCTTGCTTGTATGCTAACTTGCCATGTTCAAATTTTTAAGATCAAAAAACGGAATTGTTTTAAAAAGGGGGAGCTTTATTAAACACAATGAAATTAGGAATAGCTTCCCAAGAGAGGGGGGGGGGGGGGTGTGGGGGAGGGGTGAATTGGATTCTTTTTGATTTTAATGATTTTAAGCTTTTGTTTATAATACTCAGAAAACAACAATCAATAGATTATAATCACACTTAAAAAATACTGAAATTTAAATTAACAAGTCAATTAATAAAATCAAAGTAATTCAATCACTCAACCAAGACTATTAGAGCTTTTGTTGATTTCCCTGTTAGCTTTTAGTATGCACTTCTCTTGATCAAGATTTCCGCAGATTAAGCAACGTACTCCCTTTTGGGTTTCCGCAAATGGTTAATCAAAATGTACTTTCTAAATATCAAGAGTCTTTGTTTCTTTCTCACTTAAAAAACCCGCAACCTGCACTTTTAAATTATACAACAACAGCAAGTTCAGAATATAATGTAAAGCATAGAGAAAGACACAAGATTTTTTACGAGGTTTGACTTGAACACAGCCTACATCCTCGCCCTTGGCAAAACACCAAAGGGTTCCACTATAGCAGTTCCATTACCGAGTGGAACAACACTTGTTTACAACCATTCCTTGGTTAAGGCTAGAGCCCGCCTTCTCCAAACAATATACCCTTGTTTGGTCAATGATCCAATAGCCTGGAATTGTCCAAAATCTACAAGAGAAATATCAAAAGCTGGTGTACAAGAGAGGCTCACACAAATAGCAGATTAGTACAAATCAAAACTATGTACTTCAAAAGATAAATATTAAGAATTGAAATAAACTTTTGAAGCTTTTCAAAGATTTCACGAAATTCCTTTTCTCCAGATGAGAAATTAGTAATTCTTCAAGATTTGATGAACAAGAATATCAGAACAACAGTACTTTCAACTTGCAAGAGATTGATCAAAAGAGATTTTGAGAGCAAGAGAGCTTTGAGAGATTTTCAATGCTTGGGATAATATTCTAAGTCACAAAAACACATGTATTTATAGACTTCCAAGCAAGTTTCCTTGTTGCAAAAGTTTCCTTAAAGGGTTTCCCAAGATATTAGAAAATTTGGGGTTCAAACGGCTATAATTTTAAAAAAAATAAGATTTTTAAAAATTTTGCCCATTGAACAATGTTCAGACATCTGAGGATTCGAGGTCAGACGTCTGAAGCTCCTGAAACCCTTTAAAAAATAGAATTAGATACAGGGTAAGATGTCTGAAGTCAGGGTTCAGACGTCTGAGGTTCCAGGTTCAGGTGTCTGAAGTCAGGGTTCAGACGTCTGAGGTTCTAGGTTCAGATGCTGAAGTTGTGAGTTCAGACGTCTGAACTGCTACTGTCTCTTTCTGTTTTGTTCTATAAAATATTCAAATGGTTGCACTTAATCTTCAGACGTCTGAAGTAATTCTTCAGATGCCTGAACATGAAGTTCAGTCATCTGAAGTTGTTATTTCAGTCATCTGAGCTGAAAAGTTCAGTCATCCTAACTGAAAAGTTCAGTCATCTTAACTTCCAAGATTCTGTTTTATAAAATATTTTGCTTTAAAAAGTGATTTGCTCTCTTATGATTTTTACAAGATTTATTTCAGAAATCTTAAATAGGTTTTTAAGACTTCATAATCTTTTGAAAGAGCTTCAAAACATATTTCAAATGATATTTTAACTTTTGAAATACTTCCAAATATGTTTCCTAAGCCTTCATAAGACATGCTTGAAATCTTTCTCATGCTTTGCTCTTGAAGTTCTTTGACAAATTTGCTTGAGCTTCAAATATATTAGATTCTCTTTGGATTTTTGAATAGTTGTCTCATACTTGATTTATACTTGATCTTTTCTTGATCCATACTTGAGTTATACTTGAACTTTGCTTGAACCACACTTGATCCATATTTTCATGAAACAAAAAACTCAACCTTTCCAAGTTAAATAGTCCTTTGTTTGCTATCACCAAAACCAATTGAAAAACCTTGTTAGGTCAACAATCTCCCCCTTTTGATGATGACAAACAAGGAGTAAAGATAAAGGTTTTATATGAAATGAAGTACTCCCCCTTACTATAAGCCATAGAAAGTTTCATTAAGATTTTATGAAAAATGAAATACTCCCCCTTACTATCAAGTTCACATGTGATTCATCAAGATATGTTGTAGTTCATTCATCAAGATATGTTGAACTTCATTCATCAAGATATAAGATCAAATTCACATGTGTCAATTATCCATTAGCCAAAAAGATATAAGATCAAATTCACATGTGTCAATCATCCATTAGCCAAAAAGATATAAGATCATTAGCCAATATCCATTCATTAGCCAATATCCATTAGCCACCCACTTTGACTTTTTATTTACTAAGCACAAGCACTCTCTCTTCCCCTTTGTCATTAGCCAAAAAGAGTAATACAATTATAAAGAACCATCAAAATTCATTCTATAACCAGAACAAAGAGGTAATACATATATGTTCCATACAACAAAAAAAAAACTACATTCTGGCATGATTACAAACTATATGAGGTACATAAGTTTTGATTCTTTATGACAAAAAAAAAGTTACATAGTAACCTTCTAGATAACTTCTAGCTTTCCTAGTCTTCTTCTTCAGAGCCATCTCCTTTATTTTCTTCTTCTTTTCCTTCTTCTTGAGTTCTTTCTTCTTCAGTATTCCCTTCATCACATTCTTCTTCAGAATTTCCTTCTTTTTCTACAGAATCATCATCATCATCATCATCATCATAATCTCCACTCTGAGGAGCAGAGCTAATGTCCATAGGATCACCGCCCTTAGAGGATTTGGCATGATATTGTTCTATATGAGTGACCTGTTTGTCAAGTGAAGTGACTTTTTCTTTGATATTCTGAAGTCGAGTGCATACTTCAGATGAAAAATTGGTGAAATCCTTTTAAAAAGATAAGAACCATGAAGGTGTTTCTTGAGACGAGCCAAGGTCCTGTGTGAAGAAGATTGAGCAGCTGTTGATACTGGTGCAGAGGCTGAGGCTGAGGCTGATGCAAATGCAGGTGGTGCATGTGTAGTCCTTGCAGCTTTCAAATACCATCTGGAACTTCCCTTGTCATATCCCATTTGCTTAAGGGAAGTTTCATTAAAAAGATCATATCGAGTTCTTTTTATGAAAAACTTAGAGATATTGGTAATTTTAAGATGAGTAAAAAGAAGAGTAAGAATTCCTCCGTAAGGAAGAATGACTCGATTAGATTCTAGCTTAGTCCACATCCACCTAACAATTAAACTAGCTAGGTCTAGTTTCTTTCTTTTAAGCAGACACCAAACAACAAAGCACTCAATATAAGAAATATGATCAAAAGAGCCTTGTTTTGGGATGATATTGTTAGAAACAAGTTTGTGGAGAATCTAGCCTTTTAAATTCAATTGCTTGTATAAAGGAGGATGTGCAAAATAGACGGGTTCATTTGTCATGATTAATGGAAGAAAAGCTTCTGGAGTGAATCCTTGTTCTAGGATCCAAGATTGAGCAAACATAGGACAATTAAATTCTCCTGGAGTAATTTTGAAAATGGGAGATAATATTTCAGAATTCTGTAGTATTTTCCTCCCTTTAACTTCTGAAGAAAAAATCCCATCTTCATATGTCATATTTGCATGGAAAATTTTCACCAAATGAGTAAAACAACCTTTGGGTTGTTGAGTAATGAAATCAAGCCATCCAATATCACGAAATAAGGTAAGAATATCTGGAAATTCAGTAGCGAAGAATGATATATCCAAGATTTTACCCAAGATTGGTTCTTGAGAACTCAAAGAATTTCGATAACGAATTCGAGCTCGAGGAGCAACCAACCATTTGTCAATATTTTGAGTCTCCCTCCCTGATGAAGAACCCTTGTTCACAGTCTGCTTGATTCGAGGCATGAAGACCCGAAATTTTGGATGACCTAGGTTTTGTGGGGTAAATCTTTGCAAAATAAAGACTTTAGATTGAAGTGAGAATGAGAGAAGATGGAGAGGGAGGTGTTCGGATGAATGAAGCAAATAACTTCAGAAGTCTGAAGTTAGGGTTTAGTGTGCAAATAATATATAAACCCCACGACTTCAGATGTCTAAAGTTTTTAAAAACTGGAATTTTGAAAGTCAGTAGGTGCTCAGACGTTTGAAGTCCCAGGTTCAGTCATCTGAACCCTTTTGCTACAGTGTTCAGACGTTTGGGGTGTGAACATCAGACGTCTAAAGTGCATAAAAATTCTGAAATTTCACTTCTAATACACTTCTTTGCTATGAATTAGCCCAAGTTCCCTCCTAATATGTATGAATCTTTCTTCACTTAGAGGTTTTGTAAAAATATCAGCCCATTGATCACTTGTATTTATAAATTCAAGAATTAGATCCTCTTTTTGAACATGAGCTCTCAAAAAATGATGTCTTATGTCTATATGCTTAGTTCTTGAGTGTGAAATTGGGTTTTTAGATATGTTTGTAGAACTTGTGTTATCACACTTTATCGGTATTGTTTTATATTCTAAATTGAAATCTTTGAATTGTTGTTTCATATATAAGATTTGTGCACAACAACTACCTGCTGCCACATATTCAGCTTCGGCGGTTGATAAGGCTATAAAATTTTGTTTCTTTGAGAACCATGATACTAATGATTGTCCTAGAAAATGACATGTGCCACTTGTACTTTTTCTATCAATCTTGCATTCGGCGTAATCTGCATCGGAATAACTTATCATATTAAAATTCGTATCCTTTAGATACCATAACCCTAGATCAAGTGATCCCTACCAAGTACCTAAGAATTCTCTTGACTTCTGTTAAGTGAGATTCCTTGGGTGTTGATTGAAATCTAGCACACATACACACACTAAACATAATATTAGGCCTACTAGCAGTTAAATATAGTAAGCTACCAATAATTCCTCTATAGTGTGTTATGTCTACTTGTTTTCCTTTCTCATCTCTATCAAGACTTGTGGATGTACTCATAGGAGTTCCTATAGGTTTACTTTGTTCCATATCAAACTTTTTTAGCATATCCTTGATGTACTTAGTTTGATTTATAAAAATTTCATTTTTAGCTTGTTTTATTTGCAATCCTAGGAAATAATTTAGCTCCATTTGTAGCTCATCATACTCATCTCAAATTCTTTTTGCATACAAGTTGCAAATTCTTTGCATAGATCTTCATTTGTAGCTCCAAATATAATATCATCCACATATATTTGAACTATTAGCATATCTTTGTTTTTGGTTTTAATGAATAGAGTACTGTCAACCATTCCTCTTATAAATTCATTTTTGAGTAAAAATTTACTTAACCTCTCATACCAAGCTCTTGGACCTTGTTTCAAACCATAAAGGGCTTTTGTCAATTTGAATACATGGTTTGGATTTTTAGAATTTTCAAAACTTGGAGGTTGTTTGACATACACTTCTTCATTTATATATCCATTTAAGAATGCACTCTTTACATCCATTTGATATAATTTAAAATCCTTATGGGTTGCATAGGCTAAAAGCATCCTAATTGCTTCCATTCTTGCCACAGGTGCAAAGGTTTCATCATAATCAATTCCTTCTTCTTGATTATACCCTTGTGCTACTAGCCTAGCTTTATTTCTTACAACAACTCCATTTTCATCCTTCTTATTTCTAAACACCCATTTAGTTCCTATGATTGATTTATCTTTGGGTTTTGGTATAAGTTCCCATACTTGACTTCTTTCAAATTGATTTAATTCCTCTTGCATAGCTATAATCCATGAATCATCATTTAAAGCATCTTCAATATTTTTGGATTTATCTTGAGATGAAAAGGCATATTGATTGCAAATATTTTTTAATGAGGCTTTAGTGGTTATTCCTTTTGATGTTTCACCAAGAATTTGTTCTTTTGGGTGATTTTTGTCATATTTCCACTCTTTAGGAAGTTTCAAATTTTCTGAAAAATTTTCATTTAGAACATCATTATTCTTTTCTTCTTTTATTTGAAGATCTTCTTCTTTTTGTGAAGTGACTTCTTTTTCATCATTCATATCTTTAATGTCATAATTATTTGATTCATCAAAAGTTATATGAATTGATTCCATAATTGTAGAAGTTCTTTTATTATAAATCCTATAAGCTTTACTATTTGTAGAATAACCAAAGAAGATACCTTCATCTGACTTTGCATCAAACTTTCCTAGATCTTCTTTAGTATTTAATATAAAGCATTTGCAACCGAATACATGAAAGTAGGAAATATTAGGTTTTCTATCTTTCCAAAGTTCATATGGTGTTTTATCTATTTTTGATCTTATTGAAACCCTATTTACAATATAACATGTTGTATTTACAGCTTTTGCTAAAAAATATTTAGGTAAATTATTTTCATTTAGCATTGTTCTTGCCATTTCTTGTAAAGTTCTATTTTTCCTTTCAACAATTCCATTTTGTTGTGGAGTTCTAGGTGCTGAAAAATTATGAGTTATTCCATGTTCATTACAAAATTTATCAACTTCCTTATTTTTAAACTCTCTTCCTTGGTCACTTCTAAAGCTTGTTACATTATACCCTTTCTCATTTTGTAATTTCTTGCATAGGGTAATTGGTTACAAGCTTCATCTTTGTTTGCTAAAAAGATTACCCAAGTAAATCTTGAATAATCATCTACTATTACAAAAGCATATTGTTTTCCACATAAGCTTAAGGTTCTAGTTGGACCAAATAAGTCTAGGTGCAAGAGTTCTAAGGGTCTTTTGGTGGATATGAATTTTTTCTTTTTAAAACTTGTTTTTACTTGCTTTCTTTTTTGACATGCATCACACAACTTGTCTTTTATGAATTTAGTATTTGGTAGTCCTTTTACAAGATTTTTCTTAGATAATTTGGATAGTAGGTCCATGCTGGCATGACCTAGTTTCCTATGCCATAACCAACTTACTTCATTCATAGCTGTTAAATAAGTTATGTTTTGATTTTTTATTTTTTCAAGATTTATGCAATAAACATTATTTATTCTATGAGCCATAAACAAAGTTTCTTTGTTTTTAGGATTTTGGATAACACATTTTTCCTTCATGAAAATTACTTCGAACCCTTTATCACTTAGTTGACTAATACTTAAAAGATTATGTTTTAGTCATTCCACAAATAGCACATTATCTATAGTGAGTGAAGGTTCTTTACCAATTTTTTCGATACCAACAATTTTACCTTTGGCATTGTCACCGAAGGTGATGTATCCCCCATCCTTTTGTTTTAAAGTAGTGAACTTGGTCTTGTCACTGGTCATATGCCTTGAGCATCTGCTGTCCAAGTACCATTTGTCCGTTGTTTTTGTTGTCCTAAGGCAAACCTACAATGGGGGATACTATGTGTTAGTTTTTGGAACCCAAATTCTTTTGACTTTCTTTGTTTTGTTGTTGGTTCCACTATTTGTTATCCATTCTCCTTTAACATTAACATATTTTCTCTTTAATGGGCAATTAAACATTACATGACCTTTAGTCTTGCACATATAGCAAGTGGTGTGTTCATGTTTGTTATTTGATGAAGTGCTAGCATAAAACTTAGCTTCCTTAACAAAATATCCCATGTATAGCTTTTTATTCCTTTTATTTGTTTTACCGTTGTAGCCTATTCCTTCTTTGTTTCCATGAAGCCTTTACTGTCCAATCATCTTTTCAAAGTTTTCTTTACCTTTAGTAAAATTATAGACAATCTTTTCTTTATCCTTAACTACCTTTTTGAGTTCATTTATTTTTAAATCTTTCTTATTCAAGCCATCTTTATGAGTTTTATCTAACTCTTGTTTTGCTATGTTTATTTCTTCTTCCAATTTCTTAATATAAGTATTTCTTTCTTCTTCAATAGCTTTGAATGATTCAAGTTGCTTTACTAGTTCTTGATTTTGATCTTTCAAAGTTATATTTCTTTTAGAAACTTTTATAAATCTTTTATGTAATGAGAATAATTCAGTTTGTAATTCCTTATAAGAGGGCAAGCTATCACATGACTCATCACAAGACTCATTTTGAGATTCGGTTGAAGAATAGTAAGAATTTACCTCTTTGTCGTTCTCCATGAAGCATATATTTGCCATCTCTTGTTCACTTAATTCGATTTCAGTTTCCCTGGAGCTTGAGTCATCCTAAGTAGCTTCCATTGCTTCCTTCTTTTTCTTCTTGTCTTTCTTGAATAATGGACAGTCCGGTTTGATATGCCCTGGCTTTTTGCAATGATAACAAATTGGTGGTTCATTCTTACCTTTATTTTATTTCCTACTTGTCTCTCCTTTTTTGGTTTTCTTTTTATTAAATTTTATGGGAAACCTTTTATTTCTTTTATAGAATTTTCCTAGTCTCTTAGTAATGAATGCCAACTCATCTTGATCTAAGTCACTTGTTTCGCTTTCTTCTTCACTAGTGCTATGGCTAGATGCTTTTAGAGCTATGAATCTTTTATGCTTTGGTTCAGGATTCCTTTCTTTCAAGGCCATTTCATATGTAAGAAGTGAACCTATAAGTTCATCCAAAGAAGTAGTCTTAAGGTTTCTACCTTCTGTGATAGCTGTAGCCTTTGGTTCCCAAATAGAGGGTAGGCCTCTTAGAATTTTTCTGATCATTTCATATGTAGTATAGGTTTTTCCTAAGGAACTTAAAGAGTTTATTATATGGGTAAATCTGGTGTACATGCTTGATATTGATTCATCATAATTCATTTTGAATGCTTCGTATTCGCTTGTTAACATGTATATTCTATTATCTTTAACATCAATGGTTCCTTCATAAGTTACTTCTAGTTTGTCCCAAACCTCTTTAGCTATTTTACAAGCCATGACTCGATTAAACTCATTAGCATCTAATGCACAATATAACGCATGTATAGCACTTGCATTTATTTGGAGCATTTTATAATCTAAGTCGGTCATGTCTTTCTTTTCTTTTGGAATATGTTTTCCATCAACTATCTTAGTGGGGATAAGATTTCCATCCATAACGACTTCCCATGCTTTCCAATCCATGTGTTGGAGATATATTTCCATTCTCTTTTTCCAAAAGGTATAATTGTGTCCACAAAAGATTGGTGGATGGGTTGAGGATTGACCTTCACTAAAGGGTGCTACTCTAATGTTTGCCATTAGATCTTTTTATAGTTTCTTGTTAGGAATTTCTATAACTTGGCTCTGATACCAATTGAAATTAGGAATAGCTTCCCAAGAGGGGGGGGTGAATTGGATTCTTTTTTATTTTAATGATTTTTAAGCTTTTGTTTATAACACTCAGAAAACAACAATCAATAAATTATAATCACACTTAAAAAATACTGAAATTTAAATTCACAAGTCAATTAATGAAATCAAAGTAATTCAATCACTCAACCAAGAATATTAGAGCTTTTGTTGATTTCCCTATTAGCTTTTAGTATGCAATTCTCTTGATCAAGATTTCCGCAGATTAACCAACGTACTCCCTTTTGGGTTTCCGTAAAAAGTTAATCAAAACGTACTTTCTAAATATTAAGAGTCTTTGTTTCTTTCTCACTTAAAAAACCTGTAACCTGCACTTTTAAATTATACAACAATAGCAAGTTCAAAATATAATGTAAAGCATAGAGAAAGACACAAGATTTTTTACGAGGTTTGGCTTCAACACTGCCTACGTCCTCGCCCTTGGCAAAACACCAAAGGGTTCCACTATAGCAGTTCCATTACCAGGTGGAACAACACCTGTTTACAACCACTCCTTGGTTAAGGCTACAGCTCGCCTTCTCCAAACAATATACCCTTGTTTGGTCAATGATCCAACAACCTGGAATCGTCCAAAATCTACAAGAAAAACATCAAAAGATGGTGTACAAGAGAGGCTCACACAAAGAGCAAATTAGTACAAATCAAAACTATGTACTTCAAAAGATAAATATTAAGAATTGAAATAAACTTTTGAAGCTTTTCAAAGGTTTCACCAAATTCCTTTTCTCCAGATGAAAAATCAGTAATTCTTCGGGATTTGATGAACAAGAATATCAGAACAACAGTACTTTTAACTTGCAAGAGATTGATCAAAAGAGATTTTGAGAGTAAGAGAGCTTTGAGAGATTTTCAATGCTTGGGATAATATTCTAATTCACAAAAACACATGTATTTATAGACTTCCAACCAAGTTTCCTTGTTGCAAAAATTTCCTTAAAGAGTTTCCCAAGATATTAGAAAATTTGGGGTTCAAATGGCTATAATTTAAAAAAATATGATTTTTAAAAATTTTGTCCGTTGAACAATGTTTAGACGTCTGAGGATTCGAGGTCAGACGTCTGAAGTTCTTAAAACCCTTTAAAAAATAGAACTAGATACAGGGTCAGATGTTTGAAGTCAGGGTTCAGACGTCTGAGGTTCCAGTTTCAGATGTCTGAAGTCGCGAGTTCAGACGTCTAAACTGCTACTGTCTCTTTCTATTTTGTTCTATAAAATCTTTAGATGTCTGCACTTAATCTTCAGACGTTTGAAGTAATTCTTCAGATGTCTGAACATGAAGTTCAGTCATCTGAAGTTGTTATTTTAGTCATCTGAACTTCCAAGATTCTGTTTTATAAAATATTTTGCTTTAAAAAGTGATTTGCTCTCTTATGATTTTTACAAGACTTATTTCAAAAATCTTAAATAGGTTTTTAAGACTTTATAATCTTTTGAAAGAGCTTCAAAACATATTTCAAATGATATTTTAACTTTTGAAATACTTACAAATATCTTTCTTAAGCCTTCATAAGACATGCTTGAAATCTTTCTCATGCTTTGCTCTTGAGGTTCTTTGACAAATTTGCTTGAGCTTCAAATATACTAGATTCTCTTTGGATCTTTGAATAGTTGTCTCATACTTGATTTATACTTGATCTTCTCTTGAACCATACTTGAGTTATGCTTGAACTTTGCTTGAACCACACTTGATCCATATTTTCCTGAAACATAAAACTTAACCTTTCCAAGTTAAATAGTCCTTTGTTTGTTATCACCAAAACCAATCGGAAAACCTTGTTAGGTCAACACACAATGCTAATTAAATTTTAAGGGAAAATATTTGTTTCTCTACTTAACCCTTTTCGTTTTTGCCAAAATGGGGAGACGTTTGATTGAGCAAAATGCGTGAGGGCAAAATGCATGACTTGTTTTTTTGTCTTATGTCTTCTTTTATGAATATCCCTTATCTACATTGATTATATTTACGATATGCATATTCTTAGGGGGGGGAGGGGGCGCTTTTCAAGCTTAACCCATCTTACTAATGTGTGTTTGACATCATCAAAGAGGGAGAGATTGTTGACCTTTTGAGTCCGTTCCCTAGTTTTGATAATGACAAACCACAAATTACTAATGTGTGTGCCTAAGTACTTGAATAGGATAATCATTCAGAATACACACATGAAAGTGATGTGGTTTCCAGAAAGACCTTAAAGAGCACATACTCCTGGCATAATCAATGGGAATCTGAAGAGCAAAAGAAAGTAGAAAAAGATTTTCATTGTATTGTTTTTAGTTTTTAATTTTGTTTATAATATAATTGCATGACATACATGATAGATTACATAAGCTCAAAAAGACCATATAATGACTATAGGAATCCCTCAAGCAATTAGGTTAATAACTCACATTAATAGGGATTTAACTTGGGTCTTTATTTGGGCCAAATATGGTTTGTGGACATATTCAGTTGATCGAACCTTGGTAGTGTAAAATGCCTTAGTCGACTGAACTGGGTGGAAGTCAACATTTTGACTTTGCTCGTTCAACTGTATCTTTTTGAACATATCTTCCATAGTTGACCGAATTAGCACGTTTCTGACCTTAAACAACTTAGTCGACCGAACCATTAGTTAAAAATTGCCTTGGTCGACGGAACTCGAAGGGTTCATAATCACCTTGATAAGGTTGACTATATCTCTACTTCAAAATAGCCACGGTTGACCAAACTCAGTGATATGGTCGACCGAACCTTGAATATGATCACCCGAACCTCTCGGGTTGGTGAAATTTTTAGCATAGTAAATCAAGGTTAATTTGCATTAAACGTCATTAAACATTTTTCAAAATACCTAATATTTCCTTAATGATCAAAATTTCTCCAAACTCTATATATACCACCTCATTTGTCATAATTAGGTGAGATTAGCTAATAGATTAACAAAAATTCCTCTCAATTTTTTATACTTCTCTTACTATAAACTTTACATTCCAAGCACAAATTTTTAATACTCTCTTTCATACTTCCAAAAAACCTAAAATGTCCTTAATGGTCAAAATTTCTCCCAACTCTATATATACCGCCTCATTTGCCATAATTAGGTGAGATTAGAAAATAGATTAGCAAAAATTCCTCTCAAATTTTTAATATGACAAGAAATGAATCTACTTGAAACATTTGCTTTGTTTCTTTTTTTGGATTACACACCGGGTATCCACGTGTGCATTTTACGGTCCACGTGACTAATCTTGTGCCCCTTGAAGTTGACCCTACAACTCCAAAGGGAGGGTCAATTCAAGAGTCCAGGGGCGGAAACGAGGCTGCGAGGGTTTGAGCACCTGACCTCGTAAGAGGCACTCCTGTAGCCCGCACTACCACCTGAACCACACCCTGGGGGTACATTTTCTTTGTTTCTTGCTTGTATGCTAACTTGCCATGTTCAGATTTTTAAGATAAAAAATCAGTAGTGTTTTAAAAAAGGGGGAACTTTATTAAACAGAATGCTAATTAACTTTAAAGGGAAAATATTTGTTTCTCTGCTTAACCGTTTTTGTTTTTGCCAAAATGGGGAGAAGTTTGATTGAGCAAAATGCATGAGGGCAAAATGCATGAGTTGTTTTATGTCTTATGTATTCTTTTATGAATATCCCTAACCTACATTGATTATCTTTAAGATATGCATATTCTTAGGGGGGGCCTTTTCAGGCTTAACCCATTTTGCTTATGTGTGTTTGTCATCATCAAGCTTAACCACAAGTTACTAATGTGTGTGCCTAAGTACCTGAACAAGATAATCATTCAGAATACACAGATGAAAATGATGTGGTTGCCAGAAATACCTTAAAGAGCACATACTCCTGGCATAATCGATAGGAATCTGAAGAGCAAAAGAAAGAAGAAAAAGATTTTCATTGTATTGTTTTTAGTTTTTAATTTGGTCCATAATATAATTGCATGACATGCACGATAGATTGCATATGCTCAAAAAGACCATAGAATGACTACAAGAATCTCTCAAGCAATTATGCTAATAACTCACATTAATAGGGATTTAACGTGGGTCTTTATTTGGGCCAAATATGGTTTGTGGACAGATTCTGTCGACGAAACCTCTATTTTCTTGATTTTTGAATCTTTATCATTTTCAGCAAGCTTAATTGATTCTAGCTCTTTCATCACTCCATTATTCTTATTTTATAATCATGTGTTTTATCTAGTTACTTTGATTAGCATCTTATGTACTTTGAATAAATCATTTTGTAATTCTTCATAAGATGGTGTGCTTTCATCATTGGATTCATTTGATGAATCACTGTCATATTCATTATCTGATTTGGATGAGGAACATTGTTCTTTATCATCATCCCATGCCATGAAGCAAGTATAAGCAACCTCTTGGTCACTTGATTCACATACCGAACTACTTGTACTATCCCAAGTAGTGGCTTTCATTGCCTTTTTCTTTTTCTTTTTAGAATCTTTCTTAAGTTATGCTTGTAAAACTCACCATGAAAGCGACTTCTTAGGATAGTTTGAGTACATGTAGTTCAGAATTTGAATCAAGTGACCAAGAGGTTGCTTATACTTGCTTTATGGCTTGGGACGATGAGGGAAGCTCCTCATCCAAATCGGTTAATAGTTGTTGTAGTGATGAATCTGATAATGAAAGCATAATGGGTATCAAATTTGAATGTATTAAATTCATGGGGAGTATTATGACTCATTGCTTGTATTATGATTTTTTCCCTAATTTTTTAAATTGGTATCATGAATTATTTTTCAATTGGTAATGAAAATCTCAATTAGTATCATATGCTTGATATGGATGTTTGATATTCATATGCTCAAAATATGATTTATTTTTTGATATCCTATTTTTTTTGATTGATGTCAAAAGGGAGAGAAATTTTTAAGCAAAAATTGACCATGATATATGAATAAAAAGGGGGAGAAGTATTTATGTAATGACCCGAAGAATAATGATATTTAAATAATAAAGAAGGAGGGAAATGGAAATAGAAACAGAAGGAGGTAGCTGACTTTGTCAACGAATGCTTTGCGTTCATCGATGACGTTGCACTTTGGGATGCAATGACCAGGAAAAATTTATTAGGTCCTTGTTGACAAACACAGGGCATTCTTTGACGAGGGTACAAGAGGGCCTCGTCGACAAAGACAAGTTTCATCGATGAGAATATACCGAGAGAGGATTTTTGGAAGTCTGAATTTTTTCGACGAGGGTGCAGGTTCGTCGATGAACTTTCTACAGGACTCGTCGACGAGGTGACATGTCTCTCGACGAATCCGGCCCTATAAATAGCTGAAACTTAGATTTTTACATAGAAAATTCATAGAAACTCTCTCTCTCTTTCTCTCTCTCTCTCTCTCTCTCTCTCTCTCTCTCTCTCTCTCTCTCTCTCTCTCTCTCTACAGTCTCCCCCTCCTCTCTCTTCGATTTTGGCCTCGTTAGTCGCCGGATCGGTGATTTGAGGCCACCACAATGCTCCTGGGGAAGTTCTCTCTAAATCTGCCGGAGCAGATCGTTGGTGGAAGCTAGTTGAAATTCATCCCTGAGTTGAGGTAAGACTTTTTATTCAAAATTTGGTCTTTCCACAGTTGAAGGAAATGATGTACTTGAATAAATACTGAAGTTTAGTTCTAGGAATTATCATTTTCAGGGTACTACTTAGGGTTTCCTACGGGTGTAAAACCAATATTATAGAGGGGCTTTTCAGTTGTCAGGTAAGAGGATAAATTAAAACAATTATTTTCCATTGAAATTACTATTATTTAATAGTAAAATAATTTTTAGAAAGCATGTGATTATATATGAGTATAATTGAGAAGATGTAAGTTTGGGAAAATACTGCAATTGTACAAGAAATGTGATTTCAGAGCGGAATATATGGTTTCATTCAATTTGTGTGGTGTGAATATTATTATTATATATATATATATTATACCATGTTAAGTTAAATTTACAAAATAAGCATGTTGAAAAATATTTTCAGGAATAATATGATAAACACAGTAAATTATGATTTCTGAATATATGATATGTTTAGCGCAAGGCCGTAATTGATGATCGGTGCAAGGCCGCAATTACTCATGTTATTCGGCCTAAGGTTGCATTTATTCATATTTTCGGCGCGAGGCCGTAATTATTATGTTAAAGTAAGATTCAGAAAATGCTATTATTTGATTTACGATAAACAATATATGATTATGTACTATATGATATTAGAATCCAGATGTTAGTTTAGTATAGTTTTAGAAGCATGGTACCGTAGCTTATAGATCAGATATCTATGATCAGATTGGTGCTAACTACCCCACGAGGGGGTGGGAGATAGATAGTCGATGTGACTTTCAGTGTAGAGTTGTAGACGTCCACCTGGCAGTTCGGATCAAGGTGTGGTGGGCCCAACGTATTTACAGATATTTTTTACTTGGCAGTGGTCAGTTAGCCATTGTCGGGTCTCGCCTTCGAGTTGCACAACCCGTCATAGGGGGTAATACATGACATCAGCTAGTTATTCATCCTGGGTAGTTTTCAGTATTATAGATTATATAAGATAATACATGCTTAGTATGATTACTTGGAAGTGTGAAATTATATGTTTATTTAACAATACTACGATTTATGTTTTATGCTATGTGAAATGTACGGTATATGTATTACAACATTAATATCCATGTTGCCACACATATGATTTTAATTTATCTACCCTTACTGAGAGGTTTCTCACCCCAAGTTTAAATTATTTCAGGAAACCCAGAGAGACCGGCGGGTCAGGGCCTTCGCTGAGTGAGTTGAGCTTCCCTACTAGAAGGGTAAGTTCTGATCTAGGATTAGGAGATTTTTGTTATAAGATCCTAGGTTTATTTTGATATTTTGGAGATTTTATATATAAATACAGTATCTTTGGGAATATAGTAGACTCTGGTATTATGTAATTATTGGTTGATGAATGTAATTTACATTTACTGCTGCCTAAGTTTCGTTGTGTATGACAGGTGTCCTCGCTACCCACGGGTCGGGTTAACTATTTTATTTATTATTTTTTATTATATGTTAAGATAAGCAGGTTGTTACAATTTAAGCTTGAATATTGAATGATGAAATGAGCATATTGAATAATCTTGAACTTGAACAAATATGATGGGCATGCTATTATATGATATTGAAATTGGTATTGATGTTGAATAATGAAATAAGGGTATTGAATAATCTTGAACTTGAAAAAATATGATGAGCATGATATTATATGATATTGAAATTGGTATTGATGTTGATATTGAAATTACAAATATTGTTAAGATGATGTTTATTGTAAGGGTGAGTCTTTTTAAGACTTACTCAAATTTTTGGTCCTTGTTTCTCATAATCTAAAAGGGGGAGATTGTTGGCCTTACAAGACTTAACATCCTATTTTGAAGCTATCAAATAAGTGAAACTTAACATATTTGGTTGAGTAATGATATTTTAGGATTCAAGTTTTTGAAGCTCAAGAATATGTATACAAGGATGATTATATGATACTTAAAGCATAGATTTCAAGATGATATTTTAAAGTTTGAAGAATATAAGAGAGAGCTTGAAAGTATATCAAAGCTTGAAGAAAAACAAGAGAGGAAAAAATAAAGCAAAGCAAGAGAAAGCTCAAAGTATATTAAAGCTTGAAGGCAAGATGGAGCAAAAGCAAGCATGAAGACTCGAGTGCTTAGAATGTCAAAGTCTTAAGAAGTCTTTATATAAGTTCTTCATTCGATTTCAATATGGATACACAAAACTCTTAGGTTAACTACATGGACCTAGATGCATTTTAAAATACTTGTAAAATATTTTTGTAAGGTCAAAAATTATTTCAAAAAGGTTAAAATTGTTTTTGGATTGAAAAGCACTAAAACAGGATTTTCCAAATTCTGTTATTTTTTCTATATATGTATTGATGAGCATTTTTCTCTACTAAACACTCCTTATTTTAAAAAGTGTTCATGAAAGTTATGAGATTTTCTCTTATATTTTTGTTAATACTAAGAACGTCCAATTTGGAGTTATGTAGAAAAAGTTATGATCAAAATACTGAAGGGTGATCGAAGTTGTAAACACCTCAGGCAACTGACTGGTCAGCCAACTGACCAGAATGAATTGGTTTTGTTAGCCAACTGATAGGTCAAATGACTGATCATTTTGACTTATGTTTAGTCAGCTAACTGACCATCTAACAAAATAAATTTTTGGCAAACAGAAAGGTCTCAATAGCCTATCCAGCCGGCTGACCCTATATAAACACCTACCCAGTCGCCTATCCTGCCAACTAACCCTACAAAAATTTAAATTTTGAACTTTAACGGGAAAATTCTAAAAATTAGTTTTTTAAATCTAAACATTATAAAAACTTAGGGGACACTCCAAGAAACTTGGGAGACAAGGAAACTCACTCTATAAGTACATGGTTTTGCAAATCAAATTATCCCAAGCAATTGAAAATCAATTCTCAAAGTTGAAACTCTCATACTCTTAAAGCTTTCATGCTCTCTTCTTTGCACATTTGAATTGTTAAGATTTTTTGGAAGCAACTAATCAATCCTTCTTTGTGTTTCTGAATTGTTGATACTCATATAGAAGGAAAACTTGATGAAATCTCTTTTAAGCTTCAATTGTATTTCGTATTGATATTTTGATTGAAGTATATAGTATTTGAAATTGTACTAATCCACCCTATCTGAGGGTAATTCTTTGTACACAGAATTTTGTTCTTGTTCTTGTAGATTTGATGATTCAAGGATTATTTGGATCATTGGCTAAGCGAGGGGATATCACTTAGAGAGGTGGACTCTAGCCTAATTTAAGGAGTGACGGAGTGAGGGGATATCACTTGGAGAGGTGGGCTCTAGCCGACTGAAGGTGTGTGTAAATGGTGTTATTCGACCTGGCAAAGGAACTCGTTTTAATAAATCCTTTGGTGATTTTCTAAAGGCGAGGATGTAGGCTGGGTATAAGTCAAACCTCATAAAAACCGTAGTCTCACTCTCTCTTTTCCTTGCTCTTTACTTTTAGCATATATAAACTGCGTGGATGTTTTAAATTCTTAATCACATACTACATGGATTAGATATTAAGTAAACTTAAACTTAATTTTTTTTTGGGATTGCGGAAACTAAAAGGGAGTACGTTGGTTGATCCATGCTTTGCGGAAACCGTAAGGGAGTACATTGATTGTGAAACACCCAAAGACTTTTTAACTGAAAGTTTATTTAACGTCTAAGATTTTGGAAAGAAGTATTGGATTTTAGATTGCACTTCATTTTGAGAAAGCAAATTCATTACCATAGGGCTTGGTTCAAATTCATATCCACAGGGCTAATATAAACAAGCAACCATCTTAAGTTCTTACATTACTAAAGTGTTGTATACTTTAATCTTGGTTTGGTTGTTTGCTTTCAAATTGTTTGGTTGATTGATTACTTGAATGATTGAATGTTTATGTGGTTGACGATTAAATAAAGAAATAAGTTTTTGCTGAAAGTTTAAAGAATCAACAAGAAGTTAAGAATTTTTAAAAAGATTTAAAAGAAAATTTTTGAAACCCAATTCACCCTCTCTCTTGGGACTACACCTTGTTTTTCACATAACATAGTCATCCATTATTCAGCATGCCAAAAAATATATAACATAATCTAACATCATCATGTGAACTAAGATGGTCAAGAGAAAACAAATAAAAGAGCTAAGAAAAAAAAAAGTAGTGTTAAACATTTCAACCCAGCTTAGTGTTTGGTTTTAGGAAATTATTTTGTACATGAATACCAAAATTCATATGGCTTTCCATATCTCAATACTTTTTAAGTTAAGCCTTGTACAATCCAAGCTTTCTTGATTTGTGGTCAACAATACCATTTTTGTATTCATTTTTTTTTCAATATTATAGTCATTAATAAGTTCAAAAACTCTTCTTTAAGTTTATCATACTTCATATCAGTTTATGCATTATATTCTCAAGGTCTTTATTATAGTAGTTAATAATTTACGTTTTAAGTATTTATCTATTATTAAAGCACACTTATAGTCATCACTAAATCTCTTTTTGAATTGTCTACCTTAAATCTTGTAGCCTATGGAGGCATCCCTTTTCATCTTAGTATAGATTTAGCTTTCTTAATTTCTAAAAATAATGACTATTCCTAAGATCTATGGAGTCCTTGGTTGTGAACTAGGCTTTCATCTTAGTACCCATACTTTCTTAGGTCTTGATGGTTTAACAAGAGATGTTTCTTTTACTTTACAAACTTGCTTAGTTTTCACACCCTTTCTCTTTAATGGACACTCAAACTTAATATGTCTTTTCTTCTTACATCGGAAGCATGTGGTGCGAGTGTAAGCATTTGAAGAGGTGCTAGCATTGTATTTAGAGGCTCTTACAAAGTACCCCATGTAGAGGTTCTTTTTCCTTGTCATCTCTACTCTATTGAATCCTATACCTTCTTTATCCAAAACAGTCTTTGTGATCCAATCTATTGACCTTATAGGTCACACCCGATTTTGATAATGAAAAATACTGATATTTGATGATTGTTAAGTGTTTATGTAGGCTTAATGAATATCCCAAGTAATGACACTTGAAGCAACCAAAAGACACTGAAGACCTTTACACTTGAAGTAACCAGAAGACCTTGAAGACCTTTAATTTGTAATTGTAAATTCAATGATCGTAATATGGGTCTGTAATAGTAACCCAGGATGTGGTCTGTATTTTCCTTACCTGCACATCATGCATATAGTGTATATGGTAAGCTTAATAAGACCATAGCAAGACTCTAGGTCCCAATACTCACACACATCATATAATATATAGAAGTGTTGAAATTATGCCTTAAATTGAACAAATATCAGGATGTTGAGAGAGCTCAGGTGATCGAACCCTTGGAGTTCAAAACTCCTCGGGCGCCCAAACTATTGACAAGTCAACAGTTAACTTGAATTCTCGAGCGACCTTCCACAGGCGCTCGAAGCCCTCGAAAGGGACAGTTCCCCAACTCGGGTGATTGACTGTTTTAGTTCAAAAAGGACCTCAGGCGACCAAACACATGGATTCGGGCCACTGAACATAGGACCGAGCACCCGAAGTCACGAAGGAATGCTATTGACTTTGATTTAGGCCTCCGAACATGAAATCGGGCGACTGAAATAAGTTTAATAAAATTTATTACTGAGTCTTGTCGGGTGACCAAACTTAGGTTTAGCCACCCGAACCCCGGCCGGTTAAAATTAATTTAATCGCAGTAAAACAGGGTTAATTTGGGTTGATTGTATTTTAACCATTTGGGAATTTTTTAATTATTCCCAATATGTCCCAACCGGTTATAAATTTATCCCTTACTATAAATATGAGTTCATTCGCAAGATTAGACAATAATTAGCAAATAGATTAGTCAAAATATCCTTTTTTTTGAAAATACACATTTTGGCCAAATACTCTCAAATTTCCATTCCTTTGATATATTCTAAGATTGTGAGAGCTCTCTTTGTGTGCTTATGATTACTAAATCTTGCTAAATACTCCCACTTGTTTGTGTGATTGAGATATTATTTTTAGGGAGTTTAGTTTAGGTTTATCCCATGGATTTTTATATTATAAATCATTATTGGGATAAACCAAGGAAGCTTAGGATAGTTGCATCTTGTTGCAAGTGTCAAATAGCTTGGTTTTTGTTGTGCACAGATTTTTCAAACAAGTAAGTATTTTCAAACTAGTATTGTGCATATTACATTAAAGAAAACTCTTTTGAACTAGTTTGATTATATGATTCGTATCCTTGGAATATTGATTTGCTATTGAAGTACTTTGTTTAGATTCCAAGATATTGCTTATGTTGAATACTCTTGAGCATCATACTGATTATATTATATTGGGTGTTGATTGCATAAAAACTTGCATAACTGAGCTTACTCTATATCCATATCATTGATGTGTATGTGAATGTGTGTATTTGGGTACATATCTGCTTTACGTGAAAGCATTATCTTTGTACCATCTGTTTAAGAGAATACTGTTGTATTTCCAGGCATGGCCTAAGGATCCAACCCGGTAAGGATTGGTTGTAGAGGTTGAGGTCATCCCTGTGCTAATTGACCTGGATTGTTTTGGTGCCACTCCACCCGTTTAAGTGAGCAATTATAGTGGTAATCCTTGTGCTTGTTAGCCAAGGCGGGGACATAGGCAACTGGCCGAACCTCGATAACATTTCTGTGTGTCACTCTTACTTTACTATTTTCTAGTACTTGTATTACTAATAAGGTTGCTTTATTTAATTATTGATGCATATTATAACTGATTTTAATTACTTGCACTAGATTGTCCATAGGGTTGTGAATATACTGCTGTTAGGAGAATTATCTAGGGCTTAAATTTTAAAAATACCAATTCACCCCCCCTCTTGGGATCATGGTAAAGCTAACAATTGGTATCAGAGCCACATAGCATAGACTAGCTGTTATTTTGAAAAAGATCACATATGGCTCATAGCTCTGTGACCCCTTTCCCCGAGGGACCATTTTCCACATGACCTCCTGTTTTCAGTGGTGTTAATTACACCTTCTGGAAACAGAGGATGCGCATCTACCTTCAGAATACTGATTGGAAGTTGTGGAGAATTGTCTCTAAGGGAAATTATGTCCCTATGAAAACTAAGGGTGCAACTAGAGTTCCTAAGGCTGAGGATGAATATGATGATGATGATATGAAAGTTGTTAGTCTAAATGCCACTGCTATGAATATTTTGTACTGTAGTTTTGATGTAAATGAATTCAACAGAATAATGACATGTTCTATGGCAAAAGAAATATGGGATAAGTTAGAGGTCACATATAAGGGTACTAGAGATGTGAAAGACAGTAGGATAGATATGTTGACCAGTGAGTATGAGGCCTTTAGGATGAATGTAGGTGAGCCCATTCAAGGCATGTACACTAGATTCACACACATCATAAACTCACTACATGCATTAAGAAAGACCTATCCACATATGAGATGATTAGGAAGATCCTTAGAGGCTTATCTCCTGTTTGGGAAGCCAAGGCCATGGCCATTGCTAAGGGTAGAGACCTTAAGGCCATGACTCTAGATGAATTGATAGGTTTCTTGATCACCTATAAATTAGCCATAAATAAGAGACTTAATGAGCATAATAGGACTAAGAAAATGATTGCATTAAAAACCTCCACTAACTCATCTAGTGAATGCAGCAGACCTGATACTGATGATGACATGACAATGCTAACTAGAAAGTTTACTAGGTTTTTCAGGAAGAATAGAAAGCCATACAAAAAATATAGGGAGTCTACATCTGAGAAGGGAGAGTCTAGAAAAAGAAAAGAAAAGTCAAATGCTCCCACGTGTTATAATTGCGAAAAGTTGGGCACATCAAGCCTGACTGCCCACTACAGAAAAAGGAGGCTAATAAAAAGAAGAAAGCCATGAAGGCTGGGACATCCTGGGACAAACTAAGCAACAGTGAATCAGAATCAGACCACAATGACTCAGAGGTCGCTAATCTATGCTTGATGGCACACGATGATGAGGTATCATCTTCTAGTTCGTTATCTTCATGTTATTCATCTGATGATTGTGATTCTAATTGCATGCCTACATTCAGAGAGTTAAAATTTGAATATATTCATGTATCTAAACTGTTAGGTAAAATGACTAAAGAAAATGATGAATTGAAAAAGAAATGTGAAAATTTGTTAAAATTGTTTAATATTGCAAAAACCTCTCATGCTTCTATTTTAAAAGAAAAAGATGTTGTTATTGTTGAGTGTGAGAGGAAATGGGAGGACAGCTCCAAAATTATTTTTAAATTCATTGAGGGAAAATGCAATTTTGAAAAACTACTTGGTGCCCAAAGAAATTCCTTAAGCAAAGAAGGTCTTGGTTTTATTGGAATTGAAAATGTTAGATGACCTAATCTTTACTTAGGACATTTTACACGTGAGTCAAAGTCTCGTGTTCCTCCTAAAGATCCTAAGTGTAGAATAAGATGTTTTAAATGTAAAAAAATTAGTCATATTCAATTTGATTGTCCACTTAGGGATAAGCGTGCTAGAATTAGGAAAGTATGGGTTGTTAAAGGTGATCCTGCTACTAACCCTTGTGGACCCAACAAAATTTGGGGACCAGCATCATTTACTTAGTTTATTTTGTAGGTATGCCTAAGATCGTCCTCCTCCAAGGATTGGTGGTACTTGGATTGCGGGTGCTTGAAGCGCATGATCGGTGACAAGAGAAAATTCACTTCAATCATTTCCAAGGAAGGAGGCTATGTGACATTTGGCGACAATGCAAAAGGACGCATCATTGGGGTAGGTAAGGTTGGTAAGGATTCCTCTCTTACTATTGATAATTTTTTATTGGTTGATGGGCTGAAGCATAATCTGCTATGTATAAGTCATTTGTGTGACATAGGATATAAAGTACCTTTTGAAAATGATAAATGCATAGTAGAAAATAAATCAGATCACAAAGTGCTCTTTATTGCCGATCGCCATGAAAATGTTTATACTACTTCTCTTGATAACTTAGCTTCACAATAAGTAACATGCTTTTTTGCTGTAAACGAAGCTAGTTGGTTATGGCACAGGCGCTTAGGACACGCAAGCATGGATTTATTGTCAAAACTTATAAGAAAAGAGTTAGTAAAAGGCTTGCCTGAAATTTCATTTGTAAAAGATAAAATATGTGATGCATATCAAATGGGTAAGCAAACAAAATCTAGTTTTAAGAAAAAGAAATTCATATCTACCACTAGACCACTTGAGATGCTTCATTTAAATTTGTTTAGTCCTAATTCTGTGCAAAGTCTTGGTGGTAAATCGTATGCTTTTGTAATTGTGGATGACTTTTCTAGATTCACATGGGTGTTGTTTCTTGCACATAAAAATGAATCTTTTGAACAGTTCACCAAGCTTTGTAGGAGAATTCAGAATGAAAAGTTATTTAAGATAATTCATATAAGAAGTGATAAAGGGACGAAATTAAAAAATGAGAGCATAGAAAAATATTTTGACTTAAAGGGCACATCACATAACTTTTCTGCGCCTAGGACACCTCAACAAAACAGAGTGTTAGAGAGAAAGAATAGGTCACTACAAGAAATGGGTAGAACTATGCTGAATGAACATAACTTACCTGAATATTTTTGGGCTGAGGCCATAAATACTACATGTTATGTTATGAATAGGGTGTTGATTAGACCGTCAATTAATAAAACTCCTTATGAATTGTGGAACAACCATAAACCTAATATTTCTTACTTTCATGTGTTTGGTTGTAAATGCTTTGTGCTTAAGGATAATGAGCACTTAGGAAAATTTGACTCTAAATCTGATGAAGGTATTTTCCTAGGTTATGCACTTAATAGTAAAACATATAGGGTTTTCAATAAAAGAACATTGACTGTCTATCTATTGAAAACAATGCAAGTGAAAACCAAGAAGAAAGAGAAAAATCATCTGAAGATAATGAAAATCAGGAGTTGCCTAGAGATTGGAAATACATTAGAAGTCATCCTATAGATCAAATCATAGGTGAACCATCCCATGGTGTAGCCACAAGATCCTCCTTGAGAAATCTAGTGAATCATTCTACTTTCTTATCCCAAGAAGAACCTAAAAATATTAAAGAAGCGATAGAGGATGAGTCTTGGGTGATGTCCATGCAAGAAGAACTTAATTAATTTGAGAAGCAAAGTGTGGACTCTAGTTCCTAGGCCTAATGATGGCACAATTATTGGAACTAAATGGGTGTATAAAAATAAGATAGATGAGAATGGGGTAGTAACTAGGAATAAGGCTAGATTAGTTGCCCAAGGGTATAATCAGGAGGAGGGGACTGACTTTGATGAAACATATGATCCAGTTGCTAGGTTAGAGGCCATTCGTATGCTACTTGCTTATGCCGCTTTTAAAAATTTTAATTTTTTTCAAATAGATGCTAAAAGTGTTTTTCTAAATGGCTATATTAATTAAGAAGTATATGTAGAACAACTATCCAGTTTCGAAAATCATAAATATCCAGACCATGTTTACCGGTTGTCTAGGGCCATGTATGGATTAAAACAAGCTCCTATAATTTGGTATGAGAAGCTTAGCAATTTCCTCCTAGAAAATGGATTTACCCGTGGCAAAATCAACACTACACTTTTCCTTAAATCCAAAAATGATGATATGCTCATTGTTCAAATATATGTGGACAATATCATTTTTGGAGCTACTAATGATGAATTGTGTAATGAGTTTGCCAAATGCATGCAAAGTGAATTTGAAATGAGCATGATGGGTGAATTTAGTTTCTTTTTAGGGCTACAAATTAAACAAGCTAAACATGGAACTTTCATATGCCAATTTAAATATATCAGGGACTTGCTAAAGAAATTTAATATGGAAGATTGTAAAATTCTTGGTACACCTATGAATTCTTCCATTAAGCTTGATAAAGATGAGCAAGGAATCCCTGTTGATGTTAAATTGTATCGTGGCATGATTGGGAGTCTCTTATATCTCATTGCTAGTAGGCCTAATATTATGTTTAGTGTGTGTATGTGTGCTAGGTTTCAGGCTGCTCCTAAGGAATCCCATCTAAAAGTAGTTAAACGAATTCTTAGGTATCTAGTTGGAACCATAAAGTTAGGCTTGTCGTACCCTAAGCATACTACCTTTGAGATTGTGAGTTATACTGATGCTAACTTTACCGATAGTAAGGTTGATATGAAAAGTACCAGCGGCACTTGTCACTATTTAGGACAATCTCTTGTTTCTTGATTTTCCAAGATACAAAACTCAGTTGCTTTATCCACAGCCGAAACAGAATATATTGCGACTGGAAGTTATTGTGCCCAAACTCTTTATATGAAACAACAACTTATGGATTTTGGATTGCACTATGATACAATACCAATTAAATGTGATAATACTAGTGCAATCAACATCTCTAAAAATCCTATCTCACATTCACGAACAAAACACATTGAGATTAGACATCATTTTCTTCGTGATCATGTGCGAAAAGGAGATGTGGCTTTTGAGTTTGTATGCACTAATGAACAGTGGGCGGACATTTTCACTAAACCACTTCCAAAAGATAGGTTCACAAAAATTAGACGTGAGTTAGGTCTCATGCACAGTAGAGATGCTTCTTAGATGTTTCATAGTTTGCATAAATTTTGGGGGAGCTCTCAAGTGATACTTACAAGTTTTAGCAACTAGTATTATTGTTGACATATCTTATTGACTTAGACTTTGTGAATATTGACTATTGTTTGTGATGTATACTTCTCTTATCCACTTCATGATGATATTGGACTTTATGTTTTATCGCTCTGATCATACTGGAACTTTTTGAGTAGTTGTGGATAAATTGCTAGGATTTATAAACTCAAATAGATCATTGTTTATACATGATTTGTTTTGGAAAGTCCTATTTACAAACGACACTCTACCAAAATTTTTCTAAAACTTTCCAAACTTATTGTGTATAACAATGCTTATTACCTATTGCCATTGCCTAGAGTTCTTACTTTTATGGCCCTTTTTGCTGTTACCAAAAGGGGAAAATGTAGGGGCAAAAATTGGGTTAACTTATTAGATTGAATTGAATTGAATTGAGAATTAAATTGCATTGAACTTATTGTTTGGACTTTTACATGATACACATTGTTAGGGAGAGCCTTCTAAGGCTATACCCATTTTTTACATGATCTATTTGTCATCATCAAAAAGGGGGAGAATGTTGACCTTATAGGTCACACCCGGTTTTGATAATGACAAATACTAGTATTTGATGATTGTTAAGTGTTTGTGTAGGCTTAATGAATATCCCAAGGAATGACACTTGAAGCAACCAGAAGACCCTCAAAACCTTTACACTTGAAGAAACCAGAAGACCCTGAAGACCTTTAATTTGTAATTGTAAATTCAATGATTGTAATATGGGTCTATAATAGTAACTTAGGATGTGGTCTGTATTTACCTTACATGCACATCATGCATATAGGATATATGGTAAGCTCAATAAGACCATAGCAAGACTCTAGGTCCTAGCACTAACACACATCATATAATATATAGAAGTGTTGAAATTATGCCTTAAATTGAACAAATATCATGATGTTGAGAGAGCTCGGGCTACCAAACCCCTGGAGTTCAAAACTCCTCGGGCGCTCGGACTATTGACAAGTCAATAGTTGACTTGAGTTCTCGGGCGACTGAACCTTTTTGTGCATACCTTCCACAGGAGCCCGAACCCCTTGAAAGGGACAGTTCACCAACTCGGGCGACTGACTATTTTAGTTCAAAAACGACCCCGGGCGACCGAACACATGGATTCGAGCCGCCGAATATAAGAACAGGCACTCGAAGTCATAAAGCAATGCTACTGACTTTGATTCGGGCCTTCGAATATGAAACTAGGTGACTAAACTAAGTTTAATAAAATTTATTATTAAGTCTTGTCGGGCGACTGAAACTAGGTTCAGCCACCCGAACCCCGGCTGATTAAAATTAATTTAATTGCGGTAAAATGGGGTTAATTTGGGTTGATTGTATTTTAACCATTTGGGACTTTTTTAATTATTCCCAATATGTCCCAACCGATTATAATTTTACCCCTGGCTATAAATATGAGTTCATTTGCAAGATTAGACAAGAATTAGAAAACATATTAGCCAAAATATCCTCTCTTTTGAAAATACACATTTTGGCCAAATACTCTCAAATATCCATTCCTTTGATATATTCTAAGATTGTGAGAGCTCTCTTTGTGTGCTTGTGATTACTAAATATTGCTAAATACTCCCACTTGTTTGTGTGATTGAGGTATTGTTTTTAGGGAGATTAGCTTAGGTTTATCCCACAGATTTTTATATTATAAATCTTGTGTGGGGATAAACCAAGGAAGCTTAGAATATTTGCATCTTGTTGCAAGTGTCCAATAGCTTGGTTTTCGTTGTGCAAAGATTTTTCAAACAAGCAAATATTTGTAAACTAGTATTGTGCATAATACATTAAAGAAAACTCTTTTGAACTAGTTTGATTATCTGATTCGTATCCTTAGAATATAGATTTACAATTGAATTACTTCGTTTAGATTCCAAGATATTGCTTGTGTATTGTTAGTTTTACAAGTCTTAACATCTTGTTTTGATGATAAAAACAAGTAGAACTTAACATGCTTTGTTTAAGCGATGTATTTTTAGGACTCAATGATGAATGCAAGGTTAAAGAATTCATGAAAGCCTTTATTTCAAAGAAGGAATTCAATATGAAGCTAAAAGCATGGATTCAAAGATAAAAGCTTGAGGATCATGAGAGCATAAGGATCAAAGAGATATTGATGAAAACTCAAAGAAAGATGAAACAAGCATAATGACCTCAAGGAACTCAAGTATTGAAAATTTGAAAGAGTTTATAGGAAATTTCATATAAGTACTTCAAAGAATTTCAATATGGATGCATGAAGCTCTTAGGTAAATTTATTAGATCTAGATACATTTCAAAATACATGAAAAATATTTTTATAAGGTCAAAAATTATTTTAAAAGGTTAGAATCATTTTTGGAATGAAAAGCACCAAAAAGAGGATTTTCCAAATGCTGTTAATTTTTGTACATTCGCATTGAGGTGTATTTTTCGCTATCAAAAACTTTTTATTTTAAAAAGTGTTCAACATTAAAGTTGTAGGATTTGCTCTTAGATTTTGTTTGACACCAAGCGTGTCAAATTTGGAGTTATACAGAAAAATTTATGACTAAAAGACTAAAGGATACTTAAAACTGACAGCAACCAGTAGACTGCTTGAACCAGGAGAGGCACTTGGGTGGTCAAGTCAGGCAATTGGCTGTGTCCTGACAGGTGACTGCCACCCTACTGCCCTTGCTACCCCTTTAAAAATAACATGGCAGATGACTACCAGATTGTGGCTGGTGACTACCACGAACAGAATTTAAAAAAAAAAACTCAATGAAAACATTTTTTAAATGGTTTGCTTGGGGCTCAAACTTTGTGAAAACTTGGGGAATACTCCAAGTAACTTGAGAACCAAGTTACATACCTTTTAAAGTCTATAAATAATCCTCAAAGATCATTGAATCAACGCACCAAGAATTCAAATTCAGCAAAAATTCAAAATCTCTCTCAATTGCTCTCAAATTCTCAAGGCTTTTTCTTGCTCTCAACTTGCACGAATTCAACAAAGTTTTTGTTGATCTTCTTCCACCGGAATTGTGCTATAAATTATAAATATTTAAATCATTGAAATAATTAATTGGTGATATACTTCATCGAGCTTCAAGTTAATTTCCATATTGTTATTTACTTTGAAGTATATTATAGTTCTGAATTGTTGTACTAATCAGCTCTTTTAGGAAAAAATTATTTGTACACAAATATTTGATTTGTATCTTGTTGATTGATGATTCCAAGGGTTGTTTGGATTTTTGGTTAAGCAAGGGGATATTGCTTAAAGAGGCAGGCTTTAGCCTAGTTAAGGAGTGACTGAACGAGGGGACATCGTTTGGAGGAGGTGGGCTCTAGCCTTAACCAAGGAGTGCTGTAAAGGTTTGTTCTGCCTGTTAAAGGAATAAGTTTAGTGAATCCTTTGGTGGTTTTCCAAAGGTGAGGACGTAGGCTGGGTATAAGCCAAACTCGTAAAAATCTTCGTTTCACTCTTTCTTTCCCTCACGCTTTATTTTCAACATATTTAAATTACGTGGATGGTTTAAATTGGAAATCATATATACTACGTATATTTTGAAATCAATTAAAATTAAAGTCTAATTTTGATTTGGGTTCGGAAATCATATAGGAGTACATTACTTGTTTAACAGCCCAAGGATAAATTAACTGAGAGTTTAGATGAGTTCTGAATATTGAGAAGAGTGTAGATATTGTGTTGGCTGGATGTGGTATTGTACATCATATTGAAGAAGCAAAACAATCAGTACAGAACTTTATATCAGCAAGTACAAATTTTATATATACAAGGCTTATATAAACAAACAAACTATTTTAAGTGTTGTACGTAACTTGTGCTTGGCAAATCATTTGGTTGTTTGTTTTCAAATTGTGGATGATTGGCTTGGTTACTTGAATGATTGGTTTGGTTTCTTGGTTTGTTTACATAGTTGTGTTGATTGATAGAATTAAAAGAACTAAATTCTTGAGTGATTAAAGAATTAAACAAACAATTTAAGAATTAGCTAAAAAGAAATAAAAGGAGGTTAAGGATTCTTAAAAGGAATTAAAAGAAATTTTTATAATCCAATTCACCCCCCTCTTGGGACTACACCTTACTTTACAATTGGTATCAAAGAGAGGCTATAGCAAATCTTAATTAGTAGCTATAAATAGATCTAAATGGCTTAATTAGGCGTAGCTCCCTTTGGAGAGGGACAATCGTCAACTAGGCCACCAATCTTTTGTAGACACAACTATAGATTTTGGAAAAAGAGAATGCAAATATACCTTCAAATCATGGATTGGAAAGCTTGGGAGGTTGTCATGGAAGGTGACCAAATTCCCACTAAGATAGTTGATGAAAAACAAGTCCCTAAGGAGAAAATTGATATGGCAGACTTAGACTGCAAGTAAATTCTAGTGCCATGAATGCTCTATATTGTGCTTTAGATGCAAATGAATTTAATAGAATAATGGCTTTCAAATCAGCTAAGGAGATATGAGACAAATTAGAAGTAATATATGAAGGCACTATAGATGTTAGGGATAATAGGATCGATATGCTTACAAGTGAATATGAAGCGTTTGAAATAAACTCGGATGAATCCATAACTAATATGTTTACTAGGTTCACTCACATAATCAATTCCCTAAATGCACTAGGAAAAACCTACACTACTTATGAGATGATAAGGAAAATTCTTAGAGGGCTGCCACCTAAATGGGAACCAAAAGCCACTGCCATAACGGAAGGAAGAAATATGAAAATCACTTCCTTAGATGAGCTTATAGGTTCTTTACTCATATACGAAATGGCAATGAATGAAAAGAGTGGTAAAACCAAAGCCCAAGACACAATATTTTTTAAAACCTCAAAAGAGAACTCAAGTAGTGAAGAAGAAATAGATGAAGATGAAGTAGCCTTTATATCTAAAAAGCTAGCAAAAATTCTAAGAAGGAAAAATAAATTCAAAAGAAAATCCAAATCTGAATCAGATGAAGAAGAAGAAGAAGTTAGCAAGAAATCAAAGAATAAAACTCCTACGTGTTACAATTACAACAAAGCTGGACATATTAAACCAGAATGTCCACTGCTAAAGAAAGAATCTAAGAAGAAAAAGAAAAAGGCCATGAAAGCCACTACTTGGGACATGATGAGTACAAGTAGTTTAGAGAATGAATCAAGTGACCAAGAGGTTGCTTATACGTGCTTTATGGCTTGGGACAATGAGGAAAGCTCCTCATCTAAATCTTCAAATAATTCTTGTACTAATGAATCCAATGATGAAAGCATGTCATCTTATGAAGAACTTCGAAATGATTTATTCAAAGTTCATAAGATGCTAATTAAAGTAACTAAACAAAATACTTCATTGAAAAATATGAATGAAAGAATATTGAAAGAGTTAGAATTCCTTAAGGCTGCAAAAAGAGAAAAGGATTCTAGAATCAAGAAAATAGAAAGTAAGAATGAAACTATGACAAAGGAGTTAGAATCTAAAAATCTTGTTGAAAATGGAAAAAAGATTTAGAAATTAAAGAATTAGAAAACAAGAATGAAAAGATGATAGAACACCTTCGATCCCTATCCTCTATAGAATATAAGAAAGATATATATATATATATATATATATATATATATATATATATATTTGAATTAGAGGATAAGATAAGAAAATTATCTCTAGAATCAGAAAAATCACCAAAGAAAGTTGACAACAAGAAAGAGATAAAGTTAAATGATCTCAAAAATCAGATTAAAGATAAAGAAAAGATCATTAATAACTTTACAAAAGGAAAAACAAACTTTGACAAAATGGTAGGCTCCCAAAGAATGTCTCTAAACAAAGAAGGCATTGGATTTAATGGAATTGAAAATAAAAAGAAAAGGAATCTTTACATGGGTTATTTCTCAAAAGCCTTCAAAGATAATGCAAGCACATCCCTTAATGCTTACACTAACACCATATGCTATCAATGTAAGAAAAAGGGGCATATAAAGTTTGAATGTCCATTTAAGAGAAAATGTGTGAAAACTAAACAAATATGGAGAATTAAAGAGACATCCTTTATGAAACCAACCGGACCCAAGAAAGTATGGCTACCGAGATGATAGACTAGTTCATAAATAAAAAACCCCATGGATTAAGTCATTCCCTTTAAAAATTGAGAAAGTAACTTAATTCATGATTAACAAACAAACTAGTTAAAATAGAAAAACTTAAAGAAGAGTTTAAGATAAGTTTGAGAATGAATGACTATACGAGATGCTATATGCTTACATGCCTATATGATATGCTTATATGATATGCTTATATGATATGCTTGACTTTTATTGAAAATTTATGGCTCACTATGTTGAAAATTTCAGCATAAGATTATTGAGTATAAGCATGAATTTTGATATGAGATTAATTCTTGATCATGCATGCTATTGATGAATTACATGGATAGACTTACTGCTTTTTATATTGATATCCATGAGTTATGAGAGATATAATGGTCATATTGGTATCCATGAGTTGTGTATAGTGTGATAATGACTTTGGTATCTATAAAGTCTTTCGTATCCATGAATATTTTTGGTATCACATTTTAAAAATTTTAATTGGTATCACAATTTTTTTTTTTTTAAAAAAAAAAAGCTCATTTGGTATCACAATCTAAAAGATCAATTGGTTTTGAAGCATGACAAGAATAATTATATCTATGAGCATGGTATGACATTGATGATATGAGCATAATATTGATATTTGATACATAATGTGAATCAATGTTTTGAAATATAGGATGATGAAAGCAAAATTGATAACAAAACTGAATTTATTGAATTGAGGGGGAGTGTTATGTCATATTGCTTATATTATGATTATTTCCCTTTTAATCAATTCAGAGAATTTTCAATTGGTATAATGAATTAAATTTTCAATTGGTATCATGAATTTTAAATAGATATCATGAATTCAATTTTGAATCGGTATCATAAAATTAACAATTGAAATCTTGAATATTGTCTAAAGGAAAAAGCTGTTAGTAATGAAGTTACAACTTATATACTTGAATGTTATAACACACTACACATGCTATATTGAAAAATAATATATTAAATGTGTTCATATGTTTGATACGCATGTTTGATGATATGTTCAACATGTGATTTTACTTGAACTTAATCATTTTTTTTCCCCTTTTTGATGGATGTCAAAAGGGGGAGAAGCTTTAAAGCAATAATTGAACATAGTATGAAAAAATTGCAAAAACTGAGCATGAACATAATATATATCAAAAGGAGAAGTATTTAATAGTGATGAGCATGATTGTAAAATAGGTTTTGAAATTGATATTGATCTTGCAAATATTGTTAAGATGATGCTTATTGAAAGGGGGAGTAAGATGATGCTTATTGAAAGGGGGAGTCTTTTTAAGGCTCACTCCAATTTTTGCTTATTATTTGTCATCATAAAAAAGGGAGAGATTGTTGGTCTTATAAGGCTTAACCTCTTGTTTTGATGCTAACAAACAAGTAGAACTTAACATACTTTTTTTAAGTTAGGTATTTTTAGGACTCAATGATGAATGCAAGGTTAAAGAATTCATGAAAGCTTATATTTCAAAGAAGGAATTCGATTTGAAGCTAAAAGCATGGATTCAAAAATGGATACAAAGATAAAAGATTGAGGATCATGAGAGCATGAAGATTAAAGAGATCTTGATGAAATCTCAAAGAAAGATGAAGCAAGCATAAAGACCTCAAGGAATTCAAAAATTGAAATTTTGAAAGAGTTTATAGGAAATTTCATGTAAGTACTTCAAAGAATTTCAATATGGATGCATGAAGTTCTTAGGTAAATTTATTAGACCTAGATACCTTTTAAAATACTTGGAAAATATTTTTATAAGGTCAAAATTTATTTCAAAAAAGTTTGAATCATTTTTGGAATGAAAAGTACCAAAAAGAGGATTTTCCAAATGCTGTTAATTTTTCTACATCCGCATTGAGGTGTATTTTTCACTATCAAAAACTATTTATTTTAAAAAGTGTTCAACATTAAAGTTATAGGATTTAATTTTGGCTTTCATTTAACATGAAGCTCGTCAAAGTTAGAGTTATACAAGAAAGGTTATGACCAAAAGACTGAAGGGTACTCGAAGTTGATAGCAACCAGTAGACTGCCTGAACTAGGATAGGCACCTAGGTGGTCAAGCCAGGCGACTGGTTGTGTCCTAGCAGGCAACTGCCACCCTATTACCTCTGTTGCCCCTTTAAAAATAACATGGCAAGCGACTGCCAGATTGTGGCAGGTGACTGCCACAAACAGAATTTTTAAAAAAACCTCAATGGAAACATTTTTTAAATGGTTTGCTTGGGGCTCAAATTTTGTGAAAACTTGGGGAATACTCCAAGTCACTTGAGGACCAAGTTACATACCTTTTAAAGTCTATAAATAAACCTCAAAGATCATTGAATCAATGCATCAAGAATTCAAATTCAGCAAAAATTCAAATTCTCTAGGCTTTCTCTTACTCTCAACTTACACGAATTCAACTAAGTTTTTGCTGATCCTCTTCCATCGGAATTGTGCTGCAAATTCTAAGTCTTTCAATCATTGAAAGAATTAATTGGTCATATACTTCATTAAGCTTCAAGTTAATTTCCATATTGTTATTTACTTTGAAGTATATTATAGTTTTGAATTGTTGTACCAATTTGCTCTTTTAGGAGCAAATTCTTTGTACACAAATATTTGATTTGTATCTTGTAAATTGACAATTCTAAGGGTTATTTGGATCGTTGGATAAGCAAAGGGATGTTGCTTAGAGAGGCAGGTTCTAGCCTAGTTAAGGAGTGACCGAACGAGAGGACATCAGTTGAAGAAGGCGGGCTCTAGCCTTAACCAAGGAGTGTTGTAAAGGTTTGTTCCACCCGTCAAAGGAATATGTTTAGTGAATCCTTTGGTAGTTTGCCAAAGGTGAGGACATAGGCTGGGTATAAACCGAACCTCATAAAAATTTCCGTCTCACTCTTTCTTTCTCTCACTATTTATTTTTAGCATATTTAAATTACGTTGATGATTTAAATTGGAAATCATTTATACTACGTATATTTAGGAATCAAGTAAACTTAAAGTCTAATTTTGATTTGGGCTGCGAAAACCGAAAGGGAGTACGTTGGTTATACCATACCTTGCAGAAACTATATGGGAGTTCGTTACTTGGTTAACAGCCTAAGGATAAATTAACTGAGAGTTTAGTTGAGTTCTGAATATTGAGAAGAGTGTAGATATTGTGTTGATTGGATGTGGTATTGCACATTATATTGAAGAAGAAAAACAATTAATATAGGACTTTATATCAGCAAGTACAAATTTTATATATACAGGGCTTATATAAACAAACAAACTACTTTAAGTGCTGCAGGTAACTTATGCTAGGCAAATCATTTGGTTGTTTATTTTCAAATTGTGGATGATTGGCTTGGTTACTTGAATGATTGGTTTGGTTGCTTGGTTTGTTTACATAGTTTTGTTGATTGATAAAATTAAAAGAACTAAGTTCTTAGGTGATTAAAGAATTAAACAAACAAGTCAAGAATTAACTCAAAGAAATAAAAGAAGATTAAAGATTCTTAAAATAATTAAAAGAAATTTTTATAATGCAATTCACCCCCCCTCTTGGGACTACACCTTACTTTACATGTTGAACACTCTTGAACATCATACTGATTATATTATATTAGGTGTTGATTGCACTAAAACTTTCATTACTGAGCTTACTCTATATCCATATCATTGATGTGTATGTGAATGTGCGTATTTGGGTACATATTTTCTTTATGTGAAAGCATTATATTTGTACCATTTGTTTGAGAGAATATTGTTGTATTTCCAGGCGTGGCCTAAGAGGGCGATAATCCAGTTTGGTAAGGATTGGTTGTAAAAGTTGAGGTCAGCCCTGTGCTAATTGACCTTGTTTATTTAGGTACCACTCCATCCGTTTAAGTGAGCAATTTTAGTGGTAATCCTTGTGCTTGTTAGCCAAGGTGGGGCCGTAGGCAATTGCCCAAACCTCGATAACATTTCTGCATGTCACTTTTACTTTACTGCTTCCTAGTGCTTGTATTGCTAATTAGATTGCTTTATTTAATTACTAATACATATTACAATTGATTTTCATTACTTGCACTAGATTGTCCATAGGGTTGTGAATATACTACTGTTAGGAGATTTATCTAGGGTTTAAATTTTAAAAATACCAATTCACCTCCTATTGGGATCACGGTAAAGCTAACATAATCATTTTATCAAAGTTCTTATTTCTTTTAGTGAAATTGTAAATTATTTTATTTTGATCCTCAATTTTACTTTCAAGGCCATGTATTTCTGAATCTTTTATTCCTTTGCAGTTTGCTTGCATCCTTACTAGCTCTTTAGTCATCTAATTTATATTGCTTTCAAATTCACCAATGACTAGGTCCTTTTATTTTTCAATAGAAGTTTGAGATCTTAAATCTTCTAGTTCTTTCATTATCTTTTCATTCTTGCTTTCCAATCTCTTAACTTTTAAATCCATTTCTTTTTCAGTAAGATTTTTTTATTCTAATTCTTTCATTGCAGCTTCATTCTTATTTTTCAATTAAGTATGTCATCTAGTTACTTTAACTAGAATCTTATAAACTTTGAATAATTCTGTTTGTAGTTCTTCATAAGATGGCCTACTCTCATCATTAGATTCATCAGATGAGTTGTCACAAGAATCATTAAATGATTTGGATGAGGAGTTTTGTACTTCATCATCGTCCCATGCCATAAGACAATTATTTGCAATCTCTTGGTCACTTGATTCACATTCTGAACTACTAGAACTAATATTGTCCTATGTAGTTTCCTTCATTGCCTTTTTGTTTTTCTTTTTATTTTTTTCGTCTTTATATGATAAGGAGTCCTAGAATTTTCATTTATTCTTCTTTCTAAGGAATTTTGCAAGTCTCTTGGTTATGAGGGCTACATCATTTACATCTATTGTATCTTCATCTTCATCACTAGAGCTTTCATTTGAGGTTTTAAAAGTGATGGATTCCTTGATTTTATATTTTCCACTTATTTCATTTATTGCCATCTCATATGTGAGGAGAGAACCTATTAATTCATCTAGAGAGGTGTTTTTCAAATTTTTTTCCTTCAGTTATTGGAATGGTCTTAGGTTCCCAAATTGGTGGAAGTCCTCTAAGGATTTTTTGGATCATTTCATATGTAGAGTAGTTTTTCCCTAAGGCATTGAGGGAGTTTATTGTATGGGTGAACCTAGTTTACATACTAATGATGGTTTCATCCGGGTTCATCCTAAAAGTTTCGTACTCGCTAGTGAGCATATCGATTCTATTATCTCTTACATCAATAGTACCTTCATAGGTTACTTAAAGTTTTTCTCATATTTCTTTAGCTGATTTACATGCCATAATCCTATTCAATTCATTTACGTCAAGAGCACAATATAGTGCATTCATAGTGCTTGAATTTACTTACAACATCTTATGATCATTGTCGGTCATCTCTTTTTCTTTTTTAGGCATTTCTTTATTATCTATGTTTTTGGTAGGGACAAGGTCACCCTATGTGGCAACTTTCCAAGATTTCCAATCCATGGTTTGCATGTATATCATCATTCGTATTTTCCAAAAAGTATGCAAAAGAGGGGTGGTTTATAAGAGGATTGACCCTCAACAAAGAGAGATACACCTAGGTATGCCATAGGGATCTTTGTGTAACTTCTAGGTTAAGATTTACTACAACCTTGCTCTGATACCAATTGAAAAGTAAGGTGTATTCCCAAGAGGGGGGCGGTGAATTGGGGTTTTTTTTTAAAAAAAAAAAAAAAATTTCTCTGTGAATTCTTGTTTTACAAATTCTTTTAGTTAAGTATTAACCCCTTTTTCAATCTGAATTAATTTGAAATCACACTCTATAACACAACAACTTCACAAGTACAATTGATTTGTAATAACCAACACTTAATCCAAGATTTAGTATTTATTGATGAATGATGATGATGATCAAAACTTCAATATTCAAATTCCAGCTTTTCAATATGAATCAAATCAATGAGGTGAGCTTGATATCGTAATATGAAATAAAATAGAAATTTCAACCAACCTTCCAAAAGTCAAATATTGATATCCAATAAGTATTTTGAATTTAAGTATGTAACCAACCAATATATTAATGAGCTTTGGTATTAATCAATCAACATACTCACTTGCAGTTTTTGCAATATAATATTGATCAATCAACGTACTCGCTTACGATTTCCGCTATTCCCAGAAGCAAATTAACTTTCAATAAATTAAGTACACTACCATGCAGTTTATATATGCAAAAAATTAGAGAGAATAGGGAAGAGCAAGACACCAAGATTTTATAAGGTTTGGCTATCCCCGCCTACGACCTCGCCTTAGGCAAACCACCCATGGATTTCACTATACTGCTCCCTTCACCGGGTGGAGCAAACCTTTTATGTACTCCTTCAAGTAGGATAGAGCCCTCCTCTCCAAGAGATTCCCCATGGTCGGTGCAACGATTCAACAACTTGAGCTGTCAAAAACAATAACAAAAACAAGAGCTTTGTGTACAAGAACAACTCTCAATAAGAGCAGATTAGTACATATGATTAGGACAATATACTTCAATCAAAATTCAATATAGAAATATGAAGCTCAAGAATTTATCACCTTGATTCTTTAAATTTGAAGAAATTTCAGTTAGAGTACAAGAACCTCAAGCTTTAATTTAGCAAATACTCAGCAAATAGCTTCTCAGAAAAAATTCAACAAGAATCTTAGAATGTGAAAGAATTTAATCAATAGTTGATTTTTGATCTTTGTTGGTGCATGTAATCCTTTAGCTTAGCATGTATTTATAGAGTTTAAAAAGTATTTTTCTTGTTGCCCAAGTTGCTTTGAGTATTCCCCAAGTTTTACAAAGTTTGGGGGCCAAGGAAACACTTTTGGAAAGTTTCCTGTTAAAATTTGACTTTTATGAAGGTCAGTCGCTTGTTAAAAAGTGTCAAGCACCAGTCACTTAAAAATCCAGTGTGTTTCTAAAGTCAGTTCTGTGTTTATCGCCTGAGTGTGTTCAGTCAGTCTCCTGACTCAAGTCAGTCGCCAAAGAATACTTAGTCAGTCGCCCGAGCTATCAACTTTGACGACCCTTCCGTAGTTTGTTCATAACTGTTTCTACACAACTTCACATTGGATGTTCTTGGAATCTCTAGAAAGCTAAGAGAAAATCCTACAACCTTCTTGTTTAACACTTGTTAAGATAAGGAGTGTTTGATAGAGAAAAATGCTTATTAATGCATATATAGAAAAAAGAAGGGAATTTGGAGAATCCTATTTTGGTGCTTTTCATTCCAAAAATAATTTTAACCTTTTTGAAATAACTTTTGAGCTTGTAAAAATATTTTATGGGTATTTTAAAAGGTATCTAGGTCCAAGTAATTAACCTTAGAGTTTCATATATCCGTAATGAAATCATTTGAAGTACTTACATGATACCTCTTAAAAGACTATAACTTTCTAAGTGTTAAGTCTTCATGTATTTGTTTTGCTATCAGTATCTTCATGTGTTTGTTTTGCTTTCAATATCTTCATATTTTTGCTTTGACTTCTTTCATAACTCATTGACTTAAGTACATACTTCATCAAGTTATTCTAGCTTTAAGTACAAGCTTTCAATGGACTTTTCAAGCACTTGACTTTGGTCTTTTATCAACACTCTTGAGTCCTGAAACTTCACTTAACCAAATATGTCAAGTTCCTTTTCTTTGTTATCATCAAAACAAAATTATAAGCCTTGTGGGGCGAACAAAACTCTTTAATTAATGTTTTTTAAAGACCTAATTACACAACTATGATTCATAATCATAACCCCCCCCCCCCCCCAAATTAACATTTTGCTAGTTTCTAGCAAATAACATGAATGCATTTAGACCAGGGGAGTAGTAACCATAATTCCAATACTTTTGAAAATCATATGTCATGAAATATGCTTAATGAGTTTAGGAATACAGGAAACAGATTAATCTAAGTTAAGTATCAATTGAGAGATTTATGCACCATTTTGTAAATCAACTAAGGTAATGGAGTGTAACAAAGCTCATGTGCATGAGGAGAATAACGAAAGACTTCCAAGATTGACTACCAATACAAAATACACAATTGTTTCCCTCTTCTTATTTTATTTTATTTTGTGGTTTTCTCTCTTTTTCTTCTTTTCTTTTTGCAATTGATCCTTGGCTTGTTTCTTATTTTCATTTGCTTCAAACTATTTTTTCTCTTTCTTTCTAAGCCATTAGGATATTGTTCATTAGAGTCCCAAACAACTCAAGTATACATCAACCAAAATGATCTAAGGTAAACTTCTAAGTATTCTGACCTGTGTAGTGTGTGCTTAATAAAACTTTCAATATCCTTCCCTTGGTTGAAACTAAGTGAAATGGATAAAGTTCTCTTTTGATTTAAACTTAGATTTGTAGTACATCCTACATGTTCCATGTCCTCAAAGGAAAAAAAAATTTAGCCTATAATGTTCACAAATAGGGAGTTTAGCATGCTTTGAGCTTAATACCAGCATTTACCAAAGATGGACCAAACTAACATGCAAACACCATATGCAAATATCACATTAAAACTCATTAGATGGCAGCACACAAATGCACATACATATTCTCTCCCCCGCCCCCCCCCCCCCAACTAAGTTATAGCATTGTATTCAATGCTTGAAAAGAGAAGCGAAAGAATGATACTGAGGGAAGTAGAAACACACCTAGGTAGAGAAGTAAGGGAAAATAAAAACTAAAACTAAAGGAAAATGTACTTGCTAATAAACTAAAAGTAAAACAAAATAAAACAAAATGAAAAAAAAGGAAAGAAAAACATCACATTCTTTCTAGAGGAGGCTCGGGAGGAATTTCATTTGGTGGGTGCATGTTTATAAATTGAACTGGTGAGTCTCCAAATTTGAGCTGCCACAATGAATCCACTTTGTTACCTGCATAGAAATTAGTTTCAAATAAGTTAATGCTCTCCAAAGTGTCAAACAACACATGTACATATTGACTTTCTTGTCAAAAAAAAAAAGATCTTTATTTAGTATGTTTTCCAAGAAATTCACTTATTTAAGAACCAATCATTGAGAAAAAGATGTCAAAACAGTTACCTTTGGCTCTTTTGAAACATCAACATTAAAATTTTTACTTGGTTCCTTGAAAGTTGAACTCTTACCATTCTGCTCAACCTTTCTATCTAGTGTACCAGTTACCTTACCACTATGAAGATTTTCTTCGGCATTATAATCCTTGACATTTACTCCAATAGAGGATGACAGCTCCATAATTGCAAACTACACTTGAATATCTAGTTGGGCTTGAAATGGGGATTCACCTTTATTTAATGCACTTAATGTTGTGTTTAGCCTAGTCAAATTGGTCTTTTTCCCATTGATGGCTTGGGAGGTCTGAGTGTTGCTTATGGCCTAACTCCGCATAAATTGCTGAAGTGTATTAGCCATGTGTGCCATGCTATCCTCAAAAGACTTCTTTGGTGGAGCGGGTGCTGCTAAAGAATAGATCTAAGAATTCTTATGTGGTTGATACTAATGTTAAGGTGCAGCCTGATGGTATATCAACTAAGAAGGGGGTGCATAGGACTAGAGAGGTTACTAAAAATGTGAAGAGGATTCACCAAGTGGATCATTCCTCCATCTCGAATTATAAGTGTTAAAGAAAGGCTGATTTGGTGCTCTGTTAACCCAATTTGCTGATTGTATCTGATAAGACCCACTCTCCTTCTCTAATTCCATAACCTCTACCTTCCTAGTCAAAGCAATAATATGAGCTTGGAGATCGGCTTCATATTTGATTTCATATTTACCTCCACCACCAATTGCTCTGAGAGGTTGTACTGCTATTGGTCTTCTGTCAATCTAAGTGTTCCACTGCTGAGTATTTTTAGTTAAATAATCTAGAAAATCTAGTGCATCATCAGGTTCCTTGTCGAAGAAATCACTTGAGCACATAGTATGGACAAATTGCTTTGATTCAGGAGTCAAAGTAGTGTAGAAGTAGTTGACCAAACGCCATGATTCAAATCCATGGTGGGGACACATGTTAACCAGATCTCCAAATCTTTCCCAACTTGCATGAAATTTCTTATCAGCTCTTTGTATGAATTGACTGATTTGCTCTTACACAAATTTAGTTCTCTGAAAAGGAAAAAAATTATGTAAGAATTCACATTCCATATCAGTCCAACTAGAGATAAAATTAGGCCTCAAAAAATTAAACCAAATATTCGCTTTATCTTTTAAAGAGAAAGGAAATAAATGAAGTTTAATAAACTCATCGTGCCAGCCCTAGTAATGAAAATAGTGCAAGCCAACTCAAAGTCCGTCAAGTGTTGGTAAGGACTCTCAGAATCCATCACATGGAACTGAGGTATCATTGACAACATCCCATGCTTAATCATAAAATTTGGTGCATCATGAGGTAAAACAATGCATTGTAGTGTAGTGGTTCGTGTGGGCTGCACAAAATCCATAAGAGTGCGTGGTACAAGTGTAGCCATAGTTTCTTCGAAACTTTTCTTTTTCATGAGAAAAACAAAAAAAACAAAAAACAAAAAAACACAAGTTTGAAACTATATTTGACATTTCCTAGCAATGGTGCAAAAGACTTGACTCATTATAAAATGAGCAACACAAAGGCTATCCTAAGTATAGGAGTTTTGTCGCGTAATAATTAACTCAAAGGACCAGATCGTCTCCTCAGGGAATGCAGATTAATTTCAAACTCACGTAAAAGAAAAAGGAGAAAATAAAATATAGAAAAGAAAACATTTTACTGAACATGGTTCATATTCAATTTCTTGGGGTTTTTGAGAGTTTATAATGAAATTAAAACAAAGTGAGTCATAAACTAAAGACATAACATGCTTAAACAGAAAAATAGTTACCATGCAATTAAACAAACCAACCAACTATGCCAACCTAGTATAATCCATTCAATGACTCATTCAACCATTCCAATAAACAGTACGAGATTAAACAAGCAAAATAACCAATTCTTTAAACATTTAAATGATGAACTACGAAAGACGACTTCATAAATCTCATAAAAGCATTCAACAATTAAATGACCTTAAACAAGGGCCTAAACAAAAATAGACTATACCTAAACAAAGTCTTAAACAAAAATAAACTCAATGTAAATAAAGTCTTAAGCCAAAATAAACAAAAATAAACTACACTTAAATAAGGTCTTAAGCAAAAATAAACTAACTTAAACAAAGTCTTAAACTCAACCAAACACTTAAAAAAATTAAATACACATTAAAATAAGCTTAAATGAAAATTAATCCAACAATAATAAGTTTCATTAAATATTAAAATGACATTGAAGTTTAAACAAACTAATTAATTAAAGAGAGAGAGAAAGAGAGAGAAAGAGAGTGAGAGAGAGAATGTAAACACAAATTAATCTAATAGAAAGAATTCTTCAACAATAAAATAAACTTAACACACTAATTAACATAAATAGAAATTTAATTTCTACAATAACTTTAAATGAGAACAAACTAAGCTCAACAATAAAATTAACTCAAACAAGTATTAAATGTAAGTAAGGTAGGAGAGAGAGAGAGAGAGATAGATAGATAGAGAGAGAGAGAGAGAGAGAGAGAGAGAGAGAGAGAGAAAGAGAGAGAGAGATAATGTGATATGATCGTGACTATGAGTCTTCCTCCCAACTGTGGTGCAAACCCCCAAAAGAAGCCCTTCTTGCGGCTATCCTAAAAAGCAGACCTTTCCCCCCTAAAACCCTAGCTTCCCCTTTTCATTAAAGTCCCCTCACCCCTTTTGCAATTTGGCGGCCCCTCTCTTCACTCCAGCGCACCGCTTGCATGGGCCATGCATGCATGGGCCTCTTTCATTTCTTCCATGCACACGGCCCAAGATGCTTTCCTTCATGCTCACGGCCCACATGCTTTCTCTAAATGCATGGCATAGCTTCCAATTGGATAGCACTTCTCTTTTGCAGCGCATGGGCCTTCTCTTTTGGGCTCAGCTTCACACGACCTTCTGTGCTATTTCCTACATGGCCCATGCAAGCATGGGCCTTACGTACACGACTTTCTCTTAATTGCATGGGTGCTAGCTCCTCAAAAGCTCACACGATAGCCCACATTAAATGTGCTCCAGCTCATTAAATGCATGCATGTCTTCCTTGCTTTTTCACGTGCATGACTTCCTTGGTTTTGCATGGTTGTGCACGACCACCTTAATTTGCATTTTTTTGTGTCTCCTTTAATTTTATAAAATTATCCTACAATAATTAGACATGAATATTCATAAAGTTATGGCAAAAATAGGATAAATATCTTAATATTATCAATTGAGCTCAATGATTAAATACTGGACAGAATTAGGCATTTAAATGTAATTAAAATCTTTAATTAATGCTTTTTAAACACCTAATTACGAAACTTTGAGGCATAATCAAAATTTAATATGGAAGATGGTAAAATTCTAGGCAAACCTATGAGAACTTCAACCAAATTAGATAAAGATGAGTAAGGCATACCGATAGATGTTAAGCTTTACTGAGGCATGATTGGTTGCCTGTTATATCTGACTGCTTGTAGACCAGATATCATGTTTAGTGTATCTATGTGTGCAAGATTCCAAGCGGTTACAAAAGAGTCTCACCTATTAGTAGTTAAGAGGATACTTAGATACCTCATTGGGACCATTGACTTAGGCTTATGGTACCCTAAGTATACCTCGTTTGAGATTGTTAGCTATTCCGATGCTGACTTTGCCGATAGCAAAGTTGATCGGAAGAGCATGGGTGGTATGTGTCATTTTGTAGGACAATATCTGGTTTCTTGGTTTTTCAAGAAACATAACTCACTTGCTTTATCCACAGCTGAGGCTGAGTATATAGCGGCTGGTAGTTGTTGTGCTCAAACACTTCATATGAAACAACAACTTATGGAGTACAAATTGCACTATGACACTGCTGCCATAAAATGTGATAACAATAGTGCAATAAATATTTTTAAAGAACCCCATTTCACACTAAGCATATTGAAATTATACATCACTTTATTCGTAATCATGTGCAAAAAGGGGATGTGACACTTGAATTTGTGAGCACTGATGAACAATGGCTTGATATATTCACAAAACCACTTCAAGAGGATAGGTTTATCCAAATTAGACATGAATTTGGCTAATTGCACACTGGGGAAGTTTCCTAGAAATAATTGAGTAATCATTTGAGAAATTAGGCCTATCCCATGGTGATGAGTAGGGTGCAAAACTGAGGGGGAGCATATCTCTTTGTAATTTCTATAGCTTTAAAAATTAAATATTCTCACAATCTTGTCTTGTCTTATGAGAACAACACTGCGGCCTACTATCCTCAATACACCGAATGCTTAAATTTATTTGATGGATAGTTAATGTCATATAATTATAGCATGAATTTTTTTGGGCTATACTGAATTATTGAATGCCATATGCATGACTGATGTAGACTTGTGAAATGCATGTTGGTAGTTGTTTAGGTTGAATTACATGATGGAGAAATGAACTACTTACAAACTGCATGCTGCCTTTTTTTTTTTTTTAACAAATGCTGTCCTAACTTATTTTTGGCCTTACCTTGTTGAACGTGTCATTTTAAAATTTAAAGGTCACTTATACTGTTTTGTGTACAAATTTGCCAATTTTTTTTTTTTAAAACAGCCATAAGGCATATATGCCCATTTTTTTTTTTTCAAAAAGGGGGAAATTTTTTTAGCCAAGGAATTCTTTAAATAGCTAAAATCCTTTTCTGCTTAACCTAGCCCTTTTGCTGATGACAAAAGGGGGAGAAGGTTTATGGAGAAAAATTCTTTTAAATCATGTATACCTTGTATCCTCCTACCTCAATCTTAAGAAGGCAGAATAGAAAGTAATCCTAAGGGCAGAGCAGGTAGTAGTGGTAGCAGTTTTTTGAAATTATTGAGAAGCTGTGTAGACACAATGGGTACTCATTGTGTTATTATAGAATAAGAAAATGACAGTGGTTTTCATAGTAGCCTCCTGCCTATTATTACTCACAATTGGTATTAGGAATATATGCCTGAGCTACATTGTTAAACCTAAATGCATATTGAATTGTGATGTCTTCTTTCTTAGATATGCCAGAGCTACACTGTAAATTTTTTAAATTATACATATAGTAAGAAGGAGCCGTTTTAGGCTAACCTCATTTTTCATCATAAAAAATGGGGAGATTGTTGACTTCATGAGTCCTATCCCACTTTGATAATGACAAATTATGTGTATCTCATCGGTTCATTTATTGCTTGAACAGGTTTATATTTTAGAATGCACATATGGTAAAGGTATAATGGAGGCCATGAGATACTTAAAGCGCATTTCACCTAGCTTATGACATGGAAACTTGAAGAGCAACGAGTGAAGACATTTATTTATTTGAGTTGTAATGCATTTAGATTAATTTGTATGTGCATGTCTTACTTTATATGATGCAAAGCTAAAAAATGACCATAGATTGACCATAGGGACTCAAGCTTTCCATGGAAATCCATATACACTTGTCCTAGGCTGGGTTAACTCATTAGAATGCTTATCAAGTGTGAAAAATAGAGGAATCATTGACTAATGCAAGGCATTCGTCGACTAATCATACCAGTAAGCCTTATCAAGTTTCTACCCAAGTCACTCGTCGACGAATGATATTGAGTCATCGACGAAAACTTCTAGTAGCTAAATATATTCTTTTGCCTAGGTGACTTGTCGACAAATGCAAACCACTCATTGACGAATGAAGGCCACTCATCAACAACTCCAATGGGTAGAACTAACGCAACAACTCCCAACAACCATAAAACTCAAAAATATAATTATTCTATTACTTCAACAGCCATAAAATGGTGACAAATGGTTTTTGCCTGTAAATACCAAGGCCAAAAGTCATTAAACAACTTTTTGCTAATCTTATATCATATTATTAGATTGTTAAGCATTTCATACTCTCATTCTCTTAAATCAAAGAGCATTCATCTACTTTTTTCATTTGCAAAATCATTTGTTTCTCTTGAGTTTTTTGAAGAAGCATTTATTTGGGCATTTATTTTCATCAAAGATCATCTACTCCTTTCATTTGGAAAATCATTTGTTGCTCTTGAGTTTTTTGAAGACAATTTATTTGGGCATTTATTTTCATCAATGATCATCTACTCTCTTCATCCTGCAAAAGTATTTTGAGAGCAAAACCCCAGCTTCTCCTGCACTCATTCTTGAAAAATATTTTTGGAGAATTCTATTATTAGTGCTTGAATCTTTGAAGCATTTATTATATAAATTTTTGCTCAAAGATCATTTACGCTCTTACATTGCAAAAAAATATTTTTGAGAAGAACAAACAAACTCTATTAACCTTACATCTTATCTTGTGAGAGTGTTTTGAGGATTTCATTGTACAATTTAGCTTTTTGAGAAGCATCTCCTTGTACGCAAAAATTTCTATCTCATTTTTATTTTACGGTTTGGGTATAGAACCATGCCAAGCGTGGGGTATCCCTAGGAGAGTTAGCTCTACATAGAAGGAGTGGTGTAACAGGGGCTTCACTCGATTGAAGGAGTGTGTATAAGGTGGCTCCGTGTTGACCTAGTTGGTTATATCCTGGTTTTGATAATGACAGATACATTTGGTACTAATGTTTGTACTAAGGCTTGTATGCAGGTTCACCTTACACGTGTATTTGAACATAAAGCTACATCATGATGGCGTATGGTGATCACGCAAAAGAATGAAGAAAATTGTGTTGAATTCGTAATTATTTTATAATCTTCATTATGGGCTGTAACTTAATTATGGACTGTACCTCGATATGTCTTGTAATAATTTGCATCATGCATGATAGGTAGGTATGCTCAAATGACCTTAGTGGGACTTTAGGTTCCTACACATAGTGCACTAAGTCCCCAATATCACATAATTTATTAGGGGAATTAACTAGAGTAAAATTGGACTGAAATGGCCAAATTTTGCGAGTGGTTGGGTGACTGAACTTGGCAGTTCAAATTGCCTTGGTCGAACAAACCGTGGACAGGTCAAAAGTTGACCTGAGTTTGAAAAACCAAACCAAAATGAACATATCTTCCACGCGCGACCAAATCTGTGCTAGGGCCTTTCCCTCCAACTCGGGCGCCTGAACATCACGTTCATTTTACCCTCGGGCGACATAACTTATTAGTTCGGCATACCGAACTTCAGACTGGGCACCCAAAATGCGGTCTTTTGAGGAATCACCTCATTCAGAAAATTGAACATTTTCTCAGGCACCCGAACCATGAAAAGGTCTTTTATTGTTATGTCTATTCGATTGGCTAAACTTAGGCTCAGGCACCCAAAACTCTCAGGTTGGTTTTATTTTTAACTGAGATAAAAGGGGTTAAACTAAGTTAAAATATTAAACATGTTTAAAATCTTTTTAATAATACCTATAGAGTCCCCAACAGTCATAATTTGCCCCTTGCCTATATATACAAGTTCATTTGCAAAAATTAGCAAGTATTAGCAAAATTGTTAAGGCCAAATTCTCTCAAATTTCCAAAATCCTATTTTTGCCTATACTACTCCCATACACTCCAAAGTTCCATTTTCTTTGATTATCCAAGTGTTGTGAGTGTGCTTAGAGTGTTTGTGCTCCATTCCATTTGATTAATACTCTCATTTGTTGTGTTTATTGATTGATTTTTTGAGAGTTAAGCTTAAGTTCTCCTACTAATTTTATCTAATAAGTCTTATGTGGGAAAACTTAGAGGCTTTTGGGTGCTTGCATTGATATTGCAAGATACCTTAGCCCTTATTTTTGTGTGCAAAATATTTTCTTATGCTTGCATTCAAACATCTCTTGTGCTTAGTATATTAAGAACATATTGTTGAGGTTGTTTGAATCATCTTGCTAGCATCTTTTGAAACCCTAAACTAATATTGTGATATTCCACTCTATGGTTCAAAGTTTGCTTAGAAATACACTCTAGATCTTGATTGTTTATCTATACTTAATTGAGTGTTTGGAAAACATTTTTAAGCAGTGAGCATATTTACTATCATTTGTGCTTGCATTATTATTTGAGCTATACTGTGGTACATATCTGCTTGTTTGAGAAACATATTTTCATGTACACAAATCTATATACATTTGTTGTATTCTAGGCGTGGGTCTGAAGAGGGAGACTAGTCTTGTTGAATAGTCCTAGATTGGCTTAGACCCGATTAGGAAAACTAGATGCACCATCCTAGTAAGGTATGGCTAGGTTGAGGTCAGCCCTGCTAATTGACCCAGTTGTAACCAGTGCCGCTCCACCCATTAAGTGAGCTTATAGTGAAATCCTTGTGCTAGTCAGCCAAGGTGGGGACGTAGGCACTTTGGCCGAACCTCGATTATCACGTGTGCTATTTATTCTTCCGCATTTTATATTACCACACGTATTTGTTTTATTTATGATTACATAGACAGATCCTAGGTTGTGTAATACTATTGCTAGACTAGTTGGCCTAGGGATAAATTTTTTAAATCTCTAATTCACCCCCTCTTGGGATTGCACCAAACCTTACAATTGGTATCAAAGCCTTGTCACTTAGACTTAAAGTTATTTAGTAAAAGATCATGATGATTTGTGTTAGTGCATCCCCTTCATATGAGGGAAGGTTGGTCACAAACCCTCTAGTATTTTGTGGTGAAAATTTTGCTGTATGGAAATTTAGAATGACTGTATTTGTGAAAGCTTTAAATTGGAGGTTTTGGAAAGTAATTGATCAGGGTAACATAGTTCCTATAAAAATCACTAATTGTGTTAATGTTCCTAAATCTGAATATGGGTTGAATGATAATGATAGGAACTTAGTGCAAGTAAATTTTGATGCTATGAATACCCTGCTGCATGCTTTAGATTCTAATATTTTATGTGAGGTTATGGCATGTAGTAGTGCTAAAGAGATCTAGGATGAACTTGAGAGGAGATATAGAGCATCCATGCAAAATAAAGTGATCACTCTTTGTGACTCAAGCTCTACAGATCTTGAAGGAGGTAAACCGTGCTTTACGTCCTTAACTGATGATGAGGTAATCTCGACTCCTTTATTTTATTAGATAAATCTGGTAATATTTCATGTGATAAATTGAATGATGCATCTGATATTGAATCATATGATAGTTCTGATAGTGACCTTAGTTGGACTTTAGGTTCCTACAAATAGTGCACTAAGTCCCTAATATCACATAATATACCAGGGGAAATAATTGGACTAAAATTAGACTGAAAGGGCCAAATTTTGTGAGTTTTCAGGCGACCGAACCTAGCAATTCAAATTGCCTCAGTTGACCAAATCGTGGATGGGTCACATGTTGACTTGAGTTCGGCAAACCAAACCAAAATGAATGTATCTTCCACGGGTGACCGAACCCGTGTCAAGACCTTTCCCACAAACTCGGGTGCCTGAACACCACGTTCATTTTACCCTTGGATGACTGAACTTCATACTAGGCACCCGAAATGCGGTCTTTTTGAGGAATCGCCTCATTCTGCAGATCGAACATTTTTTCAGGCACTCGAACCATGAAAATGCCTTTTATTGTTGTGTCTATTCGGTCGACTAAACTTAGGCTTGGGCACCCGAAACTCTCGGGTTGGTTTTATTTTTAACTGAGCTAAAAGGGGTTAAACTGGGTTAAAATATTAAACATGTTTAATATCTTTTTAATAATACCCATAGAGTCCCTAACAGTCATAATTTGCCCCTTGCCTATATATACAAGTTCATTTGCAAAAATTAGCAAGGATTAGCAAAATCATTAAGGTCAAATTATCTCAAATTTCCAAAATCCTATTTTTGCCTATACTACTCCCATACACTCCAAAGCTCAATTTTCTTTGATTATCCAAGTGTTGTGAGTGTACTTAGAGAATTTGTGCTCTATTCCATTTGCTTAATACTCTCATTTATTGTGTTTATTGATAGATTTTTTGAGAGTTAAGCTTAAGTTCTCCCACTGATTTTATCTAATAATCTTGTGTGGGAAAACTTAGAGGCTTGTGGGTGCTTGCATTGATATTGCAAGATACCTTAACCCTTATTTTTGTGTGCAAAATATTTTATTAGGTTTGCATTAAAACATCTCTTGTGCTTAGTATATTGAGAACATATTGTTGAGGTTGTTTGAATAATCTTGCTAGCATCTTTTGAAACCCTAAACAGATATTGTTATATTCTATACTATGGTTCAAAGTTTGCTTAGAAATACACTCTAGATCTTGATTGCTTATCTATACTAAATTGAGTGTTTAGCACACATTATTAAGCACTAAGCATATTTACTATCATTTGTGCTTGCGTTATTATTTGAGCTATATTGTGGTACATATTTGCTTGTTTGAGAAGCATATTTTCATGTACGCAAATCTATATACATTTTTTGTATTCCAAGTGTGGGTTTGAAGAGGGAGACTTGTCTTGTTGACTAGTCTCAAATTGACTTAGACCCGGTTAGGAAAACTAGGTCCACCATCTTGGTAATGTGTGGTTAGGTTGAGGTCAGCATCGCTAATTGACTTAATTGTAATTGGTGACGCTCCACCCATTAAGTGAGCATATAGTGGAATCCTTGTGCTGGTGAGCCAAGGCGGAGACGTAGGCACTTTAGCCGAACCTCGATAACATATCGCGTGTGCTGTTTATTCTTCCGCATTTTATATTACCACAAACGTTTGTTTTATTTATGGCTGTATAGACAGATCCTAGGTTGTGTAATTATGCTGCTAGACTATTTGACCTAGGGATAAATTTTTTAAATCTCCAATTCACCCCCCTTTTAGGATTGCATCAAACCTAACACTCCACCTTGTTCAGTATATAAGTCATTTGCTTTTTCAATTTTCAAGGAATAGTTAGCAACTATATCTTTTTCATGGTGTGGGTTTAGATGGAATTTGTAATTAAAGTTATCTTACTTTTGGTAGACACAATGTCATACCAATTTTTTATCTTAAAGAATATCTTCGCAAGGGAAATGACCTTGACATAAGTCATTCACTTTTGCATTTTTTTTTATGGAATAGTCAGCAACCATATCCTTTTTGTGTTGTAGTTTTGAGTGGAGTTTCCAGCTAAAGTTATCTTACTTTGGGTTGATATAGTCTCATACCATTTGTTAGTATTGAAGAATATCTTCTCAGATGGGATGACCATGACATAAGTCATTTGCTTTTGCAAAATTTAAGGAATAGTTAGCAACCATATATGTTGGCCTAACATGGCTTTTGAATCTTGTTTTTATGATAACAAGTCAAGGTTAGTTTAACAAGTTGTTATTTAAGTGATGATGTTTCAGGAAACCTAGTATGATAAAGTTCAAAAGGTTCAAAGAAATGAAAGTACCATAAAGCTATACTTCATCAACAAAGTGATCAAAAGAAAAGCTTAAGAGGACCAAGATGCTCAAAACACGTGGAAGCTTAAAGAATACTCAGGCTTAAGGAAAAGATGATTCAAAGCAAAGAAATACATGAAGACTTCAAGCTTAGAGTGTTTTTAAGTCCTTAGGAAGTCTTACGTAAGTACATTATAAATATCATTTTGAATGCACCGAAGCTCAGTAGGGGTTGATATGGACTTAGAGACCTTACTTTAAAAACCCCAAAAAATGTTTTTTAAATGTATCAAAGCAAGATGGCTAAAGGATTTTGGAAGCAAACTAAAAAAAAAAATAGTTTTTATAAATGTTCAAACGATTGAGCTTTAGACTTTAGGCGACTGAAGATTTTCCTGAACAGATTTTGAACAGGCAGTGAAGGTCTAGGCGACTGACCCTTGAAACCTCATACACTTGACCTTATTTTAAACTAAAAATTTGGTAGTGTTCAGAAGGTTCAGGCAACTGAGCCCTTAGACCTTAGGCAACTGACCCTCGAACAACCAGTTTTTAAACAACTTTTTAAAATTAAAATTTGAGTTGTTTGTGCTCCAAATTTTGTATAAACTTGGGAAACACTCCAAGTAACTTGGGCAACACGAATTAAACACTTTTTGAGCCTATAAATACGTGGTTTCTCAAATCAAATCAGTACCAAGAATTGAAAATCAGTTTTCAAGCCATATTGCTCACTCTCTCTCAAAGCTCTCTTGCTCACATATTCTTACTCAAATTTTATGAGATATATTGAGTCTTTGATCACTCTTCTCTAAGCTTAAACTTATGATTTACTCATTCATATCAAGACAAGAATTCTGATGATACATTACTGAGCTTCATATCTCATTCTCTTTGATATTTACTTTGAAGTATATTAGTGCTATAAATTGTACCATCCAACTCTATCTAAGAGCATCTTTTGTGCAACAGAAATCTTTCTTGTTTCTTTGTTATCTTTGGTGGTTCAGGTTTATTGGATCATTGTATCGAGCGTGGGGTATCGTTTGGAGAGGGGGCTCTACCCTAATAGAGGGATTATAACGGTTTGTTCTGCCCGCAAAGGAATGTTCTAGTTGAATCCTTAGGTGGTCTTGCCTAAGGCGAGAACATAGGCTGGGTATAAGCCGAACCTCATAAAAAAAACTTTGTCTCATTCTCTACCCTTACTCTTTAATTTTTTAGCACATATAAATTGTGTGGTTGTGTTTCTAAGTACAGGTAGCTGAAAGTTTGAGATTGAGAAAACTTTTAATTTAAGAGAGTACGTTGATTAATCTTTTGCAAAAACCTTAAAGGGAGTACATTGATTAATTGTTTGCGGAAATCTTGGTTAAAAGGAAATGCACCAATATTCATATATACATGGCTTTATTTAAACTCTAAGATGAATTTTGCAAAAGTTGAATCAGGGAAGTACTGCTGCTCATATAATTAGTTAAGTATTGTGTATTTGAATGGTTGGTTGATTGATTGTTATTATTAAAGGTCTTTGGCTTGTGAAGATTGTGGTTGGTTTAATTTTTTTTTTTTTTTAAATCATTCTTGTGTGTTTGCTAAACTTACAAACGGTTGTCAATTTGTAAAAATATTTAAATGAAACTTTTAAAAAACCAATTCATCCTCCCTCTTGGGATTGCACCTTAATTTTCAATATCCTTTGCATGGTGTGGGTTTGGCAGGAGTATGCAACTGAAGTTATTTTCCTTTAGATTGATGTAATGACATACCATTTATAAGTCTTGAAGAACATCTTCCTTGGTGGGATGACCTTGATATAAGTCTTGTTATTATATAGTGCGATAGTTGTCATATAGACAATCAAACATCCCATCCATTTATTAACAAGGGAGTCCTTGCAACAACCTTGCTTGCAGCAACTATTTTGAAGAAGATCTTCCCATGATAGTTATTATGGGCATGACTTGAAGAATTTGACTTCTCATTTGGAAATTTGCAAGATGATTGTGAGTTACTTCCAGTGCATTACAACCTAAATGTGTTCGGCTAAAATTATGCTTTTGAGCCGGAGTAGGATAGTTATTATAAGTATGCTTTGAAGAATTTGACTTATCATTTGTTACAAAGTGTGATAGTTGTCATGTAGACAATTAAGCATTTTGTTCGTCTATAGCATACCAAGGGAGTCCTTGCAATGATCTTGGTAGCAACAATTAGGCTAAACATCTTCCTAGGATAGTCATTATGAGCATGCTTTGAAGAATTTAATTTCTCATCTCAAAATTTCACAAGCATAAATAACTTACATAGGTTTACCCTTTGCATGATGTGATTTTGATTGATGTAGTCGCATACTATTTTTTAGTTTTGAGAAATATTTTTCTAGGTGGGAGGACCATGACATAAGTAATATTCTTTTACATCTATTCAAGGAATAGTCAATGAAGAATATCTTGGCAAGTGACATTTGCAACTAAAGTTATCTTCCTTTAAGCTAACATAATGGCATACCATTTGTGAGTCTTGAAGAACATCTTCTCAAGTGGGATGACAATTAAACATCTTATCCTTTTATGACATAGCAAGGAGTCTTTGCAACGATCTTGCTAGCAACGATTGGGTGAACTGAGACAAATTTGACCTTGACATAAGTTGTTCTCCTTTGCAAACTTCCAAGTAATAGTCAGTGATCATATCCTTCATATGGTGTTAGTTAAATGTAGTCTGCAACTAAAGTTGTCTTACTTTAGAATGACGTAGTGACATACCATTTGTTAATATTTTTTTCAACTATTTATTTAGAATAAACTTTTTAAAATTAACAAAAGATCAAAACACTTGTTACTGAACTTAAATTATAAAATAATCAGATGTCCGATTATTCAATTGATGAACTACTTAAATTTGATGTTTAGCAAAGAAAAAAAATTTATAAAAAAAAATATTTATTAAAAAAATAAAAATATTTTTATCTAAAAAAATGATTGTTGGCCTTACAAGGCTTAAAATCTTGTTTTGATGCTAACAAACAAGTGGAACATAACATTTTTGGTTGAGTGATGTTATTTCGGGGCTCACATATGTGAAAGTAAGGTCCAAGTGCCCACAAGGATCAAATGAAGCTTATATTCCAAATGAACGTGATCATATAAAGTTCAAAGAATTCTTAAAGGCATGAATGATATATTAAAGCTTGACGACTATGAGAGGATGAACTTGATATTAAAGTTTGAAGAAAGAGCCAAGACAAAGCATGAAGACTTAAGTGTTTTAGAATGTCAAAAATCTAAGAAGTCTTTATCTACGTACTTCATTCGATTTCAATATGGACACAAGAAGCCCTTTAAAGGAATTATATGGACTTAGTGACCTATTTAAAAACCCTAGAAAATGTTTTATAAAAGAATAAAGAAAAAGAGCAAAACATATTTTAAATTGGAAATGAAAAATCAGAAAACAAACTGCTCAGAAGATTGAAGTTTTTTCTTAGAATACTGAGGTGAAAACTTCAGAAGACTAAACTTTAAGTTTGGACATCTGAAGAATTATGTCAGAAGTCTGAAGAATAAGTTCAGTTATCTAAAAAATTACTAGTGAAAGACAGAAACTGGCAAAAACACCTCAGAAGACTGAACTCAGACTTCGGTCATCTAAACCTGACACTTCAGTTGTCTGACCCTCAACCTCGGTCATCTAACCCTGTATCCAGTTCAAATTTTTTAAATGATAAAGAACTTAAGAAGAGTGACCTCGAAGGTTCAGTCGTCTGAACACTGTTAACGGTCATATTTTTTGAAAAAGTTTTTAAAATAAAACTTATATTTCTTGTGCTCCAAACTTTCTGCAAACTTGGGAAACACTCCAAGTCACTTGGGGAACACAAAATAGACTTGATTTCTCATCTATAAATAACCCCCAAGGCTAAGGATTAATTACACCATGAAAATACAGCAAATAAGAGTTCCTGCTCTCAAATCTCCCAATTCTCTCAAAGCTCTCTTGTGCAATCAATTTATAAGTTTCACTATTGAGATTTGCTATGAATTTATCAAGAAAATTCTGAGTCTACTCCTAATTCTTTCAACCTAGAAAGATGGCTTACGGTGATATCTTCTTGAGCTTCATATTTCCATATTGTGAATTTGATTGAAGTATATAGATTTAACTTGTACTAATCAGTTCTTTGTGAGAGCACTCTTTGTACACATCTATTTGATTTGTATCTTGTAGATATTTATGGTTCAAGGTTATTTGGATCATTGGCTAAGCGTGGGGATATGGCTTAGAGAGGCGGGCTCTAGCCTAATTGAAGGAGTGACTGAACGAGGGTATATCGTTTGGAGAGGCGGGCTCTAGCCTACTGGAGGAGTGTGTAAACGGTGTTGTTCCGCCTGGCAAAGGAACTGATTTTAGTGAATCCTTTGGTGGTTTACCAAAGGCGAGGATGTAGGCTGGGTATAAGCTGAACCTCGTAAAAATCCCAATCTCACTTTTTTTTTCCCTTACTCTTTATTTTCAGCACATTTAAATTGTGTGGATGGTTTAATTGGTAATCATATATGCTACAAAATTAAGTAAACTTAAAGTCTAATTTGGATTTGGGTTGTGGAAACTAAAAGGGAGTACGTTGGTTAAACTATACGTTGCAGAAACCATACGAGAGTATGTTACTTGGTTAACTTCCCAAAGATAAATTAACTAAGAGTTTATTTAAATTCTAAATTTTGGGAAGAGTGTGAATGGTTTGTTGAATATTAAATTGAGAAACAAATTACATTCTCTACAGGGCTTACAAATTCGTATACGCAGGGCAGCAAAAAACATAACCATCATGATTGGATATTGTGGTTGATTGGAAAAATCGACTGGCTTGGTTGATTGATTGATTACTTGATTGTTTAAATACTTTATTGGTATATGGTTGTGGATTGGATATTATTTTAAGTATTGGTTGTGTATTTGGTAAATCAACAACAATCCAAGAATACATTAAAAAGAAGTAAAAGAAATTTTTAAATCCAATTCACGCCCTCTTTTGGGACTACACCTTGGTTTACAAATATCAGAGCAGGGTTATAGCAAATCTTAATTAGTAGCTATAAAAAAATCTTAATGGCTCACATAGGAGTAGCTCCTTTGGAGAGGGACAATCTTTAACTAGGTCTCCTATCTTTTGTGGGCATAACTACACTTTTTGGAAAAAAACGAATGCAAATTTATCTTCAAACTATGAATTGGAAAGCTTGAGAGGTTATCATAGAAGGTGACCTAACTCCCCTTAAACTAGTAGATAGAAAACAAGTTCCTAAGGAGAAAAATGATATGATAGACTTAGATCATAAGATACTGCAAGTTAATTCTAGTGCTATGAATGCTTTGTATTGTGCTTTAGATGCTAATGAATTTAATAGAGTAATGACTTGCAAAACGGCTAAAGAAATATGGGATAAGTTAGAAGTGACTTACAAAGGCACTATAACTGTTAGGGATAATAGGATTGATATGCTTACAAGTAAATATGAAGCTTATAAGATGAACCCGGATGAATCTACAACTAGCATGTACACTAAGTTCAGTCACATAATAAATTTCCTAAATGCTTTAGGAAAAACATACACTACCTATGAGATGGTTAGAAAAATACTTAGAGGTCTTCCACCTATTTGGGAATCTAAAGCTACAGAAATAACTGAAGGAAGAAATTTGAAAAATACGTCCTTAGATGAACTTATAGGTTCTCTCCTCATATACGAAATGGCAATAAATGAAAGGAGTGGAAAAACTAAAGCCCAAGAATCAATAGTGAAATTAGGATAGCTTCCCAAAAGGGGGGGGGGGGTGAATTGGAATTTTAAAATTATTTCCGGTTTAATTCTTTGTTTTATATCAAAAATCATAACAAGGAAAAAAAAAAAAACAATTCAACTACAACCAATCAATAAGATAATCAAAAACTTGATCTTTGCATCAATATCCCTATAATAAATTTTAAGGCACGCTGATTTTATGTAAGCCTTGTGTTTATTCCAAACTCACAATTCTTCTTTGTGTTTAGCTTTTAAACAAACTTTCAAATTAATAAGTTTAGGATGATCAACCAACGTAGTCCCTTTTGGTTTCCGCAATCAATGCTGATCAAGCCAAAAAAAAATTATCCTCTGATCTATTTAACAACTATACACTCAGAATTAACAATTTAAAGCATAAACGCAGGTTGTAAGTATTGCCGAAAACTTAAAGAGTATGGAAGAAGAGAGACACAAGATTTTATGAGGTTTGCCTTATACCCAGCCTACATCCTCGCCTTTGGCAAACCACCAAAGGATTTACTAATTCAATTTCGTTGACGGGTGGAACAATATCGATTACAATCACTCCTTCCATTAGGCTAAAGCCTGCCTCTCCAAACGATATTCCCTCGTTTGGTCCATTGATTCTATAACCCCAAATCTTCTATAAAAAGGAACCAAGATAGAGAATAGTTTGTGTACAAGAAAACACTCTCACAGCAGAGTAGGTTAGTACAAGATTTAGCACAATAATACTTCAAAGTAATTCAAATATAAAAGAATTTAAAGCTCAATACTCAATTTAGATCACCAAGTATCTTCCAAAATTTGAAAGATTCTGACTTTGAAGGCTTTACTTCGGAGTTTGAATCAGTAGCAATTCAATAGTTGAAGATGAATGAACACAAGAGAGTTTGAGAGTCTTTTTGAGAACTTTGATTGCTGAAAATTTCTTGGTGTATAAAATCTTTGAAGTTTGGGGCTATTTATAGATATTTAAAGATAATTCATTACCCCCAAAGTTTCCTTGAAGTAGTTTCCAAGTTTTTCAAAATAATAGTGTCCAAAAACTTCATTTAAAAAATCTTCCCATTGAGAGTTTTTAAGCCAACGTTCGAGTGGCAGTCGCCTGCCATGACTTAACAGTCACCTATCATAGAATAAACTCACAACACAGAACACTGGCTGTCGCCTGCCAAAACCAAGGCAATCGCCTAGCATGACCACCCAGGCACCTGGCTATGTTCAGGCAGTCACCTGGTATGCTACTGTCTCTTTGAAAAATTCTTCATTTAACTTGGCAGTTGCGTGCCACAAGAGGACAGTCGCCTGGCCCTTCTGTATTTCAAAAATTTTTCTTTTTCAAAAACCTTTCTTTTCTTCAATTTTAAAAACATTCTTTAGAGTTTCCTTAAAAATAAATTTCTGAGTTTCTTTTGATTTTATGAGAGCTTCAAATCAGTTTATACTTGAAATTAACTTGAAGTACTTACATTCAAAATATCCTTAAAATTTTAATCCTTTGATCTTCAAGTAAGTTCTTATTCTTCCATCATCTTTGAGTTTTTGATCTCTTCTTTGAGCTTTCATCAAGTTATCTTTAATCCTCATGCTCTTCAAGATCTCTTTTTAATCCATAAACTTTATCATCCTTTTGAGCTTTGTCACTGCCTTTAAGCTTTGCCTTTTTCCTGAAAAACTTTCACTTGAACCACATTAAACATATCAAGATTTGTCATCATCAAAATACGAATTATAGGCCTTTTTAGGCCAAAAATCTCCCCCTTTTTTTAAGAAATAATATTCATGGCTCCCCCTTTCATCAAGCATGATACATTCATAGTTATAGTCATATGAATTCATGTTACTTGCAAAATAATTCATACAAGATATATGATCCATGCAAGATAATCCATAAATGATCTATACATATTCATAAATGATCCATTCATATTCATAGTTTTACATAGCATATTATTAGCATCACATATTTTTACACTCCTTTCCCTCAAACATCTCCCCCTTTGGACATCAATCAAAAAGGAGAAGAGATAATACAAAAAAAAAATAGAGAAGTGCTGCAATATATAGTACTTATAGAGCTTACAAACATACTATTTGGTAAAGCATTAAAACTTAAAAATGAAAAATAACACATAGATGAAACACATCAATCAGAGGCTTCCATAAACCCACTTTCATCGTCTTCTTCTTCTTCTTCTTGTTCACCAGATTCATCATCACTTGATGGAGCAGAGCTGATATCCATTGGAGATTTGCCTTTAGAGGAGCTAGCCAAATGTTGTTCAATCATGTCAACTCGCTGAACAAGATTTGAACAATGAGTTTCTGCAGTAGAAACCTTCTCCCTTAGAGTACCAAGTCCAAATTGCATTCTATCACTGAAGGTCATATAGTGATTAAAAAATTGAACGAACCAAGAAGGAGTTTCTAGGTCAAGTTGAACTGAAGATGCTGGTATAGAAGACTGAGGTGGTGGTGCAGATGATAAATGACGATGTCCCTTATGAAACCATCCTTGAAGAGGGTTCTTATATCCCATACGTTTAAGAATAGTATCAGAAAAGATATCGTAATGGGTTTTTCTAGTGAAGTTAAATGATGGTGTAAGAACATTGAAATGAGCAAATACCATATTTAACATCCCAGCATATAGTAGAACAACACGAGGGGCATCAACTTTCATAATAATCCACTTGATAAGTAAGCTTGGAAGATCCAACTTTTTCCCTTTAAGAATACACCACATTACAAAATAATCTAAGAATGAAATATGATCATGAGAACCAGAATGTGGTAGGATATTGTCTGTAATGAGTTTGTGCAGGATTAGAGCTATTTATAAAGAGGTGGATGCCCAAAGTTAACAGGTGTATCTGTTATGACTAGAGGCAAAAATTCCTCTAGAGTGAATCCTTGGGACATAATCCATTGTTTCTCAATATTGTGGACCTCAAAATCTCCTAGCTTGACTCGAAGAATTTTTCCCAAAGATATGGGAGTAAGATGAATATTTTGCCCTAGAAGATTTGTTTTGATCCTGTTTTCACATCTTTCCATATTTGCATAGAAAATCTGAACCACGTTGGGATAGTAGCCTTTAGCTTGATATGTAATAAATCGATCCCATCCAATCTCCTTAAAAAGTTCCATAATTTCAAGAAAATATGTATTGAAGAATGTAACATCAAGAACTTTACCTAAAATGGGTTCGGCTGAAGCGATTTGATTCCTATAGAGTTGCTTAGCATGTGGAGTTACTAACCATTTCTCTACTTCATCCTTTTTGATCCTTGTCGAAGAGGAAGAACCCTTGTTACCAGTTGATTTTATCTGTGGCATGTTTGTATGGAAGAGGAAATCCAAAAACCCTAGGTTATACTTGTGATTCGGTGTGGAGGGTAGGTTTGATGCTCAGTTTCAAGCTGATTTGGACGAGGTGTTTGTGTGGAAAAGAGTAGGGAAGAAGAATTTTGGAGAGAAAGAGGAAGGAGCAGGCGCTTGTTGGAAGTTAAAATGACTTAAAACAGGGTTTTAAACCGTACCCGCCGCGAGGCCTGCTAAGATGAGGTAGGCGCTTGTCAATGTAGAATTTGAAAAGTCAGTAGCCTGACAGTCGCCTGCCAAGTTGAAAAAAAATTAGTTTACTTCACGATTATGCATCATACCCAATTCTCTTCTAATGAATATGAATTGCTCTTCAGATAGAGGTTTTTTGAATATATCCACTAATTGGTCATTTGTATTTACAAATTCTAGCATTATATCTTTGTTTTGCACATGATCTCTCAAAAAATGATGTCTTATGTCAATATATTTTGTTCTTGAGTGAGATACTGGATTTTTTGAAATATTTATGGCATTTGTGTTATCACATTTTATAGGAATAGTTTGATATTGAATTTTGAAATCTTTTAATTGCTATTTCATATACAATGTTTGGGCACAACAACTCCCTGCTGCTATGTATTCTGCTTCTGCTATGGATAATGCTACAGAGTTTTGTTTCTTTGAAAACAATGAGACTAAAGAGTGTCCTAGAAAATGACACGTTCCACTTGTGCTTTTTCTATCTATTTTACATCCAGCAAAGTCTGCATCGGAATAGCTTATCATTTCAAATTCAGTTTCCTTTGGATACCATAAACCTAGTTCAAGTGTGTCTAATAGATATCTAAGGATTTTTTTAACCGCTGTTTGGTGTGATTCATTAGGAGCCAAATGGAACCTAGCACACATACATACGCTAAACATAATATCCTATCTACTTGCTGTTAAATAAAGTAAGCTTCCTATCATACCTCAGTAATGCTTAGTATCTACTTATGAATCCTTGTCAAGACTAGTTGAAGTGCTCATAGGTGTTCCTATAGGTTTACTTTCTTCCATATCAAACTTCTTTAACATATCTTTAATATATTTAGTTTCATTTTTGAAAGTTCCATTTTTTCCTTGTTTGATTTGTAATCCTAGAAAGTAATTTAACTCTCCTATCATGCTCATCTCAAACTCTTTTTGCGTAAACTTGGCAAATTCATTACACAAATCCTCATGAGTTGTTCCAAAAATAATATCATCAACATAAATTTGTACCATAAGCATGTCTTTGTTTTTGGTTTTTATAAACAAAGTACTATCTATCTTTCCCCTTGAAATATTGTTTTGAATTAGGAACTTGCTTAGCCTTTCATACCAATTTCTAGGAGCTTGTTTCAATCCATATAAAGCATTAGTTAACTTAAATACATGATCTGGATTTTTTGAATTTTCAAAACTTAGAGGTTGTTTTACATATACTTCTTCATTTATATATCCATTTAAGAAAGCACTTTTTACATCCATTTGATATAATTTGAAGTCCTTATAGGTTGCATAAGCTAAGTGCATTCTAATTGCTTCCATTCTTGTTATGGAGGCAAAGGTTTCATCGTAATCGATACTTCCTTCTTGATTATAACCTTGTGCTAGTAGCCTTACTTTATTTCTTACAACAACTCCATTTTCATCCTTTTTATTTCTAAACACCCATTTAGTTCCTATGATTGATTTGTCTTTGGGTTTAGGTATAAGTTCCCACACTTGGCTTCTTTCAAATTGATTTAGTTCCTCTTGCATAGCTATAATCCAAGTGTCATCTTTTAAAGCTTATTCAATATTTTTGGGTTCATCTTGAGATAAAAAGGCATAATGGTTGCAAATATTTTTCAATGAGGCTCGAGTGGTTATTCCTTTTGAAGTTTCTCCAAGTATTTGTTCTTTGGGATGACTTTTAGAATATTACCATTCTTTAGGTAGTTCTAGATTCTCTACAATGTTTTCATTTGAAGTCTCATTAATATTTTCTTCCTTTATTTCAAGATCTTCTTCTTTTTGTGGAATATCTTCTTTTTCAGCATTCTTAATTTTATTTTCATGAATGTTTGATTCATCAAATGTTATGTGTTTTGATTCAATGATAGTAAGAGTTCTCTTATTATAAACCCTATGGGCTTTGCTATTTGTAAAGTAGCCTAAAAAGATACCTTCATCAAATTTTGCATCAAACTTTCTTTAGTGTTAAGGATGAAACATTTGCATCCAAATACATGAAAGTAAGAGATATTAGGTTTTCTTCATTTCCATAGTTCATATGGTGTTTTATCTATACTTGATCTTATAGATACCCTATTTATAATATAACATGCCGTGTTTATAGCTTCAGCCCAAAAGTATTTAGGTAAGTTATTTTCGTTTATCATTGTTCTTGCCATTTCTTGTAGGGTTCTATTTTTTCTTTCTGCAACTCCATTTTATTGTGGAGTTCTAGGTGCTGAGAAATTATGGTTTATTCCATATTCATTACAGAATTTATCAACCTCTTTGTTTATAAACTCCCTACCTTGTTCACTTCTAAAACTTGTTACATTATAGCCTTTTTCATTTTCTAATTTCTTACAGAAGGTGATTAGTATGTCACAAGCTCTATTTTTATTTGTTAGGAATAATACCCAAGTAAATCTTGAATAATCATCTACTATTACAAAGGCATATTGTTTTCCTCCTAGGCTTAAGGTTGTAGTTGGGCCGAATAAGTCTAGGTGTAATAGTTCTAGGGGTCTTTTAGTAGATATATACTTTTTCTTTTTAAAGCTGGTTTTAACTTGCTTTCCCTTTTGGCATGCGTCACACATCTTGTATTTTATGAATTTGGTATTTGGTAATCCTTTTACAATATTTTTCTTTGATAATTTGGATAATAAGTCCATGCTAGCATGTCCTAACTTCCTATGCCATAGTCAACTTATTTCATTCATGGCTGCCAAACAAGTTACGTTTTGATTCGTTAGATTCTCAAGATTTATACAATAAACATTATTTATCCTAAGAGCTATAAATAAGATTTTATTTTCTTTGGGATTCTGACTATCGCATTTTTCTTTCTTAAAGGTTATTTCAAACCCTTTGTCACTCAATTGGCTAATGCTTAAAAGATTGTATTTTAAACCTTCTACTAATAATACATTATCAATAGTAATAGAAGGTTCTTTACCTATTCTCCCGATGCCAATGATCTTACCTTTGGCATTATCGCCGAAGGTGACACATCCTCCATCCTTTTGTTTTAGAAATGAAAACTTAGTCTTATCGCCGGTCTTGTGTCTTGAACACCCGCTGTCCAAGTACCACTTGTCCGTTGATGATGTTGTCCTAAAACATACCTACAATGGAGGATTCATTGTGTTAGTCTTTGGAACCCAAATCCTTTTAACTTTCTTTGTTTTGTTGTTAGTTCCATTATTAACTTTCCATTCTCCTTGTATTTTAACATACTTCCTTTTTAGTGGGCAATCAAATATTACATGACCTTTGGTCTTGCACATATAGCAAGTAGTGTGTTCATGTTTGTTGTGTGAGGAAGTGCTAGCATAGTGCTTGGCTTCCTTTACAAAATATCTCATGTATAATTTATTATTCTTTTTGTTGTTTTACCATTATAACCTATTCCTTCTTTATTCCCATGTAGCCTTTGCTGTACAATCATTTTTGCAAAATTATCTTTACCTTTTGTAAAATTATATATAATTTGTTCTTTATCTTCTACTAATTTATTTAGTTCATTTATTTCTTGATCCTTTCTATTCAAGTTTTCTTTATGAGTTTTGCCTAATTCTTGAGTTAATTTACTTACTTCCTCCTTTAACTTCTCAATATAAGAATCTTTTTCTTTTTCAATGGTTTTAAATGATTTAAGTTGCTTCAAAAGTTCTTTATTTTGATCTTTCAAGGTTATATTTCTTTTGGAAATTTTTATAAATATTTTATGTAAGGAAAATAATTTATCTTGTAATTCTTTGTATGAGGACATACTATCACATGACTCATCACAAGATTCATTGTAAGATTCTGTTGAAGAGTAGTAGAAATTTACCTCTTCATCATTTGTTATGAAGCATATGTTTGCCATCTCTTGTCCACTTGATTCGTTTTCCGTTTCGCTGGAGCTTGAGTCATCCCAAGTAGCCTTCATAGCTTCCTTCTTTTTCTTCTTGTCTTTCTTGAGCAATGGGTAGTCCGGTTTGATATGTCTTGGTTTCTTACAATGATAACATATAGGAGGTTCACTTTTACTTTTATTTTCTTTTCTACTTGATTCTCCTTTTTTAGTTTTTCTTTTGTTGAACTTCTTAGGAAATATTTTATTCTTTCTATAAAACTTTCCTAGTCTCTTAGTGATGAATGCTAATTCATCTTGATCTAAGTCACTTGTTTCACTTTCTTCTTCACTTGAGCTGTGGCTTGATGCTTTTAGAGCAATTTATTTCTTGTGTTTTGGTTCAGGATTTCTTTCTTTTAGAGTCATTTCATAGGTAAGGAGTGAAACTATGAGTTCATCTAAGGAGGTGGTCTTAAGGTTTCTTCCTTCGGTAATTGCTATAGCCTTAGGTTCCCATATGGAGGGAATACCTCTCAAAATTTTCCTAATCATTTCGTAGGTGGTATAAGTTTTTCCTAAGGCACTTAAGGAATTAATTATGTGGGTGAATCTTGTGTACATTCTTGATATTGATTCATCTTAATTCATCTTAAAAGCTTCATATTTACTTGTTAACATGTCTATCCTATTGTCCCTAACATCAATAGTTGCTTTATATGTAACTTCTAATTTGCCTCATATTTCTTTAGCTATTTTACATGCCATGACCCTATTTAATTCATTAGCATCTAAAGCACAATACAAAGCATTTATAGCACTTGAGTTTATTTGAAGCATCTTATAATCTAAATCGATCATATCCTTTTTCTCTTTTCGAATATGTTTTCCATCTATTATTTTGGTGGGAATAAGGTCTCCATCCATTACTACTTTCCATGCTTTCCAATCCATGCGTTGGAGGTAGATTTGCATTCTTTTTTTCTAAAAGGTGTAGTTCTGTTTACAAAAGTTTGGTGGACGAGTTGAGGATTGGCCCTCTCCAAAAGGAGCTATTCCTATATTAGCCATTTAGATCTTTTTATAGCTTCTTGTTAGGAATTTGCTATAACTAGGCTCTGAATTAACAATTTAAAGCATACACGCAGGTTGTAAGTATTGCTAAAAAAGTAAAGAGTAAGGAAGAAGAGAGATACAAGATTTTATGAGGTTCAACTTATACCCAGCCTACATTCTCGCCTTTGGCAAACCACCAAAGGATTCGCTAATTCAGTTCCGTTGATGGGTGGAACAATACCGATTACAATCACTCCTTCTATTAGGCTAGAGCCTACCTTTCCAAACGATATTCCCTCGTTTGATCCAACGATTCTACAGCCCTGAACCGTCTATAAACAAGAGCCAAGATAGAGAAGAGTTTTTGTACAAGAAAACACTCTCACATCAGAGTAGGTTAGTACATCATTCAGCACAATATTACTTCAAAGTAATTCAAATATAAAAGAATTTGAAGCTCAATACTCAATTTAGATCACTAAGTATCTTCCAAAATTTGAAAGATTCTGACTTTGAAGGCTTTCCTTCGGAGTTTGAATCAGTAGCAATTCAGTAGTTGAAGATGAATGAACACAAGAGAGTTTGAGAGCCTTTTTGAGAACTTTGATTGTTGAAAATTTCTTGGTGTATAAAATCTTTGAAATTTGGGGCGATTTATAGATGTTTAAAGATAATTCCTTACCCCCAATGTTTCCTTGAAGTAGTTTCCAAGTTTTTCAAAATAATAGTGTCCAACAAATTCATTTAAAAAATCTTTCCATTGAGAGTTTTTAAGCCAACGTTCGAGTGGCAGTCGCCTGTCGTAGAACAAACTCACAACACAGAACACTAGCAATCGCCTGCCAGAACCAAGGCAGTCACCTGGCATGACCACCCAGGCACCTGGCTATGTTCAGACAATCGCCTGGCATGCTACTGTCTCTTTGAAAAATTCTTCATTTAATTTGGCAGTCGCCTGCCACAAGAGGACAGTCGCCTGGCCCTTCTATTTTTCAAAAACTTTTCTTTTTCAAAAACCTTTCTTTTCTTTGATTTTAAAAACATTCTTTAGAGTTTCCTTAAAAATATATTTCTGAGTTTCTTTTGATTTTATGAGAGTTTCAAATCAGTTTATACTTGAAATTAACTTGAAGTACTTACATTCAAAACATCCTTAAAATTTTAATCCTTTGATCTTCAAGTAAGTTCTTGTTCTTCCATCATCTTTGAGTTTTCGATCTTTTCTTTGAGCTTTCATCAAGTTATCTTTAATCCTCATGCTCTTCAAGATCTCTTTTTAAACCATAAGCTTTATCATCCTTTTGAGCTTTGTCACTACCTTTAAGCTTTGCCTTTTTCCTGAAAAACTTTCACTTGAACCACATTAAACATATCATGATTTGTTATCATCAAAATAAGAATTGTAAGCCTTTTTAGGCCAACAAATAGCCTTCAAAGTCTCAAAAGAAAGCTCTAGTAGTGAAGAAGAAATGGATTAAGATGAAGTAGTATTCATATCTAAAAAGCTAGTAAGGATACTAAGAAGGAAAAACAAATTCAGAAGAAGAAATCAAGACTCTGAATCAGAACAAGAAGAAATTTGCAAAAAGATTTCCAAAAATAAAACTCCTACATGTTATAATTGCAACAAAGTTGGACATATAAAACCGGAATGTCCATTACTAAAGAGTCTAAGAAGAAAAACAAAAAGACCATGAAAGCTACTACTTGGGATAGTACAAGTAGTTCGGAATATATATCAAGTGACCAAGAGATTGCTTATACTTGCTTTATGGCTTGGGTTGTTGAGGAAACCTCCTTATCCAAATCCTTAAATAATTCTTGTAGTGATTCATCAAATGAATCCAATAATGAGTGTATACCATCTTATGATGAATTACAAAATCATTTATTCAAAGTACATAAGATGCTAATCAAAGTAACTAAGCAAAACACATCATTGAAAAACAAGATCGATGGGATGATGAAAGAGCTAGAATCAAGTAAGATGGCTGGAAATGATAAAGATTCAAAACTCAAGAAAATATAAATAAGTATGATGCTGCAATAAAAGAATTAGAAGCTAAAAATCTAGCTAAAAAAAAAAACAACTTGAAAATCAAGAAATTAGAAAGCATAAATGAAAAGATGATAGAAGACTTTCGATCCCCATCCTCTATTGAATATGAGAAAGACATATATACTTTTGAATTGGAGGATAAAATCACAAAATTATCTCAAGAATTAGAGAAATCACTAAAGAAGGTAGATGACAAGAAAGATACTGAGATAAATGATCTCAAAAATCAAATTGAAGATAAAGAAAATATCATTTACAACTTCACAAAAGGAAAGGAAAACTTTGAAAAAATGATAGGCTCACAAAGGATGTCCTTAAACAAAGAAGGCATTGGGTTTAATGGGGTTGAAAATAAAAAGAAAAAGAATCTTTACATAGGATATTTTTCAAAAGCATCCAAAGATTATGCTAGCACATCTTCTAATGCCTACACTAACACCATATGCTACCTATGCAAGAAAAAGGGTCATATAAAGTTTGAATGTCCATTAAAGAGAAAGGATGTAAGAATTAAACAACTATGGAGAATAAAAGAAACATCACTTATGAAACCTACCGGACCGAAAAAGATATGGGTACCTTGATAAAAAGCCTTGTATGAGACAAATAAATAACATCATTGGCCAAAATCATAGGATGATTCATACAAACTTAAAATATAGAGTTTTAAAAAATGGAAATAAAATTCATATGAAAGCAAAAATCCAGCATATTACATGAATATTTTGATAAGAAACATTTTAAGAATGAGAGATACTTGAAGACAACTTGAGCAATATGACAAAGCAAATGAAAATGAAATACATGTTGTGCTAATTTGCTCTATATACTACATGTATGATCATGACTTGACTCATATTAATAATGTATGGCTCATTATATTACAAACTTGAGCATGATTATAAAGCTAAATCTTGATACAAGAAGTATGGATTTTTGAGCATGAGATTATTGAGCATGAACATGAATCTTGATATAAAATTAATTTTTGACTATGTATGCTAATAATGAATCAAGTAGATAAATTTGTCTTATGCTGCACTTTATATTGGTATCCATGAGCTATGAATGATATTTTTGATAGCCATGAACTATGTAAGATTTTATATTAGCTTTGGTATATATAAAGTATTTTGGGTATCACATTTTAAAAAATTTAATTGGTATCACAATTTAAAAGGCTCAATTGGTATCACAAATTGATATTTAAGAATGATAAGCATAATTGAACTCATGAGCATGTTATGATATTGATGATGTTAACATGATAATAGTATTTGATGATTGTGTTCATGAGAACATACGAGATATGAATCAGTATATGAAGCATGGATAATAAACTTAAAAGCATAATTGCTATCAAATATGAATGTATTAAATTAAGGGGGAGTTTTATGACTTATTGCTTGTATTATGTTTCTTCCCTAATTATTAAATTGGAATCATGGAATAAATAATTGGTATCATGAATTATTATGCATGCTGAAGTTAAAGTACTATACTTTTTATGGTTGCTCATAGCCTTAGTACTTAAAGTCTTACTCTTTTTGATTGATGTCAAAAGGGGGAGAAGTTTTTGGCGAAAATTAAGCATGATATTAAAAATTTATGAGCATGATATATATATATATATATATATATATATATATCAAAAAGAAGGATAAGAACTTGATACTGATTGATATTAATATTGAATAATGTGATTTTGATATATGAGCATGATACGTGAAAATATTTTTGAAAATGACCTTGAGATTGAAATAATTGTTAAGATGATGCTTATTGAAAAGGGGAGCCTTTTTAAGGCTTACTCAAATTTTTGCTGCTCGTTTGTCATCATCAAAAGGGGGAGATTGTTGGCCTTATAAGGCTTAAAATCTTGTTTTAATGCTAACAAAGAAGTGGAACTTAACATTTTTGGGTTATTGATGTTATTTCGGGGCTCACATATGTGAAAGCAAGGTCCAAGTGCCCACAAGGATCAAATAAAACTTATATTCCAAAGGAACATGATCATATAAAGCTTAAAGAATACTTAATGGCATGAATGATATATTAAAGCTTGACGACTATGAGAGGATGAACTTGATATTAAAGTTTGAAGAAAGAGCCAAGACAAAGCATAAAGACTTAAGTGTTTAAGAATGTCTAAAATCTAAGAAGTATTTATGTAAGTACTTCATTCGATTTCAATATGGATACAAGAAGCTCTTTAAAGGAATTATAAGGACTTAGTGACCTATTTAAAAACCATGGAAAATGTTTTATAAAAGAATAAAGAAAAAGAGCAAAACATATTTTAAATTGGAAATGAAAAATCAGAAAACAAACTACTCAGAAAACTGAAGTTTATGCTCAGAATACAAAAGCGAAAACTTCAGAAGATTGAACTTTAAGTTCGGTTGTCTGAAGAATTACTTCAGACGTCTGAAAAATAAGTTCAGTCATCTAAAAAATTACTGGTGAAAGACAGAAACTGGGAGAAGCACCTCAAAAGACTGAACTCAGACTTCAGTCGTCTAAACCTGACACTTCAGTCGTTCGACCCTCAACCTTGGCATTTAACCCTATATCCAGTTCGAAATTTTCAAAGGCTAAGGAACTTTAGAAGACTGACCTCGAAGGTTCAGTCGTCTGAACACTGTTAACGGTCATATTTTTTAAAAAGTTTTTAAAATAAAACTTATATTTCTTGTACTCTAAACTTTCTATAAACTTGGGAAACACTCCAAGTCACTTGGGGAACACGAAATAGACTTGATTTCTCATCTATAAATAACCCCCAAGGCTAAGGATTAATTACACCAAGAAAATACAGCAAATTTTCTTGCTCTCAAATCTCCCAATTCTCTCAAAGCTCTCTTGTGCGATCAATTTGTGAGTTTCACTACTGGATTTGCTATGAATTTATCAAGAAAATTCTGAGTCTACTCCTAATTCTTTCAATCTAGAAAGATGGCTTACGGTGATATCTTCTTGAGCTTCATATTTCCATATTGTGAATTTGATTGAAGTATATAGATTTAACTTGTACTAATCATTTCTTTGTGAGAGCACTCTTTGTACACATCTATTTGATTTGTATCTTGTAGATATTTACGGTTCAAGGTTATTTGGATCATTAGCTAAGCGTGGGGATATCGCTTAGAGAGGCGGGCTCTAGCCTAATTGAAAGAGTGACCGAACGAGGGTATATTGTTTGGAGAGGCAGGCTCTAGCCTACTGGAGGAGTGTGTAAATGGTGTTGTTCCGCCTAGAAAAGGAATTGATTTTAGTGAATCCTTTGGTGGTTTACCAAAGGTGAGGACGTAGATTAGGTATAAGCCAAACTTCATAAAAATCTCGATCTTACTCTCTCTTTCCCTTACTCTTTATTTTCGGCACATATAAATTGTGTGGATGGTTTAATTGGTAATCATATATACTACGAAATCAAGTAAACTTAAAGTCTATTTTTGATTTGGGTTGCGAAAACCGAAAGGTAATACGTTGGTTAAACCATACTTTGCGGAAACCATACGGGAGTACGTTACTTGGTTAACATCCCAAAGATAAATTAACTAATAGTTTATTTGAATTCTAAATTTTGGGAAGAGTGTGAATGATTTGTTGAATATTAAGTTGTTTTAGATGGAACAAGTGCTCGACCAAGTGTCTAAAGCCTTGTTCCATCTAAAACAACATATATATGCTCGACCATGTGGTGTGATCAGCAATCACAACTAAGTCATGAAATAAAGACTCCAAGGTGCTGAATAACTGAAAAATCACATAATAACTCAACCAAGGCATGACTAGGAGAAGTCTATGGTGCGAATAGGTCAAGGATGCCAACACTTGAACAAAGAGTTAAGTGAATATTTTTCCATAACACTTTGACGAAGGCACAACCAAGAGACCTTTGAGACGCGACTAGGTTGAAGAAGACTTTAGCTGAAAAATAATTAATTGAAGATTTTCCAGATTGGCTTGTTCCGGGTGCAACCAGGAGTAATCTAGGGTGCGACCAGGTTGACTATGATCGATTTCAAAAACTATTGAGCAAGATTTTTGGCAAAACTTTCCTGATTTAAATTAAATCGTTTGTAAACCCTCTTGGGTATAAAATTAATTTTTAAATAGGTGATTAGGGTTCCATTTTGGTTCCTCCTTGGTTAGTGACAGACCGTGAGTGTCGATTGGAGCCATTTAGATTAGTTTTACTACTTTCCTCAATTTTCAAGTTGTAATCTACAATGGTGGTTGCCTGTAGTTATTCTTTGGTTCGTGACAAACTCGAGAGTGTTGCTGGGTTGCTGCTAGAGTAGTGGTAGTGTAGTTTAGTTCTTCTTTGGTTCCTTTTGGTTCGTGACAAGCTTGAAGTGCCGTCGCAGGCCATTAGATTAGACTTATTGCTTTGTTTACATTCAAGTGCAATTTCAATAAAAGACATGTTTTTAATTCTATCTTTCAACACCTTGTCTTTCTTTTCATGCACCATGAGTGACTATAGAGCCCTAGGCTAAAAACGACATAGTTAGGATTAAAGAAATTGTGCATAATAGGGTATGTTGGCCTTACATGGTTTATAATCTTATTTTGATGATAACAACCAAAAGGAACTTAACATATTTTGTTAAGATAAGTTTCAGGGCTCAAAAGTTTTTATAAAGAGATCAAGCTCAAAAGTTCTTATAAAAAATCAAGTTCCTAAAAGATCAAGCTCAAGTAGTTAAAGAAGATCACATATGCTTAGAGACATGGCTCATGAAAAATAAAAAGTCAATTGAAGTAAGAAGCTCAAGAGAGATACAAAGAATGGAAGCCAATACATGAAGACTTAGCACTTTGAAAGTTATAGTCTTTTTAAGAAGTCTCATGTAAGTATTTCAAATGATTTCAATATGGATGCATGAAGCCCTTAGGTAAATTAATTGGACCAAGATACCATTTAAAATACTTGGAAAGTATTTTTATAAGGTCAAAAGTTATTTCAAAAAGGTTAAAATTATTTTTGAAATGAAAAGCACCAAAACAGGATTCTCCAAATTCCCTTTTTTTTTTATTATACATATGCATTGATAAGTACATTTCTCTGCCAAACACTCCTTATCTTAAAAAGTGTCCAACATTAACATTGTGTGATTTTCACTTAAATTTCTATTGATACTAAGAACCTTCAATTTGGAGTTATATAGGAAAATTTATGACCAAAATATGGAAGGGTGATTGAAGCTGACAACAGATCAGGCAACTAACCCATCAAGCCCAGTCAACTGACCCTATACTAACTTCAAAAATACACCGATTTAAAAGTCTAAGCAACTGACCCCGATAAGTCTAGTCAACTGACCTTCTTAAAATTCAAATTTAAAAAACAAAGGAAAGTTTTCAAAAGCGATTTCTTGGCCCCCAAATAAAGTGAAAACTTAGGGAATACTAGTCAAAAAAATTAGCAAACCTGGTTATACTCTTACATTCAAAAGCTCTATTGTTGACAAACTTTTTCTGAAGTTTTGCTATGTTCTTGGTAATAAAAGTTAATTACAAGAATTAAACACCAACAAAAATTAGAAAATATGGTTATACTTATATAAACTGTGTGGATGCTTATTTAAATTGTTGAAAATTATTTTGTGACTGATAATTGCGGAAACCTTCTAAAGGAGTACTTTGATTAATACAAGTCATTCTTTCATTAGCTATATACTTGAATCCAATATCAAAATCAGAATCTTGGAGCTTGTTGGAATTGTTATAGTATTTCATATTGTGAAGCTTATCTTGATTGATTGAATTGACTTATTGAGTTTTAATTTGGATTGTTGAAAGAAGCATTAAATTGTAAAAAATTCAAGTTTATTCATAAATTTTTAAATTAAATTGTGTCTTGGCTGAACTTGTCAGTTAAAATCAAACCTTACATTTGTGATTGCTGAAATTAAAAAGAGTTTAGAAAGAATTAATAAAAGGAGTCATAAAGAAAATTTTAAACCCAATTCACTCCCCCTCTTGTGAGTACACCTTAGCTTTTCAAGGTTGGTGCTAAATTGTAATCCATGTTTGCTGGATAGGGTATACTCTGTCTCCTGATCGTGCTCTAGACGATGGGTGCAACCTTGATACTCGATGCCACTCGAGTGGATTACACTAAAAAGGAACTCATGTTCATTGGATAGGGTATACTCCATTCTCCTGATCGTGCTCCATGCGATAGGTGCCAACCTTGCTATCTTATGTCACTTAAGTGAGTGATTTATATTTGACACCCTATTATGGAATACTCGACCAAACCTAGTTATAGCTTAGTAAAGACTAGGGTGGATTCATAATCGGGGAATTGCCTTTCCATAAAGTTCTTTCATTCATTTTAATTGATTTTGTAGATTAGTCCATAAACCAAAATTCCATCTTTTCATTCTCATTCAAAGCGTAGTTAACTATATTAAAATTGGTGTACCACTGCAATTTTGGTGTACCACTGCAATTTTGGTGTACCACTGCAATTGGTGTACCACTTCAATTGCCACGTAGTTAACTATATTCCATCTTTTCAATTATACCACGTCACCAAAATTGGCTCACTCCTTGTTCTACTGAACATGGGATTAGTTAGGCTATAAATATTATATTTGGTAGTTGAGAACCCAAGGCTTGGCTATTCTACTAAATTTTGGCACCGTTTTCGGGAACTCAATTACGGTAGTAAGCCAATTCCTAGTGTAGTTTACTATGTATTTTAATTTTTCTTTATTTTTTTTTCCTTTTTTTTGATACTTGACATCTTGATTGTTTGTTGAATTTGTATATGCTAGGTTTTTGGATCCTAAGTTAGTACCTATAGACCCCGAGATTGAGTGATCTCGTATATCAATTAGGAAATGTACTTCTAGTCCAGAGTTAGCCGAGTCCTCACAACCTAAAGTCATGTCTGAACCTTAATCAGTTCTCGCTTTCCATGAGCAAAACCAAAACCCGGAACCTCTTGCTCCCCATTGACCTGCGGTGGAGGAGTAACCTCTTCGGCCCTTGAGGGAATATTTCACACGCAATGTATACACGTCATCATCTTGCAACTGGCTCCCAGATGTAGAGGCGGCACAGTTTGAAATCAAGACTTTCACTATCTCGATGCTTCCCAACTTCTTTTGGAATTCAACTGAAAATCCTTACAAGCACCTTGATGAATTTCTTGAAATTCGTATACCTCACTTTGGTGACGATGCCCTCTGTCTAAGGCTATTTTTGTTCTCCTTAAAGGACAAAGCCAAATATTGGTTGAATTCCTTAGAACTGAAGTCAGTGACCAACTGGGCCACCCTGCAACATAAATTCCTGAAAAAGTACTTCCCCATTGGGAAGACAACTAGTTTAGGAAGGAAATCACTAGTTTCTCACAAATAGATGGTGAATAATTTTTTAAGTCATAGAAGCACTTTAGGGACCTTTTGCATAAATGCCCACATCACCAGGTCTCTAGGTGGCAATTAGTTCAAACCTTCTATAAGAGATTAGCTAAGTATCATAGAGCCATGGTGGATGCATCTTATGGAGGTACTTTCCTCACGAAGCATGAGAATGAGGCTTGGACTCTTTTTGAGACCCTCGCTGAAAATTCTTAGCAACATATTGTTGTTACTCGTAGACCTTCCCAATTATCTTCTTCCCATCCTAAGGGAGTTTATGAGTTAGAGGCCGACCATGACCTTTCACCCATGATGCACATCATTGTGAAAAAACTAGATTAGTTCTTGTCCTTAAGACAACAATCTCAACTGGTGGCATGTGCAAGAGGTGTGTGTCATCTGCTCTGATCCCTTTCACACCTGCTATAATTGCCTCCATGCGCCTCCCACACTTAAGTTTGTGTAGGAGGAAGTTAAAGCCACCCATAATTGGTACGACATGTCGACCAATGATCCATACTCCAATAAGTACAATCCTAGGTGGAGTAAACATCCCAACTTCTCCTAGAGGCCACAAGCTTTGGGTTTTCCAGCTCAAATACCTCAGCAATCACCTAATGCTCCACCTCCTCAACCATATCAAAATCCTCAAAATGTTCCAATTTCTGCCCCTCGACAATCAGCTTATCAAAAACCATCTCCTTTTTGGCCTCCATATGATCAATCATTTCAGAAGACAGTGATGAAAGCCTTTAAGGGTATCGAGACTGATCATCAAGTTAATCGACAATTATTCCTTTCCCAGTCTCAATCCATAGCAAATCTAGAGGCCACCATGGGCCAACTAGCTACATCTTGAGTAGGCATGAGAACTAGAATTGGATTTAAAAAATGAACCCTTTTTGACCGATTTATTTCTTTTAACTCTTAAGCGTTCCTTTGAATTATCCTTTTCACTAGTAGGTTTGAAAATCACTTCAGGATAAATTTCAATTTTTCTTTCTACACAAATTATTTTCAAGACCTTCACAATCTTCTTCTTTTCTAAGGTGACATGATATTCTATCAAATTTTCTAATTGTATTGCCCACCTTTTATTTTCATTTTTCAAACATGTTTTTTGCTTAGACATCCTATTTAGAAGCTTATGAATTTTACATAAAACATTTTCTAATTTTTCATTCAACATTCTTTTATCAATAAATTTATCACACGATTCAATACAAGATTCAATACAATAATGATCACATGAATCAGTGCATGAATTATCAACCAAAATATCACATGAGCTATCAAATGATTCAATACAAGATATATCATAAAATTTATCATATGAATCATCAATTGAGGTAGGATGGGAATCATATACCTCTTCATGGATAGATGTAATTAGCCTATGATTTACCTCCTCCTGATCATTTGAGCTTGGAGCATTCGGAGGAGTGGTCTCCTTCTCTTTGGACTCTCCATATTTCTTTTTTAGCTCATCCCTGATTCCTTTGCACATCTAAGTGCTATAATCTCAATAAAAATGTTAGAATCTATCGACCTTATAGGTCACACCCGATTATGATAATGACAAATACTTAGGTATTTGATGGTTTTCAAGTGTTTGTGCAGGCTTAGAAGAGCATCTCAAGGAATGACACTAGAAGCAAGACATGAAGACCGGGAAGATTTTGTTTCATATTGTAAATTCAATTAATGTAATATGGGTCTTTAATAGTAACTAGGATATGGTCTGTAATAATTATCTTCATATCATGCATATAAGATATATGGTAAGCTCAGTAAGACCCTAGTATGACTTTAGGTCCCAACACTCATGCACATATATCATACAAAATTGAGGAGTGTTAAAAATGCATTAAATTGAAAATTATTAGGGAGTTTGAGAGAGCTCGGGTGACCGAACCCCAGGAGTTCAAAACTCCTCGGGCGCCCGAATTGTTGTGAAGTCAACAGTTGACCTAAGCTCTCAAGCAATTGAACCATTTTGTGCACCTCTTCCATGGGCGCCCGATACCTTTGAAAGGGAATCCCCACCAAATTGGGCTACCAAGAAATCTAGTTCAAATTACACCTCAGGAGATCAAACACATGCATTTGGGCTATTGAACCTTGGACCGGGCACTCAAAATTTCGAAGAAATGTTTCTGACTTTATTTTGGGCCACCAAACTGGGACTCGGGCTACTGAACTAATTTAAAGACCTTTTATAAATGTTTCTGTTCGGGTGACTGAGCGACCAGAACCCTTTCGGGTTAAAAATATTTTAACTGAGGTAACTACAGGTTAATATGAGGTAATTGTGTTTAAACATTTTGGAACTTTTCTAAGAATTCACAACAAGTCCCAAACGGTTATAATTTTTACCTTGCCTATATTTATAGGCTCATTTGTGAGAATTAACATTTTAACTAGCAAATTCATTAGTCAAGAATCCTCTCTTTTGAGAATACTCTTTTAGTCCAAATACTCTCAAACTTCCATTCCCTTGATACATTCTGAAATTGTGAGAGTGTATATAGTGTGCTTGTAATTGCTAGATTGTGCTAAAGCTCTTATTTGCTTGTGTGATTATTGATATTCTTTTTGGGGAGTTTGGCTTACTTTTATCCCACTGATTTCGTATTATAAATCTTTGGTGGGATACACTAGAAAGCTTTCGGGTCTTTGCATAGTTGTTGCAAGGCTTCCATAGCTTTGATTTTTGTTGTGCAAAAATATTTTCAATAAGTAAAAATATTTTTTAAACTAGTAGTGTGCTTATTTCATTGAAGAAAATCTTCTTGAGTTAGTTTGAATATCTGATTAGTATCTTTGGAATCTTGATTTGCTATTGAAATGTGCTTTGCTTAAATTCCAAGATATTGCTTGTATTAAACACTCTTGAGCATTCCATTGATCATACCCTATTGAGTGTTGTTTGCACAACTATTTGCATCACTAAGCTTACACTATATCGATATTTTTTATGTATATGTGATTGCGCGTATTGGGTACATATCTGTTTTACATGAAAGCATAATCATTGTACCGGTCTTATTGAGAAAAATACTATTGTATTCCAGGCGTGGCTTAAGGGGGCGGTAATCCAGTCTAGTAAGGATTGTGTGTAAAGGTTAAGGTCAGCCCTGTGCTAATTGACCTGGTTGTTTAAGTGCCACTCCACCCGCTTAAGTGAGCATTATTGGGGTAATCCTTGTGCTTGTTAGCCAAGGCAGGGACGTAGGCAATTTGCCGAATCTCGATAACATTTCTTGGTGTCACTTCCTTTTTACTATTTTCTGGTGCATGCTTAGTTGATTAGATTGTGTTATTAAAAATTTTCTACATACTGCAATTGATTTATTTTACTTGCACTAGATTGACTTTAAGGTTGTGAAAATACTATTGTTACGATATTGACCTAGGCCATCAATTTTAAAATACCAATTCACCCCCCTCTTGGAATCACGATAAAGCTAACAATTTGTATCAGAGGAATGTAGCATAGACTAATAGTTATTTTTCAAAAGATATTAAACGGTTCATAGCTCCGTGACCCCTTTCCCCGAGGGACCATCTTCCACACGACCTCTGGTTTTCAGTGGTGTTAGTTACACCTTCTGGAAACAGAGGATGCACATCTACCTTAAGAATACTAATTGGAAGGTGTGGAGGATCGTCTTTGAGGGAAATTATGTTCCCATGAAAACAGAGGGTACAACTAGAGTCCCTAAAATTGAGGAAGAATATAATGATGAAGATATGAAAGCTGTTAGTTTGAATGTCACTGCTATGATTATTTTTTATTGTGGTCTTGATGTGAATGAGTTTAATAGAGTAATGGCGTGTGCTATTGCAAAAGAAATTTGGGATAAGTTAGAAGTCACTTATGAAGGTACTAGGGATGTAAAGATAGTAGGATAGATATGCCGACTAGTGAATATGAGGCCTTTAGGATGTGTGTAGGTGAGTCCATTCAGAGCATGTACACTAGATACACACATTATAAACTCACAGCATGCATTAGGTAAGACCTATCCTACATATGAGATGATTAGGAAGATCCTTAGAGGCTTGCCTCATGTTTGGGAAGCTAAGACTACGACCATTTCTGAGGGTAGAGACCTTAAGGCCATGACTCTAAATGAATTGATAGGTTCCCTGATTACCTATGAATTAGCCATAAATGAGAGACTCAATGAACATAATAGGGAAAAAAAGGTGTCTACATTGAAAACCTCAACTAATACATTTAGTGAATGCAGCGAACCTGACTCTGAGGATGATATGACCATGCTAACAAGACAATTCAGCAGATTCTTCAGGAAGAATAGAAAGTCATACAAAAGATATAGGGAGTCTGCATCTGAGAAAGGAGAGACTAGTAAAAGAAAAGAAAAGAAAAATAAAATGCTTCCACCTGTTACAATTGCAACAAATCTAGGCATATCATGTTAGACCGCCCACTACTAAAAAATGAGGCTAAGAAAAAGAAGAAAGCCATGAAAGCAGGCACTTCATGGGATAAATTAAGTTGCAGTGACTCAGACTCAGACCACAATGACTCAGAGGTTGCTAATCTGTGCTTGATGGCACACGATGATGAGGTATCATCCTCTTCCTCTTTATCTTCATATTATTCATCTGATGATTGTGATTCTGATTGTATGCCTACGTTTAGAGAATTACAATTTGAATATATTCATGTATCTAAATTGTTGAATAAAATGACCAAAGAAAATGATGATTTAAAAAAGAAATGTGAAAATTTGTCAAAATTATTTGGAATTGCAAAAACCTCTTATGCTTCGATTTTGAAAGAAAAAGATGTGACTAGCTGAGCTTGAGAGGAAATTGGAGGATAGCTCCAAAATTGTTCTTAAATTCACCGAGAGCAAACATAATTTTGAAAAACTACTTGGTGCCCAAAGAAATTCTCTAAGTCAAGAGGGTCTTTGTTTTAATGGCATTGAAAATGATAGACGACCTAATCTTTACTTGGGACATTTCACACGTAAATCAAAATCTTAAGTCCTACCTAAAGATCTTAAGTGTAGAATGAAATGTTTTAAATGCAAACAAATTGACCATATTCAATTTGATTGTCCACTTAGGAATAAGCATGCAAAAATTTTAAAAGTGTGGATAGTTAAGGGTGATCCAGTTACTAACCCCCATGGGGCCAACAAAATTTGGGGACCAACATCAGTTACTTAGTCTTTTTTGCAGGTGTGTTTAAGTTCATCCTCCTCCAAGGACAGGTGGTACCTAGATAGTGGGTAATCATGACACATGACTGGCGACAAGGCAAAATTTGCATCAATCATTCCCAAGGATGGGGGGCATGTGACGTTCGGCGACAATGTAAAGGGACGCATCATCGGCATAGGTAAGGTTGGTAAGGATCCTTCCCTGGTTATTGATAATGTTTTGTTAGTTGATGGGTTGAAGCATAACTGATTGAGCATAAGTCAACTGTGTGATAAAGATATAAGGTATCATTTGAAAATGATAAATGCATAGCTGAAAGTAAGTTAGATCATAAAGTGTTTTTTTACTGTAGATCGCCATGAAAATGTATACACTACCACTTTTGATAACTTAACTTCACAACAAGTAACTTGTTTCTCTACAATAAATGAAGTTAGTTGGTTGTGGCGTAGGCGATTAGGACATGCTAGCATGGACTTATTGTCAAAACTAGTAAGAAAAGATTTATTAAAGGCTTGCCTAAAGCATCATTTGTGAAAGATAAAATCTATGATGCATGTCAAATAGGTAAGCAAACAAAATCAAGTTTTAAGAAAAAAAAAAAATATCTACCACTAGACCACTTGTAATGAAGTCGGCTGCCTCCTTCTGTTACTGATTCCATTTCCCACCCTCATTATTATTTAAATACCATTATTATTCGGGTAGTTACAAATGCTCACTTAACAGGTGGAGCGACACTAGTTACAACTTCTTCTCCTTACTGAGTGAAGAAAACCCCACGTTAGATTATAGGGTTGACCCCGACCTTTACAATTGATCCTTATAGGCTAGATCACCACCTCCTCAAGCCACACTTAGAATACAATCAACAAATATAAATTGGGTGTACAATACAAGTGCTTCTATGCTAAGCAAATATGTACCATAATATAACCAATGCACTCTTGCAGGATAAAGATTTATGCTCAGTAGAGTTTATGTGAGTATATATTTCTCAAAAGAAGGTATATGAGATATGTGAGAGATCATGATCTTTGAGTTTAAATATATATATTGAGAACACTTCAAAGATCTAATGCTTGCAATAATATCTCCTAGAATATTTTTAAGATGAAGTATAAGGAGATGTTGGATATAGTTCCCAAAAATAATTTTAACAATATGCAAAATAGAAGCTCTTGAGTCTTGCAATAAAGATGCCAAAAGACTCACAAGCTAAGAAGAGATTTTCCTAACAAAATTTATCAATAAAAAATACTGTGGAAAAATCTCAAAGCTAACTCTCAAGAGGAATTTTCAAGAGTGTATGAATATGTGAGAGTATTAGCTTAAAAAACTTATATATGAATAAGCACACAATCAATAAAAGCAAAATCTATTCAAGTTGCAATTGATTTGCAAATAAAGAGTATATAAAAATAATGCTCTCTTCTTTAAAACCAATTTAGCAAGAAGAATCAAAAAGAGAGACAAATGTGCTTGGAAATATAGTGTATAAATAATGTGAGCTACAAATATTTCAAAGAGAATTTTTTGTTAATTAAATTGCTAATTAGGTCTCTAATTAGGACAAATGAAAGGGTATATATAGAATTCCCAAGTTTTTTTACCGTTGAGGACATGGAGGTAATTTTATAAAAAGTTTAATTAAAATTTAACCCTAATTATCATGGTAAAAAACTGAGAACCCATGAGGTTGGGTCGCCTGGTGCTAGGGCTGGTCGGCTGTCTTCTCACATGAAATTTGATTTTTAAAGTGGAGTTCAATCAACCGAGGATAGTATTGGTCAACTAGCCAGGGCCATTTGTCGAACCTATGTAGGTTCAATCGCCTGAGAGAAATGTCCAGTTAGTTAAGATGCAAGACCGGTTTGCTAAGCCAATTTTAAAGCTCAGAGGCTGATCGACCGAGGCTTAAGAGCCATACCAAAAATGAGGTCTGGTGGCCAAGAATTTCTGTGTACAGGAGGACCGTTTGGCCTGACCATTAAGAAATTAAATATTTAAAAGTTTGGTCAAATGAGGTTATTTGAGCACTAAAGGTTCAGTTGACTGAGGCCAGATAAAAACATGATTTTGGCCATGTTTTTGTTCCAAAGACTTGTCAACCCTTTGTGTATATGATGTAGCATTTTGATTTAAGGGTTTTGGAATGTAATGGTTAGTTTATGGTCTTTTGGGTTTGAGCATTCAATCCTTACCATGCATGAGATGCAATTATTACAAACCATATGATTATTACAAACCTAAGGAATATAATGGAGTTTACAATTGAAAATATTTGCCTTCATTCCCTTTTGCTCTTTAAATGTCAAGTATATGAGCTTTGATGTCCATCATGATTCCATCATAATTTTACTATTTGTGTGAGCTAAGAATGATCCTATTCAAATGCTCAACGCACAGGAAAGATACAAAGTGATTTGTCATTATCAAAATGGGATATGACTCATAGAGTCAACACACTTCCTTTTCTTTTGTAGATGAATCAAATTTAACTGAACTGTTCATGGGTGTATAAAATGTTTTACATTTTTCAATACCAAGTTTCTTTCCAACTCTTTTGCATATTTAGTTTGACTTGTATAGATACCTTCAGAGCATGGATTTATTTATAGTCTGAGAAAGTAATTTAATTCTCCTAGAAGACTCATTTTAAATTCATTTTGCATTAGATTTGAAAATTCATTGCAAATACTACTATCTGTTGGCCTAACAAGGCTTAAAAATCTTATTTTGATGATAACAAATCAAAACAAACATTACATATTTGGCTAAGTGATGATATTTCTGGACTAAAGTGTTTTTAGATCAAAAATTAATTAACTCAAGTAATCAATGTCAAAGTGCTTGACAAGTCTGATGAAAACTCGAACTTTATGCTACAAAGATTTTATGAAGCTAAAGACTGCTGAAGCTTGAAGTCAAGCTGATTATGATGAATGAAAGCTAAAGCATGAAGACTCGGTGTTTATGATAGTCTTATTTTATACAAGTCTCATGTAAGTACTTCATAAGATTTCAATATGGTTGTATAAAGCTCTTAGAAACAATTATTGACTTAGAGACCAATTTTTGAAAACCCCAAAAAATGTTTTTTTTAATAAGTCTCATTTATGTTTTACAAAATCTAAGGTTTAAAGTGTTGAGAAACGAAATTTTTGAAAAAATGCAAGTTCAGGCGACTAACCTTGTTTGATTAGTTGACTGACATCTTTAACGTATTGAAATTCAAAGTTTTTGGAAATCAGTAACTTTAGGTAACTGACCATGTTCGCTTAGTCGACTGACAATTTTATGTGGAGTAAGTTAAGCAAACAAAATAGCACAGGTGGCTTACCTCAAAGGCTCAGGTGACCGACCCCATTCTATGTTTGAAAAATTGCTAAAATATAAAGGATCAGGTGACTGGACCCGATAGTATCAGTCGACTGACCTTCGTAATTTTAAATTTATAACAGTGAGGGAAAGTTTCCAAAGCAAATTGCTTGGACCCTAAATTTTGTGAAAACTTGGAAAACACTCAAAGAAACTTGGGGAATATAAAAAATAACTTTTCTGATCTACAAATACATGTTAAACCTAAAGATTAAATATACCAACAAGCAACTATTGATCTTGTTGACTTTATGAGTCCAATCTTGTTTTGATAATGACAAATCACTTGGTATTTTACCTATGCATTGAGCTTTTGAATAGGATCATGAATTAACATGCATAGATGGAAAGCACGCTATTGAAAAAATGAGGAACGCAAAGTACATAACACTTGGCTCATTCCATGGAAGCCGAAGAGTAGAAGGATAAAGGCAATCCAAATTTTCAGTTGTAATTTGCATTAAGTTTGGTTGTATTTGCATAACTCATAAGATATAATACAAAGCTCAAAATGATGTATAGACTAAATTTAGGATGCATGTTTTTTCATAACATATCCATATGCATTTGACCTAGTTTGAATCAGGCTAAATAGCAGGCAGCTTATTGACGATTCCCCTAGTCACGTCGACAAATGACTGAAGGCCACTCTTCATCGAACGCTATGCTCTCATCGATGAGAAAATACCAAGACCATAAAAATCTCAGACAGCCCAGTCGTTAACGAATCCTTTGTTCTTGTTGACGAGCCACCGAAGGACATTCGTCGACTAGTATGGACATTCGTCAACGAATTCGTGGTGCAGAACGATGCTTTAGCTAAAAAACAAATGGAAATTTTTGATTAAATGATCCAACGAATTCGTATGACTTTTGCACAACCTTTGCACACCTTTTGCTAAGCTTTGCCTGCTTTCAATGTATTCACATCAAGTTTGGGCATTTGTCAAAATCATCTTCAAGATTCAAGTGCTTACACTCATATCATCTTATGAAAAACTTGTTTGATCTTGAGGTTTGATTAAGTTGATTATTGATCATTCAATCTTATAAGCTAATTTATTCCAGTATTCTTTTATTTAAAATCTTATATTGGGGGCAAGAATTCGAATTTCACATATATACTTGATTGAAAAATCATTTGTAATATTCAAATACATATTTTTATTCAAAAGATTTAATATTATTTCTACAAAAGGTATTTGAAAACAAGAGCTTAAATCATTGTGATATTCAAAGCTATATTCTGATTCAAAGATTTAATATTTTATTATTCTAGCAAAAGTTATTTGAAAACAAACCCTAGAATCTCCAAAGCATATTTTTCAAGATATCATTTTTGGGAGATATTGAACAAAGTTTAGATCTTTGAAGCATCTCATAGATATATATTTTTCATATAAAGATCATACTTTTCATATACATCATTGAAAAAAATATATTGTCTCTTGAGCTTCATATTATATCTTGTGAGAGTGCTTTGGGTTGATTGTACTCATTAGCTTATTGAGAAGTGTTGGAGTGTTTAGGAATATTTATTTGTTAATTGTATTCATGGTTCATTTTGTGAATAGTGAGGAGGAAGCTATATCTCTTGTAAGCAATGGATTAAGAGATAACTACATCTCTTGTAAGTAGTAGATTGTAACGGGATGCTCCATCCCAAGTTAAGGAGTAGTATAGTGGAATCCTTGGGCGAGGACGTCGGTCAGGTTGGCTGAACCTCGTAAAAATCGTATTTGCATCTCTTTTCCATTAACTTTTTTAATTTCTTCTTGCACTTAATTATTTTTTTGAGGTGTATGTATTAAATATTTATTGGTTGATTGATAAAATCACACATTAAATTAATAAGTTGTAAAATACTGAACTGCTTGTCACCTAGTTTGTGCATGTGTGGTTGTAAGGTTTTCAAAATTAGAATCTAAAGACCATGATTTTTAAAATACCCAATTCACCCCCCTCTTGGGATTACACATAAATTAACATTTGGTATCAGAGCAATGTTGCCCTAAAACTTAAATAGTTTTTTTTTAAAAATCATGATGGCACACATCAGTGTAACCCCATTCGGTGAGGGACACTCATCCACATGACCACCTATTTTTTGTGGTGTTAACTACACATATTGGAAACAAAGAATGCGAATCTTTCTTCAAAATACTGATTGGAAAGTATGAAAAGTTGTCTCTAGAGGAAATCACATTTCAATGAAAATTGTAAAGAAAGAAAAATATACCTAAGACTAAAGATGAATACATAGATAAGGAAATGAAAGCTCTTCAAATATTTGCTACTGCAGTGAATATGTTAAATACTGTGCTTTAGGCGTAAATGAATTTAATAGGATCATGGCGTGTACAACTACTAAGGAAATATGGGATAAATTAGAAGTCACGTATGAAGGCACTAAAGATGTAAAATAAAGTAGGATAGACATGCTAACAAGTGAATACGGAACATTTAAAATATCTTCTAATGAATCAATCCAATCTATGTACATCAGGTTCACCCACATCCCAAATTCATAGCACGCTCTTGGTAAGACTTACCCCACTTATGAAATGATTAGGAAAATTCTTAGAGGTTTACCACTAGTCTGGTAGGCAAAGGCTAGAGCCATATCATAAGGATGGAACCCAAAATCAATGACACTAGATAAGTTGATCGAGTTGCTCATCACATACAAATTAACAATAAATAAAAGAATGAGTGAGCAGGACAAAACTAAGAGAGTAACACCCTTAAAAGCATCCTCCAACGATTCCAGTGAAGAGAGTTGTTTAGAATCAGAAGACAATATGACTCTTCTAACTAAGAAGTTCGGAAAGTTCTTGAAAAAGAGCAGGAAGTATGCCAAACAATTTTGAGACTCAAAAAAAAAAAAAAAAAAAAAAGGAGAGTCAAGCATAAGGAAGCAAAAGGATGATCCTCCAACATGCTATAATTCTAGAGAAGTTGTGCACATCAAGTCGGACTGTCCTCAGCTAAAGAAAGTGTCCAAAAGGAAGAAGGCACTAAAAGTTGGTTGGGACACACACAGTAACAACAGTTCAGACTCTGAATCTAGTGACAACCAGATTGCTTATCTATGTTTAATGGCCCACGAAGATCATAAGGTACAATCATTTTGCTCAGTCTCATCATATTATTCTAGTTATTCTAATAATGATGATAGCATGATTTTGTATGATGAATTGCAACAGTGTTGACTTTCGAGTCCCATCCCTGTTTTGATTATGACAAACCATGGCATCTTATGTGATCATTTAGTCTTTGAACATATTTATAATGCAGAAGGCACAAATGAGAGATGCAATCTGGAAGCCTTGAATGCATACCAACGATCATATTCCAAGGCATATTCCATGGACAATTAGAGGAGCAGAAGACTTGAAGACTTTATTTATTATTTTCTAAGTTGTAATAATTTTTTAGGTTTAATGCGTGCATACATATTATATGATCTAAATTGAAGCTCAACCAATACCTTAGATTGACCATAGGACCTCCAAGTAATATGAAAAACCTTTTTCATAAAATTCCTAACTTATACAGAGGTTTTAAAATTGTTTTGAAGTTAAAATAAGGCAAAAACTAATTTTTACAAAGAGGTCGGTCAACCGGCCAATCAACCAGACAGTAGAAATGAGCGTTTTTCTCTATCCATAACTTTTTATCTTAAAACTTGTTCAACATGAAAGTTTTGGGATTTTCTCTTAAATTTCTGTTGATACCAAGAACGTTCAATTTGGTTTCATATAGAAAAGGCTATGGGTAAAACACCGAAAGGTGTCCGTGGCAAAAAAATTTCCTCTATGTTTCTTCAATCTTAGTGCTGTGCATTTTCCTCAATCCATAAATTTTTATCGTAAAAAGTGTTCAACATTAAAGTTATGCTATTTTAATTTATATTTATTTTAATACCAATTACATTAAATTTGAAGTTGTATAGAAAAAGTAATGGCCAAAAAACCGAAGGGTGTCCGCACAGAAAGCCCCCCAACGGCGGAAAAAAGGCTAGTTTTCAAATTAATTCATATTTTAATACACCAACGGTCATAAAATGGCTAGTTTTGGTTTTTGCCTATAAATACAAGCCAAAGACACTTGAAAAATTAAGGAGATACATCTTAAGAACATATATACATATCCTTTGTTTCTCCCTCATTTTTCATACCCCCTTTGTGCATTAAATTTCATATTTCTCCTACTCTTTCACTTTGAAAATTATTTTTAGGAGAAAATATTGTGGGTTATTGAAGGAAGCTTGGAGCATATATCCACTCATATATTTCTACTTCAAAGGCTTCTTTTTCATGAGAGGATTGCACTATCCTGTAAAGTGCACCGGAGTAGCTCATGCTCGGTTAAGAGAGTTGGGAGCACCGTCCCATAAGGTGTGGTTGTAGGTTGTGGCTCAACCCCGAAATTTGAGTTGGGGAGACTCCATCCCTTAAAGAGATGTGTAATCAGCTTCTGCTCCACCCCTTTAAGTGAGCATCCTAGTGGAATCCTTGGGGGTATGCCCAAAGCGGGGACGTAGGTAGGATTGGCCGAACCTCGATAACAAATCTTCTCTCTCTCTCTCTCTCTCTCTCTCTCTCTCTCTCTCTCTCTCCGTATCTAATTTAAATTTCACACTTTAATTTACACATGTGTATGAATGTTTATTTGTTGTCGTTCTTATTTTTCAAACATGCTTTAATTTTTAAATGAGATTTAATGTGGTGAATCGATGAAGTTTAAATTGGAAAAATATTTTTTTAATCCTAGTTCACCCTCCTCTTGGGATCACACCATAACTCTCAATTGGTATTGGCACCTGGTTGTAATAAGATTAACCGTTTTTGCATAAATATTGTAAGGGCTCATATGTGTGTATGCCTTTTGTGTGAGGGTAAATCCTTTGCATATCCTCCACAACTTTTATTGCATAGATTTTACTATTTGAATATTGAAAATAATTTTTGTAAAACCAATTGTTGGGGGATGTGGAAATTGTTTTTCAAAAGAAATTATGTCCAAATGAAAATGTTTTTGAAATGCATAGTTTCCCAACATTGAAAATAAAATGAAAAAGCATGACATGGTTTTTATACATATCATCTTGTGTGTCATGCAAATATTTATATTGTACCTTAGTTACTAATGCTCTTGAAAAAGATTATGTTTTGTATTTGTGCTGAGGAAATTTTGGGAAAAATAAGCGGTATGGAAAAATTGAGAGAGAGAAGAACGCTACTTCGAGCTTAAATGTCTAAGAAGGAGTCATTTGAAAAGGTATATCTTTTCTCCTTCAACTTTATTAAATATTTCATGCCATGATTCATGTGATTTTTTTTTTTTTGTGTTGAATCTTTTATGAATCATGATGTCGTTTGCAATAATAGCATGCTATCTTATGAGGTGCATTTCAAAGAAATATTTTTTAATACTCATAAGATTTTAGGTAATAACATATAAGGGGTTATAATGCTTTAAATGCTTAAATAGTGTTTTATGCGTAAAATTTTACAGTTTAGTATACACTATTGTTTTACTAAGATTATTAGTAAAAAAAAGCCAACATGAAAATCTCAATTGATAATATCTAATCCAATTGCTTAAATTATATATCTTATGATTGATTAAATTTTGAAAATATTGGCAAATTGCATGCTTTAATGTGTAAATCCCCTTCATATAGAAAATGGCTCTTAATTGGTAAAATAATTCCTAATGTTATATATATACTTAAAGTTTAAATAATTTTAAATAGAGCATATTTTTTGTCCACCAAATTGAATTGAGTTTTGGGAAATTAATCTAGTGCTATGTATCATATAGCTCTAAACTCAAAATGGAACTTAAATAATTAATCACGTTTAAGTTTATTTAAAATTCATCCCCTTGGATTATGAATTTCACTTCGGACCTAAATGGTTGATCATTATGTTATAACATTCAAGTCCATGTAACAAGGGAATATTGCATGACATAGGGGTAGTGTTCATTTCACACTCACTCTTTTTAGTTGTGTGTTAGCTTTGGTGTATTCCCAAGAGTGGGGGTGAATATAAAATTTAAACTTTTTCCTAGGTTTACCTTAAACAACAGTAGTATACACACAACCTAGGATCTGTCTATGCAATTTCCAAATGCGCAGATAAATATAATGTGGAAATTAAATCATATGCATCATTTTACACTATAACATACACGTGCGGTAAATATAAAGTACGAAAATATAAACAGACACATGATATCTTATCGGGGTTTGGCCAACTGTGCCTACTTTCCTGCCTCTAGCTTGCAAGCCCGAGGATTCCACTAAAGGCTCACTTAAGGGTGGAGCGGCACCGATTACACTTAGGGCAATTCAAGGGGCTCACCTCAACCGACACGCCTTACCAGGATGACGCACCTAGCTTTCCTAACCGGGCCTAAACCAATCCGGAACTCTTTCACAGGGCTAGTCTCCCTCTTCAAGCCCGCGCCTGGAGTACAAAAAATGTGTATAAAATCAAATGGTACAGTGATTATGCTTTCATGTAAAGAAGATATGTATCCCAATGTGCGCAGTATACTTAATCAATCACATACACATGAATAATGTAGGAAATGTAAGCTCAGTGATGTGTATATATTGTGCAAATAACACTCAACAAAATATGATCACAATAATTTTCAATAGTGTTTTGATCAAGCTATTTCTTTGAAACAGTATATATCAAATCTCAATAATAAACTAGGGTTTCAAAGATGCTAATCAAATATTCAAACAAACTCAAAAATATTTTCTCAAACTGTATCAAACACATGAGTTGTTTGAAAGAATAATATAGCTTGTTAAAAATATTTTGCACAATAAGATCAAGCTATAGGAATCTTTGCAATGACAATGCAAAGATCCTTAAGCTACTAGGTTTTTCCCAACATAAGATTTATCAAATAAAATCTGTAGGAAAACCTTACTTAACTCCCCAAAATCAATATCAATCAACCAAGCAAAGTAATGGGAGTATGAGCAATAATTCCAAGCATTAACCTAATCAAGAACTCTCACAAAGCTAAAATTAATCAATGAAATGAAGGTGTGAGAGTGTTAGGAAGTCTTATAGGAAAAATGAGATTTTTGGGTTTAAGAGAATTTTGGCTAATGATTTTTCTTAATCTCTACTTAATCCTCACAAATGAACCTATATTTATAGACCAAGGCAAAAATATAACCATTTGGGACTTGTTAGGAATTCCTAGAAAATTTTCAAATTGTTTAAACACAATTAACCCAACTTAACCCGTATTTACCACAATTAAATTATTTTTAACCCGGTGAGGTTCGGGTGGCTGAACCGTGGTTCGATCGCCCGAACAGACACAGTTATAAATGTCCTTTAAATTAGTTAGGTAGCCCAAGTTAAAGTTCGGTGGCCTGAATCAAAGTCAGAAACATTTCTTTGGACTTTCGGGTGCCTAGTCATAGGTTCGGTAGCCCAAACTCATGTGTTCGGTCGCCCAGGGCTTGATTTGAACTAAAAAGGTCGGTCGCCCGAGTTAGGGGAATATCCCTTTCGAAGGGTTCAAGTGCCTGAGGGAGAAGTGCACAAAATAGGTTCGGTCGCCCGAAGTCTGGTCAAACTGTTGACTTCTTAACAATTCGGGTACCCGAGGTGATTTGTTCACCTGGGGTTCAGTCGCCTGAGCTCTCTTAAATTCGTTATAAATATTCAATTTAAGCACATTTTTAACACTCCTACATATTATATGATATATGTATGAGTGTTGGGACCTAAGGTCATACTAGGGTCTTTACTGAGGCCGTTTTGGGATAGTCCCAAAAATCCAGCGCTGGTCGACCAAAGGTCGACTGTAGGGTGTCCTAAAGTCATTCGGTCCCTATGGTCATTTTACGGTCATTTTGAGCTTACACATACCTACATGCATGACATGCAGAGATTATTACAGACTGATATAAATGAAATTATTACAGACCCATTAAAATTACAACAAATAATAAATGTGTTGGGGTCTTCACTTCACTTCAGGTTGTCGCATGCCATTATGAGAACCTGTACAAAAACTTGGCAACCATTAAATACCTAAGTATTTGTTATCATAAAAATAGGGTATGACCCATAGGGTCAACAATCTCCCCCTTTTTGATGATTACAAATACTTGCCTACTTTTTGTTATCTTCTTTTGAACGACAACTGAATTGCTACAACATTATTTTTGAAAATAGCTCGATTGGCTATTATGTGCTAATTAAAATGCAATATGTTATGCGTATGTGCTAAATGATTAATATTTGTTGCATGCTGAATTCCTTTGAAAGAATGAATATATGATGAGTGCGTGTAAATGAACATCATCCTTGAACTAATTGCATTCAAGTATGCATGCAAATATATAGGGGAGCATAAGCCCCATCCTTATGACCTGCCCTATGGACTCATATGCACTGTTCTTCCATTGTTTTTATCTTTGAATCCTGATGGTATTCTGGAATACCTTGTGTGCTAAATGCCTATAATCTCTCGCATGCTAAGTTTTATTATGTAGGATGAACATATGATGAATATGTTTATGTGAAATTCATCCTTGACCGTAAACGCACTTATGTATGCTTGAGAGTACAATGGGGAATTAAGCCCCATCATTAGAAAATAAAATAGAGCTTTACTAAGCATTCTTTTGGATTCATATGCATTAATGTTTTTGTTTTTGAGTCCTAAACTTTTATGAAAACCATTAACATCATATCCCACTTTTATAGATCTATAATTTCATATAGATTGTTCTTAGGTTATATGAACACCATTATAGGGCTTAATTTCAATTTTCTGATGCATGTAAATTCTATAGAATGATTTTACTGGTTGGATGAAATGCCAAATCTTTATCCAATAAATTTTTTAAAAAATTGTTGCTTGTACTATTATAAGGAATTTTTCACCATTGGTATCAGTATTAGTAGATAAAAGCATCTAAACTAGGATTCAAATCGAAAGGGGGAGCAACATTTTTGACTTAGATATATTTTGAAATTATTTTTGGCTTGTGTACTTTAAAGAATGATGATTTTATTGAAAAACTTAAGTGGCAACTTGTTGTTTGTCACAATCTTTTAAAATTTGCCATATGATCTTATTCTAAAATTTCAAATTTTTTTTGGATCTATATAGTTGGGTTTTCTAGTTATATTATAGATTGTTCTTAAACTTATACCAGAAAATTTTTTGCTTGCTTGAGCCCTTATGTTAAAGTTTCTTTTTCAGCAAACATTGTCCCTAAAACTTATTAGTAATATCCAAGGGGGGAATTGTTTTAAAATTTTTATGGCAAGAATGATCTTATAATTTTTAAATTTTATCTCCTACTTGTGAGCTTAAATGCATTCATGATATGTTTTACTAAAATTTGTTTGTGTCATTAAATTTTACATTTTAAGGGCTTTACAGTTTTAAATGATCTTCTTTTCAAAAGAGATATTTTTTTGGCCCTTTTGCTGATGACAAAAGGGGGAGAAGGTTTATGAGCTAAATTATACTCCATTTTGTTGCCTTTATGTTTCAAAAATGGAAAATGAACTTTGTGCTTAATTGAGTTTTTTTTTTTTTTTTTTTAAGAAAACTTCAATACATAAACTGCACATTAAACCATAGAGTTTAACTGCATAACTTGAAAATGATGAAGTCTTCATGTTTGAATTGCATTATATTGAATATCTTTTTTGAATTATGCATAATGTGAGGGGGAGCCTTTTCAGGCTAACCCAATTTTGCTCTTGTGTTTGCCATCATCAAAAAGGGGGAGATTGTTGACTTTTCGAGTCCAATCCCTTTTTTTATTATAACAAACCATGGCATCTCATGTGTGCGTTTAGTCTTTGAACATATTTATAATGCAGAAGGCAAAAATGAGAGATGCAATATGGAACCCTTGAATGCATACCAACAATCATATTCCAAGGTGTATTCCATGGACAATCAAAGGAGCAGAAGACTTGAAGACTTTATTTATTATTTTCAAGTTGTAATAATTTTTTAGGTTTAATGTGTGCATGCATATCGTATGATCTAAATTGAAGCTCAACCAATACCTTAGATTGACCATAGGACCTCCAAGTAATATGAAAAACCTTTTTCATAAAATTGCTAACTTATACAAAGGTTTTAAAATCGTTTTGAAGTTAGAAAAAAAAAAAGGCAAAAACTAATTTTTACAAAGGGGTTGGTCAACCGGCCAACCGACCAGACAATAGAAATGAGCATTTTTCTTTATCCATAACTTCCTATCTTAAAACTTGTTCAACCTAAAAGTTTTGAGATTTTATCTTAGCTTTCTTTTGATACCAAGAACATTCAATTTGGAGTCATATAGAAAAGGTTATGGCTAAAAAATCGAAAGGTGTCTGTAGTAGAAAAATTCCCTTCATGTTTCTTTTGTGTTAGTGATGTGCATTTTTCTCAATACATAAATTTTTATCCTAAAACGTGTTCAACATAAAAGTTATGCAACCTTTTGTAAGATTTCTATTGATACTAATAACGTTCAATTTGGAGTTGTATAGAAAATGTTATTATCAAAATACTGAATGGTGTTCACGGAGAAAGCTCCCCAACGGCCAAATAAACACCTAGTTTTCAAATTAAATCATATTTTAATACCCCCAATGGTCATAAAACAGCTGGTTTTGGTTTTTGCCTATAAATACAAGCCGAAGGCACTTGAAAAATTAAGGAGATACATCTTAAGAACATATTTACACATTCTTTGTTTCTCCCTCATTTTTCATACCCCCTTTGTGCATTAAATTTCATATTTCTCCTACTCTTTCATTTCGAAAATTCTTTTTGGGAGAAAATATTATGGGTTATTGAAGGAATCTTGGAGCATATATCCACTCATATATTTCTACTTCAAAGGCTTCTTTTTCTTGAGAGGATTGCACTGTCCTATAAAGTGCACGGGAGTAGCTCAGGTCCGGTTAGGAGAGTTAGGAGCGCCGTCTTGTAAGGTGTGATTGTAAGTTGTAGCTCAACTCCGAAATTTGAGCTGGGGAGACTTCGTCTTGTAAGGATATGTGTAACTGACTTTTTTTCCACCCATTTAAGTGAGCAGGTTAGTAGAATCCTTGGAAGTATGCCCAAGATGGGGACGTAGGTAGGATTGGCCGAACCTCGATAACAAATATTTTCTCTCTCTCTCTCTCTCTCTCTCTCTCTCTCTCTCTCTCTCCCTCTCTCCCTCTCTCCCTATCTAATTTAAATTCCGCACCTTAATTTCCATATGTGTATGAATGTTTACTTATTGTCATTCTTATTTTTCATACACGCTTTAATTTTTAAATGAGATTTAATGAGGTGAATCGGTGAAGTTTAAATTAGAAAAATATTTTTAAAATCCCAATTCACCCCTCCTCTTGGGATCACACCATAACTCTTACATAAAAATATTTGGATACTTTTAAAATGCTTGATAAAATGATTAAGAAAAATTCTGATTTGAAATTAAAATTAAAGGAATTTTCAAAACTGTTGGAAAAACAAAATGAGTCTCATACCTCTTTATTAAAGAGAAGGATTTGAAAATTGAGGAGTTAGAAAGAAATTTAGAAGACAAGTCTGAAATTATTTTTAAATTCACAGAGGGTCAAAATAATTTTGAAAAACTTTTTGGAACTCAAAGAAATTCTCTAGATAAGGAAGGTTTTGGTTTTAATGGAAATGAAAACTTCAAAAAAAAAAACATCATTTCATGTGATACTTTGTGAGAGAGTCAAAATCTTATGTTACATCAAAAGAATCTTATAGATATGCTACATGCTTTAAATGCAAGAAGTTAAGTCACATAAATTTTGATTGTCCTTTTAAGAACAAAGCAAAGGAGAGTTGAGCACAAACCCCCATGGACCCAAAAAAATGTGGGTACCAAATTAGTAAATTAAATGTCCATTGCAAGTGTGCTTAAGATTGTTTGCTTCAAAGGACAAATGGTATGTGGATAGTGGATGCTCTCGACACATGACCAGAGATAAAGCAAAGTTCATGTCCATCACACCTAAGGATGGAGGATTCATCACCTTCGGCGACAACACAACAGGTAGAATCATTGGAGTAGGTAAGGTTGGTAGGGAACCTTCCCTTGTTATTGATAATGTGTTATTAGTAGATGCTTTAAAACATAACCTGTTAAGTATAAGTCAATTTTTTTTATAAAGGTTATAGGGTTTCCTTTGAACATGACAAATGCACAGTAAAGAAAAAATATAAAAAAAAAAAATATTTTTTACTGTTGATCATCATGAAAATGTCTACATCACTAGCTTTGATAACTTAGCCTCTCAAAATGGTACTTGCTTTTTTGCTATAAATGAAGTTAGTTGGCTTTGGCATGGGAGATTAGGACATGCAAACATGGAATTATAATCTAAACTAGTTAAAGGAGAATTAGTTAAGGGATTACCTAAGACATGATTTGTGAAAGATAAAATATTTGATGCATGTCAAGTAGGAAAACAAATAAAGTCTAGTTTTAAGAAGAAGAAAGTTATCTTCACCACTAGGCCACTTCAAATATTGCACTTAGATCTATTTGGTCCTAATCAAACTCAATGTCTAGGAGGTATGTCATATGCTTTTGTCATTGTTGATGACTATTCTAGATTCACATGGGTATTGTTTCTTTCATATAAAGATGAAGCATATGAAAATTTATTAAATTATGTAGAAGAATTCAGAATGAAAAAGGCTATGCGATCACACCCATATGAAGTTATAGGGGTAGAGAGTTTCAAAACAGGGGTATGGAAGAATATTGTGATTCATTAGGACTCTCTTATAATTTTTCAGAACCTAGGACACCACAACATAATGGAGTAGTTGAGAGAAAGAACATATCCATATAGGAAATGAGTAGAACAATGCTAAATGAACACAAGTTACCTAAATATTTTTAGGCTAAAGCGGTGAGCACTGCTTGCTATGTATTGAATAGAGTCCTGATTAGGCCTACTTTTAATAAAACCTCCTATGATTTGTGGAAAGGTCATAGACCTAATATTTTAAATTTTCATGTTTTTGGATGTAAATTTTTTGTTCTTAGAGATAATGAGAAACTAGAAAAATTTGATGTAGGTGTCTTTCTAGGTTATGCCTTAGACAGCCTACATGGTCTACAACAAGAGAACATTGACTGTTATAAAGTCCATTCATGTAGTATTCGATAAGTCCAATCCTTTCTCTAAGAGGTCTGACGAGGATAAGTTTGAGATAAGTGAGGAATTAGAAAATTTGTCTATTGAAAATAATTCAGATAAGAACACTGAAATTAAGGAAACATCTTTTGAAGATAATCAAGTAGAAAGTGAGGTTCATGAACTACCTAGGAAATGGAAGTATGTAAGGAATCACCCCATAGATCAAATTATAGATAAACCATCACATGGAATAGCTACACAATCATCACTTAGAAATTTGGTTCATTCTAATCACAATAAGAACCTAAGAATGTGAGTGAAGCAATTGGGGATGAATCATGGGTGATATTTATGCAAGAAGAATTAAATCAATTTGAGAGAAGCAGAGTCTGAAAATTAGTTCCTAGACCTGATAATCATACAGTTATTGGAACAAAATTGGTTTATAAGAATAAGAAAGATGAAAATGGTATAGTAACTAGAAACAAAGGCAGACTAGTAGCTCAAGGATATCACCACAAGGAAAGCACAGATTTTAAGGAAACATATGCTCTTGTAGCTAGAATGGAAGCCATTCGGATGTTATTGACATATGCTACTTTTAAGAACTTCAAATTATATCAAATGGATGTCAAAAGCACATTTCTAAAAGGCTATATAAATGAGGAAGTTTAGGTTGAACAACCCTCAGGATTTGAAAACCACAAATTTCCAAATCATGTTTATAGATTGACTAAAGCCTTATATGGTGTTGAGCTTATAGATAACACCTGATTTTGATAATGAAAAATACTTAGGTATTTGATGGTTTTCAAGTGTTTGGCAAGCTTAGATGAGAATCTCAAGGAATGACACTTAAAGCAAGACATGAAGACCCTGAAGATTTTAATTCATTTTATAAATTCAATTAATGTAATATGAGTCTGTAATAGTAACTAGGAATATGGTCTATATTAATTACCTGCACATCATGCATATAGGATATATGGTAGCTGAGTAAGACCCTAGTATGACTCTAGGTCCCAACACTCATGCACATATATCATACAAAATATATGAGTGTTAAATTTGCATTTAATTGAATATTTTAGGGAATTTGAGAGAGCTTAATCGAACCCCAGGATTTCAAAACTCCTCGGGTGCCCGAACTATTGAGAAGTCAACAATTGACTTAGGCTCTCGGGTGACCGAACAAATTTATGCACACCTTCCACAAGCGCCTGAACCACCTGAAAAGGACATTTCACCAATTTGGGCTAACAAGGGATTTAGTTCAAATCAAGCCCCAGGCGACTAAACACATGAGTTCGGGCTACCAAACCTATGACCGGGCACCCAAAAATCCAAAGAAATGTTTCTGACTTTGATTTGGGCCACTGAACTGAAACTTAGGCTGCCAAACTGATTTAAAGACCATTTATTATTGTGTCTGTTCGGGCAACTAAACCACGATTTAGCCACCCGAACCTCGCCGAGATAAAAATATTTTAAATGTGGTAAATATGAGTTATTTTGGGTTAATTAGATTTAAACATTTTGGAACTTTTCTAAGAATTCCCAACAAGTCCCAAACAGTTATATTTTTTACCTTGCCTATAAATATAGGCTCATTTGTGAGGATTAGTAATTAATTAGCAATTTCATTAGCCAAAAATCCTCTCTTTTCCAAATACTTTTTTTGTCCAAATACTCTCAAATTTCCATTTCCTTGATACATTCTGAGATTATGAGGGCATATATTAGTGTACTCATGATTGCTAGATTTTGTTAAAAACTCATATTTGCTTGTTTGATTGTGATATTATTTTTAGGGAGTTTGGCTTAACATTATCCCATTGATTTCACATTATAAATCATTGTTGGATAGACTCGCAAGCTTTGGGGTCTTTGCATAATTGTTGCAAGACTTCCATAGCTTTGATTTTTCTTGTGCAAAAATATTTTCAACAAACAAAAATATTTTCAAACTAGTAGTGTGCTTATTTCATTGAAGAAAATCTTCTTGAACTAGTTTTAATATCTTATTGATATCTTTGGTATCTTGATATGCTATTGAAATGTGCTTTGCTTAAATTCGAAGATATTGCTTGTATTAAACATTCTTGAGCATTTCATTGATAATACCACATTGAGTGTTGTTAGCACAACTATTTGCATCACTAAGCTTATACTATATCCATATTATTGATGTGTATGTGATTGCACTTATTGGATACATGTCTGCTTTACATGAAACCATAGTCACTGTACCAGTTGATTGAGAAAATACTGTTGTATTCCAGGCGTGGCTTGAGGGTGCGGTAATCTAGCTCGGTAAGGATTGTTTGTAAAGGTTGAAGTCAGTCCTGTGCTAATTGACCTAGTTGTTTAGGTTCCACACCATTCGTTTAAGTGAGCATTATAGTGGTAATCCTTGTGCTTGTTAGCCAAGGCAGAGACGTAGGCAATTTTCTGAACCTTGCTAATACTTATGGGTGTCACTTACTTTTTACTTCTTTCTAGTGCATGCTTAGTTGATTAAATTGCGCTATTTAATTTCCGCTACATATTGCAATTGATTTATTTTACTTGCACTAAATTGACTTTAGGGTTGTGAAAATACTGCTGTTAGGATATTGACCTAAGGCATTAATTTTAAAAATACCAATTCATGCCCCCCTCTTGGGATCATGGTAGAGCTAACAATTGGTATCAGAGCCACGTAGCATATACTAATAGTTATTTTGAAAAAGATCTTGGATGGTTCATAGCTCCATGACCCCTTTCCCTATGGGACCATCTTCCACACAACCTCTGGTTTTCAGTGGTGTTAACTACACCATCTAGAAATAGAGGATGCGTATCTACCTTCAAAATACAGATTGGAAGGTGTGGAGGATCGTGTCTAAGGGAAATTATGTTCCTATTAAAATAGAGGGTACAACTAGAGGTCTTAAAACCGAGGAAGAATATAACGATGATGATATGAAAGCTGTTAGTTTGATTTCCACTACTATGAATATTCTATATTGTGGTCTTGATGTGAATGAGTTTAATAGAGCCATGGTATGTGCTACTACAAAAGAAATCTGGGATAAGTTAGAAGTCACATATGAAGGTACTAGGGATGTGAAAGATAGTAGGATAGATATGTTGACTAGTGAATATGAGGCCTTTAGGATGAATGTAGGTGAGTCCATTCAGAGAATGTGCACTAGAATCACACACATTATAAACTCTCTGCATGTATTAGGTAAGATCTATCCTACATATGAGATGATTAGGAAGATCCTTAGAGGCTTGCCTTCTGTTTAGGAAGTTAAGGCTATGACCATTTTTGAGGGTAGAGACCTTAAGGCCATGACTCTAGATGAATTGATAGGTTCCCTGATTACCTACGAAGTAGTCATAAATTGATAGGCTTCCTGATTACCTAGTGAATGCAATAAACCTCACTCTGAGGATAACATAGCCATGCTAACTAGAAAATTCAGCAGATTCTTTAGGAAGAATAGAAAGTCATACAAAAGATATAGGGAGTTTGCATCTGAGAAGGGAGAGTCTAGTAAAAGAAAAGAAAAATCAAATGCTTCCACATGTTACAATTTCAACAAAGTTGGGCACATCAAGCCGGACTTCCCATTACTGAAAAAGGAGAGAAAAAAAAAAGAAGAAAGCCATTAAAGCAGGTACTTTATGGGATAAATTAAGCAACAGTGACTCAGACTCAGACCGCAGCGACTCAAAGGTTGCTAATCTATGCTTAATGGCACACAATGATGAGGTATCATCCTCTTCCTTTTTATCTTCATATTATTCGTCTGATGATTATGATTCTAATTGCATGTCTACATTTAGAGAATTACAATTTGAATATATTCATGTGTCTAAACTGTTGAATAAAATGACTAAAGAAAATGATGATTTGAAAAAAAAAAATGTGAAAATTGGTCAAAATTGTTTGGAATTGCAAAAGCTTCTCATGCTTTAATTTTGAAAAAAAAAATGTGACTATTGTTGAGCTTAAGAGAAAATTGGAGGATAGCTCCAAAAAAATTTTTAAATTCACCAAGGGCAAACGCAATTTTGAAAAACTATTTGGTGCCCAAAGAAATTCTTTCAGTAAAGAGGGTCTAGGTTTTAATGGTATTAAAAATGTTAGATGACCTAATATTTACTTGGGACATTTCACATGTGAATCAAAATCTCAAGTCCCTTATAAAGATCCTAAGCTTAGAATGAAATGTTTTAAATGCAAACAAATTGGTCATATTCAAGTTGATTGTCCACTTAGGAATAAGCATGCAAAAATTAGAAAAGTATAGGTAGTTAAGAGTGATCCAATTACTATCCTCCGTGGACCTAACAAAATTTGGGGATCAGCATCAGTTACTTAGTCTATTTTGTAGGCATGTGTCAGATCATCCTCCTCCAAGGACAAGTGGTACCTAGATAGCGGGTGCTCACGGCACATGATCGGTGACAAGGCAAAATTTGCGTCACTCATTCCCAAGGATGGTGGATATGTGACATTTGGCGAAAATGCAAAAGGATGCATCATCGGCGTAGGTAAGGTCGGTAAGGATCCTTCCCTGGTTATTGATAACTTATTGAGCATAAGTCAATTGTGTGATAAAGGTTATAAGGTATCGTTTGAAAATGATAAATGCATAGTTGAAAGTAAAATAGATCATACAGTTCTTTTTACTACAGATCGCCATGAAAATGTATACACTACTACTTTTGATAACTTAACTTCACAACAAGTAACTTATCTTTTTGCAATAAATGAAGCTGGTTGGTTATGGCATAGACACTTAGGACATACTAGCATGGACTTACTGTCAAAACTAATAAAAAAAAAAATTAGTAAAAGGCTTGCTTTAAACATCATTTGTGAAAGATAAAATCTGTGATGCATATCAAATGAGTAAGAAAACAAAATCAAGTTTTAAGAAAAAGAAATTTAGATCTTTTACTAGACCACTTGAAATGCTTCACTTGGATTTGTTTGTTCCTAATTCTGTGCAAAGTCTTGGTGGTAAATCATATGCTTTTGTCATTGTTGATGACTTTTCTAAGTTCACATGGGTGTTATTTCTCTCATATAAAAATAAATCATATGAACAGTTTACTAGGCTCTGTAGGAGAATTCAAAATGAAAAAGGCTATAAGATAACTCATATAAGAAGTGATAGGGGCACTGAATTTAAAAAAGAAGGCATAGAAAATTATTGTGACCTAGAGGGCATATCACATAACTTTTCTGCACCTAGGACCCCTCTACAAAATGACATGGTAGAAGGAAAGAATAGGTCATTATAAGAAATAGGTAGAACTATACTGAATGAACATAACTTACCTAAATATTTTTTGTCAGAGGCCATAAATACTGCTTATTATGTCATGAATAAGGTGTTGATTAGACCGTCACTTAATAAAACCCCTTATGAATTGTGAACAAACATAAACCTAATATTTCCTATTTTCATGTTTTTGGTTGTAAATGCTTTGTGCTTAGAGATAATGAACTTCTAGGGAAATTTGATTCTAAATCTGATGAAGGCATTTTCCTAGGCTATGCTCGTAATAGTAAAGTTTATAGGGTTTTCAATAAAAGAACATTGACTGTCATTGAATCTATCCATGTCATGTTTGATGAATCTAATCCATTTTCAAAAAAAGATGATAAAGACGATATTGATATTAGAAAATGCTTAGACAAATTATCTATTGAAAACAATGCAAGTGAAAATTCAAAAGTAAATGATAAATCATCTGAAGATAATGACAATGAAAATGAAGTTCAGGAGTTGCCTAGAGATTGGAAATTCATTAGGAACCATTTGGTAGATAAAATCATAGATGAACTATCCCGTGGTGTAGCCACAAGATCTTCCTTGAAGAACCTAGTGAGTCATTCTGCTTGCTTGTCCCACGAAGATGAGTCTTGGGTGATGTCCATGCAAGAATAAATTAATCAATTTGAAAGAAGCAGAGTGTGGACCCTAGTTTCTAGGCCTAATGATCATACACTTATTGGAACTAAATGGGTATATAGAAATAAGAAAGATGTTTACCGATTGTCTAAGGCCTTATGTGGATTGTCTAAGGCCTTACCGATTGTCTAAGGCCTTATGTGGATTGAAACAAGCTTCTAGAGCTTGGTACGAGAAGCTTAGTGGTTTTCTGCTAGAAAATGGGTTTACCCATGGCAAGATTGACACTGCACTCTTCATCAAATCCAAAAATGATGATATGCTTCTAGTTCAAATTTATGTTGATGATATCATTTTTGGAGCAACTAATGATGAGTTGTGTAATGAGTTTTCCAAATGCATGCAAAGTGAATTTGAAATGAGCATGATGGGTAAGCTTAGTTTCTTTTAAGGGCTGCAAATTAAACAAGCTGAATATGGAACTTTCATATGCCAATCTAAATATGTCAGGGACTTGCTAAGGAAATTTAATATGGAAGATTGTAAAATTCTTGGTACCCCTATGAGTTCTTCTATTAAACTTGATAAATATGAGCAAGGGATCCCTGTTGATGTGAAATTGTATCATGGCATGATTGGGAGTCTTCTATATCTCACTGCTAGTAGGCCTGATATTATGTTTAGTGTGTGCATGTGTGCTAGGTTTCAGGCTGCTCCTAAGGAATCTCATCTAATAGCAGTTAAATGAATCCTTAGGTATCTAGTTAGAACTATAAAGTTAGGATTATGGTACCCTAAGCAGACTACCTTTGAGATTGTAATTTATACTGATGCTGACTTTGCCGGTAGTAAGGTTGATAGAAAGAGTACTAGTGGCACTTGTCACTATTTAGGACAATCTCTCGTTTCTTGTTTCTCCAAGAAACAAAACTCAGTTGCCTTATCCACAGCCGAAGCAGAGTATATTGCGGCTGGAAGTTGTTGTGCTCAAACTCTTTATATGAAACAACAACTTATGGATTTGAGATTGCACTATGATACGGTACCGATTAAATGTGATAATACTAGTGCAATCAACTTCTCTAAAAGACCTATCTCACATTCACAAACTAAACACATTGAAATTAGACATCACATCCTTCATGATCATGTGCAGAAAGGGGATGTGGCTCTTGAGCTTGTATGCACTAATGAGCAATGGGCTAAAATTCTCACTAAACCACTTCCATAAGATAGGCTCATACAAATTAGACATGAATTAGGTCTCATACATAGTAGAGATGCCTCCTAGATATTTCGTAGTTTGCATAAATTCAGGGGGAGCTTTCAAATAATTTTAAAGTCTAACAACTAATATAACAGTTGATATCTTTCATTGGCTTGGACTTAATGAAATTGATTATGTTTTGCAATGCATAATTCTCATATCTACTGCATGATGATGATTGCAGTTATGTTTTATATCTTGATCATACTGGAACTGTTTGAGTTGACTAGTTGTGGATAAACTGTTAGGTATTAAAAACTCAAAACAGGTCATTTTTATACAGGAATTTTTGGGAAATGCCTTATTTTCAAATAGTATGCTGCCAAAAATTTTTATATTTCTCAAACTTCTTGTGTATACAAACGATTCTTACCCAATGCCTAAGGCTATTAGCTTCGTGGCCCTTTTTGCTGTTCCCGAAAAGGGTAGATGGATAAGAGGGCAAAAAATTGGGTTGAATTGAACTTCAATGGAAAATTATTTAAAGTTTTACATAATGCACATTGTTACTGGGAACTTTCTGAGGTTATACCCATTTTTTGCATGATGTATTTGTTATCATCAAAAAGGGGGAGAATGTTGACCTTATAGGTCACACCCGGTTTTGATAATAACAAATACTTAGGAATTTGATGGTTTCAAGTGTTTGTGCAGGTTTAGATAAGCATCTCAAGGAATGACACTTGAACCAAGACATGAAGACCCTAAAGATTTTAATTCATATTGTAAATTCAATTAATGTAATATGATCTTGTAATAGTAACTAGGTATACGGTCTGTATTAATTACCTGCATATCATGCAGTATGACCCTAGGTCCCAACACTTATGCACATATATCATACAAAATACAAGACTCTTAAAATTGCACTTAATTGAATATTATTAGGGAATTTGAGAGAGCTCAGGCGATCGAACCCCAGGAGTTCAAAACCCCTCGGGCGCCCGAATTGTTGAGAAACAAACAATTGACTTAGGCTCACAGGCGAACAAACAAATTTATGCACACCTTCCACGGCTACCTGAACCACCTAAAAAGGACATTTCACCAACTCAAGATACCAAGTGAGTTAGTTCAAATTAAGCCGCGGGCGACTGAACACATGAGTTCGGGCTACCGAACCTATGATCGGGCACCTGAAAATCTAAAGACCATTTATTATTGTGTATGTTCGGGCGACTGAACCACGGTTTAGCCACCCTAACCTCAACAAGTTAAAAATATATTTTTTAACTGTGGTAAATACGTGATATTTTGGGTTAATTACATTTAAACATTTTGGAACTTTTTTAAGAATTCCCAACAAGTCCCAAATAGTTATAATTTTTACCTTGCCTATAAATATAGGCTCATTTATGAGGATTAGTAATTAATTAGAAATTTCATTAGCCAAAAATTCTCTCTTTTCCAAATACTTTTTTTGTCCAAATACTCTCAAATTTCCATTTCCTTGATACATTCTGAGATTGTGAGAGTATATTAAGTGTATTTATGATTGCTAGATTTTGCTAAAAACTCCTATTTGCTTGTTTTATTGTGATATTATTTTTAGGGAGTTTGGCTTAGTTTTATCCTACTGATTTCACATTATAAATCATTTTTGGGATAGACTAGCAAGCTTTGGGGTCTTTGCATAATTGTTGCAAGACTTCCATAGCTTTGATTTTTGTTGTGCAAAAATATTTTCAACAAACAAAAATATTTTCAAATTAGTAGTGTGCTTATTTCATTGAAGAAAATCTTCTTGAACTAGTTTGAATATCTTATTGATATCTTTGGAATTTTGATATGCTATTGAAATGTGCTTTGCTTAAATTCCAAGATATTGCTTATATTAAACACTCTTAAGCATTTCATTGATAATACCCTATTGAGTGTTGTTAGCACAACTATTTGCATCACTGAGCTTATACTATATCCATATTATTTATGTGTATGTAATTGTGCGTATTGGGTACATATCTGCTTTACATGAAAGCATAATCACTGTACCAGTTGATTGAGAAAATAATGTTGTATTTCAGGCGTGGCCTGAGGGGGCAGTAATCCATCCCTGTAAGGATTGTGTGTAAAGGTTGAGGTCAACCCTGTGCTAATTGACTTGGTTGTTTAGGTGCCGCTCCACCCATTTAAATGAGCATTATAGTGGTAATCCTTATGCTTGTTAGCCAAGGTAGGGACGTAGGCAATTTACTAAACCTCGATAACACTTTTGGGTGTCACTTACTTTTTACTACTTTCTAGTGCATGCCTAGTTGATTAAATTGTGCTATTTAATTTCTACTACATATTGCAATTGATATATTTTACTTTCACTAGATTGGCATTAATTTTAAAATTACCAATTCACCCCCCTCTTGGGATCACGGTAAAGCTAACATATGGATTGAAGCAAGCTCCTACAACTTGGTATGAAAGGCTTAGTGGTTTTCTTCTAGATAATGGGTTTACTAAATAGAAGATTGACACAACGCTCTTCATAAAGGCTAAAACTGATAAATTGCTCCCAGTAGAAATATACGTAGATGATATCATTTTTGGAGCAACAAACAAAGAGTTATGTAATGAGTTTGCCAGCTACATGTAAAGTGAAATTGAAATGAGCATGATGGGTGAACTTAACTTCTTTCTAGGACTTCAGATAAAACAAAAAAAAAATGGAATTTTTATAAACCAATCAAAATACATTAGATACTTGCTTAAAAAGTTTAACATGGAAGATGGTAAAATCTTAGGAACACCTATGAATTCTTCCACAAAATTAGATAAAGATGAGTATGGTATACCGGTGGATATTAAGCTCTACCGTGGAATGATAAGTAGCCTATTATACCTGACCGCTAGTAGGCTTGATATTATATTTAGTATATGCTTTTGCGCAAGATCTCAGGCTGCACCTAAAGAGTCACATCTATTAGTAGTTAAAAGAATACTTAGATACCTTATTGGGACTATTGAACCTAGATTATGGTATCCTAAGCACACTTCACTTAAGATTGTCAGTTATTCTGATGCTAACCTTGCCAATAGTAAAGTAGATAGAAAAAGCACGAGCGGCACTCGTCACTTTTTAGGAAAATCCTTAGTTTCTTGGCTCTCCAAGAAATAGAACTCAGTTGCACTGTCCACAGTCGAGGCTGAATACATAGCGGCTATAAGTTGTTGTGCTCAAACGCTGCATATGAAGCAACAACTCATGGATTATGGATTGCACTATGACATTGATCATATAAAATGTGATAATACTAGTGCAATAAATATCTCAAAAAATCTCATATCACATTCACGAACTAAGCACATAGAAATTAGACATCATTTTCAATGTGATCAAGTGCACAAGGGAGATGTGGCACTTGATTTTGTGTCCATAGATGAACAATGGATAGATATATTCATGAAACCACTTCTAGAGGATAGGTTTATCCAAATTAGACATGAATTAGGCCTCATGCATAGTAGAGAAGTTGCCTAGAGATATATTAGAATACATATATGAGGGGGAGCAATTTAAATTAAAATTAAGTAATTTCTATTTATAGAGAATTGCATGTTAAATGTTTTATGGATATATGATACATGTTGATATGCACATGAATTTAGGACTTTAATGAACTGAGTTGCTTTCCTACTTATATAAATGTTGATTGAAATGTTGTTGTCTGTTCAACAAGAAAATTGCTTTTACAAAATAGCTATATTTTAGAAAGGAGGAGAGATAATTTTTTTAACAAAAGGGAGAGATATTTAAGTTCGTATACTTTTTGTATACCTTTTTTATTGATGTCAAAAGGGGGAGAGATATTTACTAAAGCAAAAATAAACAAAATAAAATTTGTGATCAAAAGAGAGAGAGAATTTTTTTTTACAAGATAAAAAAAGGGAGAGATATTTTCTAGATCAAAAATAATTTTTAGAGCAATAGGGAGTGAAATGGAAACAAGTGTTTTTGGGCATATTGCAAAATCGAGCACATTTTAAGTAAGCAGATTTGGAGAGACTAAATTGTGTAATCTGTTTTATATGTCATATTATACAACATGTTTGGATTACATTGCTATATTATAAATCATGCATTATCTTAGGGGGAGTCTTGTTAGGCTTAACCCATTTTTGCTCATGTATTTATCATCATAAAAAAAAGAGGAGATTGTAGACTTTGTGAGTCCAATCTTGCTTTAATGACAAATCACTAGGTATTTTACTTGTGCATTGAGCTTTTGAATAGGATCATGACCTAGCATGCATGTATGGTAAGCATGCTTTGGAAGGCACGAGGAACATGAACTACATATCACTTGACTCAATCCATGGAAGCTGAAGAGCAAAAGGATAAAGGCAATCCATATTTTTAGTTGTAATTTGCATTAGGTTTGATTGTATTTGCATAACACATAAGATATGATGCGAAGCTCAAAATGACATATAGACTGAACTTAGGACGCATGTTTTTTCATAACATATTCACATGCATTTGACCTACTTTGAAACAAACTAAATAATAGGTAGCTCGTCAATGATTCCCCTAGTCTCGTAGATGAAAAACTGAAGGCCGCTCATCGCCGAATGCTCTGCTTTTATCGACGAGAAAATATCAAGACCATAAAAATCTTAGACAACCTAGTTGTCAATGAATCCCTTGTTCTCGTCAACGAGCAACCAAATGACATTCTTTGATTGGTACGGACATTCGTCAATGAATTCGTGGCACAGAATGGTGCTTTAGCATAGAAACGGACGGAAATCTTTTCATTAAATGATCCAACAGTTGAAAATTGATCAAAGGGTGAGAATACTTATATATACCAACTGTAAACCCTAGGTTAACACTTTCGTATGACTTTTGCACAACCGTTGCACATCTTTTTTTAAGCTTTGCCTATTTTCAATGTATTCACATCAAGTTTGGGCATTCGTCAAAATCAACTTCAAGATTCAAGTGCTTACACTTATATCATCTTATGAAAAACTTGTTTGATCTTAAGGTTTAATTAAGTTTATTATTGAGCATTCAATCTTATAAGCTCATCTATTCATGTATTCTTTTATTTAAAATCTTATATTGGGAGCAAGAGCTCGAATTTCACATATATACTTGTTTGAAAAATCTTTTAAAATATTTAAAGACATATTTTTATTCAAAAGATTTAATATTATTTCTGCAAAAGGTATTTGAAAAACAAGAGCTTAAATTGTTGTGATATTCAAAGCTATATTCTGATTCAAAGATTTAATATTTTATTATTCTTGCACAGGTTATTTGAAAGCAAACCCTAGAATCTCCAAAGCATATTTTTCAAGATATAATTTTTGGGAGATATTGAATAAAGTTTAGATCTTTGAAGCATCTCATACATATATATTTTTCATATAAAGATCATACTTTTCATATACATCATTGAGAAAAATATATTCTCTCTTGAGCTTCATATTATATCTTGTGAGAGTGCTTATGGCTGATTGTACTCATTAGCTTAAAGAGAAGTGTTTGAGTGTGCATAAATATTTATTTGTTAATAGTATTAGTGGTTCGGTTTATGAATTGTGAAGAGGAACCTACGCCTTTTGTAAGAGGAACGTTGGCTGGGTTGGCTGAACCTCATAAAAAATCGTGTTAATCTCTCTTCCCTTAACTCTTTTAATTTTCGCTTGTGCTTAATTATTTGTTTGTGGTGTATGTATTAAATATTTATTGCGTTAGTAAGTGATTAGGAAATATAGGTTGATTGATAAAATCACACATTAAATTGAAGTTGTAAAATACTGAATTGTTTGTCATCTAGTTTGTGCGTGTGTGGTTGTAAGTTTTTCAAAATTAGAATCTAAAGATCAAGACTTTTAAAATACCCAATTCACCCCCCCCCCCTTTGAGATTACACATATATTCACAAATCTAATTCTCATTCTTTCAAAGAGTTCTTGCTGAAAATCTTACTGAAAGTTATTGCTTAGTACTTGCTGAATTAAAGCTTACGATCCTTGTGCTCTAACTGAGTTCTACAATCTGAGAAAAAACCCCAGTGATATTTACTTCGAGCTTCATCTTTCTATATTCACTTTTGATTGAAGTATATTTTTTTCAGTTGTACTAATCTGCCCTTGTTGGGAGTCTTATTGTACACAAGATTGTTTCTTGTTTTCTCTTATTGTTTTTGACGATTCAGGGTTGTTGAATCATTGGATAATGAGAAGGGGTATTCTTGTTAGAGAGGGATCTCCACTTGAGAAGGAGAGAGGTTGTAAATTAGCCTAATAAAAAATAGGAATCCTCACAGCAATTGCTTGGGGCAAGGATGTAAGCTACAAGTTGAACCTTGTAAAAATCTGGTTCCAAGCTCTTATTCCCTACTTTCTTTAAATTTTGCAAGGATATTAATTGTGTGTATGATCTTTCTGTCTTGCTAAACTTTTGGGAGTGAATGGAATATTGTTTTGAAAGCATATTTAAATTCAGCAAACATTAGTTAGTTGGTTGGTTTGTCAAATTCATCAAAGTCCTGATTTTGAATACTAAAACAAGCTGTAAGGTATTTTAAATTAAAAGTTTTAAAAAATCAAATATATGAAAATTATATTGATTGGAATAAAGGAATAAATTCTAAATTTTGAATTTAAAATATGAGTTTTATTTCTAAACTATTCTAATTTGATTTTTGGAATTTAATCAGCTGAGTATCAACATCAAAGGTTTAAACTTGAGATTGAATATTGGTTAAACTTAATAGTATTTTGGTTGTTGGTAAATTGTTGAAAGTATATATTGGTGAGATTAAAATATAACAAAGGAAATTTTAAATACAAAGTAATAAAAGAAATTTTAAAAACCTAATTCACCCCCCTCTTGGGAGTTCACCGTACTTTTCACTATCAATAACTCCAAGAATAATGCTATCCACATATATTTGTGCAACAAGAAGTTCATCATTTTTGGATTTCATAAATATTTTGTCAATTTTCCCTTTTGTAAAATCATTTGACTTAAAGAAATTGCTTAACCTAACACAGCTAGCTCTTGAAGCTTGTTTCAAACCATACAAAGCTTTATTGAGTTTGTAAACATGTTTTATATGGGTATGACTTTAAATACCAAGAGGTTTACATACATAAACTTATTCTTTTATAAAACCATTCAGAAAACACTCTTTACATCCATTTGAAATAATTTAAAGTTCATTTAAGATGCAAATGCAAGCAAGATTTTAATAGCTTCAAGTCTAATAACAAGTACAGAAGTTTAATCAAAATCAATTCTTTCTTTTAGTGAATAGCTTTGAGCTACTAACCTAGCTTTGTTTCTACTTATATTAACAGATTCATCTAACTTATTTTTAGAAACTTGTTTAGTTCCAATTATTGAAAGATCTAGGGTTTTAGGAACAAGATCTTACACTTTATTTATTTTCATTATTCAGGATTGTCCAATGGGTGGACACTTGAATTCTATGTGTTGGATTCTAAGTCTAATGGCTAAGGTTTGAGGAGTAACCATAAAAGATTTTTTTATAACCTAGATGGAGCACAAAGTACCTCCCTTCACCATATTAGCATAAAATAGGCTAACTACATTGGGATACATGCCTTGTGCTTGGTAAGTAATAAATATTTCCCAACCTAAGGTATTAAACATCGGCAATATGTCGAGAAAATCATCTCAAAAGAAATCAATGTCTAAGTCCTTACCAAAAATAGGTTCAGTAGAACAAATATAATCCTGATAGATTTGTGTCGACCTCACGCAATATCTTGAGTATCATCTATGCCGGAGGTGGAGCCTTGGTTTGCCGCGTGCTTTGTTCTTGGCATGATTTTGTGGAAAATAAATAGTATAATCCTATAAAAAGAGATAGGAATGAAATATAGAGAGGTATTTCAAAGATTAATAGGAAGAATCTTCATGGGGGAACTCTTGGAAATGAAAGAGAGTGCTTTGAGAGAGTAAAGAGAATAGGGTCAATTGATTGAGGTTTATGAAAGTTAGGGTTTTATGAACAGTTTTATATATACTGCTGCGGGTCTATTGGCTACACTCGAAGAGTTAGTCGCCTGACTAGTGTATTTTTTCAAAAATTCACAAGTCAGTAGCTAGTCATTCAACTGCACTTGAAGAGTAATGAGCTTGGACCTTAGATACTTGTAAGTCTGCGTAAGCTCAATCGACTAAGGGTAAATTGTCAGTCGCCTGTCCTTCAGTACTTTTGACTTACTTTATTATTTAACCCAACCACTCATTCTTATTAACTTCTCATTCTCAAATCACCTCTCTACAATGTAACAAGCCTAATTCTCATCATATAGAGATGAACTTATCCTTTAAAAGAGGTTTTGTGAAAATGTTAGCCCATTGTTCGTCTGTATTTACGAACTCAAGAATGATATCTTCCTTTTGCACATAATCTCTAAGGAAATGATGTCTACTGTCAATGTGCTTAATCCTAGAGTGAGAAATGAAATTTTTGGAAATATTGATGGCACTAGTGTCATCGCATTTAATTGGTACAACCGAATATTCCAAATTGAAATCCTTGAGTTATTGTTTCATGTACAACGTTTGTGTACAACAACTACTTGCTATGTATTTAGCCTCAGTAGTGGAGAGTGCCAGGAAATTCTATTTCTTAGAGAACCAAGAAACTAAAGATCGTCCTAAGAAGTGGCAAGTACCACTTGTACTTTTGCGGTCAATTTTACATCCGGCATAATCCACATCCGAATAACTAATCATCTCAAAGGCTATATCTTTAGGATACCATAAACCTAAGTCTATAGTACATGTCAAATACCTCAAGATCCTTTTGACAGCTATTTGGTAAGATTCTTTAGGAGCTGCTTGAACCTCAAGATCCTTTTTACAGCTATTTGGTAAGATTCTTTAGGAGCTGCTTGAAAATGAGCACATATGCACACACTGAATATGATGTTAGGTCTACTTGCCGCCAAATAGAGCAAACTACATATCATGCCACGGTAATACTTTACATCTACTGGCTTTCCTTGCTCATCTCTATCAAGACTAATAGAAGTGCTCATTGGAGTCCCCAATGGCTTGCCACCTTCTATATCAAATTTCTTGAGCAAGTCTTTTATATACTTTTATTGGTTAATGAATGTGTCATTTTTAGCTTGCTTGATTTGAAGACCAAGGAAATAAGTTAATTGACCCATTATGCTCATTTCAAACGCATCTTGCATGCATTTAGCGAAATCCTAGCATAACTCCTCATTTGTAGCACCAAAGATAATGTCATCAACATAGATTTGTATGATGAGCATATAATTATTTTTAGAGTTTATGAACAGGATGCTGTCCATTTTTCCTCTAGAAAAGCCATTTTCTAATAATAAGCTAGCTAACCATTCATACCAAGCTCTAGGAGCTTGCATTAACCCATACAGGGCCTTTTTTAGTCTAAACACATGATTAGCAAAATGAAAGTCCTCAAATCCCGGGAGCTGTGCTACATATACTTCTTCATTTATAAATCCATTCAAAAATGCACTCCTCACATCCATTTGGTAAAGTTTAAAGTCTTATGAGATGCATAGGCTAGTAGCATTCTAATTGCCTACATTCTAGCTACAAGAGCATAGGTCTCATAATAGTCTATACCTTCTTATTTATTATAACCTTGAGCTACTAGTCTAGCCTTGTTACAAACTACAATGTCGTTCTCATCCTTCTTATTTCTAAATACCCATTTAGTGTCGATTACCGAGTGATTAGAGGATCTAGGAACTAGCTTCCAAACCATATTTCTTTCAAATTAATTTAGTTCCTCTTGCATGGTTACCATCCATGAATCATCATTAATTGCTTCGTTTATGTTCTTAAGTTTCTCTTGAGATAGGAATGCACAATGATTGCACAAATTATTTAATGATGATCTAGTGGACACTCCTCGTGAAGGTTCACCTATAATATGGTCTTTAGGGTGATTCCTTATGAACTTACACTCCTTAGGCAATTTAGACTGACCGTGAGAGTTATCATTTAAAGGTGGGCTGATTTCATTACACTCATATTTTATTTCCTCAATTGCTAGATCTCCTAAACTTTTTCTAACTACTACTTCATCAACATCAATAGGTTTAGAAGAAACTGGATTACCCGTATCAAATGCTATACGAATTGATTCTACAATTGAAAAGGTCATTTTTTTGTAGACTCTAAAAGCCTTTCTATTCATAGCATATCCTAGGACGATTCTCTCATCTGATTTAGCATCAAATTTTCCTAGGTTCTCTTCATCATTTAAGACAAAGCACTTACATCCAAATACATGGAAGTAAGATATATTTGGTCTTCTCCTTTTCCAGAGTTCATATGAGGTCTTCTATAAGTTGGTCCTAAGGAAGAATCTGTTCATTACATAACAAGTGGTGTTCATCGCTTCAGCCCAAAAATATTTAGGAAGGTTATGTTCATTTAGCATGGTTCTAGCTATTTCTTGAAGTGACCTATTCTTCCTTTTAATAACTCCATTTTGTTGAGGTGTACGAGGTGTTGAGAAGTTGTGAGCTATTCCATGTTCATCACAAAAGATCTCCACATCTTTATTTTTAAATTCTCTACCATTATCACTTCTAATGTTTAGAACGCCATACCCCTTTTCATTTTGAAGCTTCTTGCATAAGTTGATCAAAATATTACATGCTTCATCCTTGGAGGATAAGAAAAGTAACAAGGTAAACCAAGAGTAGTCATAAACTATGACAAATGTGTATTGCTTTCCTCCTAGTCTTTGAGTTTTAGTGGGACCAAAAAGGCATAGATGAATAAGTTCTAGTGGCCTACTGGTAGAGATGTGTTTTTTATTTTTGAAACTTGTCTTGGTTTGCTTCCCAAGTTGACAAGCATCACACACCTTTTCCTTTAAAAACATAGTGCTAGGTAAACCCTTGACTAAGTATCTTTTTTTTAATTTGGACAACAGGTCCATACTAGCATGTCCTATTCTCTTATGTCGTAGCCAACTAGCTTCATTCAAGGCCATAAAGCATTTAACTTCTTAAGATATCTGGTTTTCAAAGTTAATGAAATATACATTATCAACCCTGTTGGCCTTACAAAACATAAAATCTTATTTTGATGATAACACATAAGAGGAATTTAACATATTTGGTTGATTGATGATATTTCAGGATTCAAGTATATGAATACAAGGATGAATGCTCACAAGGAACATTAAAAGATTATACTTCAAAGAAAGATGATCAAATGAAGCTTAAAGAGTCAAATCATCGATTCAAAGATGATTCAAAGCTTGAATATCATGAGAGAATGAATATTAAAGAGAACTTGATAAAAAAAAAATAAAGAATATTGAAGCTTGAAGACAAGATGGAGCCAAAGAAAGACAAAGAAAGAGAGCCTAAAGAAAGCATGAAGACTTAAGAGCTTAGAATGTCAAAAGTCATAAGAAGTCTTTATGTAAGTACTTCATATTTAAATATCTTATGGAAATATGATGAAAGCTCTTCTAGGGTTAATTATGGACTTAAGAGACCTTATTTCAAAACCCAAAAAATGTTTTATAAGAAATCAAAGTAAGAGAGCAAAAAGGATTTTTGAAAAGTAAAATGAAAAATTTTGAAGTTGGTCTGCCCAGACGACTGAGGTGTACCCTCAAAAGTATGAAGATGTACCTTAGACAATTGAAGTTTTACTTCATACGTCTTAAGAATTTCTTTAAAAGACTAGAAAATTAGTTGAGTCTACTGAAGATTTATTTGTTGAAACACAAAATAGGTAGAACACCCTTAGAAGACTAAACCCTTAGTTCAGTCGTCTGAGCTAAGACCTCATAAGTCTGAACCTACAGCTCAGTCGTCTGATCCTGTATCCAGTTCAAATTTTTCTGTGCGTTAAGGAACATCAGAAGACTGAACCTGATAGTTCAGTCGTTTAAACACTGTTAATGGCTAAAAATTTTAGATGATTTAAAAATCCGATTAAAGGTTTCTTGTGTCCCAAAATTAATGAAAACTTGGGAAATACTCCAAGTAAACTTTGAAAACACAAAATTACTTTTCTAAGCCTATAAATACATGGTTTTTTAAATCAAATTAAACACCAAGAAAGAAAGAATTGAAAAATCTATTGAAAACTATATTGCAAACAAAGCTCTCTCTTGCTCACTCATTGCAAAATCTGAATTGCTGAATTTCTAAGTTGTTGATCCATCCTACCTCTGAGTTATGAGTTGCTAATTCTTATCTAGAAGGAACTTAGTGATAAATTCTCTTGAGCTTCATTGTATTTCATATTGATATTTAATATTAAAGTACATAGTGATTGAATTTGTACTAATCTGCTCTTTGTGAGAGTGTCATAGTACGCAGCTATTGTTTCTTGTTTCTTGACGATTCCAGGTTGTTGGATCGTTGATCGAGTGTGGGGTGTCATCTGAAGAGGCATTGCTCTAGCCTATTGAAGGAGTTACTGAGTGTGGGGTATCACTTGGAGAGGCGTTGCTCTAACTTATTGATGGAGTGACCGAGTGTAGAGTATCACTTGGAGAGGCGTTGCTCTAGCCTACTTAAGGAGTGTTTAAGTGTGGGGTATTGCTTGTAAAAGGTTTGTTCCACCTGGAAAGGAACGGTATACTAGAATCCTTTGGGGGTATTGGCCAAAGGCGACGACGTTGGCTGGGGATAAGCCGAATCTCGTAAGAAATGTGGTGTCACTCTCTTTCTCTATTCTTTTTAATTTCTAGTAAATATTAACTGCGTGGTTGTGTTTTAATTTTTGATTATATATACTATGTGGATTGGATATTAAATAAAATAAATCTTAATTTGTTCTTGGGAATTTTTGAAAACCAAAAGGAAGTACGTTGGTTGATCAATACAAATTGCGGAAACCGTAAGGGAGTACGTTGATTGATTAACATCCAAGACTAATTAAATGAAAGTTTATTTAAGGTTCAATTTCTTGGAAAGAGTGTTTAATTTCATATTGTACTTCACATTGAGTAAATCAAATCCATCAATACATGGCTTAAATCAATCATATACACAAGGTTGCAAACAAAGCTGAAAATTGCCAAAGTGCTGCATATTGTATTTTGTGATTGATTACTTTGAGTTATTAAAGTGCTGAATCTTGAAACATTGTTGGAATCAATCTAACTTGTGTATATTGTTTTGATCATTTTGGTTGAATTGAATGGTCAGAAGAATATCTGAAAATCTACTAAGTATTCAAGTTACCATACTTACACCTATTTATAAAGGTTTATAACTTAATTAATTTTCCATTGAACTTGTGATTATAAAAAAATTTTGTTTGTTTTGTGTTGAAGTATTGGTTTACGGATTGATTGTCCAAATAAAGTGTTGTTGTGTGATTGCTAGATTAACAAGAGGTTAAGAATTCATGAAAGACATTAAAAGAAATTTTATCAATCCAATTCATGTGCCCCCCCCCCCCCCCTCTTAGGGCAACTCCTTAACTTTCAATTGGTATCAGAGGCAAGTTGTAGCAAATCCTAACTAGTTGCTACATAAAGATCTATATGGCACACCTAGGAGTAGCTCCCTTTGGAGAGGTTCAATCCTTAACTAGGCCTCCCATCTTTTGTGGTATAAACTATACATTTTGAGAACAACATATGAGAATCTATCTTCAAACAATGGATTGGAAGGCTTGGAAGGTTGTCACACATGGTGACTTAATTCCTACAAAACTTGTAGATAGAAAAGAAGTACCCAAAGAAGAAAAAGACATGACTGACAATGACCATAAGATGTTACAAGTAAACTCAAGTGCTATGAATGCATTATATTGTACTCTTGATATAAATGAATTCAATAGGGTTATAGCATGTAAATCAGCCAAAGAGATTTGGGACAAATTAGAAGTAACTTATGAAGGCACCATTGATGTTAGAGATAGTAGAATAGACATGCTCACAAGTGAGTATGAGGCTTTAAAGATGAACCTAGATGAAACAATCACTAATGTGTACACTAGGTTCACTCATGTAATAAACTCCCTCAATTCTTTAGGAAAAACATACTCCACTTATGAAATGATCCGTAAAATCCTTAGAGGTCTTCCACCCATTTGGGAACCTAAAGCTACAGCAATTACGGAAGGAAGAAATCTAAAAAATTCATCGTAGATGAACTCATAAGATCCCTTCTCACATATGAGATGGTCATGAATGAAAGAAGTGGTAAATCTAAAGGTCAAGAATCTATAGCCTTTAAAACATCAAACGAAAACTCTAGCAGTGAAGATGAAGAAGATGAACTAACCTTCATATCCAAGAAACTTGCAAGAATACTAATAAGGAAGAATAAATTCAAAAGAAAAATCCATAACTCAAAATCAGATGAGGAAGAAACTAATAAGAACGAAACAAAGAAAAAACCACCTACATGCTATAATTGCAAGAAAGTAGGACACCTAAAACCAGATTGTCCAAAACTTAAGAAAGATTTCAAAAAGAAAAAGAAAAATAAAAAGGCAATGAAAGCAACTACTTGGTATAATATGAGTACAAGTAGTTCTAATAACGAATCAAGTGATCAAGAGGTTGCTTATACTTGCTATATGGCTTGGGACGATAAGGAAAGCTCCTTATCCAAATCAATTAATGATTCTTGCAGTGAGTCATCTAATGATTCTGATGATGAAAGTATGCCTTCCTATGAAGAACTTCAAAATGAATTATTCAAGGAGCATAAGATCTTAGTTAATGTGACTAAAAGATACACATCATTGAAAAACAAGAATGAAGGTGTAATGAAAGAATTCCAATCTTTAAAACTTGCTGAAAGAGAAAAGGATTCAAAAATCAATAAACTACAATGCAAGAATGAAAAGGTGATAAAAGAACTAGAAGACCTAAGATCTCAAAATCATAAGAAAGACATATATATTTATGAATTAGAAAGTAAAATCAGTAAGGTGTCTCAAAACCAAGAAAAGATGCAAGAAAAGGATAAAAACACTCAAGACATAGAAATCAATGATCTTAAAGGAAAAATTGAAGATCAAGCAAAAATAATTTACAATTTTACAAGAGGAAAATAAAACTTTGATAAAATGATAGGTACACAAAGAATGTCTTTAAATAAAGAGGGCATAGGATTCAATGGAGTTGAAAATATAAAGAAAAAGAACCTCTATATGGGGTACTTTGTAAAAGCCTCCAAAAATTATGCTAGCACCTCTTCAAATGTCTACACTCACACCATATGCTTCCTATGTAAAAAGAAGGGACATATAAAGTTTGAATGTCCATTAAAGAGAAAAGGTGTGAAAACTAAACAGGTTTGGTAAGTAAAAGAAATATCTATTGTTAAACCATCCGGACCCAAGAAAGTATGGGTACCAAGATGAAAGACTAATTCATAAACCAATGACATCAAAGATATTTGGATTAGTTATTGCCCCTGGAAAATAAGAAAGCTACTTATTCCAAATCTATGATATTAAACTAGTTGAAATGAAAAATCTCAAAGAAGAGTTTAAGAGCTCATTGACAATTATATCATTGAAACAAATACAAACAAAATGGCATTGTTGGCCAAAATCATAGGATGATTTGTACAAGGCTTAACTTATAAAATATTAAGATTTCGAAAGCAATATGAATTTTGGGTATTCTTATGAAATCAAAAGAATGAAAATTTGAAGAAAATTTGAGCTTATTACATGAGTATTTTGATTAAGAAATGATATTTAAGAATAAGAAATACTTTAGAAACATGAGAACAATTTGAACAATTGTAGCACAATGCACAATGCTATAATATGGTCCATGCTTATATATGCTGATATGCTACATGCTAAATGCTAATATTCTGATATGCATATGTGATGAGATACTAATATGAACTATATGCTGATATGCTATGCTAAAATGCTGACATGTATGATTTTTATATTGCCAAATACATGATATTGACTTGACTCATATTGAGAATTTATGGCTCACTATACATTGCAAAGTTGAGCATGAAATTATTGATATGATATTAGTATTAGTATTTATGAAATATATTGGTATCCATAAGTATGTTAATTGATACTTGAGCATGACATCATATTTGTATCCATGAGCATGTGATGATATTGATATGATATTGATATTTGAGTATAAGATTAATTCTTCACCATATCAGTTTACATGCTAATGATTGATCACATTATCTTTTGCATGATATACTAAGGGATAAACATAAGCATGTTATGACATAGATGATATTGATATGATAGTGGTATTATTCTTAATATTGGTATCCATGAGCACTTACATGAAAATAAAATAATATTTGAGCATGGCATGAAAAATTTAAAAGCACAATTGGCGTCTTCATGAATACATAGTTTTCAATTGGTATCACAAATGAAGATCTGAATTTATTGAATATAAGATACATTTCATTCGGGCAGATTTAGACTTGTTAAAATAATGATATCATGATTTATGCTTATTAATGGAAATCATTGAAAATTATGATATAAAATCTTTTATATTTTCTCATGCTTCTTTGGAACTTATTGTCTATCTTATCATGCATGATGAATGCAAACTTTTTATTACGGTTGCTCAATGCCTTAATATTTATATTTTTCTTGATATCTTACTCTTTTTTATTGATGTCAAAAGGAGAAGAAATTTTGGGCAAAAATTGAGCATGATACTGCATACTTAAGTTGATATATTGGTATTTGATCTCGAATGATGTGATTTTGATATATGAGCATTAATATTGAAATTGATAGTATAAATAAAAGGGAGTTTTTTAAGATGATGCTTATTGTAAGTAGGAGTCTTTTTAAGGCTTTACATAATTTTTTTCTCCTTCTTTGTCATCATCAAAAAAGGGGGAGATTGTTGGCCTTACAATGCTTAAAATCTTATCTTGATGAAAACAAACAAGGGGAACTTAACATATTTGGTGATGATATTACAGGAATCAAGTATATGAATACAAGGATGAATGCTGACAAGGAACATTAAAAGCTTATACTTCATAGAAAGATGATCAAATGAAGCTTAAAGAGTCAAATCATCGATTCAAAGATGATTCAAAGCTTGAAGATCATGAGAGAATGAATATTAAAGATAACTTGATAAAATAACTTGAAGAATATTGAAGCTTGAAGACAAGATGGACCCAAAAGAAAGACAAAGCAAGAGAGCCTAAAGAAAGCATGAAGACTTAAGAGCTTAGAATGTCAAAAGTCAAAAGAAGTCTTTATGTAAGTATTTCATATTTAAATATCTTATGGAAATATGATGAAAGCTCTTCTAGGGTTAATTATGGACTTAGAGACTTTATATTAAAACCCGAAAAAATTTTTTATAAGAAATCAAAGCGAGAGAGTAAAAAGGATTTTTGAAAAGTAAAATGAAAAATTTTGAAGTTGGTCTGCCCAAACAACTTAGGTGTACCCTCAGAAGTCTGAAGATGTACCTCAGATGACTGAAGTTTTACTTCAGACGTCTAAAGAATTTCTTTAGAAGACTAAAGAATTAGTTGAGTCTACTGATGATTTATTTGTTGAAACACCGAATAGCCATAACACCCTCAGAAGACTAAACCCTCAATTCAATCGTCTGACTTGGGACTTCAAAAGTATGAACCTATAGTTCAGTCGTATGACCCTATGTCTAGTTCAAATTTTTCTGTATGTTAATGAACGTTAGAAAAATAAACCCGATAGTTCAGTCATCTGAACACTGTTAATAGTTAGAAATTTTAAATGATTTAAAAATCGGGTTAAAGGTTTCTTGTGCCCCAAAATTAATGCAAACTTGGAAAATACTCTAAGTAAACTTGGGCAACATGAAATTACTTTTCTAAGCCTATAAATACATGCTTTTTCAAATCAAATTAAACACCAAGAAAAAAAGAATTGAAAAATCTGCTGAAAGCTATCTTGCAAACAAAGCTCTCTCTTGCTCACTCATTGCAAAATCTGATTTGCTAAATTTATGAGTTGCTGATCCATCGTACCTTTGAGTTCTAAGGTTCTAATTCTTACCTAGAAGGAACTGGGTGATAAATTCTCTCGACCTTCATTGTATTTCATATTGATATTTAATATTGAAGTACATAGTGATAGAATTTGTACCAATTTGCTCTTTGTGAGAGTGTCATTGTACGCAACTATTGTTTCTTGTTTCTTGAAGATTCCAGGTTGTTGGATCGTTGACCAAGTGTGGGGTATCACTTGGAGTTGCACTGCTCTATCCTATTGAAGGAGTGATTGAATGTGGATGATCACTTGGAGAGGCGTTGCTCTAGACTATTGAAGGAGTGACCGAGTGTGGGGTATTACATGGAAAGGCGTTGCTCTAGCCTACTTAAGGAGTGTTTAAGCATGGGGTATTACTTGTAAAAGGTTTGCTCCACCTGTAAAGGAATGGTATAGTGGAATCCTTTGGTGGTATTGGCCAAAGGTGACGACAGAGACTGGGATATGCTGTACCTAATAAAAAAAGTGGTGTCACTCTCTTTCCCTATTCTTTTTAATTTCCATCATATATTAACTACGTGGTTGTGTTTTAATTTCTGATCATATATACTATGTGGATTGGATATTAAATAAACTAAAGTTTAATTTATTTTTGGGAATTTGCGGAAATCGAAAGGAAGTACGTTGGTTGATCAATACAAATTGCGGAAATCGTAAGGAAGTACGTTGATTGGTTAACACCCAAGACTAATTAACTGAAAATTTATTTTAGGTTCAAGTTCTTGGAAAAAGTGTTGAATTTCATATTGTGCTTCACATTGAGTAAATCAAATCGATCATTATAGGACTTAAATCTATCATATATATAAGGCTGTAAACAAAGCTGAAAATTGCTGAAGTATTGCATATTGTATTTTGTGATTGATTACTTTGAGTTATTAAAGTGTTGAATCTTGAAAGCATTGCTAGAATCAATCTAACTTGTGTATATTGTTTTGATTATTTTGTTGAATTGAATTGTTGGAAGAATATGTGAAAATCTACTAAGTATTCAAGTTACCATACTTACACCTATTTTTAAAGGTTTATAACTTAATTAATTTTCCGTTGAACTTGTGATTATAAATAAATTTTGTTCGTGTTGTGTTGAAGTATTGGTTTGTGGATTGATTGTTCAAATAAGGTTTGGTTGTATGATTGCTAGATTAAAAAGAGGTTAAGATTCATGAATCGAGTTAAAAGAAATTTTAATAATCTAATTCACCCCCCCCCCTTGGGACAACTCCTTAACTTTCAAACCCGATTAGCAATAAACAAGGTGTCATTATTTTCACTGTGTTCAACCATGCATTTGTCTTGTTTGAATGTTACTTCAAAACTTTTATCACTTAGTTGACTACTGTTAAGCAGATTATGTTTCAACCCTTCTACCAATAAAACATCATCAATTTCCAATGAGTGTTCCTTACCGACTTTACTGATGCCAATAATTTTGCCCTTAGCATTGTCTCCAAAGGTAACATATCCACCATCCTTTAGTGTCAACGAGGTGAACTTGGACTTGTCTCCGGTCATATGCCTCGAGCAACCACTATCCAAGTACCATTTATCTTTTGACGGGGTGGACCAAAAACATACCTACAAGAAGGAATTCAAGATGTTACTTTTCGTGCCCAAACCTTCTTAGGTATTTTCGAATTTGGTTTAGTTTCAATTTTCACCCCCCATACCTTTTTGATTTTAACATTCTTTCTCTTGCATGGACATTGAAACTTTATCTGTCCCTTCTCCTTACATAAGAAACACATAGTGTGTTCATATGCATTAGTGGAAGATGTTCTTGCATAATGTTTTTAGGCTTTTACAAGTACCCCATGTAAAGGTTCTTTTTCTTTGTGTTCTTAACTCCATTGAAACCTATTCCTTCTTTATCCAAGGACATTCTTTGTGATCCAACAAGTTTATCAAAATTATATTTTCCTACTAGTGAAGTTGTAAATGATTTTAGTTTGATCCTCAATTTTACTTTCAAGACTACGCATTTCTGTGTCTTTTATACTTTTACCATTCACTTGCAACTTTACTAGTTCTTGAGACATTTGGTTGATTTTACTCATGAGTTCATCAATAATTGAGTCTTTTTCTATTTCTGCTGATTTTGATTACTCTAGTTGGTTCATTAATGTTTCATTTTGTTCTTTTCGAGCTATGTTTCTCTTTGACAATTTTATGATTCTCTTATGTAATGAAAACAGCTCAACTTGAATTTCCCTACATGAAGGCATACTCTCACATGAGTCATTACAGGATTCATTACTAGATTCAACAAATGAGGTTGAATAAGAATTTACCTCCTTGTCTCTCACTATGAAGCACATGTTAGCAATCTCATGATCACTTGACTACCTTTCGAAGTCACTTGAGCTTGAGTTATCCCAAGTTGCTTTTATAGCTTTCTTTTTCTTCTTCTTCGCATCTTTCTTGAGCTGTTGACAATCAGGTTTTATATGTCTTACTTTCTTACAGTTATAACAGGTAGTGGGTTTTTTTTTTTTTTTTTTTTTTTTCTTTCTTACTTGTTTCACTCTTATATGTTTTTTACCCTTTGAATTTTCTAGAAAATCTTTTATTCTTATTAAAGAATTTGCCTAGACGTCTAGTGAATAGCACTAGGTCATCGTCATCCACCTCATGGTCCTTTTCCTCACTTGAGCTCTCCTTTGAGTCTTTAAGAGCTATTGACTTCTTTTGTTTACTACCCTTAATAGGTCTTTCATTTATTGCTAGCTCGTACATGAGAAGAGATCCTATAAGTTCATATAGGGAAGTATTTTTCAAGTTTTTGCCTTCAGTTATGGCAGTGGCTCTAGGTTCCCAAATAGAAGGAAGTACTCTAAGGATTTTCATACTTTGGTCTATAATAATGCATGCATCTGCATGATATGGATAAAATGCTCAGAATGACCATAGACAGACGCTAGGGACCAACACACTTCACAGAAAACATTTTCCTAAAACCCTAAAATCATACAAAAGGTTTATAAATAATTTAGGGTCAAATTTGGGGCAAAAATAGACTTGGTCAACCGACATTGGTTTTTTGGGCTAAATTTAAAAGCTTAGTCGACCGAATCCTTAACAGTATAAATGCCTCAGTCGACTGAACCAGTCATAAGTCAACATGTTGTCTTCGCTTGGTCAACCATTATGAAATGAACATATTGTCTTAGGTCGACCGAACCAACACTTGTCTGACACCCCAACTATTTGGTCGACTGAACTCATAGTTCAAATTGGCCACGATCAACCAAACCTCATGAATAGTCAACCGGACCAAAACCATGGTTGATAGAACCCACAAAGGGTTCAAAATCGCCTTCAGACGGTCGACCATTTCCATAGTTCAAAATTGCCATGATCGACCGAACTTAGTAATATGGTCGACCGAACCTCTCAAGTTGGAAAGTTTTTTAAGGGCTAAAACGTAAAATACCAAACGTGTCCCCAACAGTCATATTTTCTTGAAAATCTATGAACACCCCCTCATTGCTCAAGATTAGTAACTTTGATTATTTTCAAAAACCTCTCAAATCATTTTCTTAGTCAAAGTTCCCCCACTTATATTTTTATTGAAAAATCATTTTTGGAATAAATGTTTACACTCTCCAAACTCTCTTTGATTCTTTCGTTGAAACATTTTTAAGAGAGTATTTTGTTTGAGCATTTATTTTTATTGTGTTTATTGCAAAAACAACATTTGAGCATAAATCCTAATTTCTCCAAATACTTTTTATTGCTATTTTTTGTTGAAGAAATGCTTATTTTATTTTGATCTTTGAAGCATTCTCAACATCAAAGATCATACATCTTTGTTTTTGTAAAAATATTATTAAGAGCAAAAACCCTAGGTTCTCCGGTTCGTCTTTGAAAAAAATATTTTTGGGAGAATATTTTATTAGGGTTCAAATCTTTGATGCATTTTATCATATATATCTTTTGTCAAAGATTGAAATATTTGTTTTACACCTAGATCATCATCACTACACACAGACACACACAAACATTCAACCTCTGTAAAGGTTGATTCATCATCACTGCCTGCCAGTTTATAATTATAGATTCCAAAGCCGAGAAGAAAAAGACGTTCAAATGAATGGGTTTCATGCAAAACCTCATTCACGCTTAAATTAGTCCTAAATTATTCCTAAATAAAATACTATTTTAATATTTCCTAAGATTATAAATTTCAAATAAATAGTTATACCCTCAAATATAACCAATTTACCTAATTTCCCAAACCTCATTCATGCTTTGGAGTAGGGTCTAGAAAACCCAAATTGAAAATTTACTCACGCCAAAATGACGACAATCGCGACTAGGACCACGTGGTGGTGCCTGATCGTCGATTTAACGGTAGATTTAAAGAGAAATTGAGAAATTAGGAAAAAGTTGTCTTATCCTAAGAATGGTACCTACGCCACTCTCAGGACAAATCTACTCCAATAGAAATGTCGGTGGCGGAGTTAGAAATCCAACAATACCTTCTGTTTCATGATCCACCACAAATCCGTCGAGAAATAGAGAGAGAGAGACGAAGACGGACGGAGGTGCAGCAGGAGAATTCAGGGGGGCGGCCTTTCTCTATTTTGAAATTGAAAATTTAATTGATCCTGGAGTTGGATCCTTTACATATATATATATATATATATATATATATATATAAAATATTATATTATGTAATTTAATTAATAATAATTAATTAATTAATTAAATTAATTTTAATTTTAATTTTAATTAATTAATTTTATTTATTTATTTATTTTTATTTTTATTTTAGATCACAATAGGTTCAAACAAAGTCAATATAATTCCATATTATAATTTATCCAAATCAATACAAATTCAAATCTCCTACACATTAAAAAAAACATAATATTTAGAAGTATCAATTTTTTTTGTAAGAAACTTCATATCTACGCAAATCTAAAGTACTCCCCAACCAAGGACAAGCGTTAGAAGCTGGCCTTCAAGTCATGAATGCTCATGCACTATTTTGCATGAAACCCATTCATTTGAACGTCTTTTTCTTCTCGGCTCTGGAACCTATAATTATAAACTGGCAGGCAGTGATGATGAATCAACCTTCACAGAGGTTCTCTACTGAGCATAATTCATATCATTAAATAGTGCATGTATTGAGCTTAAATGTGTACATTTCTGCTTGTATTTACAAGCATGTTTATGTGTACAAAATTTTTTTTCATTGTATCGGTTGGGTTCAGCGCGAAATTGAATTGGGAAGTCTCAGCCCCGTAAGTGAGAGCAACTTAGTTCAGCTCGAAAAATTGAAATGGTGAGTCTCTGCCTCGTAAAGGAGACAAGTTGGGCTCAACCTTGTAATTGAGTTGGGGTTTACCTCGCCTCGTAAGGAGAGGTTAACGGCTTCTGATTTGCTCATTTAAGTGAGTAAGGTTAGTGTAATCCTTGGGGGGTATGCTCAAGGTGGGCACATAGGCTGGTTTGGCCGAACCTCTATTACAAATCTTATGTCACTCTCTCTCTATCTCATTTATATTTCTGCCCTTAAATTTTTGCATATGTGTGCTATCATTTATAGTTATAATTATTTGCATATACACTTTATTTCAAATGAGATACGTTCTATGTGTATGTCTGCATTTATTGCTTTATTAATATGTGTATGTCTGCATTTATTGCTTTATTAATTTACATACACGTTTGTGTTATGAATGGGACATGAACTCTGGTGAATCGGTGTAAATGTTTAAATTAACTAAAAAGTTTTAAAAACCCAATTCACCCCCCCCCCCCCCCGAGGTCTTGGTATCACACCAAATCCAACAAAAGACCTTATACTCGTTGGTGAGCATGTCAATCCTACTGTCCCTAACATCTATTGTTCCCTCATAGGTAACCTCTAACTTGTCCCAAATCTCCTTAGCTGATTTACAACCCATAATTCTATTGAATTCGTTGGCGTCTAAGGCACAATATAGTGTATTCATTGCACTAGAATTAATTTGCAGTTGTTTCATATCTGAGTCATTTAGATCAACTTCTTCTTTAGGGATTTCTTTAAAATATACATTCTTAGTGGGAATAAAGTCACCAAGTGTGATGACTTTCCAGACCTTCCAATCCATAGTCTTCAAGAATATCCTCATTTGTTGTTTCTAGAAAGTGTAGTTTATACTATAGAAAATGGGAGGTCTAGATGAAGATTGACCTTCACCAAAAGGGGATATTTAAGTGTGCCATAGGGATTTTTATGTACCTACTAGTTAAGATTTACTACAACCTAGCTCTTTGATACCAATTGAAATTAATATGTATTCCCAAGAGGGGAGTGAATTGGGTTGTTAAAAATTTATTTGCAAAATTTCTACTTACTTTAACCCTTAATTATTTTAAACATCCACAATCATACAGTCAAGATATCTAAGCAGCAACTATACTAGAGCAATTGGGAATCCTAGATATGAATATGAATATGAATATGAATATGATATCTAAAATTATAATACAAAATTAAACTTCAAGTAATTTAGTTAATCAATTTTCCAGTGTTTGATTTTCAACAATTCTCAATGATGTTTTCAAGAAACAAATTCAGCAATTCAATCTTAAGTTTCTTTTACAACTTGTGTTTCAATTAAATAATAAATTTCAAAACTATTACCTCAATTTTTCACTCAAAAATTTAGAGATAATGCTTGTCTAGATTTTCAATATATCAACACAACCATAGAGCCAATATAGTAATTTGATTCAATTATAGCTCAAACCAATGTTCAGCAAGTTATAATATTTAGCAAGATCTCAATAATAATAAAGCATACACGCAGGTTATATCTTGCAATAATTTAAAGAGTAAGGGAAGAAGAGCTGAACACTGAATTTTTTACAAAGTTCGGTCGTAGCCTACAACCTTGCCTCAAGTAACCCGCTTTGAGGATTTCTTTTCCACTTCATTGCCAGGTGAAAAAAACCTCTCTCCATTCAAGGTGGAGTTTGTATCTCTAAGGAGAACAACCCTCTTGCTCAGCGATGATTCAAAATCCCTAAACCGTCAATCACAAAACAAACAAAGCAAAATAGATTGTACAGGAAAATACTCCTCAAAAGAGCAGATTAATACACGATAGAATCAATATACTTCAAAGAAATCAATAAAGAATACGAAGCTCAAAAGTATATCACTAGTTTTCTGATTATAGAGTGTTGATTTCAGTAGAATAAATCTGAGTTTTGGGAGTTTCAGGAAAAGCAACACAATAGCTCTTTTAGAAAACTTTAAACAGTATAAACTAGGTTTTCAATTCGTATGTGTGTCGTAAGTTTCCCCAATGTGCAAGAATAATATGTATATATAGTGAAAATGGTTTTTAAGTTTGGAAACCATTCAATCAAATTTGGAAACAAAAACTAGCACTGTAAATAATTTAAACATAAACATCAGCCGACTGGACATGATGGGTCAGCTGCCTAAGCTTTTTTAAAAATAGCGCATTCTAAAAGTCCTTACTAGGTAATTCGACTGGTCCTAATAGGTCAATCATCTATTCCTTTTCTATTCATTTAAAAGGTTAGGTCAGTAGCACATCAGCCGCTTGATGATAAAACATCATTCGCATGACCACTTGGTGTTGACTCTAAGAGTCCAATCATGTTTTGATAATGACAAATCACTTGGTATCTTACTTGTGTATTGAGATTTTGAATAGGATCATGACTTAGCATGTATGGATGGTAAGGATGCTATGGAAACCAAGAAGAACTTGAAGCGTATACAGTTTGGCATAGTCCATGGAAGTAGAAGAGCGAAAGGATGAAGAAAACTTAGCGTTTCAATTTTGTATTTATTCCTGTTTGTATTTACATGTCTCATAAGATATGATAGGAAGCTTAAAATAACCAATAGACTGACCTTAGGATGCATGTTGTTCATGAAATATTCATATACACTTGACCTAGGTTGGATCTAAATTTTAGAAGGTTAATAGGGCTGAAAAATAGGGCACTCGTCGACTAGTCCCCTAGCCTTGTCGACGTGCAAATACCAAGACCCTAATTTTCTTAGACAGACCACTCATCGATTAATCCCCTCATCTCATCGACTATTGAGTGAAGGACACTCGTCGAATTCTCTTACACTTATTTTACATCCCTTGCCTACATTCTCTTACACTCAAATCATTCTTTGGCATTCTTTTCTCCTATCTTCAAGATCCAATAGCGTCCACTCACATCATCTTGCAAAGTTGTATTGATCTTGAGGTTTGGTGAATAAGTTTTTGTTTTAGGCATTCAAACCTTATTTTTCTACTTTCCTACTCACTTTATTTGATATATATATATATATATATATATATATATATATATATATATATATATATATATATAGGGAGCTAAAACCCTAGTTTTCCATATATCTAGTGTTTGAAAAATATTTTGGGAAAAAGTTCATACTAGGGATTGAATCTTTGAAGTGCTCACTTTCATATTTTTACTCAAAGATTTCATATTCTCTTATTTGTGAAAAAGTCATTTGAAAGCAAATCCTAGGATCTCCAACACACATATTTTTAAGATTTTTTTTTTTTTTTTTTGAGAAATATTGAATAGGGTTTAGATCTTTGAAACAACTTTTATATATATATATATATATATATATATATATATATATATCTTCATACAAAGATTATATATTTTTTATTGCAAACACCTCATTGGGAAAAACATATATTCTATCTTGAGCTTCAAGTTATATCTTGTGAGAGTGTTTAGGTTTCATTGTACTCATTAGCTTATTAAGAAGCGTATGAGTGTATTCAAAATTATTTGTTATCACTTGTATTGACGATTTGGGTTATGCACCAGGAGGAGGATGTTGCGCCTCTTGTAAGTAGCAGAGTATAAGGAGGTAGCTACCCCTCTTGTAAGTAGCAGATTGTAACAGGTAGCTCCGTCCCAAGTTAAGGAGTGGTATAGTGGAATCCTTGGGTAGTTAGCCCAAGGTGAGAACGTAGGCTAGGTGTGGCCGAACCTCGTAAAAATATTGAGTTTGCATCTCTCTCCCTTACGATTTTTATTTCCGCTTGCATTTGATTATTTATTTCACATTTGTTGCTTTTGGAATTGATTAGGTAATTCTGATTGTTTGGGATATACATTGCTTGAATCTATTAGGTTGTGTAATACTGAAATATGTGTATCTCAAAACTTGTGTTTTTGTAGTTGTGCTTTCTAAATTAGAACTTAAATACATAGAATTTTTGAAATACCCAATTCACCCCTCCCCCCCTTTAGGATTACACCTAAATTCACATTTGGTATTAAAGACTCGTTACATTTGACTTAATCGTTTTTGTAAAAATATCATGATGGCTCATATCGATGTAACCCCATTCGATGAGAGACACTCGTCTATGCATCCACCTATTTTTTGTGGTGTTAGTTACACCTATTGGAAACAAAGAATGTGTATTTTTCTTCAAAATGCTGATTAGAATGTGTGGAGAGTTGTATCCAAAGGAGATTATGTCCCTATGAGAATTATTGAAAAATAAAATGTACCTCAGACTAAAGACGAATATGCAGATGATGACTTGAAAGCAGGTCAAGTAAATTTTACTGCCATGAATCTCTTATATTGTGTGTTAGATGTGAATGAATTAAATATAGTCATGGCTTGTAAGACTATTAAGGAAATATGGAAAAAATTAGAAGTCACATATAAGGGCACTAAGGATGTAAAAGACAGTAGGATAGACATGCTTACCAGTGAATACGAAGCATTTAAAATGACTCCAAATGAATCAATTCAATCTACATACACCAGGTTCACCCACATCACAAACTCTTTGCATGCTCTTGGTAAGACTTACCCTACTTATAAAATAATGAAGAAAATTTTTAGGAGTCTACCGCCAGTTTGAGTGGCAAAAGCTACTACCATGGCCGAAGGAAGGAACTTAGAGGCAATGATAGTGGATGAGCTAATCGAATCACTCATCACATACGAATTGGCAATAAACGAAAGGATGAGTGAGTAGAACAAAGCAGAGAAAGTAACAGCCCTTAAAGTATCTTTTAACAATTCCAGTGAAGAGAGTAATTCAAAGTTGGAAGACAACATGGCTCTTCTAACTAATAAGTTTAGAAAGTTCCTGAAAAAGAATAAGAAGTATACTAGAAAATTTCAGGATTCAAAAACAAAAACAGGAGAGTTAAGTAGAAGGAAACAAAAGGATGATCCTCCTACGTGCTACAACTATAGAGAAGTTGAGCACACCAAGCCGAACTATCCTCAACTAAAGAAAGTTTCCAAAAAGATGAAGAAAGCAATGAAAGTTAGTTGGGACACACATAGTACTAGCAGCTCAGACACTGAATCTAGCGACGATCAGGTTGCTAATCCGTGCTTAATGGCACATGACAATCATGAGGTAAAATCAGCTTGCTCCACCTCATCATATTATTCTAGTGATTCTGATAATGATAACAACATGCTTTCATATAATGAATTACAACAAGAATATTTGTCTACTCTTAAAATTCTTGAGAAAATGATTAAGAGAAATTCTAATTTGAAAACTAAATTAAAGGAATTTTCAAAGTTTTTTTGAAAAACAAAATGAGTCTCATGCTTCTTTAATAAAAGAAAAGGATTTGAAAATTGTGGAGTTAGGAAAGAAATTTGGAATACAAATCTAAGAATATATATAAATTCACAGAGGGCCAAAATAACTTTGAAAGACTCCTTGGGGCTTAAAGAAATTCTCTAGACAAGTTTAATGGGAAAGAAAACCTAAAATAAAAACATCTTTACATGGGCTACTTTGTGAGAGAATCAAAATCTTATGTTCCATCTAAAGACTCCTATAGGTATACTTCATGTTTTAAGTGTAAGAAATTAGGTCACATAAAATTTGACTGTCCCTTTAAAAACAAGGATGTAAGAATTAAGAAGGTTTGGAAAGTCAAGGGAGAATCGAGCACTAACCCCAATGGACCAAAGAAATATTGGTACCAAAATTAGTTACTTGAAGGTCTATTGCAGGTGTGCTTGAGATCGTCCTCTTCAAAGGACAAATGGTACATAGATAGCATATGTTCTCATCACATAGCAAAGTTCACATCCATTGCACCAAAGGATGGAGGATTCGTCACCTTTGGCGACAATGCAAAAGGCCAGATCATTGGAGTAGGTAAGGTTGGTAAGGATCCTTCTCTCATTATAGATAATGTTTTACTAGTTGATGGATTGAAGCATAATCTGTTAAGTATAAGCCAACTACGTGATAAAGGATATAGGGTATCTTTTGAGCACGATAAATGCATAGTAGAAAACAAATATGAGAATAAAACTTTGTTTACTACTGAACGTAGTGAAAATGCTTATACTACTAGTTTTGATAACTTAGCCTCTCAACATGTGAAAAGTTTTTCTGCCATAAATGAGGCTAGTTGGCTTTGGCATAGGAGATTAGGACATGCTAACATGGATTTATTGTCCAAACTAGTTAAGGGAGACTTAGTTAAGGGTTAACCAAAGACTCAATTCGTGAAAGATTAAATATGTGATGCATGCCAACTTGGAAAAAAAACTTGATCTAGCTTTAAGAAGAAGAAAGTTATGTCCACCACTAGGCCGCTTCAAATGCTGCACTTAGATCTATTCGGTCCTAATCAAATTCGAAGTCTAGAAGGTAAATCATATGCTTTTGTCATTATTGATGACTATTCTAGATTCACATGGGTATTATTTCTTGCACACAAAGATGAAGCATGTGAAGAATTTGTTAAACTTTGTAAGAAAATTCAAAATAAAACAGGTTATACAATCACAAATATTCGAAGTGATTGAGGTAGTGAATTTAAAATCAGGATATGGAAAACTACTATGACACTCATGGCATATCTCATAATTTTTTTTGCACCCAGGACACCACAACAAAATGGGGTAGTTAAGAGAAAGAACAAATCTCTATAGGAAATGAGTAGAACAATGTTGAATGTACATAAGTTACCCAAATACTTATGGGCTAAACCAGTGAGCATTGCTTGTTATATTCTGAACAAAGTTTCGATTAGGCCTACTCTTAATAAAACTCCTTATGAATTGTCGAATGGCCATTGACCTAATATTTCCAATTTTCATATATTTGGCTATAAATGTTTTGTTGTTAGAGATAATGAACACCTAGGTAAATTTGATGCAAAATCTGATGAGGGTATTTTTCTAGGTTATGCCATAGATAGTAAAGCCTACAAGGTGTATAAAAAAAGAACGTTGACCATTACAGAATCCATCCATGTAGTGTTTGATGAGTTCAATTCGTTCTCTAAAAATTCTAAAGAGGATGATCTTGAAATAAGTAAAGAATTAGAAAAAATTATCTGTTGAAAACAATGTAGATAAAAGCACTAAAATTAAAGAAACATCTTCTGAGGATAATCAAGTAGAAAGGGAGGTACATGAACTGCCTAGGAAATGGAAGTTTGTAAGGAATAGCTACCCAATCATCACTTAGAAATATAATTAGCCACTTTGCATTCTTATCACAAGAGGAGCATAAGAATGTGAGTGAGGCAATTGAGGATAAGTCTTGGGTAATGTCTATGCAAGAAGAGTTAAACCAATTTGAGAGAAACAAAGTCTGGACCTTGGTTCCTAGACTTATCGATTACACTATTATTGGAACTAAATGGGTATATAGGAACAAGAAAGATGAAAATGGGACAAAAATAAGAAACAAAGTTAGACTAGTAGCTCAAGGATATAACCAGGAGGAAGGTATAGATTTTGAGGAAACATATGCTTATGTAGCTAGGATAGAAGCCATTTGGATATTATTAGCATATGTTGCTTTTAAGAACTTCAAATTATATCAAATGGATGTCAAAAGCGCATTTCTAAATGGTTATATAAATGAGGAAGTATATGTTGAACAACCTCCAAGATTCAAAGACCAAAAATTTCTAAATCTTGTTTGTAGATTGTCTAAAGCCTTGTCTGGATTGAAGCAAGCTCCTAGAGCTTGGTATGAAAGGCTTAGTGGTTTTCTACTAAATAATGGGTTTACTAGAGGGAAGATAGACACAACACTCTTCATAAAAGTTAAAAATGACATCTTGTTCCTAGTGCAAATATATGTTGATGACATCATTTTTGGAGCAACAAACAAAGAGTTGGGTAATGAGTTTTCCCAATGCATGCAAAACTGAATTTGAAATGAGCATGACAGGTGAACTTAATTTCTTCCTAGGACTTCAGATAAAACAAGTAAAACATGGAATTTTTATAAACAATTCAAAATATATTAGAGACTTGCTCAAAAAGTTCAATATGGAAGATAGTAAAATTTTAGGAACACCTATGAGTTCTTCCACAAAATTAGATGAAGATGAGCAAGGTATACCAGTAAATATTAAGCTCTACTATGGCATGATTGATAGCTTGTTATGCCTGACTGGTAGTAGGCCTGATATTATGTTTAGTGTATGTTTGTGTGCAAGACTTCAAGCTGCACCTAAAAAGCCACATCTATTAGTAGTTAAAAGAATACTTAGATACCTTATCGGGACTATTGAATTAGGATTATGATATCCTAAGTACACCTCTTTTGAAATTGTTAGTTATTCAGATGCTAACTTTGCCAATAGTAAAGTGGATGGAAAAGCATGAATACTAGCACTTATCATTTTTTAGGACAATCTCTAGTTTCTTGGTTCTCCAAGAAACAGAACTCAGTTGCACTGTCCACAGCCAAGGCTGAATACATAGCGGTTAGAAGTTGTTGTGCACAAACTCTGTATATGAAGTAACAACTCATGGACTATGGATTGCATTATGAAACCGTTCCCATAAAATGTGATAGTATTAGTGTAATGAATATCTCAAAGAACCCCATCTCACACTCACGAACTAAGCACATAGAGATTAGACATCACTTTATTTGTGACCATGTACAAAAGGGGGATGTGGCACTTGAGTTTGTGTGCACAGATGAGTAGTAGGCCGATATATTCATGAAACCACTGCAAGAGGAAAGGTTTATCCAAATAATATATGAATTAGGATTGATGTACAATAGAGAAGTTACCTAAAGATATATTGGAGTGCATAATTGGGGGAGAAACTTAACTTAAAATGTAGAATTTTCACGATTAACTTATTTTACACTTATATACTTCATATCCTGTGAGAAATACCACTACTATACGTAGTAAATTGCATGCTTAAATTCTTTTATGGATATTTGATGTATCTTGATAAAAACATTAATTATGACTATATTGAACTAAATCGTTTACATGTTTGCATAAATGTTGGTTGCAATACTGTTTTGTGTTCACCATGAAATTTTTTTTTCAAAACAGTTATTTTTATCGAAAAGGAAATTTCTCTATGCTAGGGATTCATTTAAATACTTCCATTTTTGCCTTAGCCCCCTTTTTTTTATGTCAAAAGGGGGAGAAATATTTTCTAGCAAATTTGGGCATATTTTAAGTAAGAAAACTTGGGGAAGACTAAACTGTAAACTATTTCAAATTGCATATTCTACAATACGTTTGCAACATTATAAGACATGTGTAATCTTAGGGTGTATTTGTCATCATCAAAAAGGGGGAGAATGTGTTATATTTCGTGAAACCCCAAAAGGGGGGTGAATTGTGTATTTAAAATTTATTGCCTAGGTTAACAAGTTTTATTAGCAGTGCAATACAACCGAGGGTGAGTCTACACAATTCACAGATAACATACATTTGCACTAATGGTAAAGAGCATAAATGTAAAGAACAAGCATGACATGCTCTCGGGGTTCGGCCAACTATGCCTACGTCCCCGCCTCGGCCACACCAGCACAAGGATTACCATTATAATGCTCACTAAAATGGGTGAAGCCACACCTAATACAACCAGGTCAATTCAAGGGGCTGACCTCAACCGACACACTTTAATAGGATGACGCACCTAACTTTCCTAACCAAGTCTAAGCCAATCTGGGACTATTCCAAAGGGCTAGTTTCCCTCTTCAGGCCCGTGCCTGGAATACAACCAATGTGTACAAAATGTTTGTATACAGAAATTTGCTTCTAGACAAGCAGATGTGTGTACTAGTATAACTTAATCAATAATGCAAGCATGAATGATATGTAAATATGCTCAGTGCTCTCATATGTGCTTAAACACTCAATCACATATAAGATTTTAGCTCAGATCTAGAGTGTATACCCAAGCAATATTTGAAACACACTATGTGAACAATACAATATCATATTAGGGTTTCAAAAAGTGCTAAGAAAGTCCAAACAAACAAACTCAATAATGTATTTTACTGTTCAAGGCACAATAGAGTTGTTTGAGATACTATCTTGTGAAAAGGAATTTTAAACACCAAATTTAGGTTTAGGTATCTTGCAACAATAATATAAGAACCTCAACCCTCAAATTCTTTCCACTCTAGGTTTATCAAATGAAACCGGTGGAAAAACTTTAAAGCTAAACTCTCTCAGAAAATCGATCAAGCAACAATATAAATGAGAGTTCTAACTACAAAGATTAAGCACAATAGCCTTTGAAAATACTCACAATGCTTGCAGAAATCAAGAATGAGGAGTATGTGAGTGTTTGGAAATATAATTTGGCTAATGAAGGATTTTGAATCTTGAGAGAATTTTTTTCTAATCAAGTTGGCTAATCCTTGCTAATTTTGACTATTGTGAATGGGTATAATTAGATTTGTTTAAAAGACCATTAAGAATATTAACCATTTTTACCCCATTTAAAAATTTGGTAAAAAAATATTTTAACCCGCGAGGTTCGAGTGCCCAGCCAAAGGTTCGGGTGCCCAAACAGACACAATCAAAAATTCAACCTTTAGAGGTTCGGGTGCCTGAAAGATGAGTCAGTCGGCTGAAACAAAGTCAATAGAAAATGTTCAATAATTCAGGGGCATGACTCACAGTTTGGTTAAGTTCACCCAAGCCTCCTTTTGAACGTAAACATTTGGTTGCCCGAGTAGTTGAAAAGTGCCCTGATAGGCTTTCGGGTGCTCGAGGAAGGTGTTTTCAAAATAGGTTCAGGTGCCCGAAGACCAAGTCAGCATGTTGACTAGTTCTGTCGCCCAGGCCATTTTATAATGTATAGGTTCAGTCACCCGAACCCTCTCAGCATTTCCCATTAAGTGCATTTTATCCTTATTTTGATTCCCCTTATTAAGATAAGTGATGTAGGGGATTTTGTGTCCTTAGTGTAGGTATCTAAGATCAAGCTATGGTCGTTTTGAGCATACCTACCTACCATGCATGATGCAAATTATCACAAGCCATACACGCGCACAATTCAAAATAAATTACATCCCAAAATGAAGAAATAAAAAAATGAATACAAATAACAACACATAAATCTTCATTTTCTGGCACGAACACCGTACGCCATCATGATATCTCTTTTAGTCCTGAAATGCTCACAAGGTGAACCTGCATACAATTTTCAGTACAACCATTAGTACTAAGAGTATTTGTCATAATCAAAACTGGGTATGACCTATATAGTCAACAATCTCTCCCTTTTTGATGATGACAAATACTTTATGCAAAAGTGGGTTTAGCCAAGAAAGGCTCCCCCTGACTCTATGCATAAAGATAGTTAAAGTAGTGTGGAATGAAAGATTAAGCATAATTAAGCACAGTCTTACCCCACTTTTGCCTCTTCTCCCCCTTTTGGCAACAACAAAAAGGGTTAAGCAATAAAGTGTGAAGGCAAGTATGTCTTTTAGATACAGAAGGTATATTGGGAGGAATTTTTTAAAAATATTCGGCAGCATGCCGTTTGAAAAAGATCATTCCCAAACATAACCCTGTACCTAAATGACCTATTTGGAGTTACCATACACAATATGTAGCAAAGTTCAACTAAGTAATCCAAACAGAGTGTGCATCAAGGAAGTAAGAGAAACATTTAGCATCTAATACCAATTGATAATTTTTATGTTCTATACTCCCCCAATGGATGATTATGCAAGGATGAAGATTAAAATTTTTATTTGGCTTTCACTCATCCTTTCAAAAATATTTTCATGTAAATTTTATCATAATCATCTTTTGTTTGCCAAAACAAGCTCGAATTTCCACAAGGTATAGTAAATGAAAATATGTCGGCAAGATACCAAGTGTTATTCTTTTGTGATAGTGAGCCTACAAACTATAATCATGCTAACTAATAAAAATACTGATATTTGCAAAAGCATGATATTTTGAAGTGAGCATGATATCTAATATAGATGTTGTCAAGACATGCACATTGATATTACCTAGTTAATGTATTAGCCAAATGATGTATAGAATGAAAGAACAATACATTTCTATTTCTTAGGGCCTAATGATTTTAATATTGAGTGACTCCCCCTAAGAATATGCATTTTCCTAATAAATCAACTTGAGTAAAATTCAAATGTTATTTCAGAAACAAACTCAAGTTTTGAGAAGTTTAGCATTTAGAAAATGATATATGGTTGTGTGCAATAATTTAAGAAAAAATCTGGTAGCAATTTATGTGAAAATATGATCAATCCATAATAACCTGCCAATATCTAAGTACTTCAAATATGCTCGCATAACCAGCTCCAAGGAATTTAGAATTTCAAAACAAATGAGCTAAGCGTAAATACTTAAAGTCTAAGATCAAATTATATTTGCACACAAGGTATTCAAGGACCGTTTCAACCATTTGGACAAATGTCTACAGAAAATTCAGTAGCATACAGGCTGCAAACAGGACATTTCCCAAATTTCACCTACACAAAAATTGATTCTCAAACAAGCAATATTTCAAGAGTAAGGCATGCGAGAACCTATAATCTACTAGTAGACAATTCTCATCAACTGCATCCACCATACAGGAGGTTTTCTATACTAAACATGCATTTCAACAGAATAATCATCTAGATGCAAATACATACCCATCGAGGTACTACAGATATATATATATATATATATATAATCATAAGCAAAAACATAGTCACCATATCATAGTATCTGCATGTGTATGTGGTGAGTGTGATCGTCAAAAGAAACAAATATAGAAGCTGTTTTAAAATACATACAGACCAAATAAAAGTGTATCTAAATAGAACACAACATATGATCAAATAAGGAATTGGAGCATGATGAAATGGATCCTTATGAAGCACTCCTAGGTCTCCCCGTCGTCATGATCATCATCCTCCTCCTCACCGCTCAACTCCATCTAGTCGTCCTCCCCAATGTCCTCATCATTCATCTCTCGCAGCCGCTCACCGAGGATTGGAAGTTAGCCCGTACCTTGGACTAGAACTCAGTGAACTCACTGTAAAGGGAGTCAAGTCTAGCATGTGATGAAGACACCTGCTCAGTCATGGAGACTCAGAACTCCTAAAACAAGGCAGAGAGATCGATGATAGCAGCCATGATCTCGGTGCTAGATGGTACATGAGGCAGCTCCTGTGGGGCCTCCTGAACTCTTAGGTCTCTCTTGTGTGCAGTGGGCAACCACATGTTGCCGGTGAGCTCATAACCCATCAACTTAAAAGTGGTGGAGTTGAAGATGTCGGAGGGTCGGACCTTCTTGATGGTGGCTAATGGTGACCTATTTAGCCTTTCCCTAACAAATATCCTAGACAGAATCCCACCATAGGGCAGAATGATCCTCTTTCCAATGGTTTTTATGAACATCCACCGTAGGATCAATCTAGGAAGGTCTAGGTTCTTTCTGGATAAGAGTCTCCACATCACGAAGCAATCCAAATAGGATACGTGGTCCCTCGATCCTGACTTAGGCAATATGTTGTAGGAAATTAGGTGGTGTACCACCTTTGCCTCTAAGGTCAAGGATCTGTAGCTAGGAGTGTGGGTTAGATTAGCTACTGAATTTGTCATGACTAAATTAACAAACGTACTCATAGTGAAGTCCTGCTCGGCTATCCAAGTGGAGGAAGAATCGAGGTAGATGAAGTTGCCACGCTGGATCTTAAAGGTCTCTGTTAGGTAGGCATCGTCTAAATGGAGATCCATCTCAAGCACTCTAGGGTAGTAGCCCTGCCCATCTTGAGCAAGATTTGCATAAAAGAGACCGATGAGCAACAGGTACATCCCTCTGGGCTGAAAGCCTATAAACTTATACCATCCTTGATATTGAAACATGTCAAGAATGATGTTGAAGTAGGTTTACATGAATTCGATATCGAGGATTTTTCCCAGAATGGGATCTTTGAGATGAAAGACTCTCTCATATTTTATTCGCCGATTGGGTGTGGGAAACCACTGTTCCAATGGAACACCCATGGCAACATGCCTTTGATCTCTGGCCATGGAAACAAATCTCAAGGAAGGCTGGGCTAGGATGTGAAAAGAAAAACTAAGAAGGCTCTCGAATTTGTGGAAGAAATGAACCAATTTTTGCAGAGAATCATATATATCAGCGCAGTTTGGGCGCCTGAGCATATGTTCGATCACCTGAATAGCTTTAAATATGGGAACCCTCTGAGTCTTTTCGGTAGCCCGAACACTGGTTCATTCGATTGAATTTGAGGCGCCATTTTGCATTTTCGAGGGTCAGCTGTCTGAATTGATTTTGAATTGATATAACCGGTAGCCAGAAGTTCTCCGTTCGGTTACCCAAATATAAGTTCAGGGACCCGAAGATGTTCGGCAGCCCAAAAGGATTTGAACATAGAGATCTAGTCGCCCGAAGTTTGGTCAACTTCTTGGTCAGACTTCAAGTTCAGTCAGCCGAAATGCAAATGCACTAAGGGATCTGGTCGCCCGAGCTTGGTTAACCCCTTTTGATTTTACCAGTTTTTCAACAATAGAGACCCTATGGTTCTTCTATAAGATTTGGGACTTTGATAGGACATCAAGATGAGTTTAGGACAAGATTTGACTTTAATTTCTAAACACTCAAATTTGTACGATGGACAGAGTATGCTTAGCGTTAGATGTTCATATTTAACCAAGAATTAGGCATTTTGAACTTTAAATACAAATAATCATATCATGTCCATTTGGAAGTAGTTTTCTATTCAAATAGCCAATGATTTAGATTCTAACCAATAATTATATTCATTTAATCCAGATTGTTTTTGCAATTGAATTCACAGTTTGGCTTGATTCTTCAAAACACTTAATCTGCAATATTTTGAATGGTGGATATACAAAGATCTTTCATTTGTCAGCCCCAAGCCACTTCCCAACCCTTTAGAGAATGCTACCCACTATAGCTAATCCTAACTACTAAGGAAGAGCTATATGATCATGTAATTCCTGTTTGAGCAAGTTTTTCCTTGACTTTCAAGAGGTTTTCTTTCTTAACAACCCATACCATTTTTCTTCTTTTTATTTTCGATGGCTTAGGGGTTGGTGATTCCTTAATTTTCCATACCTATTTGGGTTTCACACCTTTTCTTTTAAACGGGCAATCAAATTTTGTGTGCCTCTTCTTTTCACATAAGATGCATGTGGTGTTAATGTATGGACCAGACAAGGTACTAGTGTAATATTTTGATTCTTTTACGTAGTACCCCATGTATAGGTTTTTTCTCTTCTTATTTTCAATTCCATTTTAACCTATACCTTCCTTATCTAAGGTCATTTTTGTGCACCTAGCAATTTTTCAAAGTTTTCCTTACCTCTAGTGAATGTGTACATGATCTTAGATTGTTCTTCTATTTTCTTCTCTAGATCTTGAATTTTTGAGTTCTCCAAATTTTTGAAAGCATTCTGAAGTTTCAAAAGTTCTTTAGACAAAATATTTGCTTTACTTTCAAGATCTGCAATCAAATGGTTCTTTTCATCATTATTAGAAGCTTTAGATTTCAAGTCAGCCAATTCCTTTTCTAATTATTCATTCTTACTCTCTAGTATTTTAATTTTCAAATAATTTTCTCTTTCAGTAAGAATTTTTGAGTCATATTCCTTAATACATGCATCATACTTGTTTTTCAACACAAAGTATTTCTTATTTGATTTTACAAGCAAATTATGAGTCCTCATGTATTCAATTTGCAGTTCCTCATATGATGGCATGCTTTCACTCTCACTGCTATCATATGATTTGCAATCAAACATATCATTCAAATCAGCACATGAATCATTTTCATATTTATCTACTAAATCAAAAGGAACTGAGATAACCTCATCATTAATCAAAGCCACAAAACACTGATTACCTTCCTTGAGATCAGTGGAGCCTGAGTTGTACTGAGAGATGTCCTCCTTTTGCATGGATGCGCCATATTTCCACTCAAGTTCATCCCAAATCTGCTTAACACTATTGCACGCTATGACCTCACATAAAACATTAGAATCCAAAGCATGCAATAAGGTATTCATGGCATCAAAATTTATCTATACTAAATTCCTATCATGATCATTTATTTCACACTCAAATTTAGGAACAACAGTACACCCAATAGATTTCATAGGCACACAATTACCCTGATCAATGACTTTCCAAAATTTCCAATTCAAGGCTTTCACATACACAGTCATTCAAAATTTCCATATAGCATAATCATTACCACAGAATATAGGTGGGTGTGTGACCAGTCTTCCCTCACATGAAGGAGATACACTAACACGAGCCATCATGATCTTTTACTAAGTGATGTTTAGGTCTAACGAGGCTCTGATACCAATTGTTATATTTGGTGCAACCCCAATAGGGGGGTGAATTGGGTATTTAAAATTTATTGCCTAGGTTAACAGGCTTTATAAGCAATGCAATACATCCTAGGGTGAGTCTACACAATTCACAAATAACATACACATGTAGCAATGGTAAAGAGCATAAATGTAAAGAACAACCACAATATGTTATCGGGGTTCGGCCAACTGTGCCTACATCCCCTCCGCGGCCACACTAGCACAAGGATTACCACTATAATGCTCACTTAAACAGGTGAAGCCGCACCTAATACAACCAGGTCAATTCAAGGGGATGACCTCAACTGACACGCCTTAACAGGATGACGCACCTAGCTTTTTTAATCGAGTCTAAGCCAATCCGAGACTATTCCAAATGGTTAGTCTCCCTCTTTAGGCCCATGCCTGGAATACGACCAATGTGTATAAAATATTTGTACATGGAAATTCACTTCTAGACAAGCAGATGTGTGCACCAGTACAACTCAATCAATAATTCAAGCATGAATGATAGGTAAATATGCTCAGTGCTCTAATGTGTGCTTAAACACTCAAACACGTATAATGTTTCAGCTCATATCTAGAGTGTATACCCAAGCAATATTTGAAACACACTATGTAAATAATACAATATCATATTAGGGTTTCAAAAAGTGCTAAACAAGTCCAAACAAATAAACTCAATAATGTATTCTACTGTTCAAGGCTCAATAGAGTTGTTTGAGATACTAGCATGTGGAAAGGAATTTTGCACACAAAAGTTAGGTTTAGGTAACTTGTAACAACAATGCAAGAACCTCAACCCTCAAATTCTTTCCACTCTAGGTTTATCAAATGAAACCCGGTGGAAAAACTTCAAAGCTAAACTCTCTCAGAAAATCGATCAAGCAATAATATAAATGAGAGTTCTAGCTATAGAGATTAAGCACAATAGCCTTTGAAAATACTCAAAATGCTTGTAGAAATCAAGAATGAGGAGTATGTGAGTGTTTGGAAATATAATTTGGCTAATGAAGGATTTTGAATGTTAAGAGAATTTTTGTCTAATCAAGTTGGCTAATCCTTACTAATTATGACAAATGAATGAGTATATATAAGCAAGGAGGAATTTTTTACCATTGGGGGTATAATGGGTATAATTAGATTTGTTTAAAATACCATTAAGAATATTAACCTTTTTTACCCATTTAAAAATTCGGTAAAAAATTATTTTAACCCGCAAGGTTGGGGTGCCCGGCCAAAGGTTCGGGTGCCAGAACAGACACAGTAAAAAATTCAACCTTTAGAGGTTCCGGTGCCTAAAAGATGAGTTGGTCGGCTAAAACAAAGTCAGTAGAAAATATTCGATAATTTGGGTGCTCGAATCACAATTCGGTTAACCGAAATAGGTTGTTCGGTCGCCCGAGCCTCCTTTTGAACGTAAACCTTCAGTCGCCCGAGTAGTTGAAAAGTGCCTTGACAGGCTTTCGGGTGCATGAGGAAGGTGTATTCAAAATACGTTTGGGTGCCCGAAGACCAAGTCAATATTGACTACTTCGGTCGCCTGGGTCGTTTTATAAGGCATAGGTTCGGTCGTCTAAACCCTCTCATTTTCCATTAAGTGCATTTTATCCTTATTTTGATTCCCCTTATTAAGATAAGTGATGTAGGGGACTTTGTGTCCTTAGTGTAGGTACCTAAGATCAAGCTATGGTCGTTTTGAGCATACCTACCTACCATGCATGATGCAAATTATTACAAGTCATACACACGCATAGTTCATAATAAATTACATCCTAGAATGAAGAAATAAACAAATGAATACAAATAACAACACATAAATCTTCATTCTCTGGAACGAACACCGCACGCCATCATGATATCTCTTTTAGTCCTAAAGCGCTCACAAGGTGACCCTACATGCAATTCTTAGTACAACCATTAGTACTAAGAGTATTTGTTATAATCAAAACTGAGTGTGACCTATACGGTCAACAGAATGTTGACTCTATGAGTTCAGTCCTATTTTGATAATGACAAATCACTTAGTATCTTACTTGTGCATTGAGATTTTGAATAGGATCATGACTTAGCATGCACAGATGGTAAGGATCACGCATGGATGGTAAGGATGCTATAGAAGCCATAGGGAACTTGAAGTGCATACGGTTTGGCTTAGTCCATGGAAGTAGAAAAGCAAAAGGATGAAGAAAACTCAGCCTTTTAGTTGTAATTTGTATTTAGTCCTATTTTTATTTACATGTCTCATAAGATATGATAGGAAGCTCAAAATGACCAATAGACTGACCCTTGGATGCATGTTTTTCGTGAAATATTCATATAAACTTGACCTAGGTTGGATCTACATTTTAGAAGGTTAATAGGGCTAAAAAATAGGGCACTCATCGACTAGTCCCCTAGCCTCGTCAATGAGCAAATACCGAGACCCTAATTTTCTCAGACATACCACTCATAAACTAATCCCCTGGTCTTGTCGATGAGCAAGTGAAGGACACTCATCAACTAGTGTGTCCACTCGTCGATGAGTCAATTGGGTAGCCTTGACACTCTAGTACTCAACAGTCAATATTTTTATTTAATAAAATTATTTTTAATGATCCAACGAGTAGAAAACGTTTAGATTCCAAAATTGCTTTTGCATGTCAACCTTAGAAACATATTTTACATCTCTTGCCTACATTCTCTTACACTCAAATCATTCTTGGGCATTCTTTTCTTCTATCTTCAAGATCCAAGAGCATCCACTCACATCATCTTGCAAAGTTATACTGATCTTGAGGTTTGGTGAATAAGTTTTTGTTTTCATTATTCAAATCTTATTTTTCTACTTTCCTACTCACTTTATTTGATATATCTATTGGGAGCTAAAACCCTAGTTTTCCATATATACAATGTTTGAAAAATAGTTTGGGAAAAAGTTCATACTAGGGCTTGAATCTTTGAAGTGCTCACTTTCATATTTTTACTCAAAGATTTCATGTTAGCTTTGGTGCAATCCCAAGAGGGAGGGGGGTGGTGAATTGGTATTTAAAAAATTTTATCCCCAAGGTTAATCCACTAACATCAGTATTACACAAGCCTAAGGTCAATCTAGTGCATATACAATAAATCAATGTAAACATACAGCGGAATTTAAACTGCAATAGAAATTTAACAAAGCATGCACAATCAAGCATTAAAGGAGACGACACCAAAAATGTTATTAAGGTTTGGAAAATTGCCTACATCCCCACCTTGGCTAACAAGTACAAGGATTACCACTATAAGCTCACTAAACAGGTGGAGCGACACCTAAACAACTAGGTCAATTAGCATAAGTCTAACCTCAACCTTTACAACCAAATCAATTAACACAGGGCTGACCTCAACCTTTACCTACAATCCTTACTGGGCTGGATTATGCCCCCTTAGGCCACACCTGGAATACAACAAATTTCTCTAACAAATTTGCGTACAACAAATATGCTTCTCAACTAAGTAGATTATGTACCAATGTAATCAATCAAATAATGCACTCACTTATGATAGGATACTAAGATCAAGTGAGATTTTGTTAACTAATGTGTTAACTCTCAACAGGATGTATATTAATGTGTGTGTGTGTGTGAGAGTGAGACTTTTGATATCAAACTAATATGCTTCTTGTGTGCACAATCAAACAGTCTTTACAACCCTTAAGAAAATATCAAAAAAAATTTCTCAAATGTAAAGCACAATAGATAATAGGGTTTTAAGCTCGCTAAAGATATTTTCGTCAAAGCACAAATCAAGCTTATGAATCTTGCAATGAGGATGCAAGATCTTAAGCCAAGTAATAGGTTTTCCCAATCAAATATTTATGAATGAAATATTATGGGAAAAACCTTAAGCAACTCTCCAAAAATCAATGCACAATCAAATATGAATTAGGAAGAGTGTACAAGCTTGTATAATAAGCATGTAAAAACAATCTCATTCAAAATAAATAGCTAATGAATATAAGGAGTGGATTTTGGCAATGGATTTGAAGAGATATAGGACTATAAATGATTTTTGGCCAATAAAATTTTCAAAGAATTTTGGCTAATCTAAAACCCTAATCTTCTCTTAATTTTGCAAATGAAGTTGTATTTATAGGCATAGGAAAAATTATGACCGTTGGGGACTCAATGGGAATTATTAAAATGGTTTTAAAACGAGTTTAGGAAATTAACCCAATTTTAACCCCAATTTACCTTAGTAAGAATTAATTCAACCCGAGAGTTGAGGGTGCCCAAACAGACTCAGCTAAAAAAGCCATCTTTTAAGGTTTGGGTGCCTGAGTTCAAGCTCGGTTGGCTAAACAAAAGTCAGAAACTTTTTGTCCACGATTGGAGTGTCCAAAGTTAAGTTTGGTTCGCCTAGGGCCTATTTTGAACTAAAGTGTTCGGGGACCCGAGTTGGTGAAAAGTGCTCTGACATGGGTTCGGTCGCTTGAGAGAGATAGGATCATTTTTGGTTCGGTCGCCCAAAACCAGGTCAACCCACTGACTTCCCAGCAGTTCAGGAGCCTGAGGTGTTTTGAAAACCTGGGGTTTAGTTGCCCGACCTCTCACAATTATGCCTATTATGTTCAATTTCATTTCAAATTGATCCCTTGATTGTGAATGTGAATGGGGACTGTGTTGTGCATATGTGTAGGGACCTAAGGTCTTTTCTAAGGTCGTTTTGAGATAGTCCTAAAAATCCGCCATCGGTCGACCGAATCTCTTAGGTCTTTCTAAGGTCTTGAGCTTACAACAAACTATATGCATGATATGTAGAGATTATTATAGACATTTTTCCTATAATTACTATTACAGACCCAAATAATATAAATTACAACAAAAAATAATCTTCAGGGTCTTCAGGCTTTACTTTATGTGCCATCAATTGATTTGCTAATATAAACCTTCACACAAACTAGATAGCCATCAAATACTTGAGTATTTGTCATTATCAAAACTTGGTATGACCTATAAGGTCCACATTTCATATTCTCTTATTTGTGCAGAAGCTATTTGAAAGCAAATCCTAGGTTCTCCAACACGCATATTTTTAAGAAATCATTTTTTGGAGAAAATTGAATAGGGTTTAGATCTTTGAAGCAACGTATATATATATATATATATATATATATATATATATATATATATATATATATATATATAAATCTTCATACAAAGATCATATATTTTTTATTGCAAACACCTCATTGGGAAAAACACATATTCTTTTTTGAGCTTCAAGTTATATATTGTAAGAGTGTTTAGGTTTTATTGTACTCATTAACTTATTGATAAGCATCTAAGTGTATTCAAAATTTCTTTTTATCACTTGTATTAACAGTTTGGGCTGTGAACCGGGAGGAGGACGCTAGGACTTAGATTGAAATTAGGTCCTCATAAACACTTCATGAAAAATCCCTTATAACTTAAAAGTTATACCATTAGTAACAGGGGTGAATTCAAATAAAAATCAAGACCAAAAATAATCTTTGAAGGGGCCCCTATTGACCAAACCCACCTACTTATACTCAGCTGGGTCGACCAAACGTTTGTTGGCTGAAAAGACTTAACCACAGTCGATCAAACCTGTGGCAGTATAAGTGCCACGATTGACTGAACCGTTCGAAAGTCAACATTTTGACTTCGCACGGTCGACTGTTCAGTTTTGAACGTAGTGTCCTCGATCAACAGAATCAACATATGTCTGACACCCCAACCGTTCGGCCGACCAAATGTATAGTTCATTTTGGCCACGGTCGACCAAACCTAGTTGAGTAGCCAATTGTACTTGTCTTGGTTGACCAAACCCACGAAGGGTTCAAAATCGTCTTGAGACAAGCAACCATATCTGCAGTTCAAAAGTGCCACGGTTGACCGAACTTAGCAAAGTGGTCCACTAAACCTTGAATATGGTTGACCGAACCTTTCAGGTTGTCAAAATTTTTATCACAGTAAAATGTGGTTAAACTGGGTTATTTTTAGTTAAACCTTTTTTAAACATTTCCCAAAATACCCATTGGATCCCAAACGGTTATAATTTTTGAAATTTCTATATATACCTTTTCATGTTTCCTTATTAGTAGGTTTTTAGCAAAAATAATTAGTAAAAATCCTCTAAATTTCGAAATACTTATTTTTCCTCATACAAGCTAAAACTCTCATTTTTATTCACCCTTTTTGCTAAAATCTTTTGGTAAGAGTGTTTTAAAGATTACCCATATAAGCTTACACTCTCATATTCTTTGTTATATGTTGATTTTATTGAGTAAGCTTGAGTTTTACCTTGTGATTTAATTCATAAATCTTCTTTGGGAAAACTCTCTAGGGCTTGTGAGTCTTGCATTCTTATTGCAAGATTCACGGGCTTGTATTATGCTATTGTGAAAAATATTTTTAACAAGCTAAATCCAAATATCTCTCAAACTTATTTGAAAAATTATTTCTAAGATATTTGCTTGTGCTCTTGAGATCTTTGAGTTTGCAACTTGTGATTAGTACATACATACATATCTTGACTCAAAGATTCATTCATAATACACTCTCACATATTACGAGATACAATGACATTATCTTGAGAGTAGGTATATTAAACTTCATTGAGCTTATAACTCCTATCATACTGAAGTGTAATTAATTGTATTGTGCGTATTGGTACATATTCTCTTAGTTGAGAAGCATTTGAATTGTACACAAATTTTATATTCATTTTTGTATACTAGGCGTGGCTTGAGGGGGTGTTGATCTAGCCCGTAAGGATTGGTTGTAAAGGTTGGGATCAACCCTATTAATCTGACTTGGGGTTTCCCTTGCCCAATAAGGAAAGGGTGTTGTATTCGGTATCGCTTCACCCGCAAGTGAGCTTTAGTGGAACCCTCTTTCTTGTGAGCTTGAGGCGACGACGTAGGCAACATTGGTCGAACCCCGATATTATATCGTGTGTCCCCTTATCTTCGTACTTTATTTTCTGTACATGCATGGTATTATTTGTTGTCTTGATTATTTCACATACATACTTTGAATGGCTATGAAATGCTGACTATTATAACCGTTTTATTTATCTGCTTAATTTTATATTGTTGGGTAATTGGCATAAGTTTAGAAAGACCCTAGGTTGTGGTATACTGCCTGTGGATTTGAACAAAACCTAGGAAAAGTTTTTAAAATTTCAATTCACCCCCCCCCCCCCACTTGGGAATACACCAAAGTCAACATAAGTTTCACGATACACATGTGCATGGATGTGACAATATACAAATAGATCAGTTTTTGCATCTATCTTAACTTCATCACAAAAGCATGTTTGTATGTGTACTATTATGTTTAGTTTTTGTGAGTAATTACATTTGCATATTCAAAATTAAGGGATATATATCCTTAGGGTGTTTGTAGAAGTTCTCAACCTCCCTTGCTTTGCTTTTCTTTTCTTTTCTTTTTTGCAATTTAGTCATTGCTCATTGGCACTCAGTCCTAAAACTCAACGTTTGCAAGAAGGAATTTGTTTTCTATTTCACTTTGGATAAATATCGCTCCTCTTTCCATTTTGGTAATGTAAAATCTATTTTGAGTTGTAATTGTTCTATTGTTGGTTCTAGTTATTTATATGATGGTTTATATAAGCTTTGTTTGGATTCAATTTTTCTTGCTTCTCTCTCTTCATTTGTGGTGAATGCAATTTTTGGATACAAGCATGGTAGATTAGATAAGAATTCTCCAATGCTATTGTATAGACTGCAAGATAACATTTCAAGGGATGAAGATACTAGTTAAAAGGGTGTCCTCTATGGCTTGAACTTTTTTGACTTTGGGATTTGTGTTAATTGTATAAAAATGGAAACTTATAGTTAAAGTTAGAACCCAATGGGCTAATATAAGTTAAGGTGCTCTAGAACTAATCCATAGAAACATTTGTGGTACTCTCATTCCTATTGCGATGGGTGCTTATAGATACTTCATTACATTCATCAACAATTTTTTCTACTATGATTTTTATTGAGCTCATCCATGAGAAATCTAAATCATTGAATGCATTCAAAGCTTTCAAAGATGCAATTGAGTTTAAGATGGGAAAAAAGATTAGAACGATGAGATTAAATAGAGAAGGTGAGTATTATGGGAAATATGATGAGACATGGACCTTTTGCTAATGTCCTTTAAGAATGTGGTATAGAAACTCAATATACCATGCCTGAAATAGTAAAATGGGATAGTAAAGTGATGAAGTTACACTCTTACAAATATTTTGGGATGCATGATTATTCATTCTACATTACTACAATTTTTTATGGGTGACACATTGAAAACTATTCTATATATTTTGAATCAAGTGCCTAGTAAATCTACTCCCAAAACTCCCTATGAGCTTTGGACAAGAAAAAAGCCTAATTTGGTGTCTTTTTCTTGTTTCGGGTTGTAAAGCTTAGGTTAAACTATATAATCCATGGTTGAAGAACCTTGACCTTAAAACTATTAGTGATTATTTTATTGAATTTTACACTGGCTCAAAAGGCTTAAGATTGATTTCCACACCACTGGAGTAATTAAGTCAAATCAGGTTGTTTTCATTCAATGTGAGGTCTTTAACAAAGATATATTGCTATGTAGTATTGATCAATAAGAACATGTTATTGTTCCTATGCTTTCATATCTATATTCAGGTGTTGTGTTGTCACAAGCAAAAGACATTATTGTTCCATCAGTTGTAGTTCATGATTTTGTACCAATTGGTGATGGAGAATGAGAACCATAGATCACCAATCCTCTATCAAGGATATTTAAAAGAGTTTGGAGGCCTACTATTATGACTATTTCATTTTATATCTATAGAAGCATGAATATCTCATATGAATTCATAATGATCCCACAAGTTTCTAGTAAGCTGTGGATAGTCCCCAAACATCACAATAAATGGATGTCATGTGGGATGAATGCCATCTACGGATTACAACCAAATTTGGGACTTGGTGGAATTACCTACTAGATGCAAGGCATTTGGATCAAAATAGGTTTTTAAAAAAAACCATAATTCTTGAGGAAAGATTGAAAGATTTAAGGCTCAATTGGAAGGTAAAGGTTACAACCAATAGGAGGGCATTAATCACAAAGAAACTTTCTCTTTGGCATTCAAGAAGGACCCATTTCGTGTTTTGATAACCATGGTGGCTCATTTTGATTTAGAGTTTCACCAAATGGATGTTAAAATAACTTTCCATAACAAAGATGTAAAGACATTAAAATTATAATGATTAAATAATTAAGAAGATAATAAATGGAATCGATAAATAAAGGATAAGGGAAAAAGGGAAAATTTTGGAAAGAGAACAGCGGATCTCGTCGACGAATATCTTGTCCTTATCGACAAGTATTCTACATGGGATCGTCAATGAAGTTCAGTCCCTCATTGATGAAGAGAACCAAAATGAGTGAATTCCAAATTTTGAGTTTCGTCAACGAACGCATCCTCTCATCAACAAAGTTCCTTCTGTGGTTCATCAACGAATCCACATGACAACATCATGTATAAAAGGAACCAAGGTTGCTTCTCTGCAAAGAAAATAGTTTTTCCTTCATTTTCTCTCTCTAGAAGACATTTCTTCTGCCTTTTCTCTTCAAATATGTCCTGGATTCAGCCCGAATCAACAAACGAAAACTGCTACAGTGTTCTAGGGAAGATTCTCTACACATCTAGCAGAGCCGAATTCTAAATTGGGCTTTTTGGGAAATGCTTCAAAGTTGAGGTAAGGGTTAGGATTCCAAATTTTTGGGGTTTTAAATGCTTATTTGAGATTTAGAAGTTGAGAAAATGTTGAAATAGTAGGTTATTTGGAGTTCATCTTATTAAACTAGGGTTTTTGATCCAAGGTTTGGGTGGGTGCCATAGGAATCAATTTGACGTTTCTGTTTGCATAGTTCAAGAAAGCAGATAAGGGGAATATATTAAATCAGGGCTTTTTCTGTGAAATTAATCGGTAAAAATGGAAAATTTATTTGAGTTCTGAAAAGCCAACCATTTAAATGGTAAATTTTTGAGTTTAGGGATGTGTTATTAGTTATATTTGCAAAAAAGGATAGAAAAATGGTAGATTTTCTGGATAATTGTGTAAGAAATTAAATGTATATTTTTAGTGTATTAACAATAATTATGGTTGGCTTATTTTCAGTAAATGTATGATTATATGTTGTTAAATGGTGTGGCATGAGTAAAAGGAAATTTTCGGTGCTGTATTATATTATAAATGAGATGCAAGAAATACTGGAAATGTATTGATAATCAAAATGGGATATGGTTTTATTATGCATGTGTTTGGGATTGTTAAATGGCAATGTATGGTTTGAGAACTCTGGTAAACTAGAAACTAGTAAACTAGAAAATGGGCACATTACTGTTGCGGATATATTTGGCGGAGCTAGTGCAGCCACATGTCTTACATAAAGTGTGGAGATGGAATGGTCGATTGTGTTGGGAAGTGTAGTTTCCCCTTGGAGTCTTGACCAGTGTGGGAGCAGCCAATTGTACCTGCAAATAGTAGAATTTGGTTCATTTATATCTGGTAGGCCAACCAGACTTAAGTCCAGTCTTTGAGCCGCACAACCCGTCATGGGGCGGAAGCATGACTACAATCTTCGATCAGTATAAAGAGTTCTAAACGCATAATTATTATTTTAACCATGGATAATATGGGAATGGTAGATATGAGAATAACGGATATGTAAATTGGCAAATGGAAATGATATGAACAAGGATAATATGGAAACAGGTTATAAGAAATATGGAATATAAATATGAATGTGATGACTAATATGGGAATAATAGATATAGAATAAAGATAAGAAATGTATTATATATTGTGTTATTACATGTATTTGGGGCTAGGTATACTGTTCGCTCGAGGGCTTGCTGAGAAAGGCGAGTGTCCTGATAGGTATCAAATGTAGCTATAGGCTGCATAATGTGTTAGGGTAGAGGGAAGCTACTTGTATGGGCGGGTAATCTTCCCTATTCTTGGGAACTTTTGCCAGTAAACTTTTGTATGAATGTGTGAGTACGAGATAAACTAATCACCCAAGGGCTTCCCAAGTAAGCTAAATGCCCTGATATGCTTTAGTTGTGATTGTAGCTTGCTTAAAGTATTAGAGTAGAGGGGTGCTACTTGTATGGGTGGGTAATCACCCCAATCCTTGGGAACTCTCGTTGGTAAAATACCTTGCATGTGTTTGAGTAGGAACAGAGAATGGTTTTATAGAATGGTTTTATAATTATGGCTTCATTTAAATATAATGAATGTATATGTATATTGTACACAAATTTCAAATTGGCCACACACTGCTTTAATATGTTCCATCCTTATTGAAATGTGTCTCACCCGATAGTTGAATTTCATCTTTTCAGGACCTCCATGGGATTGAGCTTAGAGAGCTTGGGGCTATTGTAGCTTTTTTGTAGAGAGGGAGGGTATAGTCTTTGATTATATGTTTGGGTTGTAATATATTTGTGTTTTCCTATATGTACATGGATGTTTGTGAATACTGGATGTTGGGTTATGTTTTGAGATGTATATGGGTGTAGAAACTCTAGTATATTTTGTTGAGGATATATTGTTATTTGTGTTGCGTAATTAACATAAAGTCAGGTATTATGATATCACATACAAGTGAGATATATCAGAGATATATTTCGTATAACACTCCAGACCCTAATTTCGGGTTTGGGGCATTACATTTTGGTATCAGAGCATTAGGTTTTAGGATTTTGCAAACTTAAGGATGATTAATACCAGAATATAGGAATAGGTGACCATGAGGATAGGAAATGGATAGATTAGGAATTGAGAAGTATAGGATTTTGTTTTGTCGCTTAGAGGAGGAAATACGTTGACGATTTCTTGTGATTTTTCTGACGCAGTCGAAGGCCTTAGAAAATCCATGGTAAACCTTAAATGATTTCGTTTTTGATATATGAGACTAGTCCTAAATTGAAAAGTTGGGTGCATATTGGAATTTAGATTAATGATTGTGCTGATAGGATTATGATAGTGGAATTCTTATCCCTTTTTTGTTCTGTTTTCAAGATGGATCCTAGGGGTGAGGATGTAGGGGCTAAAGGAAGGGATGATTCTAAGACTTCCAATGAAGTGGACATTGATACCTCTACGATGTTGCAGGGTATAGCCCAACAGGTCAGGGTAGAAATAAGGAAGGGTAGTAGAGGGCAGAACTATCCACCTGCTGAACAGGACTATAGCATCAAGGAGTTCATGAGATTGAACCCTCCTACTTTTGAGGGAGGACCTGATCTAGTGATAGCATAAAACTGGGTTCAGCAGATAGAAGAGATACTAAAAGTACTTGGCTGCATGAATGAGCAAAAGGTTTTGTTATGTTGCATTTAAGATGTCAGGCGATGCAAAACACTAGTGGCTTTCTGTGAAGCTGCTAGAGGAACAAAGGTTAGTGAAGATAGATCTGACATGGAATCGATTCAAGGAGCTATTCTTTGAGAGATATTTCCCTTTGTCCACTAGAGAGGAAAAGATTGAGGAGTTCACTAATCTGACACAGGGGAATATGACTATGGGGGAATATGCGGCCAAATTTTTTGAATTGTTGCATTTTTCTCCATTCTTGATCCCGAACGAGGCAAGGAAAGCTAGAAAGTTTGAAAAAGGACTAAGATGAAGACTTTACGAGGTTGTAGTGGGGTTCTAGATATAGAATTTTTCAGACTTGGTAGATAAGGCTATGATGTTAGAGAAAAGCATTCAGAGTAGTACAGAGCCGGCAAGGCAAAAAAAGAGGCCTGCACCTTCCAATTTTCAAGTTGAGGGTAGTCAGGGATCATGGAAGAGAGAGAAAGATGCAGTGGGCCCGAGACAATAGATAGCATATCAAGGTTATTCTAGTTACTAGGATAATCAGTCTTACTCCTTATGTCAGAAATGTAATAAGAGGCAAAGGGGTGAATGCTGGATTGGGACTTCTAATTGCTATAGGTGCAGTAAATCGGGGCACATCAGGTGGAGCTGTTAGGAATTGCTGACTGTTGTACCTACACCTAGTCAGATTCGGGGAAATCAGCGAGTACCCCGAGGTGGTGGTGGACCAGCACGTGTCTACACGATGGTCCTAGATGAGGTAGATAAATTCAAGAGGGCACATATGAATTTATGTTTTAGATAATGATGATTTTATTTAATTATAGATTATGCAAAAGTTTATTTGGTGATATTACTTAACTGTATGGAATATAATAAGTTAACAATTGTAAGAAATGTGAAAATGAATGATTAGTGAAATTTTGAGGACGAAATTTCCTAAAGGAGGGTAGAATGTAAACACCTAAAAAATTATAATTATTAAATAATTATGAAGATAATAAATGAAATAGATAAATAAATGATAAGGGAAAAAGGAAAAATTCTAGAAAGAGAATAGTAGATCTCGTCGACGAATATCTTGTCATCGTCGACGAGTATTCTACATGGGATCGTCGATGAAGTTTAGTCCCTCATCGACGAGGAGAACTTGAATGAGTGAATTCCATATTTTAAGTTTTTTTTAAGAACGCATCCTCTCATCGATGAAGTCCGTTTTGTGGTTCGTCAACGAATCCTGTCTTCTCATCAACGAATCCACGTGGCAACATCGTGTATAAAAGGAACCAAGGTTGCTTCTCTGTGAAGAAAACAGTTTTTCCTTCATTTTCTCTCTAGAAAATGTTTTCTCTGCCTTCTCTCTTTAAATTCAGCCTAGATTCAGCTCAAATCAACAAACAAAAACTACTGTGGGGTTCTAGGGAAGATTCTCTACACATCTAACGGAGCAAAAATCTAAACCGGGCTTTTTGGGAAAAGCTCTAATATTGAAGTTAGGGTTAGGATTCCTAATTTTTGGGGTTTTAAATGTTTATTTGAGGTTTATAGGTTGATAAAATGTTGAAATAGTAGGTATTTGGGGTTTATCTCATTAAACTAGGGTTTTTGATCCAAGGTTCGGGTGAGCGCCACAGACATCAATTTGAGGTTCTTGTTGGCATAGTTCAAGAAAGCAGGTAAAGGGAATATATTAAATCAGAGCTTCTTTTTTTTTTTTTTTTGTGAAATTAACCAATAAAAATGGAAAATTTTTGTATATTTGTATATAATTTTCTTGTGAGTTCTGAAAAGCTAACCGTTTAAATGGTAAATTTCTGAGTTTAGGGCTTTGTCACTAGCTATATTTGCAAAAAAGGACAGATAAGATAGCAGATTTTCTAAATAATTGTGTAAGAAATTAAATGTATATGGTTGGCTTATTTTCAGTAAACGTATGATTCTATGTTGTTAAGTGGTGTAGCATAAGTAAAAGGAAATTTTTTGTGCTAAACTATGATATATATATAAGATGTAGGAAATACTGGAATGTATTGATAATCAAAATGGGGTATAGTTTATTATGCATGTGTTTGGGATTGTTAAATGGAAATGTATGGTTTGAGAACTCTGGTAAACTGGAAACTAGTAAACTGGAAAACGGGCACAGTACTATTGTGGATATATTTGGCGGAGCTAGTGCACCCACACATCTTAGATATAGTGTAGAGATGGGATGGTTGATTGTGCTGGGAAGGGTAGTGTCCCGTTGAAGTCTAGACTAGTGTGGGAGTAGTCAATCGTATCTACAGAGAGTAGAATATGGTTGATTTAGCTCTAGTAGGCCAACCAGAGTTAATTCCAGCCTACGAGCCGCACAACCCATCATGGCGTGGAGGCATGACTATGATCTTCGATCAGTATAGAGAGTTCTAAATGCATAATTGTTGTTTTAACCATGGATAATATTGAAATGGTAGATATGAGAATAACGAATATAGAAACTAGAAAATGGAAATGATATTAATGAGAATAATATGGAAATAGGTTATAAGAAATATGGAATGTGAATATGAATGTAATGACTTGTACAGGAATAACAGATATGGAATAAAGATAAGAAATGTATTATATATTGTATAATTACATGTATTTGGGGCATTGTATACTCTTCTCTCGAGGGCTTGCTGAGAAAGGCGAGTGTCCTAATAGGTATCAGGTGTTTCTGTAAGCTGCATAATGTGTTAGGGCAGCGGGAAGCTACTTATATGGGCGGGTAATCTTCCTTATTCTCAAGAACTTTTGCTAATAAACTTTTGTAAGGTAAGTGCCCTAATATGCTTCAGTGTTAACTGTAGCTTGCTTAAAGTATTAGAGTAGAGGGGTGCTACTTGTATGGGCAGGTAATCACCCCAATCCTTGGGAACTCTTATTGGTAAAATACATTTCATGTGTTTGAGTATGAACAGAGAATGGTTTTATAATTATGGTTTCATTTGAACATAATGAATGTATATGTATATTGTACAGAAATCTTTTATTGGCCACACACTACTTTAATATATGTTCCATCCTTATTGAGATGTGTCTCACCTGATTGTTGAATTTCATCTTTTCAGGACCTCCATGGGATCAAGCATAGAGAGCTTGGGGCTCTTGTAGCATTTTTGTAGAGAGAGAGGGTATAAACTTTGATTATATTTTTTAGTTGTAATATATTTATGTTTTCAGAGATGTGCATGGATATTTGTGAATACTGGATGTTGGGTTATGTTTTGAGATATATATGGGTGTAGAAACTTTGGTATATGTTGTTGAGGATATGTTGTTATTTCCAATTCATAATTGATATAGAGTCAGGTATTATGATATCAGATACAGGTGAGATATATCGCAGATATATTTCGTATAACACTTCGGATCCTAGTTTTGGGTTCGGGTTACAAAAGATCTATTTGAGGATATATATATATATATATATATAATAGTAATAATAATAATAATAATAATCCAATGGTTTCTAGAAATTCAAGAATGGCTTATTTTGATTTAGAACTTCACCAAATGGATGTTAAAATAATTTCCTCAGTGAAGATCTATTTGAGGATGTATATATAGAGCAACCTAATGGTTTCAAGAAATTCAAGAAATAACACCAAGTAACTAAATTGAAGAAGACCATCTAAGGAGTGAAACAAGCCTTGAGAGAGTGGTATTTGAAATTGATGAAATTTTCACTTCCTTTAGGTTTAATAAAAATGCAATCAATCCATGCATATACATGAGGATAAATGGGAGTAAATTTATAATTCTTATGCTTTATATTGATGACATATTTCTTGCCAATGATAATGGATATCTTTTGAATGAAACTCTGAGGATGTAATCACAATAATTTGATACAAAAGATTTAGGTGATGCCCTTTTTGTCTAAGGCATACAAATTTATCGTGATAGATCCCATGGCATTCTTAATTTATCTCAAAGAAGCTATATTGAGAGAGTTTTGAATAGATTTAATATGTAGTCTTATTCATCATGTGTAGCACCCATAATGATGGGTAAGAAACTCTCAAGGTATCATTGTCCTTAGAATGATGATGATAAAAAAATATATGTAAGAGGTTTATTATTCTTTAGTGGTTGATAGTATTATGAATGCTTAAGTATGCAAATATCCTAATATTTCCCATGCTATTGGCATGCTTGGAAAATACTTGAGCAATATCGAGTGTTTCATTGGAAGGTTGTAAAAAAGGTCATAAGATATTTGCAAGGTGTTAGCTTTGGTGTATTCTCGAGAGGGGGGGGGGGGGGGTGAATTGGAATTTAAAACTTTTTCTCCTAAGTTAAACTAGTTTAGCAACAGTACATTCACAACCTAGGTCTATCTACCCAAATGCACAAATAAGTATAATATGCAGAATTTAAATCATGCGCATCATTCACACAATAACATACATGTGCGGTAAATATAAAGTGCGGAAATATAAACAGACACACGATATATTATCGGGGTTCGGCCAACTGTTCCAATTGACCTCAACCTTTACACAATCTCCTTGCAGGGCGGAGAAGGCCTTAGGTCAAATTCACAAGGCTAACCCCAACCTGATCCTTCTGGGCTAAATCAAACCCCCTCAGGCCACGCCCGGAAATACAATAGTATTTTTCATAATAAACTGGTACAGTGATTATACTTTCATGTAAAGCAGATATGTACCCAAATACGCGCAGTATAATCAATCAACCACACATCATCAATGTAGGTAAATGTAAGCTCAGTGATGTATATTTTTGTGCAAGTTACACTCAACAAGATATGATCACAAATATGTTCAAAAGTGTTCTAATCAAGCTATTTCTTTGAAACTATAAATTTCAAATCTCAATAATAAACCATGGTTTCAAAGATGCTGCAAATATTCAAACAACTCAAAATATTTTCTTCAATGTAATATGCTCAAGAGTAGTTTGAAAGATATAATAGCTTGTAGAAAATGTTTTGCACACCAAAATCAAAGCTATGAGACACTTGCATTGACAGTGCAAATATCCTAAGCTCACTTAGTTTATCCCAGTAGAAGATTTATAATATCAAAATTTGTGGGATAAACTTAAGTTAAACTCCCAAAAAATAATATCACACTCAATCAATCAAATGGGAGTATTAGCACTATCTAATGAACACAAGGACAATCAATATACTCTCACACTATCAAGATGTATCAAGGGTGTGAATATTTGAGAGTATTTTGGGCAAACTGTGATTTTGAGAAAGAGAGGATTTTCTCTAATGATTTTGGCTAATCTCACCTTAATTTTGCAAATGAGACCCTATATATAGAGAGTGGAAAAAATATAATGGTTAGGGATATATAGGGCATTTTAAATTGTTTTAAAATGATTTAGGAAAATTAACCCAACTTAATTAAATTTAACCCCGGTAAAAAGTAATTTAATCTACATGATTCGGGTGGCTGAACCGAGGTTCGGTCGTCCAAATAGACTCAGTCAAAAAGGCATTTTTAAATAGTTCAGTAGCCCGAGTCTAGGGTCGGTTGGCTGAACAAAAGTCAGAAACATTTGCCGTGCGGTTCGGGTGCTCGGTGCTAAGTTCGATTTACCAAATTGACAAATTCGATCACCCAAGGCCTGATTTGAACTAAAAGGTTTGGCAACCTAAGTTGGTGAAAAGCACCTGACATAGGTTTGGTAGCCCGAACCCAAGTCAAACTACTGACTTTCCAGAAGTTTGGGTGCCCGAGGAGTTTTGAACTTCAGGGGTTCGGCCGTCCGACCTCTCATATACTTTTGCAATTTGCCCAATTTTACTTCAATTAATTTCCCAGATAAAATATGTGTTTTTGGGGACAATGTGCACTAAGTGTAGGGACCTAGGGTCATTTCAAGTACGCCCAAAAATCTGGCGTCGGTCGATCGAAGGGTGCCCTAAGGTCATTCGGTCTCTATGGTCAATCTATAGCATTTTTGAGCTCACAAAACCTACTTGCATGACATGCAGAGATTATTACAGATCATATACCTAGTTACTATAACAGACCCATATTACAATCATTGATTTGACAATACAAATTAAATTCTTCAGAGTCTTCATGCTTTACTTTCATGTGCCATCAATTTGATCTTCCTAATATGGTCCTACACACAAACTTGGCAAACGTTAAATACCAAGAGTATTTGTCATTATCAAAACTGGGTGTGACCCATGGGGTCAACACAAGGTACTAAGAATGACATGCTCAACTTGCTAGCCATTAGATCACCTTGAGGTGATTGGGTATTCTGACATTGACTACACAAGCTACGTGGAAGATAGAAGATCCATATCTAGATATATTTTTTTTATGGCAAGAGAATTTGTATCTTGGAAGAGTTTAAAAAAAAAAAAAAAAAAGACCTCTTATAGCTATCACAACTGTAAGGGTAGAGTTCATATTGTGAGGGAACTTGTAAAGCTTTGTTGTGCAAAAGTTTATCACGAGACTCCGCATAGTTGATTCCATTATGAGACTATTATTGATATATTGTAATAACATTGTTATTGTTAGCTTCTCATAACAGCATAAGTTTTTCATGCTCAAAGTATATAGATATCAAATATTTGCTTGTTAGAGAGAAGATCCAAGGCAAACAAATACATATCAAGTATATAGGCACAGAGTAGATGATTGTAGACTTACTAACTGAGAAATTCCCTTGTAAATTTTTTTTTTTAAAGATCATGTAAGTATCATGGGTGTAGTTAAACCCCTTCAATATTTTGAGCTAGTGAGAGTGCATCACAATGATAGATGCTAATTATATTTTGATGATTATGTTATTCTTGAGAAATATATGATTTAATCAATTTGATTTCTACTTATTATGTTGTGTGCACCTATGATTGATCTTAAATCATTTTTTGGGGGACTATTGACATGCAACTCAAAAGAAATCATATATAGAGAGGAGAGGCAATGATAAACGCTATCATATGAGAAATCAACAAGAACTCGACACCCCCCCCCCCCTAAAAAAAAACCAAAACGAACAAACCCAGATGCAAAATTCGACAAACCTAAAAGTTTAGAAGTAGACAACTTCAAAATGATGGGGGAAAAAAAATAAATTTTTGGATTGTTCTTTGAAGGAGAAAGGGAAAGAAGAAGTAGAAAAATTGGTAAAAGCTTAGACTTGACTTAGATTTGGAGGGTTGTGCTGTGCAGAGGTCAATTTACACAGAAACAAGGTGAAATTGAAGCCTAGATGACAGAATCTACACTCTTTTTACTCTTGCTAGATGGAATATAACAACTAATTGTCTTTCGGCCTTGTGGTCTGGTATCTTTTGGTTGTGCTATGGGCTTAACTGTGGAATAAAAAAAATATACACATACTCATTTTTTTAATTGATGCAATGAATTTTTTTGCATTGAATTAATAATTTAACAAGAGTAGAGTATGTTTAATATCCTACTATAAAGAGTGATTAGTTGAGTGCTCGAAGGATTTCGAACACCATCATTTATAAAAAAAAAAAAAAAAAAAAAGGTATGCTTAAAATTATTTTTAAAAACATGTTATTGTAAATACAATTAAAGTTATTTATTTAATAAATAAATAAATAGTTTAGCTTAAAATGTTCAAATCATCATGTTACAATTAAATGTGAACAATATGAAATATTAGATGTTATAATTTTTTTTTTATCATATCCAAACTCACATCCTTTTTCACAAAATGCTAGACTTACCACTAGAAGATATTCTTTGTTGTGGTCACGTGTTGCATATTTTACATTGAAGAAATATTTTTGTTTTCTTTAAAATGTTTTAGCTATGTAATTCAAGTGGAAGATTGTTAAAATTTGTTGACATATATAGCTTATTTTATAAAAAATTAGACTCGATGAATATAAGATTTTTTTTTGTGCAGGGGAGGGAGTGGGACATAGAATTGATAGGTCTTATGGTTAGTGATCACTACTTTGTGATTACGAGTCCAAAGTAGTAATCCACGGGAGTTGGATATTGTTGCAGCCAAAAATTGAACGACCTTCACGATCCCTGATCACGACCACCTGAAAAGAGATAAATAAGTAAGGCTTGGAGGACCTGGGGTGTACTCTGGGGGATCGCTTTGATGCCTAAGTCAGGGATTGGCTTGAGAGGTTTTTTATGCAACAGTAAAGTAGAGTTTAGAAGGAGATACCTTAGCCTTTTCTCTGAATCCCCATTTATAGGGATGGAGTTTGACCCAAGGGTGATGTGCCATTTATTAGCGAATTATAGTGCAAACGTGAATTGCTTCATTTGTTATAATGATGGCGTAGATTGCTCTAATTTTCATGGAGCTGGCGTCAATTGCTCTGCCTGAGTTGTTGACTTAGGTGGTAATTGCCCTCATCAATGCTGGGCTCTAGTCTCCTTTGGACTTATGGTACGTGATATATTTGGGGTATATCAGTTGTCCCCCCTTCAGTTTTTGAATTTTTGAAACTAGCTTCCAAAGTTTGAATGTTGTATTTTTTTTTTTTTGTCGAGCAACTCTTCTTGAGGCATTTTGGGCTGCTTGCGACTTCATGAGTCGTGCTCTTTTTTTTTTTTTTTTTATAGCCTAATGAGTTGTGCTCATATTTTGGGCAGTCTTCTAGCCTCACGAGCGTTGCTCGTCAGTTGGGCTAATTCTTCCTTGCCTAATGAGTCGTGCTCATTTTTTGGGCAGTCTTCTGGCATCATAGGCATTGCTCATTAGTTGGGCCGATTTTTCTTTGCCTAATGAGTTGTGCTCATTTTTTTGGGCAGTCTTCTGGCCTTACGAGCATTGCTCGTCAGTTGGACTGATTCTTCCTTGCCTAATGAGTCATGCTCATTTTTTGGGCAGTCTTCTGGCCTCACGAGCATTGCTCATCAATTGGGCTAATTTTTCTTTGCCTAATGAGCTCTGCTTATTTTTTTGGGCAGTCTTCTGGCCTTACAAGCATTGCTCGTTAGTTGGGCCGATTTTTCCTTACCTAATGAGTTGTGCTCACTTCTTTGCTAACTCATGAGTTGTACTCATCAAGTGGGCATTTTTGAGCCTCATGAGCAATGCTCATCATATGGACCTTTTTTGGTGATTTGTACCCACTTCTTTGTTACCTCATGAGTTATGCACATCAAGTAGGTGTCTTCCAACCTCATAGGCGGCGCTCATCAAATGGATCATTTTTAGTGAGTCGTGCTCACTTCTTTTTTTTTTTTTTTGCATTATTAGTGTGCTCATCATGTGGGCGTCGTTGGGCCTCATAAGCTGTTCTCATCATATAAGTCATTTTTTATGAGTCATGATCACTTCTTGTTGCCTAATGAGTTGTGCTCATCAAGTGGTCATCTTTAGACTTCATGAGCGGTGCTCATCATATGGGTCGTTTCTCCTGATCCCTCATCTTGCTTTAAACAAATAAAATGTGTGTGTGTGTGTGTGTGTGTGTGTGTGTGTGTGTGTGTGTATTATTATATTTCTCACCTATTTTATTTTAGGATGGATTGGGCTAAATTTTAAAAAATGATTATGAAGAAAAAGAAAATAAAAATAACACTTCCAAGAATAAGATGGTCTAAAGGGAATCATCTCAGGTGAAGGACACTCCCCAAACTCAGGAGGAAATGCCTCTCTTATCCTCTACTACCGCTATGGAGGGTTTTGGTTTAAATGATTCAGTAGTTTCTTGCATGGCCCTTCGATTTGTAGTTCTCCTTGAGGATTCCTACAACCTAAAGATGATGCTTCTTGAGGTTTTAGAGTCTACCACTCATCATCTTGATCTATTATCGAGAAAAGATCAAGCAGACAAAGTGAACGTAAGAATAGTGAAGAACATGAAGAACAACAAAAAACACATGCAATTGAAAGGGAAAGCGTACCTAACGACAAGTAGGGGACCCTTTGGACTGAAGATGAGAAGAGAATGAGGGAGTCTGGCCTTTATAAAGAGAGGACGGCACGAATCCCCAAGGGCAGGAATCTCAACAACTCTCGCCTGCAAAAGAAGGTTTGCGTCGAGAGAGAGAGAGAGAGAGAGAGAGAAAGAGAGAGGACACAGAGAATCAACGAACGTACAGAAAAATCACTGACATGTGCATGGCTGTGACGCCAATATCGAGTATATGTAACTTCCTGAAGACAGACGGTTGCTCAAAAAGACAACGTCACCTCAGAAACAGTGTCAGGCTGATAACCCATAAGTGAGAACGTTCATTTAAGCCACTTCCCAAGGTACGACACATTTAAAACATGCATTTATCACATTTTCGCAGGATAGAGAGGATGGTGACGATGCCACGAAAAAAAGGTTGGATTGAAACCCTTTATAAATGGGCACGACTCACCAAGCATCCAAGGCTCCAAATGACGAGCACGACTCGTGAGGCAAAAAAAGCCCAACAGATGAGCACGACTCATTAAGCATCAAAGGCCCAAATGACAAGCATGACTCGTGAGGCCAAAAAATCCCAACAAATGAGCACGACTCATTAGACAAAGATTCCAAAATGACGAGCACGACTCGGAAGGCCAAAAACAGCAAGGAGACAAGCACGACTCAACAAGCTTAAAGGGCCACGAAGCTGCTTGGTAAGATCAGATCAAAAAAATTTGCTCCATTAACCAACTCGGCAAGAACTACTCGGAAAACTTGCTCGGCAAGTCCCGCTCGAGAAATTGCTCCATGAAGCTACTCGGTGAAATCAGTTCGGCAAAATCACTTCATGAGTCAGCTTAGCAAGCTTGCTCGGCAAGTCCCGCTCTGAGAAATTGCTCCATGAAGCTGCTCGGTGAAATCAGTTCGGCAAAATCACTTCATGAGTCAGCTCGGCACGAGCTGCTCGGTAAGTCCCGCTCTGAGAAATTGCTCCATGAAGCTGTTCGGTGAAATCAGTTCGGCAAAATCACTTCATGAGTCAACTCGGCACGAGCTCCAAGAAATTACTTTATGAAGCTGCTCGGCGAAATCAGTTTGGCAAAATTCACTTCATGAATCAACTCGGAAAGATATGCTCGGTAAGCCCCGCTCCTCGAAGTTGCTCCATGAACCTGCTCGGTGAAATCAATTCGGTAAAATACCCTTCATGAATCAGCTCAGCACGAGCTGCTCGACAAGCTTGATAGGCAAGTCCCGCTCCGAGAAATTGCTTCATGAAGCAGTTCAGAACATAAGTTCGGAGCACCAGCTCCGAACATGAGCTTGGAAAATTCCAGCAACTCGTAACAGCTCGAAACAACAGCTCGAAACATCAGCTCAGATCATGAGCTCGGAAAATGTCCCAGCTCATAACAGCTCGGTAAAAGTCCTCTTCGAAACAACTCGGAACATCATCTCGGAACAACAACTCAGAACATCGGCTTAGAAAATGTTCTCCACCACTCAACTCGGGATATCAACTCAGAAAATTCTCCCCAGCTTGGAACACCAGCTCGAAAAATTTTCCCCAGCTCAGAACAACTCTGTAAAATTCCTCCACAAAGGCAGCTCGGAATATCAGCTCAGAAGGCTAAAAAAAAAAAGAAATAGAAGAAGAAGAGGAAGAAGAAGAGAGGAGGAAGAGGGAAATAAAGAAAAAGAAGAAGAAGAAGAGGAAGAAGAAGAAGAAGAAGAAGAGGCGGGAGCGTTACATACTCCGAGGGGAGAATGCAGATTCAAAATTCCATCTAGAAGTTTGAAATTGAGGGGGGGACAACTGATATGCTCAAAATAAATTAACTAATAAGAGCGAGACAATACCTGGCCCGTGGTCCCCTCCGGAGGTCAAACAATCTGACGAGAGCAATCAACTCCAACTCAATAAAGAGAAGGAGAGAACGCCAGCGGCTTAAATGGCTAAGTGATGTGCACGAATACTTTATGACCCGGGAGCAATTCAAGCTCTGCGTTATAAAGATAAATCACCCTAAGGGTCAACTCTAACTCCTATAAGAAAAGGGGCAAGGAAGAGGCAAAGGTAAGTCATTCAATTCATTCTACTGTTGCATTTAGCCTCTCTAAAAGTGTTTCTCTTACTTAGGCATCAGAGTGATCTCCTGGAGTTCACCCCGGGTCCTCCAAGCCTTTCTTGTCTTCCCCTTTCAGGTTAGCGGAAGTCGAAGGAGCAACCCTTCTAATTTCACCCTGCAACAGATATGTATGAGTCATGTTTGCAGAAGAAGCTCGTGATGGGCATAATTTTTTTATGCTAGTATTTAAGCAATAAAGAGATATCCTACCTCACCCTAACTCAGTATGGTTGTCCATCAGGTCACATATTTTGAGAAGAGAAAAGGGTGATAAGCTCTGCTCGGATATTGCAAAACTCATTGCATCCCTTTCAACAAAATTCATGATGCAAGGTACGAATCTTGAATCCATTGGTTTAATTATATATTTAATGTTTCATATGTCTATGATTGGTTTATAAGGTCATTAGTTTTTCCAAAATCGCTTTGCTATTTCAAAAATCATTTATCAAAAAGATGATAACGTTTGTTTTCGACGTGATCTATCACACTAATTACGATAATTTTTTAAACATATCGTGCAGTACATATTGACTTTTCATTGTGATTTTAAAAAAATTATTTTATTAAGTAGCACGACAAAAAGCATCCATACAAGTCAAAATAATTTCTTTTAAATTATTATGTTTAAACTATTTCATTTTCTAAATCTAAATTAAATAACTCTGTATTTAAAAATTACAAATGCTTTACATTATCATGTTTGACCGAGTAGAAAAATTGTGAGGCCCCCTTTAACTCACATTTGGTTTATGATATTTTGTTTGGGAGGCAGAGAGCTGTATCATTATAGTGGTCTGCCGTTGTCTCCATGGCCCATCAGATGCTACTCTCCATTATTTATTAGTTAAAAAAAATAAATGGACGTACACATCATTAGCCTATTCCATTAATTAAACATTAAGTGATCCTTCAAATCCTCGCCTTTTCGGCCTTAATTAATTAATTATGCTAACACGTTTTCGCGTAAAGCTTGCGATTGGTGAGTTCTCAACTTGACATTTTGGCGGTGGGGGAGATGATCTTTATTGTCGCACTACTTTGCTTTAGGGAGTTTATTGCTCTTCTTTTAATCACCTCCTCGGCCAAATCATCCTCTAATACATTTTTCACAAAGTGGAGTTATCGATTGCATTTGTACTGTTGGGAGAATGAAATAGAATAAATAATAAAAATAAAAATAAAAATTAAATCACCGTTCTATTTGTTAGGGTTGTCCCATATCGGTTGTGAAAGGGGCTTAGTGGTCAGTTATTAAGTGTGAGGGAAAGTTTCATCCTATGAATTAACTTTTGAAATTGAGAAGACCCAAAACCACCAAATACTATTATCAGAACTCATGATTTCTCTGCGGGACGCTGGGCATGTGATGCTGCCAATTTGGTGAGCCCAATTCGTGACGAGTTTGGAGCCCGATGTGTGAGGGAGAGTTTGTTGGGGGTTGTCCAACATCGATTGTGGAAGGGGCTTGGTGGTCAGTTATTAAGTGTGAGAAAAAGTTTCATCTTATGAGCTAACTGTTGGGATTGAGAAGGCTCAAGATCATCCAATACTATTGACCCGTTTATTGATTAATATCTATTATTGGTCTTTTTCGGCTCCATGGAAATATAGATCGAGAAGTAGGCTAGTCGCTGAAAGCTCATTTGGTTTAGTTGATTGGCCGACGTGCCCATGCCCCCTGTTCACGTTTCGGGAGAAGAGCGTTGCCCTGGGATGATCTCCGTCCACAACGGGGAGCTTGATGCTCCAGAACCCCCAAAAGTGTTCATGAATCATGTGGGTTTATAATTTGTAAATTAACATGAACTTTTTTTTTATTATTGTTATTCTTGCAAAATACAATGGCACTATTTTTCTCTAAGCAACTATTTTTTTATTGTTTTACTTTTTTTATTTTTATTTTTAAAATTGAATTCAATTGGCACTATTTTGCTTAGCTATGTCAAGAAAAAAATTGTTTAAATACCTTTCGGCCTTCATTTTTATTCGAAACATGGAATATATAAATAAAAAACATAATAATGTTAAAAATTGATTTCTCTTTAGTTATAAAAATTAATTTAAATTGACACGCTATATACTTTTTTGTTCTTCAATCATTAATAAATTCCCATCACTAGTGCGATTTAAGATTAAGAAATATATACAGAACAATCAAAATAAAATTATAGGGCTTATATAATTATGGAAAACAAATTTTAATTTTCATTTTAATTTTTCAAATAATTATAAAAAATTTAGCTAACTTTTCAATCTTATAACAGTTGTACAAAATAAATGAAAAATAATAAAATATTTTAACACTATTTACTTGGGAAAATAAATTAATTTTTAATTTTTAATTTTTTTAATATTTGAAAATGCTACCTTTTATTTGAATTTTCCTAATCTATGTAGGAAAATTATTCCTTATTTTCTGAATTTTTAACTTCTTACTTTGCATAGGAGGGCATGAAATCAATTTTTGACTTTGATGGATTATGTATTTTCTTGCAAATCTACACCAAACCAAATGTAGACACTAAAATTCATTATCCCAAATAAAACATTATATAATTTTTGAAAAAAAAATTTTAAAAAACAAAATCTGTTTTTTTTCTTGAATTACTTTGAAATCCAAAAATAAAAAATAAAAATTTATTTTTGCACAATTTGGTAATTTTTTTATTTTATCTTCATCTTTTTAATACAAGTCATAAAAAATTTAAAATCAAGTTATAAATTTAGTAATTATTTAAAAATTTTAAAATAATAATACAAATATTTTTCACAACTAAACGTGCCCCTTAATTTTTTTTCTTCCACCAATTTTTTACTAAAAAAGAAAAGGAAAAAAAAGTATCCTAATATTTCCATATGTCGAATTAATTTTGGAATTCATTGCAATTGAATGCATTGTCTTGTGATATTTGATTGAGAAAGATAGCGAGAAACACAACAACAGTGACCCTATTCAATAGTAACCCTATAAATTGTACTTTGAACCATGGTTGATTTGTCAAAATATTTAGAAAAGTCATTGACTTGTCTTAATTTAACATTTAAATATAAAATATCTAGATTATTATAATCTCTTGCATAAACAAACTCAATTGATGTATTTCCTTCTTCGGGATTGATATCTACATTACAAAAAGATTTGAAAAAATGAATATTATGTTGAAATCTCGGGATACATTTTCTTATCATACAAATTCCTTTTCTAGTGCTTTTCATTAATGCACTTCTTGTAGAAACTCGTATAAGAAGTTAAAAGAGATTATGTAATTTTTTTAATAGTAGTATTCTCCATTTTTTATTTAAGAGGTCAAACTCATTATTAAAACATAGATGCCCGAGTGTCATTTGAGACCAAATAATAAATATATATGTCATTATATCTAAATCTTAAGGAAGACAAGTGTTATTCTTTTAATATTGAGAAAAGTAAGTGTCCTTTAGTTAAATTCAATAAACAGTCATTGTACTTTTTTTTTTTACTTAAATTAAAGCATTAAAAAATAAGAATATGTTTGGTGTTGTTTCTATTTTTCATTTTCTATTTTAGTTTATGTACATTAAAAAAACAAATTTATGAAAATTTGTTTTTTTATGTTTTTAGTTTTCTATTTCTATTGTTGTTTTTCACCTGTTGTAGAAAAATTTAAAAATAGATTATATGATTTTTAGTTGTTTTGGAAAGTTGTAGTCAAAATATTTAATATTTAAAATAAAATTTTTAAATTAAAATTATACATTTTATTCAAATTTTTATTAAAAATTAGATAATCATATGAATTTAAAATATATGAAATAACAATATCCAAAATATTTTAAAATAATAAAATATGTTTACCAAATACTTTTACTTTTTTCATGTATAATAAGATTATTCTTATAAAGCGAATTTCAAAATATAATAATTAATTAAAATAAGTATTGTAGACACCCCAATTTTAACCAGGTCTTTTCAAAGAGACCTCATGTCAAACCCTCCCACACTGCTTATGAACCTCATACATCTTTGTAGGTCCCATGCTACTTGTGGATCTCACACATCTTTGTAGGTCCCATGCTACTTGTGGACCCCACACATGTTGGTCCCACAATGCTTGTGGGCCCCACATCTCTTGGTATGCTAGCTCGGATTCCTACATCCGGTACACGTTACCTCCTTTGGTACACTAACTCGAATCCCTATATCCGGTGCATGCTAGCTCTAGTTCCTATAACCCTCACATGGCTCATGGGCCCCACATATCTCCATTGGGCCCCACATCTCATGGTACGGTAGCTCGAATTCCTACATCTGATGCACGTTACCTCCTTTGGTACGCTAGTTCGGATTTTTACATCTGATGCGCGTTACCTCCTTTAGTACGCTAACCCGAATCCATATATCTAGTGCATGCTAGCTCGAGTTTTATAACCCTCACACGGCTCGTGGACCCCACATGGCTTGTGGGCCCCACATATCTCCATTGGGCCCCATATGGCACGTGGGCCCCACACATCTCCGTTGGGCTCCACACGGCTTCTAAGACCCCCGTATTATTATTATTATTATTATTATTATTATTATTATTATTATTATTATTATTATTTATCTAATTTGTCAAATGCAAGCATGCTTTGTTCCCGCCATCATTACTCACCACATGCTTTGTTTCCCTCTTTATCATTTATCCCATGCTATATTCCCTTCATCATTCTTCACCCCATGCTTTGTTCCCCCATCATCACTCACCACATGTTTTGTTCCCCTCTTTATCATTCATCTCATGTTATACTTGTTTCATCATTCTTCACCTCATGCTTTGTTCCTCCCATCATCACTCACCATATGCTTTGTTCCCCTCTTTATTACTCATCCCATGCTAATTCCCTTCATCATTCTTCACCCCATGCTTTGTTCTCTCATCATCACTCACCACATGCTTTGTTTCCCTCTTTATCATTCATCCCATGCTATATTCCCTCCATTCTTTTTCACCCCACGCTTTGTTCCCCCCACAATTACTCCTCTATGACTTCTTTCCCATGCTTGCCCCTAGCTAAAAAGGAGTTTTTGGTGGTGGTAAGGAGGAGATTTTGAATATTGAAGTCTTCTACTAAGTGAGGTTAAGTTTCATTCTCTCAGAAGACCAAGCAGTTGACTAATCCCGTTTCCTACTAGTGCCGGGTCACCCCATCTAAAGATGGCACTCTGTAGTGCCTTGAGTCAGA